>NC_044281.2:25192333-25792333 GCF_004027225.2 Strigops habroptila | reverse complement strand
CGGGAGTAGCAAAAGTGGCAGAGTAATAATGCCGTCGACAAGTACCCCGGTGCTCCGTTATCTCTCCGTTACAAAGGAGCACTGCCGTGCACACACGCCCCCCCAACCTGTGCCGCTCTGAGCACACCCCCGGGGGCCGCCCCGCCCTCTCCCCCCACCGCACCGCCCCCCGGCGCTGTCGGGGGCAGGGACGGCTTCTCGTATCGTTCTCTTCAGGGGCCTCGGGACAGCGCGTTCGCGAGAGGCGATACCCGAGCAGCGTGCTCAGGAAACCGAAACTTCCCTGCCCCGTGCGAGCCCGCCGCCCCCCACCCCGCGGGAGCCTCCTCCGGCCGAGCGGCGGGAAACCGGGGGGAAGTTGGGTCAGCCGGTACCCGTGCCGGGGGCGGGCCGCCGAGGCGAGCTGACCCGGGCATGTGGGGCCGCCGTGGCCCGGGCCCTGCGCGCCGCGGGACGCAGACACTTACTTGGGCTCCGCTCACCACGACCCCTGCCATGGCTGCGGGGGGGGACGCGCCGGGGCTTCCACAGGCTCGGGGCTGGGCCGGGGCCGCCGCCGCTTCCTCGCAGCAGTCAGCTGACGCGGGCGGAAGCGCGGCCGGGCCGCGGGCGGGGTGGCGGCAGCGCAGGGCTCCCACCGCCACCTGCGGCGGGGCTGAGCGCGGCCCCACCGGCCCCGGGGAGCCCAGGAGGGGTCGGGCGGCCACCTCGGCCGCCCGCACTGGTCGGCCTGAGGCCCTGCCGGCTGCGGCTGGACCGGTGCGCTCCACTTGACAGAGGCGACAGGCGAGAGCACGGGTCTGGTGTGGGGCGAGGGTCCGCGGCTCCAGGCCCCGGGTGTCCTCGTCAGGCAGCCGCTGCAGGCCGCCTGCGACGCCTTACCCGGAGTGAAGGTCCAACCACCACATACCCGACTGCCGCCTGTCAGCACCAGGCTGGGGCCCAGCCTCGGGTTTTAACAGTGGTGGAATATGCCCCGGGAAGAAGAGACAGAAATAGCAGATAGGTGCGACAAGAAGCATTGGGGTTTGGATTTCTTTCCCCGTAAGGAGCTACATGACTTGGAGGTCACCTAGACTGGCTTTCACCTACTGAGGAGTCCATTAATTCATGGCATAAAGCATAGCTTACTGTAGAAGAGATTTATGTCACTGGTAAAGCAACACTTGCAGAAATAATCCCATGCTAGCTACACAAGAGGTCCACATCCCCAGAGTGATATTTTTTGTCTATAGAATGTAGGGTAATTTGCGTGGAAAACAGGAATACCTTTGGAATTACTAGAAATACCTGCCAAACAAGTCCTTCTGGAGCATAAGAATTTGCTAATTAAAATAATCGCATGATGGTAGGTTATCACTGGTTAAGCAGAGTGGAAAAATTAAAGATTTTCTCAAAGAATTTAAAGATACTTAGGTTTCCCAGCCTTGGATCCTAAATCCTATTAGCCATCTACCTACCTCTTCAGCTGCCTAAGCACCTTTAAAATCCGACTCTTCTTTCCCCTTTATTGCTAATATAGCATAACTCACTCTTGCTGAAAGCAGAGGCACATGCTGTGAGTGGAAATAAGTTTCAGGAGGATATGTATTCTACACTGCAAACCACTTTCTACAGTTTGTTCAGCAACACAGCAGAAACTAATACCGCACTTGCTGCTCTGCTCTTAATATCAACAGAATAAACTCTTGATGTGTGTGGCACTACACCTCTAGAGCCATTGCTCCTCTTATGTGGACTGCTGGACAGGAAACAGCAAATAGCCAAGGAAAAAAACATTTTGTGCCACTTTTTCCTCCCTGTTAATGTGTTAGAAATAGAAATGGGCCAACAGGTAGAAAAATCCAAACTCAGTCAATGAACAAATCACTGCATTGCTTTGCATGGATCCAATTTTCCTTGTATCGCGTAAGAGCGAAGAATCAAACCCTACATCCACAGCAAATAAGCTGATCCTACACTGATGAATAAAAGTTCTGTTTCTCTAAGTAAAGAGTTTTCCATCAAGGCATATTTGCTACTTCAGGTCATCACTCAGCATGCTTTAAACAATCAGTACCTTTATTTATTTATTAGATTATATAGCAAATGACGTATGCCAAGGAAAACAAGTAGTATGTAAACTGTAAATTTAAACAAAGCAATACATTCTCCTCATTCTGTATCTACCTCTTTTACCTCTCCTTTGGTTACAAGCATGCAGTTCCCATAAGAACGAGTGCATACAGCTTAAGGCACAAAGTGGCCCACTGCTCTAGTTAGCTGTATTTGTCTTGATGGAGCAAATTCAGTTCAATACTCCACTCCTGTGAAATTGGAATAACTATATTGAAAACAATTTAGCACATCATTATCTACATTATTAGTATTAATTTTAGTAGAGTGTTAGCTGTCACTTTAGAGATATCTACGAAGAAAAAATCCCTGCCTGAACAGTTTACAAAATAGCATGCACAAATAATAAGAAGTCTGTTTTTTTCCAGCTTCTTACATTGCCAATTGCATTAACCTGCCATTGATCCTCCTACTTACTAGGCAAGACCTTGTCTAGAGGGAAAAGTTGCAGGTGCAGCTCCCTAAACTGTGTGACTTAAATTGACTTTATCATCTCTTCAATCAGTTGAGCTGAATTTTGTAAATTACAAAAACAACTTAAGGAGGTGGCAAACTGTTTTAAGTGCATCTGGCTTATAATCATTCTTTTGAAACCAGTTCAACGTTTTCTTGTACAGACATGGCCTAGATGATTATCTGCCATGGATAAAATAATAGATCCAAATCCCATGGTGTATAACAAACAGGGAGTGCTACCGACCACAGTGACAAAACGGGCCTATTATACCATACAGGAAGTGAAAAACAAAACTCCCTAGAACAGAGGAATCGAGAAGAGCTGTCTTGTTATGATGCTTCTCTAGGCTTTGAAAACTTACATCTTGAAAGTCCTCATTCTGCTGCCAGTTTCCTACAGCATGATTGGCAAATTTCTCAGACTTTGTTTTTTTCCAAGCCTCTGTTTCATTCCTTAATTTCTAAGCACCCATCACCTGCACATAATTTTCAAAAGGAATGAAAACCCACAGCTGCAACTGTCTACCACAAAGGAGTATTTTGTAACATCTAATCTGACACTGTAACGAAGTTATAACATTGTCTCAGATTTCAAACCTATGCGTCAAGGTGCTCATTAGTTTGTTATTATGAAACCAAAATACATTACAGTGCTATATAAATATAGGAGGGCTTTTTTAGCTTTTGAGCCTGCTAATCATCAGTGTCACTTTATAGCACAGATTCATGATGACTGTGAGGCTGACTCTGGTTTTAGAATGTTTTTCACCTCACCAGATATATATTTATTCTCTGAGCATACCAAAACCCTACACCTTCTTGAGTCCTGGCCCCACACAACCTGAATCGTGTGAATGTTTTCTTTAGCTTTGATAGAGCTGCCTATATGAGTAAAGCTTCAAAGGACTAAGTTTGTACTTGTAGAATATATTTTTATTGGTGGTTTCTTAGAGGCTGAAGATTTTGTGAGGATTCTTTGTAGACATCAAACTAATTCATATGAAAGTGGGGCTTACTGGTCATTGAATGTGTATAGTGTATGTGTACAGAAAACATAAAAAAATCACTTAAGTTATCAGTTTCACTGCACAGTCAGAAGCAGAAAGGTACCATTCAAATATGATTTCCTGAGATTTTTGACGAAGTCTTGCCAAAACTGCTCCATATATGGGTAACATACATAAAAACCAACATAGACTAAAAAAAAAAAAAAGAGACAGGTTTTCTTCTGTAAAGCTACAATGACTTACATCAATATGCTCTGTATATTTTTTTATATATATGCACACGTATATATTACAAATTGAGCAGACTCATTCCTTGGCTAAAGAGCACTGTACGTTCAAAATAAGATAATACCTGTAAACCAGCCTCCAAAAAACTGGGAAGCAGAGTATTGGAACCATGTTAGATAGCCATCAGATCTGACACTAATTTCCAAGTTCTTCACATAACAACACAGCTTTAAGTCATTTTAGTAGTCATTAGCCTAAAATGTATACACCACTACAATTATGAAATCTCAGTGACCAACTGATTAAAATAATTAGCTAATACATACCAGTAAATCTGGCAAAGCACCAAGCACCAAATGAATTATATAATTTGATATAAAACCTATGTATACTAGTGGTTTCCTATCTTAAAAGAACATTGAAGGTTTATAAGAGGAAAAAGTAGCAATCCTGAATGTTTTATTAACTGAAAACTATATTTTTAGATTCAGACTGAGTTAATCAAAATGTTCTGTTTTCCAGCTTACAGCACACTATGCATGTTTCTGCATGTGCATGAATACAATTATCTTACATTTCAGAGTACAGAGTAAGTCAAACAACAAACTATTGTCTTCTTAAAAAAATAGGGTTGTTTTTTTTTCCTGACAAAATACTGTGCTTGAACAAACTGAGTTTTTCAAAGCAAAACATTCCAGGGGGGAAAAATTATCCCAGCAAACCACAGAACTCTTCGAACTTGACCATCAGAAAATTTAGCTCAGAGTTTGCCCATATAACTCATTTTGTTGATGCTCACAAGGAAAATATTGTCTCAAAATATTTGTTGATAAGTATCCACAGCAATATGATGTTTAATACAAACTGAATCATTTTAGCTGAAAGAGATTGACTGTAGTACGGACATTTTTGTGCATGTTACCACAGGAACATTTTATTCATACACAGCTTCACTTGCACCTGGTTTTAATTGCAAAGTTAAAGATAGTGTTTAATGTCCAAACTAATAACTTCAGACGTCTCCCAGGAAATAGCCTCACTAGCAGTCTCTGCTGTGAACCGCAGGAAAAAAATAAACATGATGGAAAGAAGATAAAACACAATAATGTAGTTTAATCTTATTGACAAAGACAGAAAGAAATACAGTAACAATGATGTCATTTGCCATTCCTAAGCTTAACTGCTGGAAATTAGGTTTCTATTTTCCTATCTCCAACCTATTTCTTATATTCCCACAGCCAATGATAAATAAGTTAAAGGGATCTGAAAAGCAAGTTATGCATGTATGCTCATTATATTTAGTATACCTTTTCTTGAACTGTATTAGTACGACAGTGTGATGTAGTGCTATAGAACTTGAAGTAACAACATCCAAATGACAGTAAAGTGGGGGGTTTTTTCTTTCTTTTTTTTTTTCCCCAGAAATGTATGCCAACACTTGTGTGTCTGAAACTCTGCAGGATACATCTGTCCAGAAAAGCAGATGATGAAAATTGGTTATCCCATACTACCATGGCCCATATCATACCTCTGCATTTACTTTGCATTTCCTACTCTTAACTAATGGTCTTAATTTTCCTTTTTCCATTCTTGTGGAGACTCCTACAAGAAAAAAAAAAAAAAAAAAAAAAAGAGGGTTAATACTTTTACTTTCACCTAGAGTTTTTGCTTTTTTATCCTTTCCTGCAACACAGAAGCAGAGTGTCCAATCTGATGTATTTCCTAAGAAAGCCTCTTGCATTTTGGCTCTTTGATTCCTCCTCTGTCCCCAAGCAAAGCAGAATTCTGTCTAAAACCACCCCTGGGATATATTTAATTATTATTTTCCCATTATATGGCAGCAGTGTCATATGAGCAGAGTGAGGCTACATGGTGATTGTGAATGAATACAGCTCCAACATAAGCTCACTCACTGCTTTATTGCAAAGGCACCTTGAAGTTTAGCATTTTCTGATGTCCTGGAAAGCTTCATTTTGTAATCTTATTAGCATTCCTTTAAGGTGAGTTTTTGTATAGGCTTTATAATACAATATACTATAAGCTAAAAAGTTTTGAAAGCCAGGGAGAAAAAAAAAAAACAACACAAAACAAAAACAAAAAACACACCCCCAATTAAAAAGAAAAAAAAAAAAAACCAAAACCAAACCTTCCAGAATTTTTTATCCAGTAACGTCATCTGGCTTCCACTGAAGTTAATCATACTTTGTTGACCATGGTATGGTCCAAATACAATTAAAAAAAAAAAAAAAAAAAGTCCCTTATGTTACATTATATAGCACACTATAGCTATTAGGCTTGAATCACATTAATAAGTGATGTGCTCAACAACTAAGACATAGCAATAATTAATTGTGAAATTTAATTCTGTCTTCTTGTAATAAGTGTTATTTTACAGGGCTTTTACAGGTACAGCATTGGTTTTGTTGCTTGGTTGTGTTTGTTGGGTTTGGGGTTTTTTTTAATACACAGGAGTCTGTTTTCTTTAGACTACAGAATGAACAGAGCAAAGTAAATTTAACTCAGCCAGGTAAAATATCAGAGTTCTTCAATGCACTGTACTATCAGAGCACCTAGCATTTTTGAATGCATTTATTCTCACTCCATGCCAGAAAAATTAGAAAAATTTTCTATTTCTCTTCTACCTATCCTACAGAAAAGGAACTGAGGCACGGAAAGGCTAAATTATTTGTATAAAAACTTACATTCATTATCTGTAGTCCGCTAGGGGACTGAACCTATGCCTCCCAAGACCTAGGCTGATAACCTAACTGTAGACAATACTCTGTCTTGGTTTCTCCTATTAGGTGTAAATGCACAGTAGGTATTATATAATTCAAAACTATTACTTCCAGTCAGGAAAAGAAGCAAGTGTAGAACCACCATTTCTTTGCTCCCAGTGGACAATATTTGCAGGCAAAAGGATATTCCAACCTGAAGGGTGTGTCCCACATAGCGCGCAGAAGAAAGATGCTGACATGGGGCATCCACAAGCTCTGTAGCTTATTGCAGGACTTTGACATGCTGCCAAACCTAAATGTATAGCACAAACCCAAGACAAAAAGTGGTATTTTTCAATAACTTATAATTCATGCAATCTAAATGTTGGAGGTTTTTTTTTCCATAAAGCCAACTAAAAGGATAACCGGATTATCCTCTGGACAAGTTTCAAAGGCCTGTTGCTAACCATGGAGATACAAAACACTTAATAAAAGATCATAAGAATTTTTTAATTTGAAGGAATTCAGTAATCTTTGTGTGGAAGCTGTTGGTACTGCCTCTCCTATAATTATATGTTGCACACATACACAGAGATTGGTTTTTTTCAAAGCCTAAAATGACTGACTCACAACAAACCTGAAGTGCTGTACTTCCCTACAATCCATTACATATAGGTGAACTTCAGGTTGGCTGCCTGCATTATCATGGGAAAGTAAATTGCAATACAGAAGCAACTGTACATCTTTTTGCATTGATGCTTGCTTGCTCACAGAAATGCAACAATCAGGTGGGGGAAAGAAAGTATTAAAGTCTAATTTGAGGCCATCCAACATTGCAGTTCTATTCTAAAAAACAGGCTCAAGGTTTTAGATGTTCAGTGAGCTATCTTCTTGCGCCAGGTCTCTGTCACAATATCTGGGGCAGCAACTGTCTGTCACACAAAGACAAAACAAATTATTGCAGGAAGTGCTTGAATACAAAGATCAAACAACAAAGGAAGTGGCTGCAGAGGCCAGAGAAGCTTGTAGCTGACCTGCTCTCTCTTGTTCTAGCTTTCTTGGCAGTTCACTGTAGAAAGGAAATACTGGACCAGACAGCAGTGGGTTTGGGGTTTGGCTGTTTTGTTTGGGGTTTTTTTCAGAAGCAACTATATTCACCTGATAAATCCAAGGAGGCACAATCTGCATCTTATTTTGCCAACAACACTGCATAATAAGAAAGACCTATCTATAAATAGGTATGTAATATCGAAAGTACATGTTGGAAGGGGTTCTATGCTCCAAACATCCTACGCCCCTAAACACACGTCTTTACCCTGGCAGAAGATTGTATGATCGGGAAGGAGTTCAAGACAAGGTGTGGGAATACCTGACATTACCAAACAGGTTCCTTCCCTGCTTCTCATGGCCCCAGTTTTTAATCTTACACCTTTGAGCTGGTTATACCAGCAAAGGGCAAAACCACAGCCTTCCACACAGGTAACAGATACCTGATACTGCTACTGAAAAGAAAGCAGTAAGTAGGTATACAGTCCAATCAGAAGTCAACACAGTACAGTTCAATATGAAATAACTTTTGTAGTTTAAAGAACAAAAGTTTTAGTTCCCTACTGTTCAGTTCTAAAGCCAGTTGCTATTTTTCATTATACCTTATAAGTACCAAAGATTCCCACAGAAATGTATGGAAGTTGCTAACAATTTGGATGCCTATGAAAGAACAGAACTCAAACAAAAGCCACCATCCTCTGCAGTTTGTTAAACAGCAACTTTTCCCATTACTCAGTACTTTCATCCACCCATCCTTCTGGGCGAGGAGGGATAAATACAGCTCTGCTAGCGTTAATTCTGCATCATCTGGAGACATTGCTAATAAAAGAACACGCACACACATGATGCAAGACAGGAGAGCTGAAAGCTGAAAGTTACAGAGGTACAGCCTCCACAAGCAATATATTGTCAATAGAGGGAGAGATACGTAAACTTCACTACTACAAGAAACAGGTTTTACACTTCTTGAAAATGAGAGAAAATGCGTGAGATATCAAGGTGGTTTAGTTAAATTTGACTCTTCTTGAATCGTCCTGCTGGTGACTTTAGTATTTTACTCCTCTCTCCCACTCCCCTTCCATGTAAATATACTAATTTAAAAATCATTCAAACCCAGTAACATGCATAATATCCTTTCCTATGAAAGATGAAGCAGTAAGAGTGCCTAACTGTAGACTGTAGATTCTTTAGTACCTGCTGGTTCTCAAACACATTTTTGTCCTGCATCTAGCACAATTCAGTCACACAATGTTCAGTTCTTCAAGAACTAGAAAATCACATGTATGCTAATGGAAGAACAAAGGAGCCCAGTGCAGTTCGCAAAGTATTTTCTGAAGGAACTGCTTTTTAAAAAGAAAAATGGCATCACTGTGAATAGGAAATACAGAGAAAAAATTCCAACTTGTGGGTCAAGCAGTCCTGTGATATTAGGATTAAATTAATTACAACTTTCCAAATAATAGCCTGCTCCTTTCCAAAAAAACTGTTCTTCTATACCCTTCTCACTATCAAGCAGGAAAGTGAAAAGAAGGAAAGAGGCTGAGCCAATGTAGTGCTTCATTCATTGAGAACAGAGTGGTGCTCCATAAGCTGTATGTTGTGTTTTAGTCTCCAAGCCATCTGTCCAAATAACGAAAAAAAAAATATTTTGATAAGCTTTCTTTCGGTGAGAAACACAAAAGGAACAGCAGACTGAAAACAAAGAGACTTCCTGTTTATACTGCAGAGATTATTAGATACAGACCAATGCTAAAATAAGGAAATTCTTGTCTTAATTTTGTAATCCAACTTTGACTCTATATATAAATTTCTGAAAATGTGCTGATATTTGGCCATTGTACTTAGGACCTTTTCCATAATCACAAGAGAACAGAGCTTCAGATTAATATTTGTTGCTCTAGAGTAAAACTGTTAACATTATATAAAACTTTCCATGCTTAGGTTTCTTGTTGGAATCCCAGTCAGACAAGTAAAGCTACCTATCAGCTATCACTATCAGCTGATGATGTTGGATAACATATATGACTCATTAGGAACAAAATATTTCACTTCAATGTCCACATGACAAATCAGCATAGGAACAGATACCAGTGTTGGCTTTTTCTTTTTCTTTTTTTTTTTTTTTTTAAAAAAAGGCAATGATTGAATGGACACAGACAATAAAACCACTTCAGACTCTCCCAAGCTTTGTCTCCAGATCAGAACTGATACAGCATGAGTCATATGGCAATGGTTTAAGGTCTTCAATTTCAAAGTTGACAGTGTAGCATATTTGAATACCGTTAATTTGCCAAAACCAAAACAACACTACAGGGTTCTGGTTTGGGATTTTTTTCTAGTAAGGATCATACCAGTTTATCTGAGTGACATAATAGCTCACATAGTTATGTAGTGAGTTAGACTACCATGCTACATTTGAGTCACTTACTGAAGATTCTGTACCATGTAAGACAAGGCTGGATGAATTCTGTAATAAAAAGTGAAGGCTAGAAGAGATCTAGTCACTGATAATGCTGTGGTTTTAAAATTCAGTCACAGCAGTACTACAAATGAATTCATACCAAGCCAAAGAAAAATGTTCAGGAAGTTTAAAATATTATTATTCATAAAACTTTTGCAAATTAATTGTTTTCCTCTCTCTGAGAAAAAATGCCTTTGTTTATTTTTGGTGGAGTAACTCGATTTATGTGACAGAACCCAGCAAAAAAGAAGCTGTCATAACAAATATCATCATGGATCAGGGCTACAGGACAGAGGAATAAAACACAGCTTTGCAAATTGAGCTCTTAGAGAACTGGCACTAACCAACAAAAATGACTTTATTGTCAACTCAAAACTCTTAAGAATTATGCACAGTTAATTCTCACGATGAAGAGATAGGAATATCCAGACTAGCCAGCCAAGGTTCTAGCATTTTTTCAGTTTGCCAACTGTCTCAAACTTCCCTACTAAAACAAGAAGAAAAAGAAAGAAACAACCACAGGTCTTTACTTTATAAGTAGGCCCTGTTTATAGATAGTTTTCAAAGCACTACTAACCAGTAAGAGAATCTGCAAACTTCTATAGCCTGAGAACCATGTGTTGAAGATGAGATTATGCAGTAGCAGTCATGGATGGCTACAAGCAGTGTCTGATGGCTTGTTTAATCTAACATGAATTCATTAACGCCCTATTAAAATATTTATTGATAATTTACTAAGCTTTTTAGGAATTAAAACTTCATTTTCTTCTCTTGAGGTTCAACTCTTCTGGTTCACATGCTACTGATGATACACAGCCAGCAAAGGTTTCACCTAACCTTCTGGCTCTCTGGCACCCCAGCATCCCAATCTCAAAATGGAGTTTCACATGGACTTTGGATACAGCAGCCTGGATACAGCAAGTGGAGCCTTTTGTGGAAAATCCTAACTACCTGGGACCTAATAGCTAACTTGGATACTTTTCTCCTCTTTCTTTGATATTACATTTAGTACAAGTCTGACTTGAAAAAAATAGGTTGGAAAAAGACTAAACTTTTCATGAAGTGAAGGAAAAAACCTCAGGTGAAATAGCCTCAAGATGCAGCAACATGGAGAGTATTTCTGCTTGTTTCGTATGTTAAATCATATGAAAGGATAGCAAGATATTCAATTCAGTTCTTTCCTACTGTTAATTTTTTATGAAGAAACAATGTGTATTTTAATGAAGCTACAGAACTGTCCACACAGTCACAAACAGAAAGTTCTAAGATAACCACAGGTCTGAAAATCTTTTGTTACCCAGGGGGGGAGGAAAGGAAGTTTGAGGGTGTCTTGTTTTATAGCACTAATTAAAAGTTGTTCTGTTTAAGCAGAAAAGCAAAACCCAAAACACTCCTCTACAACTAAACAGGTAAGTGAGCAAAAAGAAGATTTGACAAGTCCACTGAAATATTTTTGAGATTCTATTTTAAGCTTAATGACTGCTTACATGAAGATACATATTTTTCATCATGTGGACCCTTAAGCTGACATATTGAAAATAATATTTTCAAAGTTTAATCTACAAGGAAATATTATTAGTGTTCGTCTTCTCCTTCTAGTGAATGGAAATGTATGTTAATTCCATTCTACTTTTACTGTTTCAAACTGTATTCACTGTACAGTATTGTAATGTGTCCTTCAGTGGAAAGATTATAAGTAAATGTGTTTGTAAAAATTGTTCATAATGATCACTTTTTAGTGCTATTTATACTGGTTATTTTAAAATATAAAGAAAGTCATACCTAACATTTCTAAAGTGTCATTCACCTGCAAATTTCATGACATTTTACATATATTAATCAATTAAGCCCTACTATACCCATCTCAATTAGGTATTAATATCCCAATTTTACAGTTAGTTACACTGAAGATAGCTTGAAAGGTTAGCTGTCTTGCTAATACCACTCAGGAATGGGAATAAAACCAAAGAATGACAATCGCTTCTCTGTGCATAATGAAAAATGAAAAGCTTTTTCCCTCTTGTAGGATGAAAAATATAAAAATAAAAGGCAAAATTAATGGACAAAAATTCGGGCTCTTACAGGACTTTTACGTTTTCTTGTCAAACTATTGCTTTACAAATTTCTTGGAGAGAAGTGAATACGTATGATCAAGATTTCTACAAGTTCCACAAGCTGTGGTCCTGCAGACCAAAGGAAAAATAGTGGCATAGAAGTATAGTCCATACTAACCCTGCTTCTCCCCACCGCCGATACCAGACTAAACATCTTGAACTGAACAGAACTTTAGCTTTGTACCACTCAGAGACGGGTTTTTTTCAGCTGGCTCCCTTAGAGCAGATCCATGCCACTTTATGCTAGTTTGAACAGTAAAAATGAAGTTATCCAACTAACATAACCATGTGGTGTTATATCATATTATTTCTATCAAACTTGCTACTCTAGAGCCACTAGAAAATAATTTATTTCAATTTTCTATTCTGATTTTCATATGCAGAATTGAGAAAGGTCATCCTGTTTATCCTATTTCTGAGATACTATAGTCTGTCACTGATTATAAAATGGTAAACCAATGTGTTTCCAGGTACACATCCTAAATGTAACACATATTAGTGACATAAACGCAAAATTTTTCTGTATGCTTTTAGTACTAATATCTAGAATTCAAAATTTACTGTTTTAGAAGGGCATTCTTATTATTACCTTAAATTATAATTCTTTATTGCTTTTAGTCTTCTAACTTGATACAGAAGCCATTACAGATTTCCCATTTTGTATCAGACTTCTGTATGTTCTGTGTGGGTGAAGAAAAAACAGGCTACTTGGCTATATTGTGCTACTTTAGTTTTATAGTACTACTCTCAGAAGAGTCAGCAACAAATTATGGTCTCTTGGCATTGCCTCTGTTCCAGATTTTGCACCAAGTGAGGCAGAGATTACACAGAGGTGATAGCATTTGATCTTCATGTTCTATCATTATCAAGACTGTCATCATGTCCATGAACTAAACAACAAAACCAAGGTTGTAGAGGCAACTTCCATTCTGGCACTTAATTTCTTTCTATGCCTGACCTAGCATGCTTAATGTTCTTTTAATTTAGAGTCACTGTGATTGCCATTGAGATTCTGAGCCAGATACTTAGAGTACATCTGTAATGCCCCTGCATCAGGGAGAAAGACCTAGCTCCAAGTCCTATTTATGTAGATGGGCTGATCTCCAAACTGGCTCCACAACTGTCCCTTACCAGCTCAGCCACAGGCCATTATAGTACTCTGCATATATTGTAATCACTTAATCAATGCTTCGTGTTTAACATGACCTCTCAGGTATGCTCTATAAAAGCAATGTGACCCAGTGTATCAGTTAATTAATTAGTGACAGCTCCCAGTGTTCCAGAAAGCTGTTAGAGGACACCTAAAGGGTGACTATAACACTGTAGTGTCTGGAAGCCCCAGCTCTTTCGAGCGGGAAAATCAGTATGGCATAGAGGAAGTCTGTAACGTCAGTTTTCTACCCCTGCATAGTCTGTATCAGCTATAGGTTCCTAAGGTCATGCAGACTGTCATCCATCCAATACAATGCTCCCACTGGACTATCAGTTGTATCAATGAACAATCTATGGCCTTGCTCGCCTACACTGATTCTACTGATTGTAGAAGTGGTGAAGAACATGTCCAGTTATACTGAGAAGTTTTATCTTGGGACAGGTGAGCACCCTCTTTTCCCGAGTGAATTCCAACCAAGGAATTCCAATTCTACTGTATCAAAAAAGCTAGAAATGAGGCTGCATTATATCCAGAAACCACACACCAGGAAAAAGCAATCGGTGACCTCTCCACGAGTGAATAGACCATCCATGTTCCTGAAGGGGCTGCAGGAATGTGCTGAGGTTTATTCTTTCCAAGTTAGAGTGGCAGCATCAGAAGAGAAACATGATCTTATGCCTTAGTGAGCCAACGATATGACTGATAACAAAGCTGAGCGGAAAGCATGAAAGAGATGTTAGAGAGCTTAATAAACCTGAATTCTTGCCACCTGTGGTTGTTATGTCCAAGAATACATAAGAGGAATAGACAGGATTTATCTTCCCGGCCTGTGAAGCACCACTTTGAAAATGGCTTTATGAAATTTGATACAGGTAGGGAAGGTGATAGTGGAACACAAATGTGAACAGCAGCATGCACATAGAGTGAGCTCAAGCTGTGAGCATACTGTGCACTAGTGATGTCAGGTGTACAGAGACTGTATGCCCTGCTCTTGGCTGCTAGTGAGCTAAGATGTATCACGGTGTACCGGCATACACAGCGAGCAATGAGCAAGGTCTGCAAAACCGTTGGTTAAAGGGGCCATTTTTTTTCTTATGACTGTGGATGATACAGAATGGATTCTGGAAGCCATTTTGGCCAATTCTTTGAGCACAAAGTTTCTGCAGTGGGCACCTCCTGTTTGGTTGACCACTGCCATATAGCATACATTCTTTATAAGTTGCTCATGTTCTCCTTCCTTCCTGAACTTAAAAAAGGTATAATAAAATCAGGGCACTTACCCAAGCTGGTCTCTTGTCTCATCCCGGAATTTCTGTGCCACTACTACTCTGGAGATGCAAGACGGGCAGAAAACGACACCTTCTCCTTTTCTCCCTAGAGGACTGTGGAGGCTCAGCTTCTACACTCACCCAGCCTAACATAGAGAGCAGGCCCCAGACTCCAAAGTCAAGGAACCCAGATGTCTCTGCAGTGGTCTTCAGGTCAGAAATCCAGTGCAGCTCCGCATAACATAGATACTTATGCAGAGCTACCCAAGCCGTCTACTGATAACCTTATCTTTTAACTAGGTAGATTTCAGGCTTCTCCTTCAAGTTGCTTTTCTCTGTGGTCAGAACCAGCCATGTCAAGGTGCCACCAAGTCACCTCTTCTTGTGTGCTGTTGAGAAACTTTTCCTCAGCATAGACCTGGGCTACCTCTCATTTCTTACCTGTGTGCCCTTACAACATCATAGTTTTGTTTATTGAGGGGTTGAAAGAAGTCAGAAGGCTAAAAAACTAAATGCTGCATTGCAGTCAAACAGATTTCTATAATCCGGTATGAGACATAAAATATACGGTGCATGTCTGATGGCACTAAGGGGACATATGAATCTCCAAGGCCTTCTGGATATAATTGGTATACCTCACAATTAAGTAGAGGAAATGAAACCCAGCATGGGTCTCTACTGTCCCAATGCAGCAGCCGATGAAGTAAACTGCCTGCTAAGTCGACCCCAAACTTTCTCTTAGCAGGAAGGAAAATATTTATTCCAGGTGGAAGCCTAAAAGCAAACTGTACACAACTTGGACACCAAAGCCTGAGCACATTTTAAACTGACATGGTAGGTACAGTCTTTGATAGGCTTGGCACACCTCAAAGTCGTGGTAGAAACTGAAGAAAAGCTTTTTACCAGCTCCCAGCATGAGAGTTCACCCTCCACTAGAGCAGTCACACCAGGTTCAGCGTCACTGCAGCCCACAGTATGCCTGAGCCATGTTCCCTCCTTCACTTGATGTATTTGTTCTCTCCATAAATCTCTGCCATTTAAGGATTCCCCATTGTTAGGGGAAACTGATTAGGGAAACCAGTTATCAAGGTTCCTTTCTAACTCCTTGGCACCTCACAAGTCACACACGGTGGTGAGGGGAGGGCTCCTTTACTTTGTAACCGAGAAAGATTGTGATCTGTTTTACTGTTTGACTTGAAGCAGGCAAAAGAGCTAAACTGTTTTTATATATGTTTCTATAATGCAAGACACATTCAGTGTTTCAGGCAGAATAAAAGCACTTAAGTTAGTTCACCAATTTGCATAAGTAAAGTCATTTAAGTTATGCTAAGGTATTATGACCAAAATGTTATTATTAGAAACCAACACCGTGAAAACACTAACTACTGAAAAATGTTTTTGTCTACTTTTATAAATTATCCAAACGTTGTTCCTCATCCATTACTGACAATAATACCTGAGTGACATGCATTATGCATTAAATATTTTTATAATCATTCAGAACTATTTGTATTAAACAGTGGTAGCAGATCTTCAGTTAAGATTTTAAAATGTTCAACTACAATACGTATCAGAATATCATAGATTATGGTGGATATCTTCAGGCAATTTTATTTTATATGGAATGGAAGGGTGGAAGATTAAGCATTTTTAATCCAAAAATGCTCTGCTCATGATTTGATCTACGCTGATAAAAGTTGAGAAGTTCATATCTGAACTTGTCACTTAAAGGCGAACTAAAAATCTTTACCAATAAAAAGGGCAAAAAATCAAGATCAGCCACGTACTATGAGCAGAGGTAAAAAAATCAAATAACTTTACATTTAGAAAATTAAACATGGAGCCAGTAGCCACTGGCTACTGTATCAAAGTCCATATCAGAGATGTTCCCACACACTAGCTGTTAGGTAATCTGTGAGATGATTTAGTGGGCATCTCTATGAGAACTCCAGTTACACAACTGGTATTTTTGCAGAATCAACATATGAATGAACTGTTCTCTAATTATTCTGGCAAGGCAGAGAAGGACATTCTGCCCTTGATTCTCTGGTGTTGTCAATTCGACGTCTTTATAACTGTGAAATTCATTTTTCTATACTTCAGGAGTCTGTTTCATTCTTAATCTTGTAAGGATGAAATTTGCCCTGCCTTACAAGGTCCTAGAAAGTCCCAGTGCAACAGATCCATTGATATTCTAGTGCCCATGCTGAGGACAGATAACCAGAGAAATCTGTGGGTGCTGCAGATCAGGTTTGTTTGTTTGTTTGTTTGTTTGTTTTTCCTGGCACGCTTCACAATATTCCACAAGAAAGCATACCTAGGCCTTCTGGGAAGACGTAAGGACACTACTGATAAACATTTGATCTACCCAGAGACATGAAGCCAAGATTGCGTAAAAGATACTGAACCATCTTTAGCCCAACGCTTCTCCAAGAGGTAATGCTTTTTTGTGTGTGTGTCTATACTACAAACATAAATATAGCCTATCCTGGGCTGGGTATTTTGCATCCCAGGATTATTTACTGTTCACTGTAAAGATCTTATTGCTTTCATTACTCCAGAATAAATATATAAATAGAACTACAATCCTGTCACAGGAAAGAACTCTATTTACTTTCAACTTTCTTCTCTGTTACACCAGGTTGCTCACCCAGAACTCAACTGAATCAAACTTGTCTTTCACTACTGCATATAACAGGGATTTTCATGCCATCCAAGTCACAGAAATTCAAGCCCCAAAAAATCAAGGTCAACTTATCTCCATGTCCACAACTGTGCCCCATGGAAACTCTTTCTCATTGTCTTTATTACGCAAATGATTTTAAGAGGCATACTGAAAGAAGTAGGCAGTTCTGGCTCTCACCTCCACTGTAAAGGGCCTATTACAGATCCATGGTTGTTTATATGAGTTCTATAATTAGAAATATACCCTTTAAAAAATCCTAGCTACTCTACGTAGTTCTCATGATGAATAATGAAAAATGGCATCAGATTCCTATTTTTCTCCTTATTAATATTATTTATTATCAATAATAGCAGATGTAAATGGATACCAACAATCCAGAGAAAGTGAAGCATCTTTTTCAACTGGGTTGTAAAGTTTGCTGTTATTCTTACATGTTAGAATTTGGGTCCAACCATTCCTCTTCCTTAATAACATACTTTGATACTAAATACCCATAATACATATGAAGGTATCTGACTTAAATTTTTTTCCCCACTGAGATCATGAAAAAAGCATGGGAATGAAACAATGGGTGATTACTGAACCAAAACAGCTTCTTACAACAGTCCAATTCTGATCATATAGAAGTAAATGACAAAATTTTGCCTTTCAGTCCACAGAGAGAAGATGCTGCCCTACCTGAAGTAGCCACAACGCTATTATCTCTGTCTTAGAGCTATTCAACCAAAAAATACTCTTATACAGTGTTAATAAATTACATTTCAAAAATGGTGTTTTGCTAATTGATTTTATCCTTTTATATTAATAACATCTAAACAAGACTACCAAAGCTATATAATAATACCATTTGTACCTTTGCCATACTAGCGTGGAGGGTATTCATGATTTCAAGGTCACAGATAAAACCACCATATTGTATAAATCTGAAGAAAACAAGAACACTAACTTCAAATATAGAAACATCTAGCAACTACTAATTCAAAGGAGCAAATACATGCCATTAGTACACACATATATTGTATTACATCATTTCATGAATTTGAAAATCAGTGGAGGACTGAGAAACCTTGAAGCATGTTTGTTTCTGGTGACTGAGTAATGCAGAACATAGAACTTGCAACAGCACTGGCATATTTAATCCTGACAAGAGATCATGGCACCCTAAACAGGAAAGAGATGATCCTCTAGATTTGACTGTGCTATTATATAGAAAGATACACTGCATAATGTTGGAGCTTTTCTATAGGGAATGTGAGGTTAAGTTCTTGTATTTTTATGCCATGGCAATGCATTAAAGCATTTACTCTGTTATCCTCATTAAAACTTCCTGTAACTGATAACTAAATACCAGGACCCCTTTCACAGATACAGAGCCACACAATAAAGTTGCACACTGCTAAGGGTAAACCTGGAAATGCAACTTAAGAGTTGCTAACGCTGTCTACTCTCTGTTCTTCTGTGGCCACAATTTAATAAGTTTACTTTAATAGACTATTTATTTACTGTAAGGACTTGTATCCTTAGCCAAGCACCTGTTGCCTTTAATCTCTACTCCTGACACTAAAGGTAGTATGTTTATCAGTTGGGAGTACCTGAATGAAGCTGGTCAGGAAAAAACCTCTTTGCACTCAGATGCTTCTGCATACTTCATCATCCATTGGGGATATGAACTTTCTGTGAATGAAGAAAGAAATACATCTTTTATGGGAAAGAAATTACATAAAGGGTAACTCTCTGCTCAGTTAATGAAAAATAAAAATTACAATTAGATGCAGCAGGACTTGTGCTTGTTTCTCATTCTTAGTCTGTTTCAAATCCTGTAACATTTTTAGGAAGGGCAGCCTTCAAAAGAGGGCTGAGTTTAGTTCCTTTAAAAATGTATCTTTATTGAAACAGATATTTCTCATAGGGAAACTTTTACAATGCAAACTTTTCATTTTTTGTTGATTTCCATACAACTCATATTCCAAAAATTTGCTGGAGAAAACAGAAAATAAACAAAAACCACACAAGAAAGTACGTCGAATTTTGAAGAACATGTTTTCATTGTTCAGCCCTTCTTCAGGTATTGAGAGTAGTCACCAAGAAGAAATGCTGCTACAGGCACTTGTTTGACTAATGATTTCTGACTTTTTTTTTTTCTTAACACAGGGAAATTTGTAAGCAGAGTTTGTATCATCAGTTCATAAGTAACCCTCTTCCTTTTGACAGCTTGAAGGATTTTAAACTTACCATATGCTTCCTCCCCTCCCTTCCCCCCCCCCCCTCCCCCCCGCAACATACTGGTGGCTCACACATTTTGTCTCACTTGACCACAGGGTGGAAGTGGCTATGTATATACTTTTAAGCTAAACTTACATTTCCTAATATTTGGCATGTTCTCTTCCCCTCTTTTTCTTTCTTTACCTCCAGGTAAGCCACATAGCACAACAGTGAGCAAAGAGGTGAGATTCCAGTTGAAATGATGTAATGCTGAAAATTAAATTTACACACAAGTGTTCAGAGTCTGGGTCACAGCTAGGTCACTCCTCTGAGTGGGAGGCAATCCAGCAAGGAGCACTGGATAATGATTTCTCTATGCTGAGGCCCCTTTCATGAAACATAACAAAGCTCTACCTTGATATCTGAATCTAAACTGATTCAATGTGTATAATTATTGGGATTTGTTCTGTGGTAATAAGGGGTGATATTATTTTGTTACATGCTGTACTATGTCTCCTGTTCCTTTCAACCTACTATCACCCAGAAATAACCTTTCCAGTATCTGAACCCTTACCCAGAGATAGTGGTTTCGATAACAGCTGGCTGAGGCTTTTTACAGAATACAGCATATTTTTTAGAATTGGGAAAGATTTTTTTTTTCTTGTTTCTTGAACAAAGAAAGGAGTTTGTCGTGGTTATTTCTGCACAGTGACTCTGGCTCCAGCTACTCTTTCTTAGCTGTGTTTATCCACTGTGCTCATTTGCATCCAGGTATAGCTATCACACACCCCTTCATAACCTTGAGATGAGCCTTCTTCAATGGCTTCCAAATGGGTTCCATGTTGAGATAATAGGAAGTGCCTGCAGAGCATCTCTAACCCACATACAAGGCCTTGACAGGAGGCACAGGCTCATCTAAGTGATTCAGGCTGGTGGGATAGGCTTTGCAAAAACACCTGTGAGTCTTAAAAACACAATCACATCAAAAGGTAAAACAACCTCTACCACTTCCTTCCACTGTGCCAGTCCTCAGTCTCTTGAATATTGCACTGCCAGTGATTTTGCATTCTACCTGCAAGGTTTCTCGCTGCCCCATAACAATCCTGCAGTCAGCCACAGGCTGACGACCACAGCACCAGGAGAGTGGCTGTCAGGGCCATTTTGCATGAAGCACCTGCAGCTCTTACCCAGCTAAGCCCTAATGTGTTGATTTACAGAGTCCTCTTGGCTGACATGGGAAAATGAGTCTGGTCATGGTTGATTTAACATTTTATGGGCAAAGAGTCAGCCTGCTATAGTAAGTCTGGACTAGTGCAAACATTTTACACATTTACACACAAGTCCACGGGAAAAGAAAAAAGACACTAAGTGGTTTTGATGCTCCTATCGTTTGAGCTCTGTTGAAAACAACTTAAGTTTCAATCAAACACAAAGGTGTGCATTACGGGCCAGACCCTGAGGCTGAGCTCGCGGCTCCCACTCCGCGGGCACACCCACCAAGGCAGGAGAAGCCCAGTCAAAGCACGGGGCAGGCTGCGGCAGAGCCCGAGGCTCACCGCACGCCGCCAAGAGGTACGGGACTACACCGGCGAGTCCCTCCCGCCAGGTGCCAGCCCCACCGCGAGCACCGACCCACTCCAGCGCTTTCCCGCGGTACTTACTACGGGCCGGGCACGTCTCCCCTTCCCACCCGGCTATCGCGGCTCCCCCCACCCCGCGGCAGGGGCGGGCGCAGCCGGCGGGCGGAGCAGAGACGGGCGGCTCTGCCCGCCCCGGCGGAAGTGTCGGCGGCCGTGAGGCTGCCCGTGGGCTCTGGGCGGCGGCACCGCGCTGTGTCCTTTTGCAGGCATTGCTGCTTGGGCCTCCCCGCCGAGAGGGTGGGGTGGTTTTCCCCGTAATTAACTAAAACCAGCCGCGGAACGGCCGCCTAGTCCGCGCTGCCGCTGGTCGGTGTGTCTGAACCGAGCCCGCCGCCTAAGTCGGCAGGTAACGTCGCGCCATGCCCGGCAGGGAGGGCAGCTCCGCCGCTGGGACGGTGACCGCCGCCGCCTGCCCCGTGCTGCCGGTGGGCGCTGGGCAGCGGGCGGGCGGGCGGCGTGGGAGGCGCGGTGCCGGCGGGGAGAGGCGGTGGGTTTCTCTGCCCACGGCAGCTTCCCGGGAGCAGCTCGGGGCAAACGCCGCGAGAGACGGGCTCGTCTCCGGCCGCCGCGAAGGGGCGAGAGGGGCCGGTATCCGCGGCAGCGCCGCGCCGGGAAAGCGCGGATCCGGCTGGCGCCTCCCTGGCCCGGCCCGGTCCCGGGGCGGCCGGCCCTCTCCTCAGCAGCCCCTCTGCCACTCGGCGACCGGCGCTCCCGAGACGAGCGCTGCTGGACGGAAAATAAATTCTAGGGGGAAAAAAAAAAAATAACGCCTGTCAAATTTACCTCCGGGTAGTTCGTCGCTCGAAAGAGAGGGGTGAAAAGCGCGTGTGCCTGCGAGGGGGTGCCAGGAGAAAGATGAGTGTTTCTTTCATTAACCTAATGGTAATTGCCAAAAGACTCCCTTTCGTCAGCTTCACCTAATCAAAACCGAATATCTGTATGTGGCACTGACAAAATCAGTAAAACTTCACCTTCGACTTTATTGATCTGAAAAGACAGGCAGAGTTTTCTATGGTGTTCAATTTAGGGAATTAAAAAAATCACTCCACTAACAGCATTTGGTACATTTCTAACCCATATGTCACCTCAGTGCTTTAAATAATTATATTTGCATGCAGGGAGTGATTCATAAATATGTCAGGATTGTGAAATATAAGCAGGCATTTCAAACTTTCTATTTAAAAAACATGAATTATGGCCACGAAAAATGTGTTCCCATTTAAGGGTGATACGAAGTATTTGGTGTCTAGTACGGAGGCCCATCCATCATATAGACAATAAAGAGAGTTTTTGCCTGACGTTGGAAATTTATGGTTGCCCTTCTCTGCCCTAATAACTCAAGCATTGTGTCAGCCTGTGACAGCCTTTGCAGAAAAACAGCAACCCTGTTATCAATCAAAAAGCCCTTTTACATTTTTAGCAAAACTCTGATCATCCAGACACCCTTTTAATGTATATATTACATCATTATAGATCATTCTGCACTTTTACTGCAACTCAACAAAATGATCCATCACTTCAGGACAGTCCTCATGAACGCTGATGTAAATTATTTGCACGTCGCTAGTACAGTACAAAATGAAAAATGTACTTTAGGTGGAATTAATTTTAGGGTGTAAAAAGCTAAAGATGAAAGCAGTGGGGATTAGAGGAGACCTAAATGCATCATTAGGGATGACTGAAAACAAGCTAATAGTTATTAAGATTATTCTAACCTTTTCGGATCGCGGACCTAGACTCTTTCAAGAAGATAGCTAAGATGTATTACATGCTTCTCCTTGCCCCTGCCCCCTGCCCAAACGTAGCCGTCTTGTAATTGCGTCAAGAATTATTGTTCATTTGTCATTCGGGTGTTTAGATAAGGTTAATTATTTGGGTTCCAATGCCTTTTCCAGCCATATCCTTGAAACTTATCCTCGCATCTCAAAAGACGCTATTCCTCACGCTGTTGAAGACGCATCTGCTTGATCCGCACAGTTTCCATAACAAAGTTGTCAATAAACACTCGACATTTGGAATCCAAGTGACGAAGCTAAAGATCGCCTCCATTTGTGTGCCACGGTTAATTTCTGAGGGATTACTGTAACCAAATATGTGCTTAGTTGGTATAATACTCCCTCGTAGCCTCCAGCCTTTCGCAGAAGATAAACACAGAGATGCCTTTATGATTGCTGAGATTCAGTGATCAGACCAAGGTGTTACAGATGCTGAAAGACTCTTTTTTTCCACTCTTAAAGCCTAGGCAGCAAATGCCATTTCGAGTACATACATATGAATTGGGAAACGTGTTCACTCGCATTGGGCTCGATCATTTTAATCGTAGTACGGTTAATAACATGAAATGGCACTAAAAATCTCCATGCACTTAAGAGGAAATATACTCAGCCTTTCCAGTGCCACCACACCCGTTTGACTTGCTCTCTCCCTCGCCCTCTAGAAAGTTACCTTAAGGCTTATTTAAAATAAAAGCTGTTTGCATAAGAAACACCTCAAACATAAAAGAGGATAGATTTGGAAAATAGCTGTTGGTAAGAGGGTTTCAACACGAGAGTAAAAATTTTCGCACTCTTACAGGAAACAGTGTCAATAGGGGAGTCTATCAAAGGGCTTAGAGAGGTTTGGGGTTTTTTATTAGGTGCATTAATCTGTTCCTTATCTCAGCGTAACAAAAGGAACAAAATCAGACAAACTTATTCGAAAACATTTTAGAAGAAGGTATATTTCCGAAAGCAGTAAGCAAACAAACAAACAAACAGAAAAGTGATTTTCTGCTCGTTTAGTAAAAAGACCACTGATAACTAAAATTCACATTCAGTTAAACGTGGCTGTTATTTAGAAGATGGCTCTCAAATTATCGATGCTTATGAAACCATTACCTATATCTCATGCAGAGTAAAATATATATTGCTTATATATATTAGGAAAGTAATTACAATCATAAGGGTAAATATTTTAAAGTACTATGCAAACAGGGGAGAGGTTTGCAAATCTTTCTTTCTGTTGGCAAGCATTCAAAGTATTTGCTTTAATGACATTCTGGAAGAAGTACCCTACCCCTCCGCCGGATACCTGGGCAGATACATCAGCTACTCTCTGAGCACATGCAGTCTCGTCTTACGGAAAAAGAAAAGGAAAAAAAAAAATACTGCTTCTGCCCAAATGTATGAATTGGTGGTACGGTATTTCTGATAACCCATCGCATTTCTTATCCGAAGTACTATCATTCTTGGGAGAAAGGGGGCGGGGGGGGGGGGGGAGAGAAATAAAAGGGATGCACCGTTTACAAAAACCTATTGCAATGCATATCTTCATAAAAGCCTTGAGGTGGATAGTGAAACGCAAGCACTACCAGAGCAAATAAATTTGACGCGCAGGACGGACAGACAGGTAGCTGAATTGCGTTATGCGTGGAAATATAGCCCAGACACAACTCAGCAATTACGTTTCTGTTAATTAAAAGCTTAACCTTGTTCTAAACGGTAGACGAGAGAGGGGGTGGAAAGAACAAGAAAAAAAATCTAAAGGGCCTGTAGGGTTGTTGCCGTTCAGTTTAAAAGACTAAACGCCCTTTTCCAACATGATCTACAAAACCTGACACGTAAATGGCAGGAGAGTGGGCTCGCAGAGCGGGCACGCTGGTGCCGATGTTCCTGCAGTTCCCTCTCCCGAGAGAAAAACAGTCAGTCCGGGTTTTTTGGTTGATCCTGACCAGGGTTTACAGCTCGCCAGCCTGACCTGTCAAGCGGATTATTTTAGAGGGAGATTAATAGGGGAGGCGGGCTGCAATAATAATCGTTTTGTTTGATGTGACAACTTTGATAGGCGTTGATTTACTTACAAACTGATAGGCTTTTAATTGAGCGCCTCCATCCAGCTTGAGATGAAAGGAAAACCGCATTGAAAAGCTGCCCGAGTGCCCTCGAGCCTCAATACTGATTAGCCATCTCGACAGTGAATAGTTCAAGGCATTTTCAAACTTTTTTTCCTCTCTCGCTCTCCTCTCCTCCTCAAATATCTGCCAGCCCACTCCTTTTTAAGAGAAAATAAATCATTTCCATTGTGTGCAAATAAAATCTACTTGACATGCTTGCCAATAGCTGGTAGGTAAAGGAAAGTGTGGACTGGCACTTGTTAATTAATTCCTCCTTTGCTCTCCCTCTTTTTAAGTTACAATTTTCCTTTTTAAGAGGAAGAAGACGGGTTCCAACCCTTCGCTTTTCCTGTGTTGGTGGTTTGCTGCCTTTTTTTTTTTTTTTTCTTTTTTTTTTTCTTTTTTTTTTTTTTTTTAGGGAGAATAAAAACAACAGCCACCAAAACTTCAACAAGATTACACAAGTAAATGCCAAACAGCAAACCGCCTGCACGGACTCGGCAAGCAAAGGTCCCTCGCGACCGGGACGGAATCCCTCTTCTTCGGCTCAAGAGAGGAAAGGAGCCCCCAGCAGCCAAAACAAAAACTCCGCACCGCTTCCAAGCTACAGCCCCGCCGCCCGCCCGCCCCTACGCGTGTGTATCCCAACTCTGAAACCCTCGCTGGGAATCGGTTCCCGTGTGTGTTGAGCGCAGTGAATAAGCTCTCATAGCTCAGAAACGCTCTGGAGGGGGCAAAGGGAAGGGGATGTCTTGGGGCTGATTTTTTTACAAGCTTCTACATACAGTACTGAGTGTGATTTAAATCTCATTTCAAAGGCTGAGTGGAAAAAAAACAGGGGGGGGAACAGAAAAAGCTGTCCTCTGAAGTTACTAATTAAATTACCCTCTCTGATGCTTCTACTTCAGCCAGAAAGATCGAGGTTCGTGCTGTTCCCCCTTTTCTTCCCTCCGCTCTTCCCATCGGTGCGCTGCCTGTTTTACACAGGTACAGGCTATCGCCTTTGCTTCCCTGGCTCACAAGTAAAACAACCCTTTCCAGAAATCACCCTCACCTCTACAAGAAAAGAGAGAGGGAAGGGAAAATGGGGAGGGGGGAGCCTTCCCAAAGCTGACTCTACCTTAAGACAATTAATCTTTAGTCTTTCACCCTGGGAGGCAGGATAAATACAACGAGAAAACAGATAGGAGTCTCCCCGGTCCTGTAAGGAAAACAGCTGTTCCAAGCACTTTAATGCAAATGAACACAAATGAAGGTTTCAGCTTTCCCCCCCCCCCCCCTTTTTTTTTTCCTTTCCCTTCCAGAGTTTTACTGCACTCCATTTATCAATTGGACTTGACAACAAAAGAAAGAACTGGGGGAAAACCTGGGGCAGATTCAAGTCACTTCCACTCTATATAAAGGAAGTGTGTGTGTGGGGGGGAGTTCCTTAAGGGCAAGTTGTGGATCCTGTCAGTCCTATTGCGATATCGGTTTTTATGCGAAATTTCTTTCACCACCACCACCCCCCTTTTAATTTTCACGGTCTTGTAAGATGACCGCGGAGACTGCAAAATGAAAGTACGTTTATGACTTTCCACTGAGAAGTTGTGGCAGTAAGCCTTATTCTTTCACAGAAAATGCAGAAATTAAAAAGTTTGTTAATATTAATTGTATCTTTCTGAAGCTAGAGGAGTTCCACATATTTACCCTGCTCTATACACTACGTTAAAAAAAGTAAAGTGGTTTTAATAAAAGACAGCAGATATACTCACTTGGCTGCAGGATTTAAAGGGTACCGCTTTACCGGGGGAGGGGGGGGAGGAACACACACCACATATCTAGGAAACCTGCCTTATGTCTACCTCTTACGAGGTCTCTCTTACGAAGAGCAGATCATTAAAGGCTGTCTGACACATCTGTTTAGGGACTGGGGGAGATCGGTATTTCAAGGGAAGAAAAAGGACTTGGTTCAGCAGATATAAATGCGAGAAAGTGAAAGTCCTTCCTCTCGCCCACCCCTTCCAGGATCAGCGCCTGTTCTGGTCGGAGTCCAGGTCAGGAATTGGACGCGACCCCTAAAGCACTTGCCTTGTTCTTCACTTGTCAAACGTGTTTTATCTCTAAGTGACCTTTTTGTTAATGTTGTAGATTGTGTGGGCCACCATGTCAGATCCGGAAACAAAAGTAAAAGATTGATTAACACATTTTGCCTGTGAAAAAATGTTATGGGATGAGGAGGTGGGGGGATAGTGGGATTCAAAGTACAAAGAGAAAAGAAAAAGGCAATCCGGGGAGCGACAGAAGAGCTGCGGACTCCGCTCGGGGCGTCTGCCGGCACGGTAAAAACCGGGGCTGGGGGCAGAAGACTCAGTACGCTTCGGGAGCGTACAAACACAAAGCAGGATGCGTATAACGCCCAGGTGGATCCCGTATGCACACCCACGAGGTTCTCAAGACAGCCTAGCCGAAAGCAAACACTTAAATGGCGAACCGATACGATACACTCGCTAAGGCGAGGGGCCGCCTCCCCAGGGCCCCCAGTGACGGCGACGGGACCAGCCCGGCGGGTGCAGGACGAAGGGCTCTTCTTCGAAGAGGACGAGGAGGGCAAGGGAAAGAGAGCCCGGCAGCCCTCCCCGGCCCCACACCGCGGACTCCGCGCAAAGTAGCGCGGTGCGGGGAGGGCTGCCGGGTGCTGGCACACAAATCGAGTTTACTCGAAGGATTTATTCCGTAAATTGAATGGCTTTTTCTCCCGAGGAGCCCGTCTCTCCCTCTGTTTTCTTTCCTTCCTCTCTCTCTCTCTCCTTCCCCCTTCAAGTCACACCAGGCTTGTAATCAGCAACAAAAGCTGACATAAATCAACGGCGGATTGACAGGGGCTGACAAATAACTGATTGATTGCGGTTGGGGAGCACTGACAATTGACGGCGGGGCGGAGAGACCCGAAAGGCGGCGGCGAGCGGTGCGTGACAGCCCCGCGTGTGACGACCGGCCTCCCCCAATCCCGCCGTGCTCCCCGCGCCGCCGCAAGCCGCGCCGCAGCGCCTCAGCTCCCGCCCGCCGCCGCCGGCGACGTGCAGGCCGCCGCTCTGCAGGTTCTCGTCTGAGCCTAGCCCCGCGTTGTCAGGCGGGAGGGGCGAGAAAAGCGCCCGCGCCCTTCTTCGGGGCTTGGAAGGGACGCGGCGCGGCGGGGGCCACTGAGCTGTCCCCACGGGCTTGCCCCAGGGAAGAGGGGGTGCGCGGGCTGGGCCCGTAAGCGCCGTGCGTGGCGGGCGGGCGGCAGCAGGCCGTGCTCGGGCCGCTGTGCGTGCGGCGGAGCTGCACTCGATAATGGGGGGCGGTGGGGCCCCGCGGCCGCCCCGGCCCCATGGGCGCCCGCTGCTGCCAGGCGATCCGCGCCGGCTGCAGAGGAAGAAAAACGTTCGCAGCGCGTGATGTGAAACACAGAATTAACGCCCAGCCCGTCCTAGGAGCGAAAACAAGGAAGGAGGGGAGGGGAGAAGGAAGGCGGACAAGAAAGAGAAGGGGGGGGGGGGGGGGGGAAAGGAGCTAGAGACCATTAAAAACAGAGAAAAAAAGCCCCAGAAAAGGGAACGTCACATCCCCTTGACCCTCCAATCACCTCGGGGTCCCATTTGATTGGAAGGCGGCAAAGGCTTTAATCTCAGACTAATTCAGATGCTTTTGAAGTGAGTTTCTCTGCCAGATCCCGGGCTGGATGGGCAGCGGCTCGCAGCACAGCTGAGCGGCGGAGGCGAGCGCTCCGTTCCGCACCGCGCCGCGCCGCGCCAGCCGGCGGAGCCGGGAGCGGCCGAGGGGGACCGCGGCACACGCTAGCAGCCCCCACCCCGCCCCCAGCACAGCCCAAGGATTACTCGGCTTTTTTTTCCTCTTATTTCTCTCCGGCCGGCTCCCCCTTTCCCTCCCCCTCCGCACCCACGCCCTCTCCGCCAGAGAGAGACACGGGACATTTTATGTTTGTTTTCCTGCTCGGGGGGCGTGCAGCTTTTTTCCCTCCTCGCCCACAGAAAGCGAGCGAACGTTTCCGAGTGCGAGCGGCGCCACTTGCCCCAGTTTTCATGCGAGGTTTTGGGTCATGATCACATCGCCCTCGCTTTCTGCTATAAGAAATAGTAAGCGCAGCAGCAGCCTCAGCGAGCCCGGAGGCAGCCCCCGCCGCAGCGCCGCCGACCTCGCCGGGCCGAACGGGCACGCTGGGAATAACGGCAGCAGCGCCGCCGCCAAGCCCTGCTTCCACGCCGTCCCCCCCTCGGACCCGCTACGCCAAGCCAACCGCCTTCCCATCAAAGTCTTGAAAATGCTTACGGCGCGGACTGGACACATTTTACACCCCGAATACCTACAGCCTCTACCCTCCACGCCCGTCAGCCCCATCGAGGTAAGGACCTCGGAGCCGGCCCTGGTTCCTTCTCCCCTCCCCGCTTGGGCACTCGCCGTACATGGCGGCCCCGCCAGCCTCCCTCGGCACCGTCCTGCGCTTTGAAACGCTCCTGCACCGGGAAATGGGCTGCTTTGATCTAGAGTTAGTGGGAGGAACCGCTCCTGATCGTTGTTTCCATGTTTACTGGGATAATTTCTCGTTCCTGTGTAAATTAACTTTTTGGTTTTGCTCTTTTTAGCCTTTTTTTTTTTTTTTTTCTTTCCCCCCCCCCCCCCCGATTGGAGGGTGAGTGGAAAGAAACGACCCGCTCAGGGGTCACGATCCGGCTACGCAACCAGCACCTCTCCGAGTGCCGAACAACCTTGCTTTTGCAGGGAGCGGTTGGGGGGGTGGGGGGGGGCGCAGAGGGACAGGCTCACGCCTGGGTGCGGCAGGAGGATAACTATTTCAGCTCCCCCACCGTTCCCTTTCAAGTACCGACACGCGCTTGTACTTTGAGGGCCCTATTCGTCCCTTTTCTCTTTTCGAGGTTGTCGGTCCCCCTGTTCGTCGCTCGCTGTTTGCGAGACCGAAACTCGAAGGGAGCGGGTGGTGAGAAGGGTGTGTCCGTGGGGACGAGTGATTTCATTAAGGGCTCTGCGGAGCGAGGACACCCCTCTCCCCTGAAGCCGGCTAACTCGGGCTCTGTTTATAAATAGTGTCAGCAGTCAGGGCGCAGAAATGCTGCAGCCGCTGCAGTCCACGGGTGGTTTGTCCGCCCGCACGGCCGGAGCGGCGGGGAAGTGAACGGCGAGGAGCCGAGCTCCGCGCTGTCCGGGCCGCCGGTGGAGCAGCGGACACTGAAGGCGGCCGCGGTGGGCTTGCGGGGATACTAAAAGCCCCAGCCCTTTTTAAAGGCTTTGTGGAACATGGTGCACGCAGGGGAAGGGGCTGTCAGGGTGATGAATGCGCGCAAAATTGTTCATTGCTTCCAAGATGTTCTCGGCAAAACCGTACGGGACAAGTGTCCTAGGTACGCCCCGGGCTTTTTCTCGGTCCCCGATTAAACCTCTTTCTTTGTCCTTCTGATTTCCGCAGCTGGATGCGAAGAAGAGTCCCCTGGCCCTTCTGGCACAAACTTGCTCGCAGATAGGGAAGCCGGACCCGTCCCCTTCCTCCAAACTCTCCTCGGTCACCTCTAATGGCTCCGGAGGTGACAAGGACTCCAAGTCGGGCCCATTGAAGCTCAGCGACATCGGCGTGGAGGACAAGTCGAGCTTCAAGCCGTACTCGAAGCCGGGCGCGGAGAAGAAGGAGCCGGGGGCGGCGGGCTGCGCGGGCGCCCCCGCCGCGGGGGTCGCGGCCGGTGAGAAGTCGGGATTCCGGGTGCCGAGCGCCACCTGCCAGCCGTTCACCCCAAGGACAGGCAGCCCCAACTCCAGCGCCTCCGCCTGCTCGCCGGGGCTGCTGCCGGCCGAGGGCAAAGGCGGAGAGGACAAGAAGGACTCGGAGGGCTGTGGAAAGAGCGGCAACTCTGGCTCGGAGGGAGGCCCGGGCACCACCAGCATCAGCCACAGCCGGATTAGCGTGAGCTGTGCCGGGATTAACGTGGAGGTCAACCAGCACCAGGAGAGCACGCCGGGCTCCAAGCCCATCGCTTCGGACTCCGCCTCCTCCTGTAGCAGCACCACTGCCACCTCCTCCACCTCCGTCCTGGGCTCCGGTCTCGTGGCCCCCGTCTCCCCCTACAAGCCGGGCCAGACCGTCTTCCCCCTCCCCCCCGCGGGCATGAGTTATCCGGGGACGCTGGCTGGAGCCTACGCCGGCTACCCGCCCCAGTTCCTGCCGCACGGAGTGGCGCTGGACCCCACCAAATCCTCCAGCCTGGTGGGGGCCCAGCTGGCCGCCGCCAGCAGCCTGGGCTGCAGCAAGCCGGCGGGGTCGAGCCCGCTGGCGGGCGCGTCGCCGCCGTCGGTGATGACGGCGAGCCTGTGCCGAGACCCGTACTGCCTGAGCTACCACTGCGCCAGCCACCTGGCTGGAGCCGCCGGCGCCTCCTGCGCCCATGACCAGGCACTCAAGTCCGGATACCCCCTCGTCTACCCCACCCACCCTTTGCACAGCGTCCACTCCTCGCTGACTGGCGCCACGCCGCCCTCACTGGCCGGCCACCCTTTGTACCCCTACGGCTTCATGCTCCCCAACGACCCCCAGCCACACATCTGCAACTGGGTGTCAGCGAACGGACCCTGCGACAAGCGCTTCGCTACCTCGGAGGAGCTGCTTAGCCACTTGCGGACCCATACTGCCTTCCCGGGCACCGATAAACTCCTCTCCAGCTACCCCAGCTCCTCGTCGCTGGCCAGCGCGGCGGCCGCGGCCATGGCATGTCACATGCACATCCCCACAACGGGCGCCCCGGGCAGCCCGGGCACGCTGGCCCTGCGCAGCCCACACCATGCATTGGGACTCGGCAGCCGCTACCACCCGTACTCCAAGAGCCCCCTGCCCACCCCCGGGGCCCCCGTGCCCGTGCCCGCCGCCACCGGACCCTACTACTCCCCTTACGCACTCTATGGGCAGAGACTCACCACAGCCTCGGCCCTGGGGTACCAGTGAGCGCAGGCAGCAGGGCTTTGACACACAACACAGAGTCTAGAGGTGAGGGAAGGAAGCCCTGCAAAACTTTATAAAAGTTGGAAAGAAAAACAAAAAAACCCCACAAAAACAAAAAAACAAAAACAAAAAAAATCAGACTTTTTATAAAATAGTGTTCATTTGAGGACTGGATCCGTGAGCACTGTATTTATTTATGTTAGCTTCAAGCGGGACAACGAATCATAAAGTGCATTACTTAACTGAGCTCAATAGGTAAAAGTGGAACACCCATTGTAGAATATAAATAAAAAGATAGAGGTCTTCTCTTTAATGTTACTTTAAAATTGCTATGATTGTATTGTACGTTCTTATTTAATGTCTCACTGAAACAAAAAAATTTACATGCATGTTTGTTACTAAAAAACAACTCGCAATTTGTCAGTTATAATTTCAAATTGCAATTATTTTTAAGGTGTATACCCTTGAAAGAGAATTGGTATTTTTTTGTATGTATTCTGGAAGAAAAACAAAAACAGTTCTATTCCAAAAACCTCATTTGCCTTATTTTGTTCTTTAAAAGGAACACTTAACTATTTTTAATTTTTAAGTCCACCCTGTAAAAAGGGTTAAGGTTTACGTCATGTACTAAAATAGACAATGTATCGCTTTCAAGATTAAAATTCCGTATATTTGATGTATTAAAAGGTTTTACTTTTTTTTTTTTTTTTAAATACGCTTTGATTCTGTTCTAAAACCCAAGTAGGTCTTGGATGGAGGCAACTGCTAATTTCTCCTTAAGCTTTTATTCAACTTTAATTAAAATTTAAAATAAAAACCAAAGGTTTTTTTTTTTTTTTTTTTTTTTTTTTTTTTTTTTTTTTTTTTTTTTTTTTTTATTGTAACCCCAGGGCGCTCTTAAAAAAAAAAAAAAAAAAAAAAAAAAAAAAAAAAAAAACCCCCAAAAAACCAGGCAGGAGTATTTTTTTTCCCTTCGGTAGAATTCATAGGGACGAAATAGGAAAACTGAGAATCAGTTATGTGTCTTTCACTTTCCGAAGGAAGATTAACTTTTTTTTTTTTTAAATGTTTTTACTGTGAAAACCAGTTTTTTAAATCTGGGTTTCAATTAAAAGACTTTGTTCTTTCTTTAGAAAGAAACAGGGAAGGCAGGACTTACTTGTAAAAGAGTAAGGAGATTATCTGAAAGCTTTTTTTAGTGTAATGCATAACTATTCGTCTCTTTTTCCAAACGAGAAGTTCAGAAGCAATTAGGGAAGCGCTGTTTGATCTCATCCAGTTATTTTCAATTTCTTTCTTCAGTTCCTACCGCAGCACAAACGATCATCACATTAAAAACAAAACAAAATTAAAAACCGGACAGCTCTGAGAACTCATTTTCTTTTAAAAAGGAAGGGAAGGGGCAAAACAAGAAGTCCATCCATTATTTGTTCCGAGTTTGCTCTTTACTGAAGTGCGGTGCCAAACTCGACGTGATGCCGAGAAGGGCTGCCCCTGCCCGCGCCGCCGCGTCTCTACCTCCCCAGCCAAGGCTTCCCAGCGCCCGGGGCCGCCTCCCGACTCCGGTTCGTCGTCCTGCACGCAGGTAGGAGTGGGGGCTGCGACTGGAAAGCCAGAACTAACGGTTGCCGCCGAGATAGTCGGAAAAGCGGTACCCAAGCCCGTAAAGGCAATGCCAGCCAAAGGCTTTGCTCCCGCGGCGTGCCAGACGCTCGCAGAGCCGGCCCAGGCGGGGCGACTACCTGCTGTCCCCCGGCCGGCCCCTCTCCCCGCTGCGGGCTGCCCTTGTCCCGGCCCCAGCGCGACGCGCCGGCAGGGGGAAAAGTTGCAAGCGGCGACTTTGCTTGACAAATCGCTGGGTTTTCTCCCGCGTTCTGTATCTCCCACAATATAATTACTGTCCAAAGTTTCCCGTGGTGCTCAGATGCTAATTAGTCTAATACATTTACTCCCGATAATTAGTGGAAGTTAGCGTTTATGTGCAAAAGGAGACAAAAGCAGCAGGCTAATGAAGCTCCAGCGCTCGCCCGGCTGCCCCGGCACCCGGCGCAGCGCGCCTGCCGGGGCTGGGACAGGAGCTGGGGCCAGGATGCGCCCGTGGACGCCGGGTGCTGGGCCCCGCTGCGGCTCTTTCGGGACGCTGATCCGACAGCGGCACGGGAAGTGCTTTGTGCTTTAACCAAACGTATTTTTCCCCCCTTCAACGGGAAAGGGACCGTTGCGTATCTCCGCTTTAGGGAATGTAAATCGAGCTCTCGTTAGGAACTGATGAGATGGAGAAAGGGAGAGGAAGGCAGCACTGCTAACTGCACCACGTAAACTTAATAATAAAATAGAAAGTAGATACAAACGCGGCAAGTAAACGAAAGAGGGGCTTTGCTGGTCGGGCTAGGGGCGATAGTAGCAGAGGATTCATCCAGCAAGCGCGGGAAAGGCCGATTAAGCAAGCAGCCCCCGGCCGGCCTGCCCGCTTCACTGTTTCAACTACCCCTAATTCGAGGAAAATTACATTTCAGACTCCATCTGCGTGTGCGAGCAACTATTACAGATGTGTCGCGATTAAAAACCGCCGCCGCCGCACACGCGCCTTTTCTGCTCACGTATTTTACACTTTACACAGATCCCTAACAGCTGCCGCGCAGCCCTCGCTGATGTAACCCACCAGGTGTGGCAGGGACTACTTGAAAAAGAGCCGAGAGGGGTTTCTGTGCCCTGGCGCACTAATGGCAGTCTTGTGCATATCAGCTCTGAAAAGTTATGCACGTAAAGATTTCTGATCCGAGTGATGAAGTGAATGCTTAACGTTAACGTTACTATTTTGCTCGGATACAAGCCCCCGAGATTAATGAAAAATTAAAATAGGTTATTTTATATGTAGAGTGGGGGTAAGGAAGTCTTTCTTCCAGGCTTGTTAAGTATTTGACCTGGCAAATGTCACCTAGGATTTTGATATTAATCTAGGAAATTTGCTTTTTTGTCCTAATACAGATTGACTTATGGACACTAATGTTTTTAGGTAGAAGGGCCGCATTTGTTATTTCCCCCCCATCCCCTCCCCGTTCTTACTAACTGGATGAGTCGTGGAGTTGACAGCAGCCGCTGGTCCATGCCACCGAACTAAAATAATTTCACAGTGAAAAACCAGCTCGAGACGACAAGCAACAGAAGGGCAAAACCCATCAAAACCTGAAACTCTGATGAATCTGACCAGAGTCAGGCATACATTAGTTTAAATGAAACAGTCGTCTTTCTCACAAATCTTTTTTGAACATTAAAGATAAACGCATGTAATAGTTAAATCAACTCTTGTCAGATGCTAAGTGCAACTGAAAAACCAAAAAAAGAATGTGCTTCCATCTCCTATCAAAAGCTTACTCTGGATGCCACTTCGACAAAATACTTCTGATAAGCAACGCTTAGAAAAGAAAGGTTCTGTTTATCTTATCTACGGGGAAATGTAATTAAGCTAGTTTTATGAAACAATAAAACACCAGACTCCACAGACAGCAAAGGAGTTTCTGTAATATATCTGAGCCTATATGGGCATATGCATCTTGGTTTATGCGTACATATCCACTCCAAACACATACATATAAGTTTGCTTGCCTGATTTTAGAGTGCAAAACGCATGCTAGAGCTAAAATACAGGGATGCCGTTACGACGGGAAGATTTTCTTCAGCGATAAGAAGCTCCATTTTCTAAGAGCGGGAAGTCACCCGCTGCCCATCGTTGTCTCTGAAGCTACCCTCCGCACAGCCAGCAAGGTACACGCAGCGCAGTGGCGAGGCTGAGCCTCCGCTCCCATCATCGCAATGGACTGCTCACATCTACAGTCGAAATCACCCAGGCAAGTGGGTCCCTGGAAGGCCCAAGCTTCCCGAAACAAGCGCATATGTGCATTCCTATTCTGCAAAAACATGGACCAAACTTAATTCTTTCAGATTTAGAAAAGACGGAGAGCAATGCTGAAATGCTGCCTTGCTGTAATAGTGTTGGCTCGTGCTACAGGTTTTCAGTAGAGCGCGGTTTAGGGGGGGTTTGTTTGGGTTTGGGGGTATTTTTTGTGTGTGTGCACGCGCCTTTTTTTGGGAGGTGGTGGTGTGGGGGTTCCCTCCCCCCCTCCGAAAGGAACTAATCTAAAGTTGGAAAATCGCTAGAGTTACCAGCATCAAATCACCTTCCCATCCAGATTCTGAGAATATTTTTGGCCATTTCGAACGCCAGGTTGTGCCCCCCCTATTCTCCCTGCACCGCGAAGCACAGCCCGCACTGCTTCACGAACAGACCTGCGGCAGGCAAGTGATCGGCCCTGATCGGAGATGTCTAATCCCTGCTAAATCTCTCTCTCAGCTCAGTCCTAGAAAATTAGGGGCAGACTGCCTTTTTTTTTTTTTCTTTTTTTTTTTTTTTAAGGTAAGATTGTGTTGCGATGAAGCATAAAGGTGTCAAAAGAAGAAAGATGGACCCTGGGTCCGTATGCTCCCACCTCTCTGGAGGTGGAATGCTTTGGCAGCAGTGACGGGGTTGAAATTTGAGCAGATTATACATTTGGGCTTGTGCATGAACGTGAAAAGACTATTCTAATGCTGGGTATTTCTCCATCAAGATCAACCAGGTGCTGCTGCTGCAAAAATCCCACCTCCGGCCGCTTGTTCTGTGCGTGTATGCATGCACAGCAATGCACAGACTTTGTTCTCTCTTCATGTCTGAAATTCATCAAATGCTCCCCCCTCCCAGCCACCCCATCCCCTATGTGAAAAAAAGTAAATCCGTTCAGGCTTTGAGTATTGTTAAGAAGCCTTGTGTGTATTTTTTTTTTTTTAAATCTTCAAATGAATTAAAGACAACCTGACAATGCTGTCATCTGTCTTCAACGTCACATCAAGGCACAAAATAATGATAACAGAGCAGCAGAAAGACGCCCACTGAAACCTGGAGGATATATATACACAGATATACACACACATATATGTCTTGAAACAGTTTGAAAGAGAACAAAATTAGATTACGGTTCCTAGGCTATCGCGGCAAGAACGTGGGAGATTTTTTTTTTGTTAAGTGCTTCATCTTTCCTGCTTTATTCTGTGAAGCGCGTGCTCGTTGATCCAAACCACTTCTGTGGGATGGGGTAAAACGACGAGCAGGCACATTCCTTGCTCCTAAACTACTACCACCAATGGAAACACAAAATCTCCCCTCCCCCTCCATCGTTTCAGGTTCTCGTTGCAGTTAAAGGTTACTGCTCTCCTGAAGCGCAGGCCAGAGCATGGCACATTTTACGTGGAGACCCACGCAGGCCCGTACTGCCGCGCAGCTCAACTGCCCGGGAGGAAAGAGAAGGCTTCTTCCCTTTGTCTTTGCGGCCCTGCGAGGTTTGGCTCGGGCTCCCGCCTGCCGCCAGGCGGCGCTGCCGCGTCCCTGGCGGAGGCGAGGGGCAGAGCCGGGTGCCTCTGCGGCGGGAGCGACCGCGCACCGCGGGGGCGGAGGGCCCCGGGCAAGGGTTCGGCCCCGGCCCCGCTGCCCGCGGCCAGGCCTGGGCTGCCGGCTGCGCACCGCCATCGCCTCCGTCGGCATCGGACGTGCCGGTCCTCAGAACGATAAAAATCGCTTGTTTGGGACAGAGGGAATCTCCGATCTAATCCGACGGGAAGTATTGCAGCATAAATGAGATTTAGCCAGATGAAAACAGATAGGCCGGACGAAACAAAACAACCGTGGTGGTGTTGGTGTACTTTTTTTTTTTTTTTTTTTAAATCACACTTGTAATCTCATTCACTCTGAAGGGTAAATAAATTGCAGTTGTATGAAAAACAATTGGTGCTACATGTGTTCATAACAGATGGGATCTTATCACAGTTTAACTGCAATAAATTCTGACTTTTGGAAATTGTAATCTTTACTCCATGTTAGACGTCTCTTTTCTGCTGTAATAACAGGACTACAAACTTCTGAGTGCAAGCAGAAAAGTTTTTGGTGCTAACTCTGCTCCAGAGCCAGGGTATGCTTCTGCTGCCGCGGCACAACCCCGGCACTTCCAAAGTGTCCGTTAAAAAGCATCCGAAAACCAGAAGGGAGAGAAATCCTTAGCGCACAGGGAGGCAAACAGCCATCCGCGGGGTCATACTGTTTATTAAGGCCAATGATAATAGTGCCTAAAACACATGCAGAAAAACTAAGAATGAGCTCTCTGTGTGGAGAAGCCCTGGCAAATGACAGATTTGCTCTGCAAAGAGAGAAAATGTCAGAAGAGGAAACCCAGCCCCCGAGGAAGCCGAGCCCAAACTTTAGATTAATCCCCCTGCGCTTCAGATCACAAAATTAAAAAATAAATTTGAATAATCACTGAAAGGATAAAATTATAATAATAAATTGTCCATATTCACTGAGGCTGCGGGACTAATTATTTTCACCATCTCGGCTTCCCATTGCTGTTTCTCAAGTCGCAGGGTAAATGCCTATAAATCCATTACATTTCCATAAATCCTTTCACCGCTTTCTTTTTGGCCAATGCTTTTGCAACATTAATTGATTTTATTGCACTTTCTGAAGTCACTGTATATTACACTCTAGCAAGTTTGCTCTGAAAGCGTTTTTTTAATCCATCGGCATATGAAACCCGTGAACAGGAATTACTGAAGCTACTTTAAACTCTAGTCTCCTTTTTCCCCTGCTGTGATCTTGATGGCAAATGCGAACTGCAAATCACAAGTTTCTAATAATCTACACTGTTACAGAAAACAGCCCCTTTATCGCTGGTGAAAAATTAGTCCAAATCCAAACACCACATTTTCCCATCGTTTTGAAAAGAGGGGAGGCATGAAATGCTACTGGGCGATCGAGATCGAACAGACTAAGAAACACTTTACGAGTCATTTACGTTACTGGATGGACAGCAGTTATTTTTAGGAAAGGATTTTCGATGTATAACTAGAAGTTCAATGCAATTTAGAAGTGAGTACACGGCCTCCAGCTTCCCCAAACCCTTCTTCCCTTTTTCCTCGATCACCTTAAGGAAACCAACCAGCGTTAAACAGATGAATGATTTCTCACTTAGTATCAGCTAATTTCCAGTTCCTTCACCTGTCACGGCAGCCCCGTGATCATTATTTGAAAGCGTTAAAGGCTGAATGTTTGGGGCGCTCTCCCTCCGTCCCACTCCGCACCCAGGCACCAGGGCTGCGCAGCCCAAGCCTTCGGCCACATCCCCCTCCCCCGAGCGGCCGGGCGCGCCCTCACGCTGCCATTTGCAAGCCGTTACCGCCAGACCTAACGGCAGCGTCTTCTCTGCCGGCGGGGTCCTACGGATTCACCTCGAGGTACTTCAGTGACGCGAGAGTCTTGTAAAATGAATAGGAATCATTGCTCTAGATTACAGGAGACATGCAGAGCTGACCGGTTTAGGCAGGGTAGCAGAATGCTGGTAATTAGGAACCTGTCCTTCGGATTACAGTAGGTTCAGCATTTGTACCCGATGCTTGGCTGCCCAGCCTTTTTACGCACGTAAGCTGCTACTCACTAAGAGGTTTTGCAAAGCTAAACGCATCAGTTGCTAGTGATACCAGCATTATTTGTACTGGGAGGAAGAGAGGAAGGACAGGAGAAGAAAACCCGGGAGCTGCGTCCTGCCTGCGCCCAACTCCTACGGATGCCGCGCGGCCCAGGGCGCACCCCGCCCCGCGCCGGGTTCGGCCTCCGGGACCCTGCACCAACGCCTCAGCAAGGCCCCCTCCCGGCGCTCTGCCTCTCGGCTGAGACGGGATCCGAGAGACAGGCCGGAGCACCTCCCTGCTCCGCGTCTTCCTTCTCGGGGGGACGCGACGGGGCAGCGCTGCGCCCCGGCCCAACCAACAGCCACATCGGGGCCCTGCCGGCAGGACCAGGCAGGGAAAGGCCTGGCCCTCGTGGATAAGAACCGTTTTCAGCCACTGGGCTTTTTCGAGGTAAAGTACCCTGTTTGGGAAGGGCCACCTCTGCAGTTCATCCACCACCATGGGTGTAGAGGGGTCGATTCAGCTGGGACTGGCACAGCCAGCCAAGGTGTGAGGACACACACTCGGAGCAAGGCAGGCGATCCCACTCCTAAAATCCTTTCAAGCCAGCACAAGACCTAGAACTGCAGCTGCAATATGTTTTAGTTTAACTAAAGTTTGTGAACACCAGCCCAGATTCTCAAACACAGCCAATCTACCTTAAGGGAGCCAAATGTCTCCCCTCTTGTGCAATTTCACAGTCCTTAATCCTCTCTTGGTGGAGATGAATTTTCTCCTACAGGGAAAGATCAGCTGCTACCATCATCTACTGCACTTTTTCTCTTTGCTTGAAGTACTTGTCTTGAGACAGAGGAATACATACCAACTCCCAGATCCAAAAGGTTTCAAACCTACAATTCTTACTTCTTATTAGGGTTCCTAATCACTGGGCTATGCTTATGTGGGGGAGAAATCTCCACTCCCTCCTTTAAAGGCATTTCTCTTTTGCATAAAAATGCACCATGCCAGAGGGAAGAAAAAGGAAGGAACTGATTTAGTCTACTGGTTAGGGTGCTTGCCAAAGCCTGGAGCCCAGCTCTCCCAGTCAGTGTTCAGATTTAATCATGTTCCCACCTACTCTCTTTTCCCCAGAAAAAGCTTTAGAACATTCTATATCTACAAGAAAAAAAAAAAAAAAAAAAAAGTGGGGGTAACTCCTTCAACATCCCCTTTCCACCCTAGATCTTAAGTAGAGATTGGTCTACTCAGGTGGAGTAGGAAAAGCTACAGATATGCCACTACTGAGTTATTAATTAGCTATCTGAATAGGGACCTTTGAGTCACCATTTTTTAAAAGAAAGTAGAAACCACCATGGCATGTTTGGTGACAGCAAACTGCCTGACAAGGCATTAGAAAAAAAGGCAAAAGTTTCCCCTCTGCATGCATTGATAATACAGCAGAGAAAAACTGGTTCTTGTAGTAGAGTTCCTGGCTGTGCAAGTAAAAACATTTCTCCCATCTGTATTTTTGTTACTTTGTCTTACCCTACAGGGAGCCACTGGTGACCATCCACCTAATGACACACACATGGAGGCCCACCACTGCTCACACCTTCTTGTATCAGCCTACCACAGAAATTCACTGATGGAGACTGAAACAAACCCAGTCATAATCTTACTTGCCCCTACATGCATTTTTCACAACAAGATTAAGTTCATTGTGTCAACTTTTTCAAAAGAAAATAACTGTATAGCCAGTTTCCATCACAAATTACTTGAGCTCATGGGTCTGAGAACATTAACAAGTTTTTTTTTTTTGACCTACATGTTCCTCCATCCCCTCCAATTCCTCTCCCTTTGCAAGATTACAATTTCCTTAAATATATATTGCACCAGCAGGCCCAGGGAATGTGTTCCAGATAAAACAGATAAGTAGAAAAGTAGAAATAAGGTGGGTTTTATTTCTCCTCTTTTTTTTTTTTTTTTTTTTTTTTAAAAAGGATCAGCTGCTAAATACATTCCAGTAGAGGTGTCAAATGTTTTATGAAGAGAGCTAATCACATTTCTAATTATGGTCTTCAGGCTGACTTTACGGAGTTTGGGTAAAATGTTATGCTTGATCAAAAGCAGATACCCTACATACATCAATAGGTTTATAAAAAGATTGAGAAAGGAATTTAGACCAGATGGAGCAGCTAATTTTTGTAGTTTAACTGTATCATTTGGTTGAGAAACAAATGGTTGTTGATGTATCTACAAACCAGGTACTGAAATTCTCTGAGAATTGTGGCTACTCAGAGTGCCACAATCTTGTTTTAGAGTTAAGTAAGTTGGAAGTGTTATAGCAGGTCTTACTTCCTCAATGGACAGTCAACGTTTCTTAAACTGTTTTAACTTACCTAATTCTAAAGCGACCAAGCACATTCTCCTGCATGTAGATATCAAAATAAGTAAAAATACTAGTAAACTCTACCGCTACTGATAGATGATACCCGTATTTTACCCCTATTAGAAAAGGTACTGTGAATCATCATAGCTGTGTATATACCAGCTCACAAAACCCCCTAATTCTGTAAGGGAGAAAATATTTATTCTACCTAGAACACTTAAACTTGTATAAACTTAGTGTTCCACATGGCTAATTGTGTTTGCTGGTTAATGGGATCATGTGGATTTACATTTATACTTTTAAGCTATTAAAATACTTTCACACACCTTAAGTTCACAATCTAATTTGAAATTCCACTCAGCTAGAAATCAGCAAAGTTTTCTAGCAACCCTAAGGATGGTAGAATTTCTCCTGGGACAAAAAATGTCCTAAAGCTTGCAAATTCTAATTACAAAAGGTCCTAAAGCTTACAAATTCAAATTCTAACAAATTTTAGTTATCAACTAAAATTTAGTTGATAGCAAATTTAGTTGATTTGTTATCAACTAAATACATACAATGCAGTTGTACGATTCAAAACCAGTTGGGAAGAGGCTTGGGAGTACCTTGGAGCAAGTTATGGAAATTTTGGTTTTCTGTCTGTGATGAAAAGGTTCAGATGACAAAATCTGAAGAGACCACACAAGGTGGGTAAGTAGTAAATAAGTAAAAAAAACCAAAACATTGAACACACATTCTTTTAGATGTTATGCAAAACAAAACAAAGTAGATTTGGGCCATTGTATCACAGCCATAGTCAACTTTGAGCTGATGCCTCTCAAGGTAATAAAAGCATAGGGAGTTTAATCAGCATGTCTGTCTGATCAGTCATCTCGCATTTTACTCAAGAAATTGCTGCATTTCAGTGATGGGCAAGATGTGTGCATTTTTACCTTGTATATATTGTTTACACAGAAAAGATTTGTCCAGGATTTTTCCCAAGAAAATAATGTATTAATAATTTTAACAACAAAAAAAAAACCCTCCTTAAAAATTCCTTTAATAAGAAAATGAAGGAAAATTAAAGGTTCTACATGTAAAAGAATTTTTTTATGCAAAGCACCTCTGAAAAGGGGTAATCTGTTCTAATAGCCAACCATCATGTAGGAAGAAAATGCAATAATTTAGTTTTATTGCTCAGTAATTTAGTTCATGTTTTATATGCATAGATACACAAGCTAGTTTACACACTAACTTGAGTGCTATGAGGTATGAGGTAGTGAGTTTTTCATCTCCATCTTGAACACAGTTATTGCATAACCATGTTATTTCATCATCTATTAAATGTTAAACTCGTTTGTGCAACATTATCCCAGTCTTTTTGTTGCAGACATGAAAATGAGGACAGACATATTTCTGTGAAGTCTCTTTTGATGTATTTTGTAATAGTTTAATTCTGGAAAAGTGTGCTGCGAGCTTTAGAACAGATAAAAGAAAACTGTGCTCTCCGCACCCCCATCACAAGCTGTCCTTAGGAATGCAAGTACATACAATTCTGGAAGTGTAATATTCATCATCTTGCTCATTACCTGGGACCTCCAGGGCTCTGACAAACCTTTACACCTCAAGTTAAATACCCTAGCAAGCAGCTGTAGCATACTCATATCCGCTGTTGGCCAGATGCAGAGACAGAGTGGGAGGCATAGCAGTGAGTAGTGGGCTACATATGCATACCTATGCAAAAGCAAGTTAAAGATTGGCTAGAGACTAATCCATTTTATAGGCCAAGAAATTGATTTTCAGAGGAGCTGAACTACAGGTGCTCAAGTCTCTTAAAAAAACACCAACAAAACAACTTAACTCTGGTGGTACTCTTAGCAGGGCTCACTACAGCATAGAAAAGCACGCAAAACATTTTCTTAGATTCTGGCATTCCCTAAATCAAGGTCCATTGTGTGCAGCATGACACAGGTATTTTTTCTCCTGGGGTGGTGGCTAAGTGCATTTGTTAATAACTACAAAACTAAGGACGGAATGGACTACAAATGTTATCTGTAGCAGTAATATGCAGTTATTTTTGGTTGCAACGTAAAATGCATTTAAATCCTCACCAGAACAATAAGAGGTCCTAAGATGTTTTATACTCTATTACTGATAAGTAATGAGAATGTTAGAAATAAGCCAGTTATAGAAGTCTGCTCTGGATCAAGTCAGACAAAACTGATTTAAGTTAAACAGGAGAACAAATGAAGTAGGTCTAAAGGTTTCCAAATGAAGTAGGTCTAAAGGTTTCCAAATGAAGTAGGTCTAAAGGTTTCCAAATGAAGTAGGTCTAAAGGTTTCAATTTCAAAAGGTCATGCTCTGGTGTAGTCATGTCAGCTGGACCAAGGAGTTAATAGATTGACTAGGGAGCAAAGTTTTACAAACACTTCACATCAAGAATATTAAAATGGTCAAAAATCTGTGTTCCAAACATCAGAAAAAGAAATCCAGAAGAAGGTACTCCAGGCCTAACCAGATGAACTATCACTGCAAGAAATGTGTTACACGCAAAAAAAGAAACAGAAGTAACACATGTGAAAAAACCCTTTTCTCTGGTAATCAGTCCTTATCTGAGAAGTACAAGGGCAAAGTAAGAATTGCAAAAGAGGAGCTATGTTAGGCTTTGCAAAAATATTAAAGTGGATGAATGTGTTGGGGTGGGTTTTTTTTTCCTCCAGTTAAATAAAATAAAAAATAAATAAAAAAATGCAGTAGAGACTAAGGATAATGCAAACACGTTCCCAACCTCAAATTAATACATTGCGTTAAGTAAAAATGGCAATACTGAGCATAGGGTGAAAGGAAGATAGCTCATAGGAATAATGTTAGAGAATGAAAATCAGGTGAAGTAGAAATAAAATAAAATCTGGTATAGCTCTAAACTCCAGGAATCTAGTTAATCTCCACTCCAGCTCAGAACTCTAGAATATGAGACCACAACAGTAGCAAGGACTTTCTACCAAATGTAACCAAAACAAAATTGGCACAAAATCAATGAAGGCTATTTTAAGTGAAACAATATGTCTGACATTGATACATTTATCATTCTGATTCAAGTAATTTCAAGTAATAGCCAAAACTTTGCAATGACAAGCTGAAGGTAGCACAGAAAAAAACATTTAGAAGACATTCCGGGATCATACAAAGTAGAGCACAACACATTAAACTTCTGCCAGTTTAAAAAACCCCAAAACCAAAACCAACAACAACAAAAAACCCAACACAACAACCAAACAAGCCCTAGCATTCTGGGCTAGAAAAAGCCTAATTGGTGTCATTTCTCAACATCAATGAAGAGGCCCTGCTAAAACACAATTACTATGGATCACCAGGGTAAGGCAGCTAGGGTAACTTCCAACAAGGAATAGACAAGGCAAAGTAATAGCATTGTGTGAAGCACCAGGTAGTGCTCACCTGAAGCACTGCATACAGCCTAGTCACCTGCATTTGAAAGATTAACTGGAACTAGATCAGGTAGAAAAGAAGGACTACTAGGAAGATCAGGGCAGTGGAAAGCTTATTTTATGAAATGAGATTAAGCAAGCTTGATTTGTTTAGTCTCCTATAACAAAAGCTGAGAGAGGATAAGATTGCTGTTAGTTAAAAAGCTGAGAGAAAAAAAAAAAAGGACTAAAAGAATTTTGGCACAAAACCAAATAGACTTTAGCTGGCCATGAATAAACTAGATTTGAAATTAGAAGATGGTTCTTAACCAACATAGCACTGGTGATGAACCTCTGTGATAACTGGCACAAGGGTTTGGTTTTTCTTTTTTTTCCTGGTTTGTTTTTTGTTTGAACTTATGGTGGTAGCTCATTGTTTTTGACTTTATCCTAAGTCAGTACCAATGGCAAATGGCTCATCAGCAATCCTGTAAAAGCAACCGTATTCTGCAGCAGCCATCCTCTGGGAATAGTGGGAACAAACTACACAACTGCTGTAAAGATGGAGTACAACACACTTAAAAAGAACTACCTGATGTGACAGCTGAGGGAAGAGAAGGGAGAGAGGAGGACTAGGTAACTCAGCAAGTGCTTTCATGTTCTCAAGCCTTGCAATGGAGGAGTCGGTAGATAGGGTTAAATCTACCATGATTAAACAAGTAAATAACATTTTTGTGATAGACACTAACAGTTAGGTAGTCAATAGTTAAAAAACTGTGCATTTTTCCTTCTAACACTTAAAAAGCCCCAGTTTGTTTTTTAACGACAAAAGCAAATCACAAAACAACCAGTTAGAGCCAATCACACTGTATATAAAAAAAACCACTACAGAACTCCTTTCTGAAGGGGAAAGCCAGCCTGACAAGCTATTACTTTTTCCTGTAGAAAATGCATTATTAGCAAATCTATAAAATTTTAAGTCAAACAAATCAACATTTATATTTTTGAAGAAAATAATTCTGCCAAAGTCAATTTCTTCTTAAAATGATATACTACAGTGCAAGATACATAAGTAGCAAACAACCTAAAGGCTACTTTGATATCAAACACAAAACCCTCTAGCTTAAAGGATAATAGCACTTTATGAACAAAGTTTACCTTCAGTGGCAAAGGGAATAACATTTGAACCAAAACCAGCTTAAGTAGATGATGATTTGTGAAAGGATTTTTCTAGATGCATAGTTTGAACAGGTTTGAAAGAAGTTAATATAACAACAAAAATTCCTCAGAGAAAAAAACCAATCTAATTTCTGCTGTGTCACTGACCTGCTTGCAGTTCTCATGGATGCTCCATGCTGCTCTCGTGTGAGGCCCTTCTTGCATGGCCATATAGCCCCTGGCCAAGGTTCCAGGGAGAGCAGAGAGCCAGAGCCAGACCAACCTAGACACAGCTCAGCACCTGCTTATTTCTATCCATATTTCTGGTAACAGACAACGACTCCTGCTTCCCCCTTCCCAGGCAGCCAAACAGTAAGCTACCTGCCCTGAAACCTCTTAGCACCCATTTTACCCCTTTCAAAGGGGGGACCGGTGTGAAAAAGGCTAATTTTTCCCAGGTGAGCGAGTTGAATCACACAGTTCCTCTCAATTTGCCCAGTTAGTGTTACTCAGCCCCCCATGCTGGGAATGGACACTGGTGGCCTGGCTGATTTCCTGAGGAGGCTCAGCTCCTCCTGAGGGGATGCTGGGGAACCTCCTAGAACCCCCCTGAGGGTCTGGGGGAGGCTGCTGGTGGGACAAGGACCTTCAGGACCTGGTGGAGAAATCCCACCCAGCCCCACCGGGCCCCAGCTGCCACCAGTGTCTGTCAGCCCCGTGCAGGCAGCCTCAGACAGCACATGAGGCTGCAGGAGTTGTTTCAGCCTTGCTTTTACAACCAATGTATGTGGGAGTGGGCATTTTAGGTAGTGAATAAGGTGCTGCTGACATGACAGCCCTGAGGAGAACTCCAGGTCTAAACATCCCACGTGCTGGCTAGTCCTCTGGCTCCAGCCAGCTGGGAACCCTGTGTTTATTAGGGTGAAGAAAGAGTCCTTTGGATTGCACCAGTGCTGAGTATCCCACATATACAAATGAGAGACAGCCAGGCGCTATTAATTACTTTTTTCCCAGGCAGCTTTTACGTGGAATACTGTGGAGCTGATGCTGTCTGAATTTAATACTTGTGCAAGCGGAGTGACACAAGCACGGGTTGCACCATTCCTAAATGTATCTTTTTCTTGTTGTCAGAATAGCCAATAATTGGTAAGGCTGGTGATACATATTTAAAGAACAAAACCAGATCTAAATGGTGATGTTATCTTGTTCACTGATTCTATTTCAGAAATCTAAAATGGCCTCCCCAGCAAGAAAACCAATTGGTCCTTGTCTTGGATGCTTGTGAAAAATGTTATCACTTAATGTTTGTTTAATGCCCAATATCTACAGTCTGCTGTGATGTTAAACAGGGATCCTGTCCACAGCACTTATACCATAAATGTGATAATAGTACTGACCTCTAATGAACTAGAAAGTAGTCATTAGGTAGTAACAACTTTTAGGTACAATTAAATTAAAAGATAAACTTATTTATTCACAGAAAGATAATAATAAGGCCGCTCGGTCTGTACTTGAATTGTTAAACTCTGTATTAGAGAAGAATATTTAAGTGGAGGTACAAAACCTCCACAAAGCAGAAAATGAACAATTTTAACTAAATATTAAGAGTTTCTACGGGTATTTTAAATCATCATCATCAGTTCACAGTTGTATACATTCATTAATCTTGTGTCTTCCTTGAAATGTATAGCTTGCTATTTTACTTTTCTAAAAAAACTCCACAGCTAAAATCAGTAACAGAGATAAATGATAGAAATGTAACTAGAGTTCTGGGGTTTGGACATTAATGTTTTATTAAGGCTTTGAGGCAGCACTCATGACAGAACTAGGCAAACACAGGTGACAAACACAAATACACCACGTGAGGAAAGGAAAGCCTTTATGGTTAAAAGGTTCAACGTGTGGTGTTTTTTTTGTTTGTTTGTTTGTTTGTGGCTTTTTTTTTAACTGAACTAGAACAAAGTTTTGATATTTGTTTGGTTTTCCCCAAAAGAAAAACAGCATTGCTTTCTTCTCTTGGACTTTTGTATAAAGTTGATGGAGCTCAACTTTAAAGGGCTCATTTTTGGCTATTCAGCAAACAAGGGAAAAAAAAGCTTTTCCTTCTCTCCATAGTACTTAGTTTGCTAATGACACTGAACACAAAATATGAAGAATATGCAGTTCATAAAACCTTCAAAGGACACAAAAAAGAGTAGGTTGTTAAGGGTGGGGAATTGTAAGATCTATGCTTATTCTGCAAACAAATGTGACATTTTCAGATCTGCCAGCTGTGTTTAGTAACAGATACAGATTTCCTGTAAATGCAAGCAGGGGTAGACTGACAATTTATCTACATACAGAATTGTGCTGATTTGACTAAAGGCTTGACTGCACATGGAATTATTCAATAATAAAAGCAGCATTCTTACTGAATAACTCCTTGTGCAGACATGCTTTTTCTAGAATACAAACTAGAATAAGGTAATCGTTATGTGATAATCTTCTATACGCAGAATACTTTTGTAGGGCTGTTACCATTAAATTCACAGCCTTCCTCAGCCTGAAATAATTTTCAAGTACAGTAACATCTTAAACTTCAATTTTAAAAAAACTTTTAATTCAGAATTCTTGGAATTCCTTACAATTTTGGGTTTTTTTTTTTTTTTTTTTTTGGTTTTTTTTTTTTTTTTTTTTTTTTTTTTGGGGGGTTTTTTTTGGTTTTTTTTTTTTTCCCCTCATAAACTAGTTTGTCTTAGTTTGATTGAGAACAGATTTGAAATCCATGAAATCACTGTAGATTTCCTGTACTTTCCTTACAAATTTCATGTAATCCGGAGTCTTACCTGAGCTCAAGCCTCTGAAATCTGGATTTATGTGTGGCTTGGACTCATGTTCTCTCATTCTTGGGAAATACTGACTTCACAGTCTTTCAGTGTCAGTTCCACAGTTCCCTAACGTTGAGTATTTCTGGCCTTTCTGTTTACTTACTCCCATACTCCTTCTCTGTATAAGATACTGTATCTTCCATCTGTCTATGCATCAGCAGTCTCTGGCCAGATGTTTCGATGAACTGCTAGAAGGATGGAGAATCACATGCAAGTTCTGATTGCCTTCTGGTGTGAATAGAGCAGAAAGTGTCGTTTCAGGAGGGACATCCACAACTGTGCTCTGCGTGAAAGCTTGTGCATGAAACGGCAAAAGAAGCCTTTGGTTTGAGAGAACTAAAAAATTCAGCATCAAATCCTGCATAATAAAGAGACAAAAGCAGTTCTAAAAATTACCTATTTCCTTCCTCTGTTGAAAGGACTAAGAATGTCCTACCTTCTCCTTTGTCACCCCTCAATCAGCTCAGAGATTGCAGTGTCACAAGCAAATTGAGAATTTTCTAAACACAAAAAACTCAGGACAGCTGGGAATTCTGTGTAGGTCGAGCATAGCCTGTTCTGTAGAGTCCCCTCCTATAACTAATCTGCTAAGCAGACAGCAGCAATGGAAAATCCTTTTAGTATAGGTGCTGTCCAGCTATAGAATTGCAAAACCTTAGGTCTGGGGATTAGCATCATTTTAGGAATGATGGAGGGAAGCCTGCATCCAAGGCTTTGCTAATCTGAAAAAGTAGGAATGTGTCAGCCCTTTAGTCTGATCTGCTTGTGCAACTGTCAGGTCTGACAGTTTTTTGGTTTTAAGTATCTTAAATCTACAATAATTACTGGTCTGCCTGTGAGTTAGTAAACTGCCCTGAAACAGCTTTTGAACAAGTGAATGAACAGAGATGAAATAAAGACATATTAATTACGTTAAATTATTAACTTTTGGCCTTGCAAGCTGCTTAGTGTAGAAGAAAAGGCCTTTTTTCCGTATTTCCAATGATAAAAAATACTTGTTCTTTCCTTGCTTTGGTAGGACTTTCTACCTTAGATGGTCTGAGATAAACACCCAGGTTACTGGAGAGCAGATGGGGAACCAAGAGGGGAAATTTTTCTTGGATGACCTATGGCAAGAGATGCATTAAGACTTGTAATGCAGACTGAACCAGCACCTCTCATTCATTGAGGAACCGAAAAGCATAAAAGAGGGAGAGAAGTGAGAAAATGGGTGAAACTGCAGTCCTTTTTTTCTCTGATCCTAAACCAGAGATGAAGGGGCAAAACTGACAGCAGTTGGAGGATTACCCTACTCTCCTACTGACGTAAATTGCTGAATCCTGCTTTAAAATACGAGGGTACCTGTGGATAGTCCTTCACACTTACAGCCATGCAGTGACTGACAGATGAGGAACAAGTCCATGAACTTGTTCAGCAAAGAGTTACTCCTGGTTCTCACTAATTCCCATGCAACCACTCAGCTCTCCACTACTGCTACCAGTGAGACTGTGTTGCCTGATATAAATATTTCTTTAACACGTACCTATTCAATTTTGTTATTTACTATTGGTGGAAGGAATTCTTGTACTGTAATTACAATATTTGGTATTTCAGTACTTTTTTATTGTTAATAAACTGGCTTAATTGTGAAATAAGGTGTAATTGCTTGGGGAAAAAGGAAGGGCCATGAAGTTATATCAGAAAACTTTCATAATGCTTAAACTATTTTATAACATTAGAAAAAAACAACAGTAAATAAACAGTATGCTACAACAGAACAGGTCATTCCTTCCTTATTCCTTCACACAGGTTGCCATTCATTGTGGAGATCGTGCATACTCAAAAGCCCCACAATGACTATATATCCTTTATTTCAGTGATGGCAGGTGCTTTCTTCTTGTTGGTACTGGGCTTGAGCCTTTTCTCAGTAGTAATTTTCACTCTGCATCTAATTTTCAGCTGTACAGATGCAGCACATCAAAATAACATAAAAATCACTGTACATTTCAGCATCCTAGAAGAATCATTGGCTGCACCATTTTTCCTTCAAAAACACCCTCTTTTACTGTTTTGCAGCTGTGTAGTTAAGCTTTCTGGTGTATGTTCCCAGTAGACTTGATTCTGTAAAACAATGGCAAAAAATACTGTTATTCAGAAAGTCTCATCTTGTCGAGATAAATAGTTAGCCTAAGGACACTACACCTCAATGTTAAAGGGTACTCAGTGCCTTTGCAGTGAAACAAAACCTGCATATCGTTTTAGGTATCAGATATTCAAGTGCTATTGATCGGGATATTTGACTTAGCAAAGCTGGCCAGGATGGAGACTGGGACTCCTGTGGTCTAGCTCAGGCAGGGACTGAAAGAACTCCAGGGCCTGTGGGCAGGAGCTGGGGAGCCCCTGGCCAAATCTGGTAAGAGCCATTAAGACCTACTAGAGCCCTGAGGATCTTGACAACTACAGAGTAGACTACTAGCTCCATCTTATGTTGTGTGGGCCATTCAAAACTCATTAGGTGTCAAGAACTTTTTAACCTTCTGATGTTTGAAGAATTCATAGAGATGAAACAGTAATTCCAGAGTTGTCATGTTCCCTGCAAAAAGTGCTATAGTTTTATCACTCCTGTATATTATTTAAATCTGACATGCTACTTCCACTTAAGGCCAAGTTATTTTACCGGTGAAAGAGAAGTTGAAAATGCAAATTTCTGTTCTGTAGAGATGGATGTATAATTCTGAGTGTGTCCAGAACTCTAAATTTAAGAAAATCATCCCAGGGGCATCTCTCCAGTAAAGTTACACTGCAGCAAAAAAATGTCAAGTTTTAACTTTCAGCCTGAAACTTTTTATTCTTTTCATATAAAACAAGCTTACTAACTGACATGCATGGGCAATTATCCAAAGATAATGATTAGTCTTACTGCAGAAGTGTGCGAATTTTCTGCTATTCATAGAGTCTCGGTTTGGACCCATTCTTAAGGTTATTCACTAGAGGAAAATGAGAGTATATAGCAAGCTTTCTGCTTATAGTGAATTTTTAATGCAGTTAATATTGGCTTATTTTGTGTAAATAAACAAGAATTGAGAAATCTAAGGCTAGGTAGAGGTCAAATTTTGTCATTTAGGGACTGTTCCTAAAAGGCCTCTTTGCTCAAATAGTGCCTCATAGAGAATGCACAAGAATGAAAGTTTTAGTCAATTAAGTTTGTTTAAATGTCATTATGGGGGATAAACCCATATTGTTTCAGAAAGTATTATCCTAGTGTTCAGAGACCTTGTACTTTAGGCAGTCAGCCAGAATCTATCACCATGGATTCACAACAATCAAGGCCTTGACAAGTTCTATGCCTAAAGAAAACCAGTTAGTCAATTAATGGTTAAAGACTTCAAAACATCTTTTTGTTAGTATGACACTGATTCAAAAGATAAAAGACTAAGCAAACCTTTTCAATAGTTTTCTGTTCTTTTCTCCAAATCTTCTGAGGAGAAGGAATGACAAAAAAATCCAACCACAAATCCTGCTAGAACACATAATAGTTAACTACTAGACAATCATTTAGAGTAACTCTTCCATTAGCAATTGGAACATTTCCTCTAAAACAGAAAGAAACTTTCAATAGATTTTATGGTTTCAGGCTTGAGTCTTTAATTGGATGTCGCCATTTAATTTTGAATGAAATAGTTTTTCTTTTATTGCATTCTGATACATGCCAGCTTTGACAGAGAAAGCAAGCAACATAATGCTCATATGGCACATTAAGATCCACACTCTGTTGTGGCTTTGCACTTCAGAGACCCTAAATTCTACAAAATTTGTTCATTAAAAGGCTTGACTACAGCAGTCTGTGTTAGAGGTAATGCAATAATTGAAGGAGGCACAATTGCTTTTTGCAAAACCTATTTTTGAGCTGTATGAAGGGATAAAATAACAAATTGTCTGCCCCAATTTCTCTTCATATTCTTTAGCTAGCTCAATCAAACATAGCTGCACTTAATACAGGAGCCCCTCGAAATTCTATTAGCCTGGTAATACAGAAAATCAGACTGCATCAGCATAGAGATATTCTCATCCTGAAATCCAACAAGATATATTTTAGGTATCTATCTTTCTGCAGAAAACACATGATTCTCATTCCTAAAGCTGCTCAGAACTCACTACTTTAAGTGCCATTAAGCAGTCTCTAAATATTATAACGAGGCTCACAATGGACATAATGCCTGTATAATATGTGCATACATACTGCCTTGTAAATTTTCTTTGCTTACAACTTTGACCCTCCTCAGCAGCCATTTGGATGCCTGCTACAACAGCCAAGGATTTAGGGTTTGCTGATTTCTTAATAACCTCTTAAAGAAAATTTGGTCCCAGTACACGCCTGCCCAACTCTGCTGACATCAGCAAGTTCATGAAAGAACAGAAATTGTTTGCTCAAGGCAAATTCAGTGCTTTCTCTTAGTGGCCTAAATTTGGGAAAATATCCCTATTAGGATTAGTGTTCAAACAGAAAACAGTGCTAACACATTGCTGAATTCAGCTTTCTATCTGGAACTCTGCAATCCAGTTGTTATAAGATCTCATGAGAAGTGCTGTCTTTCAAAATACCACTTTCCAAGGGCTCCAGCTATGTGGATGACCTGGAATATACAATTTAGATCTTCAAACACAGTGGGTTTGAGCCACTGCAGATCTTGCCTGAGGTTTAAGAATATTCTATGTAGAAGTATAAGATCTAAAGCCAGACGAAAAGTTGATTCTCCAGTCTGGAAAATTCTTTGGCCTAAAGCTGCCCAGGATCCTTCTACTGTAGGCTTTTTTTTTTTAATTATTTTTATTTTTTTTTAAATTATTATTTTCAGATTAGCTTGCTTCCTTTATCAGTGAATGGACCTGCAGCTAACTCAATTCTCTCGTTGCAAAATATTGCAAAGGTTTTCCCCTTTTCCACTCAGAGAATCAACTTCTGTCCTTTAATTACATCCATCCCAATCACTTTAAATCCCTCTTTTACTTCTTTCTGCCCTATTTCAAAAATTGTCATTCTCGAAGGCACCTACAGAGAAGATTCATGAAGAATCTTCCAGCAGCCATCAACTTTCTGAATGCATATGTTGATTATTCAGGGTTCAGTCATGACAATCAAATAGTCTCTTCACTCCTATCATGGTAGCATCTTTATCAGTAAGGTAGACACATAGGCATTACACTGTGCCACCATTTTCAGAAAAATAACCTCAAAGCATCAGCCAAAATTCATTAGTTGTATTTAAATATATTCCCCAAACATCATGAGTCTAAGGAATGGGAGAGGGCAGCTTGTAAGGGAACTACAAAATTATATGTCCCTCATACTTTTGTCCCTGCTAATATGAATAGTGGTTACTAAAGTCCATGGAGATGACTTCGGCTATTCAGGTTAAAGGAGTTTCTTTCCACAAAACTACCATTACTCCATCAACCCAGCTGATAGCCTCTCCACCTCATGGTGCTAGGAAGGGATTTTCTTCTGTGCATAAATTACATTAAATTAAACATCACTGGCAGGTGAGTAGTGAAATTATATATTTGTAGTAAAGCCAGCAGTTGGGATTCTCAAGGGCATTCTTTTGGTTTCAACAGAAATATTAGTGAAAAAATGTGCACCTTGAAAAATTCTTCCTTTGCATTTTCTTTTTGGCCAGAAACCAAATTACTCTCAAAAGGTGCAGCTCATCAAGAGCGAAAGCGTTTGTTTTGTTTAATTTTAAATTTATAAAACGTAAAACTGTGAAACTGTGGTAATAACATTTCAGCTAGCTTAAGCAGGGATGCAGTATATTACCAAATGTTTTCTGAAGCAAAGAAGATTCAAAGTGTGGTTTCCTCTTTCTACCTTTTCTTTTTGCCCCAGCAGCTAATTTTTTTGGTGAAAAATACACTTATTCTTCAACTTATTTTCAAGGATATATTTTCATTAACTGAGGTCTAGGTTTGGAAAACAGGAGAAAATGTTTATCACTGTTTTAATTTGTTTAGTTGAAATGTTGCTGGAAATATCAACATTTCAACATGTGAAACATTTTCATTAACTCTACCAGTGTCAACTGGGACCGTCTCTGCAAGAAGTCAAAGGTGGTACATCTATGCCCAGCAGCCACAATGTGTTGGAAAACTAAATCAACTTGGTAAATCTGTCCCAAAACCATCAGACAGAACTGAGTTGCAAGCATTAGAGTTGTCCCTTCTTTCCAAATCCATAGCATGAACTCTCCTGAAAGAATCCGCTTTCCAGAATGTTTCATGCATCAGCCATTAAAAACAAACAAACAAACAAGAAAAAAAGCAGTCTTCAAAATGTCTCAGGTTGGGTGACCAGAACAGCCAAGTCATGAATCATTTGTAAAAAATCTTGATCATGGTCATTGCTGTAACACATTTGGAAATCCTTGGATACTCTAGGCCTGACCTAGGGTATCATTCAAGTACATGTGTATGACTACATGTGTATAGTTCCTCTTGGGTTTTTCACTTCATCTGCCAACTGAAATATTTTGAGGTGGAGAGTGAAGTTTTGCTTGGTAAAAGCTAAGGAAAAAAAAGGTTCACAAATCCACTATAGAGTTCATATTCGCATTTGACCATATTATAATCCAGCAGAATTCACATGTAAAGTAACTGGAGATGCTTCCATGAAATCCACTGGGAACCAGCTTGGAGGTTTGGGGGTGTGTGCATGTAAAAAAGAAAGGAGAAAGAACTAAGAGAAATTCTATATTTATTACAATAAAACATGCAACTTAAGCTAATTATTTAAGCATTCTCTTCAAGTTTATAAAAACTTTTGTTAAAATTAAGCACATGAACCAAGACTTAATCAACTGTAGTTACCAAATTCAGCCACGAGCTCTGAAAGGCCCCATTTTACTGATAAATATAGCATTTTTTTCATTTATACAGTAAAAGCAGCAATATCATTCTATGTGAATGTGAAAAAATTATTGCAACAAAAAGCCGCCCTTGCCCCCAAGCCAAGAGCTTGGCCCTGGTCCTCCTCTCACTGGGACTGCAAGCATAGTTTTACAGATACCTCTGGTTTACATGGTGTGAGAGTTCAGTGTGCCCTTTTGTACACAAAATTTTAGCATACAGCAATCTCAGATGGCTGATTACCACCCTCCCTCTCCCCTTCTTCCTTTATAACTGGGTTTATAATGAAAACGTTGACACAGCCTTAACTATAGCAACATTAGCATTTGCCATTATAATTAATAGATTCTTTTTTTCTTTGTGATTTACATGCATAAACTCTTCCCTGTGCAGTAGTTACAGATGGTATAGCTTGCAACATACACTATCCCTAAACAACAAATACATTCTTTTTCGAGTATGTCTCTGATAAATTTTATTTAAATGTAAAAGGTAATAGGCAGAAAATGTAGTTTGCTTACAAGTTTCCTTTATGGTTGTTTGACTGTGACTTTTCTACAGATTTATGATAATCATTCTTGCAACAAAAACGTTTACTTCACTGTCTAAATAATAAGGTAATTTGTTACAGCTAATTACGCAAGTGCTTCCTTAATCTCAATTAAAAGATTCAGGCTGATTTTCTACATTCCTGCAGCAGTATGTTCCAGAATATCTTGCTAATGTATTCCCAATCACATATTTGTTAAGGAATGCATGGTCCATGCAAAACTGAAATACTAAAATACGTAGTGCAATCTTAAACAATGATTTATTGTGACACGGGATGTGGGACATTTCCACAGCTTTTGTGATTGCAGTAATGAAGCTGTAAACCAAATAGCATGAAATGAAGCAAGGCCTTACAATTTAATCAGCTCGTAAACAGATCTACTGCATCAAGCAAATGACATTATTATCCATCCGAAGTAAATCATGCTAATCTCAGGAGATAAAATCAACATCATTAATGGTCACATGTCATATTCATCAACACTAAACCATCCCTTTTGACAGATTAATCCTAACTACAGCTCCCACGATGTATGGTAATAGGGCTTGTAGCATACATTTCATTCAGCAGTAAGGCTAACCAGCACTCTTAGTCTGCTATTATAAATAATTTTTTTATTGATTTACATATTTTAAAATGCATTTAAGGTGAGGTACCATTAAAAATCCTGTCACTATCACATATTTCTTCCTCACATTCTCAGCCTGTATTAATAGAAACTAGAAACTAAACACTGTATGCCATATAAATACTTTCTTTAACATGCTGTTAGTGGTAATTAAAGATCTCTCTCTCTGTTTTTCATTCAGCAATGAAAATGTGTGCCCTTTTTTTATAGGGTTTAAAGAACTATTGATAGTATTATTCTAATATCTCATTTGTAGTATGGCAGTGCATAGTGCCCATGGTCATGGATCAGGGCTCCACTGAGCCAAGTAGGATCCTGAAGACTTTATTATCCATTATCCCATAATTAGTACAACATGAAAAACAAAGTTGCATTTATGATATGCACTCTTCATTGCAGTTCATCGTGTCCTGCAGACTGGTTGGGATTTCTGCTCAGACTCCAGCTCCTGCGTACTGGCTATTTGTTGCAAACAGAAAATATATTTATTTATCATGGAACTGACCCTGTATGAATGCTTTTGAAAAGTGTCCACTATTCAAAGTGTCACTTCCCTTGAACAGGCACTGAATTATATTGACAGGCACATTATCAAGGGCTGCTGACTGACACAATGAATGACTGCGGCTACATGCCGCATTGCCAGTCATTGATTGAGTGGGTGCAAAAATTATCTACAACCTTTGTAGATCTAAAGGACTCTGAACTAAGGCTAGAAAAGACGATATATGCAGATGATTTACTAGTGCAGCATTTATCAACTTAGTACAAACATCTCAACTATTACCCAAACTACTTCACTAATGTAGTAATTCATTAATGCTTTATTCTCTCTCCTGAAACTATTTTTTTAACATTCCTTTTGTGCAATTATTAATGTCATGTTATTTAATATGTGTTTATGTTTCACCAGGGAAATATTTGGGGTAATAATTTAAAAAGCAACCACTGCCTCCTGCATTTGTTTTTAAGCCAGTGTGGGTTAAGATGCGTCTTAGCAAAATTGTTAAGGGCAAGGCAAAAACAATATTAGACACTGTCTGTGGCTGACGCATAGCAATCAGTAAGTTTGGTTAAGAGAGAAGGCAGAATACTTCTTGGACTGTGCAGAGACTTTAGGAAAACACTAAAGTAACCACAAAAGCATTTCATTTATTTGCCAAAATAATTTAGTAGCTGGATTTAGTTTTGATTGACATAATGGCAGCTTGAAGAAGTAGACCACAGAGATCTACTTTTTGTAAAAATCACATGTATTGACTAGAATGAAAAATGATAATAAAATGTTTCAATAAGTGCATTAATTTCAAAACTTCAAAGTACTAATGTCAAATTTACTGGAATCCACTGACCTTTAAAGGGCTTTTAAAGATTTTATGACTTAGATTGTCACATTACTTACCAAGAATCCTTAAAAATCTGTTTTTTCTACCTATGGTGTGTTTTTACTGTTAAGGTTGTAAAGACTTTCCTTTTTCTGTCACTGTCCTTTTTACTGCCAGTATTCCTGTACTTGAAGCCCTACATAACAAGTTACTTAATCTTTGACAGGCTGCAGACATCTGCAGAGTTCATCAGTGAGGGTGGGTAGAGGACTGAAAGAATCATTGACGAAGAAGACCAAAAAACCCCATCTTATAGGAATTTGTGCTACTGCATAATGTCTTAGTGAGGTCATGGTGTCATTGAGCTAGTCCTCCTCCAAATCTGTGTCCTAGTACCTCCTAGACATGCCTACTCTTACAAAGGCTTGCTAGTAAAGCCAAGATGAAAGTAATCTGTCCTTGAAGGGATATGGTTTAGGTAGGTGGAAGAAACAAAACTGTTTCTCAAGCAATAAAAGCAAAACTGCAACAGGACTTCTGGGTGGTAGAAGTGCATATAAAGTAGAAGTTCTGCCAGCACAGCTGTGGTGAGTGAAGTAAGGGGAAAAAATAAGCCCTGATGTAGTTGTGACACCAAAATTTTTCCATGTAAACCAAATCCTAGTAAGAAACTGCACTTGTGCAAAAACAGTTGTGATCTATAAAGACAAAAAATGGATTGTCTCAATTTTATCTTCAAGAAACGAAGGAACAAAAACATATGGTGGACAAAAGACAGCAGGAATGCTTCTATTAGCTCACTTTTATGCCTGTTAAGGGTATGGATTAGGACCACCATTAAAAGGAAAACAACAGTCCCATGTGACTAGTTGATAATTAAGAGTAAAATGATGTATTATTTTTATTCCTTTTATTTGGTCCTCTCAGAGAACAAGTTTTAGTAAATATATGATAAAAAACCTCTATGAGAATTTTGTATAAGGCATTTAGCACCAGGACTCTCATAAAAGCCACTACTGTAGTACTAAAATACCACATCATCTTAACTTTTTTAAGCAGAAGACATTAAAAATGCCATTTACTAATTATATCATTAGAGAGAGCTTGTTAATCTATTAGTTTCACTTCCAAAATACAGCTGTAATAGGAAGCTATGCTTGTTTTTAATAAATTCTGATAATATGCTATCAGTTTAAAGAGCTACACATTGAACCCATACAGATAACTGGTTCAGTCTCAAAGTGATAAAACATGTCATGATATAAAGATCATTTCATTCCTTGAAAATGAAAAAAAGACATGATTTAAAATACCGTACTTTGGTTGCATGCACAAGATTTTTATAATCAATCATCTAAAATAAACTATACTATTTAGGAGTTATTGGAAGGGAGACAAGCTGAAAACCCACCTAAAAAACCCCACCAAAACCAACAAAAAAACCAATAAAACCAACCAAACCAAAACCCACAACATAACAAAAGGTTAAGAATAGAAAGAATCTTGCATATATTTTGTTTGCTTTTTTATGTTTACTGCAACTTAATAAGTCAATTTACTAAGTAACATACTGCAAAACAAAGTTTTAATGCTAGCAACATTTGTAGTTACAAGCTAATAGAATTACCCTAAGAAATGCACATGTGAAGGATACTCAAAGCAACATACAATGGAGTTATTTTACTAACGTGATTCACTGGTGAAAATGATAGTGGAATATGCAGTGCTGGATGTTCAGGCCCTAAAATTCTCCTCAGCATGTTATCAATTTGAATGCGGCTCAGGTTTGTAATAACTAGTGAAAAAATGGTTACTTTCTCGTTTGCTAACCATTATGGAATAAGTTGTTGGTTATTGCATTGTAATTGTAAGGTTGTATTTGAAATCTTGAATGCTTTTAAAAGTCAATGTAAAGGGTACAGGTTGAAGTAATAATTAGACTACATTAAGAGTTTATATTTTTATTAAAAAACACAAAGAAGCCATGTGAATTAACATAAGCTATATATGCATAGTTCAATCCAACATCAATAATATGGTGAAAGAAACAGTGGAGTGCGCCTCAAACATGTATTTAGTTGTATGGCAGCATTAGTTCAATAAAGGTACCAAGGCAACGGAGACCTTATGAACATAGCTAAAAACTGACAGCTGATTTTCCTTTTGGCTATTTGGCATGTAAAGCATAGTAGGTTTATGCACCTATGCAGTAACAAATTGGTGCCTGCTTATGATCCACATAATTTCTCCAAACCAGCTTTTCCTGATGAGTAATCTACATTGCCACTGTTTGGGTCACGTAAAAGAACACCCTAATGTTGTAGCTGACACCTTTGTTTCATCCCAACTGACTGTAAAGCTTCTAATTTAGAGACAAGTGGTCATGATGCATAGCAGCAAGGGGAGCAGTGCCAGATCTGCAAACTCAAATCTAAGGAAATGAGAAAATGCTTTTTTATACCCACTGTGTATAAACATTGTAGCTAATCAGTGAGCAAAATAAGCCTCTCTCATTTTCTCATCTGCAACCTTAATAGTGACATAAGCATGGACTTCAACATACAATCTCTGAGTTTTAATTTTTTCATGTGGAGAAAGAGGAAAATCCAGGGAGAAAATAAAACACATCCTTTGTTAAACTTGTATTATAAAAACATATAAAACTACACAGAAGTTTGTAATTGCGCTCTTGGCTTTAAAATCTCTTTTCAAAGTTTTCTTTCTTCTGCAATATAGTCAGAAATACACCATGCAAGCACAGGGATCCATGCAGCTAATTTAAGGCACGCTGAAGACAGCATAAGCTAGAACAGAACTCACAGTTTTTGTAGCTTAGCCAACTTTTGTCGTAAGATGAATTAGTTATTTTTGAATTCTTATTTTAGAAAAATCACTTAGAAAAGGCCTACCTATGCTCCTTTATTCTGATCATTTTTTTTCTTCCTTCTGAATGCCATTTCTTATGCCAAAGGAAAAAAAATCAGTTTCTCATTGCATCTTCATATATACAGAAGATGATCAAAACACATACATGGTGACCCATTTCTTAGCTGTTGACAGTGGAGCTGGAAAACACTGGAAACACTTTTTTTTCATACTGTTTGGATTATAAAAGGGAACACACAAACTTGAAAAGACTGGCTTCAATGGATTAGCCATAGCTTAAAAACATTTCCAAGCTTATATGGACAATTCCCTACGTCTTCATTTTAATGTGAAGTTCTACTCTTGAAAGCAATCATCAAAGCAACACCTTTGTCCTCAAATAAGTTTTATTTGTGTGCGTAATGCATGCTCCTTTTAAGTAACTCAGTTCTGGTTCTGTGTAATTATCAGAGCGAGCTTGAGTATTCAGGCTCTGATATCATGACTGCATTCTTAACTGAATTCCAGTGGGAAGATCAGATAGTCTCTGGCTTTTGCGAACCAACATAGGGTCGCTGCTTAGAAGGAAAGGGTACTCCTTTGTTTCTGTTTACTTTTGCATGGAAACAATGATAATACACCTAGTGATTGAATCACTCTCTCTGAGCTTCACCTGCAGTGGTAATACAGCACCATGGGCTTGTCAGTCAACCAGTCTAGGAAACTAGACAAACATAAAAGTGATGATTCACTAAGTGACAGCTGAGCTCTTGGGAGTCCTTGGGAAACAGTGCCTGAGCCACCAGGGTTAATTCTCCCTTAAGTTTCTGAGGTAGCACAACTCCTCTGTATCCCTTCCCATCTCCTGCCAAGGAGGCATTGCACCTCTATGGGACCATCCAGCCTATGACCCAACCAGAAGCAGTCCAGTGTGACTTGCAGATGCTAGCGCATTTAACTTCAACTGGGATATAGAGAAGTCCTTCTCTTGTAAATGGAAAACATTTTGACTAAAAGCTGCCAAATCGCAGCAAGTAGTGAAGTCCACAAGGGTTTTTTTCAGTGTCATTTGGTAGAAGGAAAGAAAAAAGCCTTCAAGGAGAGCATATGAGTCATGGGATTGGGTTTCCAGAGGGCTCTTTGGGATTCTTTTAGACCAAGAGTTTTCTAGCACTGTCAGAGCAGGGGCTGTGTGAAACTCAGCAATTTTGACTGTCATGCTATTTTTCAGTTCCAGCTTTCATCACTTTGTGCCTTTTGGGTCTAACTTTGCCTCCACTTAAGTGGTTGTCAATGTAGAATAAATCACATGAAGCATACTTAGGGCCATGCTCTTTGCCCAGCCCACGTAATAGAGGAAAGAGCCAAATCCTCAGAAATAAAGGGGTATACTCTCCTCCTCAGTATGGCTACTGAAATCCTGGAGAACTAACTGATAAGCTGAATATAAGAAATAGTTGTTTTCTCTAGCATTTACTGCATTACTCTGTGAGGACTTGCAGCCCTCTGCTGCTTTTTAGAAAAGCAGGAAAAAAAATCTGCTGTCTTTTGAGCACAATGCAAAAGAAGAAGAAAGTAAAAACGGATGTATTGCACAACGCATTAGTAGCTTTAGTACAAATTAATATATTGTGGTGAGTTTAGGGACAGAGGGGTGTCCAGAATTGGACCTGGAACAGTCAAGCCAGTGATTCATGGCTTTCAGTAGTGAGGCCAATGATTCTTGAATTCCAGCCTCTGCACTATGCCTTGCCATTTATTCTTTTTCAGATGCAAAATATTGCAGACGTTATTTCTTGAAGGGACACGTGCTAAAGGACATTGGGACTAGCTAACAAAGTGGAAATTTAAGCACTGTTTCTTTACATTTTAGGGCAGCAGATAAACTGGACTCCTGATGTACATTTTTAAAGAGAAAAAAAGAATTGGGGCCTGATTCTGACTTAGGCTCTTGTATGGGAAGCTCATGTAAATCTGAAGACTCTACAGAGGAGCCAGCTTCACGGTAGGAAAAGCTTATTTTGTTATTATTAGCAGTCTGAGGTGTGCTGATTATTTTACTCCTGGTATTTTGCCATGTCTTTTAACAGGCATTGCCACAAAATGACTCATGAGAAGGGTTTTTTGAATGGAGCTCAGTCATTTTGGCACAGATTCCAACTCTGATCATAGGGAAACCATTTACTTTTCCAATTATGTGGTCAAGGCACAACCCCAAGTACTGCAGAGTCTTCTCTTCGCATGTTAACCTAGTGGCAATGGCCAACTAATAAGCAGAAGAAAGTAAGCGTTTGGTGAACTTTACAGTCAGAAACAGTACACAAAAGTCTTCAGGCCATCAATTTCCCTTCATTATTTGCATGCTGCTCTTGAAGACTCTTCATGGGATCAGTTTTCAGAAACATATTTCAACAGCAATACTACAGATATAAAAATTATAGTTCCTGTCTTTAATAGTTAATGTTAGAAACGACATCTAACTGACCTGTCAGCTCCGATCCTTCATCTGGTTGATCCTTCAATCAACTCTCTAGTGGAAAAGAGTCTGATGTAAAGTTGACCTAGACCTTAACTAGACAAATCTCATTAAAGCACATACCTTAAACAAATGCAAGGCTTTATTGTCACCTACACACTTGTTCTGCCTATCTAATCCACACAATGGTCTCTTGACCATGAACTTTTCTCCCCTCTGGGAACTGAGGGCGATCTCCTTCACACTTCTTAACTTCCGAACATCATTTTTCTCCTCTCTTTCCCTCTTAATTCCTTTCTCCCACTGATCATAGAAATCCTCTCAATAACTCTTACTCAACACTGGAAAGCATTCCAGCATTTCACAGATGCTCACATCCGTTACTGTTTACAGGACTGTATCCCACAGTTAGGCAGTACTGGGCTGATCTCCGAGTCATTGAAGTCAGAAGGGATTTTGCCACAGACGATAATGAGCACAGGATGAGGCCCATGCAGCAAATTTTGTATTATATCCAGGTGTATTTTTATGTAAAAGGTATTTTTCACTTAATGTAAATGTCAGGGCTTCAGTATCCAATGGATATATTCTTTGTAACTCAGCTCTGTGCAAAAAGCTTTTCATTTACTATGGTTCAAGTGCACAAAATGAAGTGGGGTAGTTAAAAACAGTAATGTACCTGATGATTTACCATATTTTATTTACATTATTATATAGCTATTAGATGTAATATTCTCTGCTCCTGTCACTCTCTGCAATGTGTTTGATGATTCAGGGAATAAATAAAACCCTGGGTTAGCAAATAAATGAGAGCAGAATTGGCAGCAGACCAAGTCTGTTTTATTTGACTGAGAAAAAGACGTGTTACATGGCCTGTTTGTTTAAATTATGCCAAGAGCTGAGATACACCAGGTGTTGTAGACCATGCAGTAGAGCCCTGAGAATGTTTGCAAAACCCAGATTTCTGTTTACTGGTTTGCAAGAATACATAACCAAAAGGTTTACGCTAAGAAGTTGAAAGAGTAGAACTCCACTAATATTTTATTATTTTCTTATAATTTTTATTAAAGCTACAGAAATGTCACATATGTACTAACAGCGACTCTCCAGTCCCTGTGTTTCTGTCGCTATGATGGAATCTGTAGTATATGTATTTATGAAAACTATTTTAATGATTATCCTAGTGATTCTGAAATACTATCAGACAGTTCTTTAAAACAGATCAAACCATGCTACCTTTATTCAACCAAACTATCCTTAAGTTCAGTAAGTGGGAGTTGGGTCTGGGAGGTTTCATCTGTCAGGTTTTTTCCCCCCACTACCTCTGCCATCAGAAGCAGCTAAAGAGCATGAATTAAAACCAAGGCGAATCTGAGCTGTTCTTTCAGGGTGGGTATGGAAGTGTACAGCTCCAGCTCCAGTGCACATAGAGACCATAGTAAAGAGAATCTAACACAAATTATACTAAAGTTGTTAACTTTTACTTATGATCATACTGAGGATGTGTTCAGGCATTCACTGCAGAGGTGGCTGGGCCACCAGCTTTTTGCTGTTCCCCACAGTTTCCTGCAGAGCCAACAGAGTGGGGCAGATGCGTGATCCTGACCCACTTCATTGCAAAGTCAGCCAAAGCAGTTTCATCTACCATAGAAGACTGTTTTAAGTAATCCACTTAACTTTGCACTGCTGTGTGCCAATAACCTTTGTCAAAGAAAGAGCTAAAAGCAGCAGGACTTTTGTCTTAAGCTAGTAAGGCAGTTTCTGCAGTGTACGTCAGATCACAGCCTGAATCAGGTTCAAAACGTGCACAGAGCATGGTGGGGGAGGGGGAGAGAGACAAGGAGGACAGAGAGCGAAAGAAGCCATGAGAGGGAGAAGCAGAGAAAGACTACTCATTCCCTCTTTAACTCTATGATCTGTTACCAGCCCTCTGAGCAAAACATATCTGTCTACCAACAAAATAAAGGCTAATGCATGTGAGGCTTCTTTAGGTTTCACCCAGTCATTTATTTGTTTTAGTGATTTTCTTCCCTGCCTTGAATAGAAAAAGATTACTTTTTAAAAACCAACTGCAGCAGTGGTGACATGAGTTATCTTCCAGCCAAAGTACATTGTCTAGGATTCAGTTATCTCAGAGACTGCCTTTTTCTCTGTATCTTCTAGTGGTTATAACTTACAACTGCCTGGAGTGCTTTTGTTGTCTGGTTCAAGCATCTTGATGGACAAAACATTCCTACTGACTCTCTCTGGAACTCTCTCTAAGTCTGCCAAAGCCTGAGTTTCAGCGTGCACAAAACACACAAGTAAAGTCTGCTTAACCTCACTTTGCATTTAGCAAAAGGATATTGCGATAGTCCCAGAAAAATGCTGAGAGATCTGTGTTGATCTAATGAAGAAAATAATGATGCCATGCATGCATGGAAGCATGTACTTGTGTACACTGGTTAGTGTGGCTGAGTTGGGATAAATAAAGGCAATCCTTAGGATAATTCCTAATTCCAGCAAAGTCAGAGTCAAAACTGCAGCTTGCTGTAGGTGGCACCAGCATTTTGTCTCTGGTGGTTTTTTTTTTGGCTCTGTAGTTTATTCATTAGCATATCTGTCTAAAATCAGTTCTCTGTCTGTATAAGGCACATGGAGATTACTGTCATACAAAGAAATACAAGCTCTTTTTTTATGTAACTTTCATCAAAAGTTTCTTGACAAGAAAGTCAAGAAGCTGCTCATTCTCCATTAATCTAGGCACAAATATTAGAGCACAGGATGGATTATATGTACGAAAATAAACTATTGGTTACCTCTCTGCTGAAGTTTTTTAAAAGCATTTTTAATGGTCTTGCAAGCAAAATAGCCTCAATAGGTCTGATCTGCCAATATGTTACTCCATTTGTACGTCAGTGCAACTCCATTGATTTTTGTGCTATTATGGCAGTGTAAAAATGAAATAACATAGTGTTGAATTAAATCTATTTGAAGGCTGACTGATGGTCCTGTTCAGAAATCAGATGAATTAAGAAAAGCAAAATATGTTGAGAAGAGGTGATGTTCCCGCTGTTGTGGGAGGAAGGATCACACACTGTAACAAATAAGCTGGTTTCAATGACAGAACATGCTTCACGGTGGAGAAATGATGTGAAATGTCAGGCTATATACAATTTCTTTAAAAGCCTCATCATTGTCTAAAATAGCCTCTAGCTTGTGTTCTGCCTTTTTGAGAACTACACTGATCCTCAATTCTGCATCTCTATTTCTTCACAGAATAAAGTTTGCTAAGTATGGGTTGCACAGGCGGTAAGATTTGTTGCTTTGGGAGTTAGGACAAAATCTAATTTTAGTAGCTCTATGCTTCTGCTTATAGTGGTGAGGCAGAATATCAAATAAGCTGTTTAGCTGTGTTAGAGCCACATGTTTGCACTGGTTACAAGGTTCATTTTCATAATTCTTTAAATGACTGGCCTTCGCCCTAACACGAAAGCAAGCCTTATTCCATTAAGCCCTCGGTTCACCCAAATTACAAAAAAATGGGCCCTCTGTATGCTCTGAAGTTTAGTTCGCATTAGCCAGCTGCTTGGTTAGGGTAATTTAAACCAAAACAAGAGTATTGCTTTTCTCTAAATAGGTGCTGTAGGCCACAATATGGTGTGGGTTTAAACTGCGTTATATCACTTTAAGACATAAGTCTCAAACGTGAGAAAAACGTGTGTGATAAAATAAGACCAACATTGTTTTTGACCTAGTTTGAACAAAGGTGCAGAAAATCAATGAGCCCCAGAGCAGCCTAAATGCTTTGTTAGCCTTTTACTACAACATTATATATTACATGCAAATAATGGCACAAATTTAATGCTACTATTCATGTCAAGTGATTTCTTTGAATCTATATTTTATATTTTACAGATCTTGAAGAGTAACATTTTTCTTTTTAGTGCAAAGTTGCTCAAGGTTCACTGGAGACTCTTTTAAATTGCTGCTTTCAGAGAAATAACAATGTAAAATGACATTATGATGTATAGCACCCTTCTGAAGACTTGAACCAGTGCAGCAGCAAGCCACTAAAACCTCTGGGAATGAAGCAATCTCCAGAGCACTATTGTCCAATTGTCCTAACTGGATCATTTTTAATTAGTTGCAATTAATTTCAAGTGACAGCACTCTGAAATATCAAATCAGAAAGCACAGAAAAACACACTGGAATTTGGAAATTATCATTGTTAGATAGCTTCCCTATTACAGAAGAGAGTTGGATCTGAATATTACCTGCCTTAATCTGCATAATTGATCTTTATTATAGAAACAAATTCATGAAAAGACATGCAATGATGTTGCTAAGGTAGTGACAGAGCTTTAGCACTTAGCCAACTGACATGCATCAGGCTAACAAGTAGTCCATACCCTTTTTCTATTGGAGCGATTAGTATCTATCAATTCTAACAGTTGTCTCTGTTATGGCTAAAATGGTTTAGGATTACAGAGACAGCAGGCTACAAATTATCTACATTTTTGTCCCATCCTGTCCTAATGGGTTGGTTATTCCTTCAAGGGTGTCGGCAGACCCAAGGTGAGACGCAGTCCTTATCAGTAAATTTCAAGAGAAACTGAGATTACCTCTCTGTGAAGGTATGTTAGAAATCCTGCATTTTTCCGTACTAGAGGCTTCCAAATGGAGGGATTTTGTTACCAAGACATGAAACAGTACCTATGACCACTGAAGCTTCCAGGCAATGCTAGCCTTGCAGCAGGTACCCTATCCCTGACTGCCCTGGCATGAGTAACCTGTACCCAATTCAGCATGGCTTGGGAGTGAGGAGCTGCTGGATCTTCTCCTTTTCTGATCACTGCAGTCTGAACATTAGAGAGTTCACACAAAGGTTTGCTGTATCCTAAGGCTAGAAGAAATACATACTAGAGAAGTGCTGTCTTTCCTTCTGTGTCTCCTTAGCACCATCAATTGGTACCAATATGCCTTAGAGATATAGACAGAAGTGCTATAGATCATATGTATCACAGCACAGATAGGTCACAGATAGGTCATTTAGAATGCTGAATTATGCTGTTAAGTGTTTCGATTTTGTAGATATTGCCAGGCCATATCTATGACAAATTAAAATGCTACATCATCTAATCTTAACACCACTAGAGGAAAAATATGTCTATGAGGTTAAATGGGGCCAAATTTTCAATAAAGTTATTTTAATGACAAGATACACCTCTACAATTCAAAGTGCAAAACAAATGTTCTCAAGTGAACTTAACATGAATGAAAGAAACTAAGTCAATAGTCTGTAGAAACTGAAATTCTAGACTGACAACAAAATAGACAGGGAAAGACACAGCACTCATTATTCTGTGTGCCAATGCCCTTCTATCACAGCCAGAAGGGAAGAAGTCCCCCAGGGAGCTGGTGTGTGCCCATTCAGTCCTTACTAACTGTAATAAACTTGCCCAAAGGATATCAGGTAGTACCACGGGGTACTTGTTCTCTGCTAGCTCCTCTGCACATAAATAAAAATAGCTAACTTGCTTCTTAAACTGGTTTTCAGATGAGTACTACTGATACAGTCAAACCAGTTACATACAGCAGAAGTGGTCTAATGTGGTCTCTGTGTAGTCTCCTCTCCTACAAACACCGTATTATTCTGTCTTTCTGCAATTACTTTGCAATTTCATGTATTTTTAATCATCAGATTTTTACAATTTGGGCATTTGATCGTGAAGATGACTGAATTAGGGAGACTGGGAACTGCCTGAAAATAATAATAATACTTTTATGAGCATTAAAATAATGTGATAGGTGGGTCCAATCAGCCATAATTTTTTCAGGAAAATACAGCTGAAGGAGCAGGTATAGTTTCACTACCATTTGCAAAAAATGCAATATAGGAACCTGTGTAATTCTCAAAGAAACCTGTACTCCCTCAAACAAGACCTCTGTTTTTGAATCGTGTTTGTATACCAAGAGTGTTTATTTCGCCTTGTGAAGTCAAGGAATCTACTCATTATAAAGTGATTTCATGCTGGCAAATATGAAACTAAAAATACGAAAGTACTTCCATGAAGATCATCATCGTATTATATCCTCTATGTATCTAAACCACTTTACCTTCTCAGCTGAAATTGTCTGTATTTGTTCATGTAACAAAGGCAAAATGTTTGGAATGATTGAATGAAATTAGGTCATGCATTTTTAAATACGATTTACTCAAAGCAACTTGATGGTTCTGTCTTATTTAGAGCCCCTGAAGATTAACTTTATTTTGTTACAGCATCCTGCTCCTCCACCTGCAATCAGAGCTTCCACTAGGCCAGCTGCAGTGAACACACATGGCAAGAGGCAGTCTCCTGGGATCTTATGCTAGGAGTGGGCAAGACTTACAAATGATACAGTAAAAATCAAAAGTACAGAAAAGTGAAGCCTCAGTACAGAAGTCCCATGAAAAACCAGGGTCTGATCCAGAATAAAATTCTGGTATTTTGGTCACCTATCCAGGGTCCTGATTACTGGACAAATTGATCTTTAATGAGAAACTAGACAGAATTGGACTAGGCTCCCTTTTTTACAGCACAACCTAATTTCTGCTGCATCAAAATGTCAAAAAATGATTTAATTTCTTTCTTTCTTTTAATACTTTTGAGGTTCTTTTTTCCTTAGAGGGGCAGAATCTATCTATAGCTGAGGAGCAATGGATAAGTGCAATAGAAATGAAGACTATCTATCACTAGAACACAACTTACACATTCACAGAGCCTTGAGTGGCATGGTCTAGTGTGAGGCATCCCTGCCCATGCCAGGAGGGTTGGAACTAGATGATCTTAAGATCCTTTCCAACCCAAACCATTCTGTGATTCTATGATTCACAGCAAGATAGAGGGGAAAAGGAATGCAGAACTATAACTTTTTAGTAATGTACATGTTCATGTTTGTGTTATTAGATTAGATTGCCCAAAATTACAGATGTGTTAGTAGAAAAGATAAAAAACCTTGCCTGTACTTCTAAGTGCTGGCTAGGGCACACGTTTCTTTTTTTTGTGTGGTGTTTTTTTTTCCCCCCTTCTTTTTAGTTATTTGGCTTAATTAATGATATTCAAAATAATAACATGACCTTTGATGCTGTTCTATGGTTCACTATATTCAAGAGCATCTTTTTTTGTTTGTACAATATCACAGCATAAATGGTGTTGTCTTTTAACAGTGTGTTACAGGAGCTTAATTCCTCATGCCTATGAATCAGGTCAAGAGCTCTGTTGATGACAGTGAGTTAGAGATTTACAGTAGACCAGATAAACTATAAAAACCTACGGTAGAGATTATGAGTTATCAAGATGTGCTGAGCTGGCACATGCTGCTAAATCTGCGGTCAGCATTATCCAGAGAGAAGCTACAGTGCCACAGCTGCACAGCACTCTATTACTACCAGTTAGCATCACAGCAAGTATCAGCAATGGAAAGACTTTAAAAAGGTTTGAAGGCAGTAGGATAAAGAAGGGAAATCACGAGGAAAATGCATGACAAACAGTAACATCTCCACGAGTGGCAACTCGTAAATCCAAAGGTTGCTAGCAAACAAACTGTACGTTCAGCACTTTAACAAAACCATTCAAGGAAATAACGTCAACATCAAATTGAAAGCTTTCTATTCCCTTGTTCTGGCAGGAAGTGTGAGGAAAGCAATAACTGTGGGAGGCTGCAGCTTTTAGAGCAGTGATTCTTTGTTCATTGCACATATCATCAACTGATTATTTGCAATGGAGGAATGTACCAGGTAGGAAAAGGTTTTTACGTTGTCATGCTTTTCCTTGACCTCTCTTAATTCCTTTCTTGAGTTTTAATATATATAAACACATTGCTTATGGTTCTATATATGGTTGCATCAATAAAAGCATAGGAGCAAAACAGCTTTTCTGAACCACTGGCCCTTCACAGACTACAGTGGAATTCACTAGCTCATATATAGCTAAAGGTTAAGTCTAAGTTTTACTTACTCCAAATTGACTAGATATCCCAAATGAGAGTCAGTTTGAGGTATATTTAACAATTTAACAATTTAACAATGATTTGCCATGCTTCCAGTAGTTTTCAGCCTTCCTTACTACCATACAGATGGGACTTACAAAGGTCTTATACATTCAGTTATTTCACTTTTCATTTAGGTAATGGACCTTTAGGGCAGACTAAGAAACTCATGGCCACTATGACAAGTTTTGGGTTTCTCTAGATGTTCTCTTCTGTACAGAATATAGAACAGAATGAGAAGCCAGGGGTATGATATTTATTCCAGCCCATAGTTGGCCACAGCTTGCAGTTTGAGGCACCAGAGTTGTGTTTTTCTTTCAATGACCTGTGCAGGGAAGTTGATAAAACTAAAAAAAGTACATAAAGTCATAAGAACACACTGTTTTTTCCAGAAGAAAATAAAAATGTAGTCATACTTCTTTAGAACAGAGAGAACATTTGTCCCGTCAGCAATCATCTTCAGGAACATCCCCCCATCCGTCCAAATTCCCTTTTATCTGAATTGAGGTTGGTCCAACTTGCCTTTTAGCTTCCCGAGTGATCTGGTTCTACAAGAGCAAAAAGATTAAACCTTCCAGTGTGATACGAAGGAGAGACAGCTGAGTGCCATCTGTACATTAATGAGTCTGCTTATGGTCTCAAATGTTCTCACATGCATATCAAATGAGAGTTGCACAGAATGCCATCCTGTAGTTTCCCATAACAAAGAGCCTACTAAAAAAATCATCACATAACATTCTTTATGATTTATTGGAAGGAAAAAAATTGACTCAGCAAAAATCAACCATACCATTCCTACCAGACACTCGGGCAAGCCGAGAACATCTTGTAATTAATTGTACAAAAAGCAATTGAAAGAAACAAGCATTATGCATTTTGGTCCAAAATGAACAAAGTATACATGACTTCCTGAAATAATCAAATGAACTGCGTGCACTTGTGCCTTGCAGCAAAAAACCTTCCTCTATTTCCAAGTCTGATCTCTGTCAGGCTTAGGACAAGATTGTTACAAGGCAGCTGTACCAGCTGTTACCCATTGCAGGAGATGGATTTTTGAATGTGTCCTGATGACCTACTAGAGCTAACACATGTTTCATTCTTCTATAGCAAAGTTCTGAAAACTCAGTCCATGAACCACTGCCTTTTTTTCAGCCACACTGGGCAACCACTATCTTTCTGTCTGCAGAAAAAAAGTAACTGACAGGTATGCCAAATTCTAGATACAAGAAAAAAAAACCCACACCCAACAACTTTGCTATATTAGTCTCCCCTAAAAAACATTCCCACTTTCTCAGAATCTGACTGTTAGATTTTAATATTATAATCTGCAAAGTACACTGAAAGTTACCTACCATCTGGAAATTTGGGCTATCTACATGTCTGCAAACAAGATGCACACTGACCTGCCAGCAGTCATTCCAGTATCCAGGAACTACTTAGTAGAAGACAGCCATATAGCAAATGGTTTTACTTACCCCTTTCCAACTTTTTCAACATTCAGGAGCAACTTGAACTCAATGGCTACTAAACCGAAGGCCATGTCAAACACGGGCACTCTATGAACAGATTTTTTTTTCACCAGTGATGCAACTATTAATGTATTGGGCTGTGGCCAACTCAGCACTTGTTCTGAAAAGCAAGCTTAGTGCTCAAAGATGATCATTACTGGCTATGAATAGATAATACGTTACTATTCTTAGATTGAACTATGCCATAAGAGCTGTAGTACTTTCCTTGGGATAGCCTAAGCAGAAAAAATTTAGTAAGCCATCCTTCTGTTAGAATTTCCCTTTTTCAAGCTATGAAAGAATGTTGGACAGATGTTTTCCCATGCAAAGCAAGTCCTCATTCTAGGATACAATAAATCCTGTAATAGGAATGTGATTTTTAAAATTTGAATAACTGATTTATGTTGGTGACCTGGAAGGCATTATAATACATGGCAGGAAAGAGAACTAACTTATCAACAGCACAGTGAATGTATGACACTTTGGATACTAATAATGGCAGTATGTAAGTGAAGTGAAATGATTTTTCATGAAATAAGACTTTTTTAAACCATTACTTAGCAAAGTCATTGCAGTTGTTAAACTGAAGGAGGAGATTTTAAATCTTACATTCTGGTGACACCACACAGGTGGGAAAGCAGGAGAGAGCAGATTGTAAGACTAGGCACTTCAAAGCTGACTAATAAATAGCAGTAGGCTCTGTATGAGGGACATAAGTAAGAATTTAATTTTGAAAGCTTTACTATGCCATCTTTGAACATCATATTAGACCCTACAATTGCAGGGGACATACTGTTTTTTCCCCTTGAGATACTCAATTAACCAGGAAGTGCATGCTTCAAGAACAGCCACTCAGTTTGGCTTCTACTCATTGTGCAACGTAAACCCACATTCTACATTCCCTTCATGCCTTTTGCGCCAGAAGAGCCACACAGGCTGTGCAGTGCTGATGCATGCTTCTGACCAGGGTACAAATATTAAGCAATGTTTTCTGCAGTTACTGTGGGCTCAGCATCTGAAAGATGGAGAAGACTGAATTGCGTAGAAGCAAGGGTATAAAGGGGTAGCCAACAGGCTAGATTCACAGGGGCAGAGGAGCTTATTCCAGCAGTTCATATCCTAGAAACTGAGCCTAATACTAGGTCTCATCTCTTCCCCTGTCAGCCCTGCCTGTGAAACTCTTCAATAAAGTTTGTGTCTAATTCCTTTCTAAAGACTAATACAGAAAGAGGATAATAGCCATTCTTTGGCAACCACTTCATAATTTAAATGCTAGAAGTTTGTGCATTGAGCTAATAATCTAAAATCCCTTGAAGATAAACTAGCAGTTATGCTGTAAGTATTGCTTGTTTTAAATGTTGAACAATAAAGTCATCTTTTAGTAGTTCTAAGTCTGTCAATCAAGATTTAGGTAATGAGAAACAAACTAGCCACACAGCTTTGTTTTGGTTCCTTTGACGTGTACACTATGAAGCATTCTATTTATTCCATAAAATGACTGCGCTATTCAGAGCACAGGTTGGCTGCTGTGCCCAGGGCAGTGCGGTCAATGAATCCAGTGTGTGGTAGGATTTTTACCTTATCTCTTCCTCTAGTCAAAACACAACTAAAACCAGTTATGGCTAAACCACTGAATGCCACTGTTAAGAATTGGAGCTTATCTTTCTTCTGCCAAAGAATTTTTATATGATGCTGAACAAGCACTTTAAGACTTTAGAGGGAGTCACCACCTGTGTTATTCCTTAAGCTTCAAGTGATCATCATGAAACACTAGCCACTTCAAACTGTACTTGGTATTGACTGGAGCTTCACTTTGAACTTTAGATCCTTTTAGTAAAAAGCCCAGTACTGTGGGAAATCAAAGCTGTAGATATCTCAACATGGGCAACATATCCGACAACTCTGGACAGTTCTACTTTTTTTTTCTTTTTTGGCTGTGCCTGAACTCTGTGGGTATAAAGTAAGAAAACAAATGTGAAAGACGAAAAAGATAATTCAGTGATAGTTTTGATAGAGTCTGTGGCCACACAGTGAATGTAAAATCCTAAGAGGTAAACAAATGTCTTTCTTGCTCAGTAGCAGGAGTCTGATGGAAATAACACATGATCACGTAAGGACTAACGGTAACGTACAGTTTTGGGCTGTTGGGGGAAGGAGAAAAGAGCATTGTAGACGCATTGTTTCCCGAAAAGTGATTGATTTAGAGAGACAACTCCCAGCAAGAAAAACTCTAGAGATGGATGCAGAAGCCCTAAGAAGGAAGGAGCTCCCAACCAACATGCTGTGGCTCTTTCTGATTCAAGACTGGTTTAGTAGTAGTCAATTAATGGTTAAACTTGGTCTTGCAATTATATTTCATGGTTTGCAGAAGGTTTCTGTGGAAGAAGAGAGTGGAATCAAGGTTGGCAGTGGTAATGTGTGTAACCCACCAAGCTCTGAGAGAAAAGCAATGATTAACTTCTCATGGGGCAGATGTTTTGTGGTTCTGAGCTGTAGCATCACAGCGCAATATGCAAGTTCATAGAAACAGCTGTCACATCTAGCTGCCATGCTGGGAAGTGTTTGTGGAGAGGAGCAGAACAGGCCTGGCCTCTCTGGTTTGGGCTCTACAATTAGGTATTGCTAGTCTATCTACATACCAGCAGAATTTCTGACCCGTCAGTCAGCCTAAGGGAAAACAGAAACACAGACAGAAGCCAGCACAAATACAGTTGCCAAGAGAGACATACGGCTCGTATGGGAGGAGAAATATGAAGAGATCAGCCTACTTTATACCTGGAAGTGGAATATCTTTATTCTTCCCTATAAGTTATCTGGCAGGCAGACAGAGTCAGTTCAGCAGCTTCCAAACACAAAGACATCAGACCCATGCACCAGTGTTGGTAGAGGTTTTTTTAAGGCTGCAGTCCAATTGTCTTGTGATCATTACAGGCAATCTGGTATTTTGAAAAGGAGGAAGAAAGGTGATTCTACACAGCCAACTAAAAAGCTCTGTTACTTAGATAGTTAACTCCCTGCTGTTCAATCAAACATTGGATTATTCCCCATATTGGGTTCCCAAAACTGCATGGCTGGTCCTGTTACATTTTACTTCAGGCTTTAGGGTTTGAAGCAAACATAGAACCTTTGTAATGCAAAACATGTATGTTTACAACAGAAACGTCTTATGCACACATAATGATTAAAGTTCCATGCAAGCTTTTTGAGGTTTACAAAGACCTCCCTTTAAAACTGCTAATCTAAACAAATTTACTGATACCTATCCCTATTGTTAACACATGGTGTTTCATACATCATATGTCTGATACATATGATATACACAAACAGCAACATAACACCTACCATGTAGTTAGGGAAGTGTTAAAAATGTTCACTTCAAAAAAAGTCTTGAAAAAAGTAACATAATCTGGAATATTTCCTTGTCCTCTCATTTGCATAACCAGTGTTAGGCACACTGTATTATTTGTAGGGCTATACTTTACTTATAAAAAGACATTTTCTAACTGCCATTCTGCAAACATCAATTTCTCACTCATTTTTATAATGTATTTATCAAAAGATATCATAGTCTTAGTTTCCTCTCTGTGTTGCTATATTCCCTGTGCACTGAGACTTTTAAAACAGACTGTGCTTTCTCTTGCAATATGAAAGAAAAAAGAAAAAAAGATGTTCACTTTGGCTCATTTGCTATGTTAATCACAACTACTTGCAAAGGATTGCTTTATGACCACTACTTTAGTGGTTTTGAAAGCTTTATTTTTCTTTTATGCTATATAAGCATGCTCTTGCATAGCCTGTCAGTCAATCCACTAGAGCTTTGAAAGGATTTCGATCTAGTACATGCCTATTATATATCTAGTGCTTTACATTACATAACTACAAACAGCTTTGCTTCAAACAGATACAGGGTTCCTTCATCCCAGTAGCACAGCCACTTCTAGTTGGAATTACCAGCAGCTGGTTTTCAATTGGAAGGGACATTGCAAACATTTTGGTCAAAAAATGAAATTGCAGCAACAGGAAAATCTTCTGTTGAAACTATTTGGAAAATTCAAATGGGCATAGTGCCATGTCTCCAGACTGGAACACAGCACAGTGTGACAAATAATACAGTCTTGTCAAAATCCTCAGCTGGTGTAAGTCACTGTCACTCCACTGCTTTCAAAATAGCAGTGCTGATTTACATCATATGGTGAACCTGGCCCTCTTTCTCAATTTAGGATCATTAGAAAGTTGGCACATCCAGCAGCACAGACACCCCCCCATACTACTGGGACACAAACTCAGGGGGATGCCTGCCTCCTGCACCAGAAGGATCCTCCTCACAGGTTTTTCCAATGCCTGTAATACAAATAATGATCCAATTAATGAAATCTGACAAAGTTGCAACTTTTACTGGCATGACAGAGTGGCTTAATTGCAATAGTTAGGCTTTTTTTATAAGCTACACAAACATTAGCTATTCATTTTGTAAAAAAAGTTGAAAAAAAATCTCAAAGTTGTCTCTTAAGGTTAAAGGGACAGCTTCTTCCTCTCTCTAAAGAGAAGCAGGTAGACAAAAACTCAATAGTTTTATCAGAGACAAGTGAAATTTATTACATGAGAAGGGCCTGAGAGGCTTGGGATTGTAGACAGTATTGATATATGCCTTCCAGGAGCTTAACTAAAATGTTATTTTGTATCTGCTATAAAATATAAGAAAATATTGATGGCTTTTTTTAAACTTGATGTCAGCAGGGTATAATCAGAAAATGAGAGAGTGAAATAAAACATGGAAGATATTTCTTCCTTTGCTGAAGGGAACTTGCATACCTTCATTTTTAGAGATGAAAATCTAATGTAATGCTTATTTAGTTAACTAGGCTTCAGCCTGTGGTTTGGTTTAAACAGTTTTTGCTCACTTTAGTCTTGCAGGGATTGTCTGTGTGACTGTAATGTCTTTTGAAGGGACAAACTGGCGAACAAAACTATTAGCTGGGTGACATCAAAGAGCATTAATCTTTTGTTCTATTGCAAGGCCAAGACCACATTAGTGCATTTCACCCAGTCTTTATTAAGACTGTAGCCCAAGGGTGTAATAAATGTTTTATGGCATGCAAACCAAGGTAATGGAATGCAAATTCCACAATACATCCATACATTTATTTTCTAATAGAGTAAATGATGATGTATTTTATCCAAGAAAAGCTGCTGAGTGACAGCACAAGCTCAGAAATTCAGAACTGAAGATAAATATAGCCCTTACTTGGTTTGGGACAGCTATGTGAAACGAGAAAAAAGAGGTCTGTTCCGTTAGAAATTACTCAGTAAAAAAAGCTTTAAGAGCAAACACTTTCATCTTATTCTTTAATGTAAATATCTTTTTGGGAAGGTGAATGTGGTTATCTTACATTTTTATTTCCAATTACATTTCCCTCTTTGAATACTAATGGATTATTTTGCTTATATTTGCCTTAGAAATATATGGGAACATTAATGTGGGAGATTTTATAGGTATCAGGGAAGGCATTTTCCCAGAAGAACTGAAGCTACACTTTATGATATTTTATTCAAAATCTGATGGATTAAGAATTATTCCTGAGGTCAGCAGCTTGTGTAACCTAAATAATAATATAAATATATGTCAGTGTTCTTGCTACTTGAACCTATCAAACTACACTATAAAGGTTCCAGTAGTCACAGTGCTGGTTGACTGGATTAGTGTGTGAAACCTCCATAAGCCATTTTATCTGCCCCTAAGAAATGTTTTCATTTCATTCTTACCTTATTTCCTGATGATGCACAGTGCTTTTGATCCCACCTAATAGACAGTTTCATGTTCATTCATTGCTGTGTTTCTCAGATAGAAATACAGTAACTGAGAATAAATTGCATTACAGCGTATAGCCCAAGTACACACTCAGGACTGATAAGTAACTTCTAAGACTATAAAAACCCTCCTAACTAACTAAGGAGAATGGACAGGGAGACGTTCTCAGTGAGTGCTGCACACCGAGGTCTGGAGTTTGCACAGCCAGAATCATACAGTAATCCATGGTAGGAAAACAAAAGTGGTTGAATTCTGTTCTCTAAATCCGTATTCTTCAGGGTCATATCTTTCTCATGCCATTCATAAGGCAAAAGGTTTGTCTGTGCAGTGTAAAAGTTAATGACGAGGACATCAAAGCATTCTAGCCCCTCACATTATTTTTCACTGAAGCAAGTTGTCTCAATGACCTTGGATCATCTGTGGGATCCGGTTCCGAGTGATATTCCTGGCTGAAAGCATTTATAGTCTGATTCAAAGCATACAGAAATTGTTGGAAAGATTCCCACTGACTTCACTGGTCTTTAGATCAGGCCTTTTATAGAAATACAGTATTTAATATGTCCCTACTTGTGTTTTCTATCCTTCAGTGAAAGTTTATAAGACAGAAGTCAAAGGGACAGTTCATCCCTAACATCATTGGAATTACCCGTAACTATATCTGGCACCTGGGAGCCTTGTTCTGTATATGGAAGCAGTCCCTTTACATCTCAGTGCCCCTGATGGCTAGGGCAGGCAAGCGCTATTTCTGTTGTCACTGAGTATTTCCAGGTGAGGGGAAACTTTTTCTGCCAAAGGGAAAGAAAAAGAACATCAGTTTAAAGGGATCCTTGAGTAACACTGGTTCTGATTGAGAAAGCACAATTAGTTGCTGTGCTGTGGTTCCTGCTGTGGTTGGCAGAATCTCACTGAGGTGGTAATGTCCTTATTTAGTTTTCGTGGCCCAGAAGTTCTAGCATGGAGTGATGAAAACAAAGACAGGCAAAACCAGACAAAAAATATTCTGAACAAAGCAAACCATTGCACTTAATTTCAATAGAACAACAGAGGAAAAACCTGCTGTTCAGACACACAGCCTGGGGTGTTGCTGAAATATGACTCTCTTAGCACACTAGGCAGTCAGACCTATGATTTTGCAGTAGAGAAGGAAGCTAAAATGAGGAAGAAAATGCACGTACTGTAGTGCATATCTCTTACATAATTGTGACAAACATGTCCCCAAGAGAAGATATGCAGTTTTCTTAACTTTGGGAAGGGCAAGAAGTAAAGAAGAGATTTCTTCTCACAGAGATAATATATAGGACCCACTAGTTGCCAACTATGCTAAGAACCACTGCAATAACCAAGTATTAATTTGATGTTTCTTTACAAGTTTAGTAAATGTAGAAGCCTGCCTAAATTATGTTCGTGAGCTACCTCCTAGGCAGAAAGCTCAGGGTGATGAGCTATGAGATTACCTGGAATACCTGACTGTGGTCCTTGCTCACTGCACTTTCAAGATTCAGGAACCTTCTTGCAGGGTAGGATTGAAAGCAGAATATTGGTTCCTACAGCACTGCACCATGGAGCTTTCATCGAGGATCATGGGCTGTTGGAAATTTTTAGTGCAGTATCCTCTGTGACTTGGCATGTCTAAGTTCTCCTTATATTTTACTCATAAGAATCATAAAATTATGTGGATTAACTGCCTAATATTCTGAGTCTACACATACTGATATAGATGCTGTACTTTATGTAACTGAGCAGCTTCTCTGACTTAATTTTTCCCCAAAACAGGACAAGGCTTAGACAGAACTTGTGACTATTAATAACCTAAGGTGTAGCTAGTAAATTAAATAACTTCAGTAACAAGGCTAAAAGCTGTAATGAAAATAAACAAAATAAATATTAACCTGGCATTTAATATCCAAACCTAACAATGAAAATAGTCTTTGGCATGATGTAAGCACTCACTATTGCAACAGAGAATTTATTGAATATCTGATATGGGGTGATGGCCTTTGAAGACAGCTATTAAGAAGCACTTAAATTTACTGCCCACTTCTGTAAGATTTTATAAAAATTATTGTTGTAAAACATGATGCTAACTTAGCACTTATAAACCTGTCTACTACACAAATTAACTAAGGGGTGGAATGTCATTGACATATCAATGAAAAAAGTTTGGTTTTATTTAATCTTTTGAACACACTGTTTGGCTTAAAACATATGAAACAGATTGAGATAAATTTTATTGCACTAATTATTTGGACTTGTAAAAAAACAGAAAGCGAAGTGGGGGAAGCTTGAACAATACTGAAAAATAGCAAGAATCCCACTCCCAACTTAGCCTGGTTTTTTCCCAACTGAGAAATTCAAATGTGACCATCCTAAGAAGTCCTTTGGTTTATTTGTATTTTAGCAGGGAATTTCATTTGCAAACACTGACTATAGTGGTCATTACTTCTTCAGCTCATTCCAATGATAGTTAGCATTAACCTCTGCTAAGTGATATGCTAAACTTGCAGTTTTCTGAGTGTCAAAACTAAAATGAATTTCACTTATGAGTGTACTCCCTCCCCCCCTTACTTCTGGGAATAAGAGCTCTTTTATTTTCTATTTCTTTATGAATGATTAAGGTGAACTTGTTGAAGTTACTGGTTAATTCTTAAGTGGATATTAAAGAGCTTAAAAGATAAAAGCAAAATGTACAGAACTTTATGCATTTCTCAAGATAGCGAGAGGTTTATTCCATCTTACGCTTGAAAGCTATAGAGGCCAATTAATTCTCTACCATATTAGCACAAACAATTTCAGTTTGAGTTTAGATTTTCTTTTACTGGTAGTGTAGATTTTAGAAGAAGATGCAGGATATTATGAATAATTTACAACACAAACGTCTCAAAGTAGCACAAATATGTGTGTATAGGCTAACCTCAAAGTGTTACAGCAAGACCTAAGTTAACGCTTGAAAAAATAAGCTGTTAATTTGCGTGTTCCTTTCTGAGAGAAAAGCAGCTGAGCAGTTTCTGCTTTGAGATGTCTCCAGTTAGCCATCCAGAATCATTAATAAAGTATTAAAATCACTGCTATTTGGTATAATTCCGAACCTATTCCCAATAAAATAAACAGTAAACATCCCTTATTGTTGAGGCTTGGAATAAGACTTCCTGGCACTCCTCACCCCACCACCCAAAAAATTTATTCAAGCATGTGGATCCCAGCTTAGCTAAATTGCAGCTTCTCTCATTTACCACCACAGACAATTAGCAGTTTATTGGGTGCACAGCATTCATTCATACAAGTGTAGCTGTTGAAGCTGGAGGGAATAACAATCAATGGTGTCCTTTCCAGGTACTGCTCCACTTTCATTTTCCCTGCACTCTGAGCAAAACTCAGCAGCCAGCACAGCTGTCGAGGAGGTAACGTGGAGGCAGAAAGGTGGACTGACACCATGCTAAGGAAGGACACCATTGCTTATGGCAAATCAGTGGTGTGCAGTTGTACTTTCATGGGCTGATTGAAGAAAAATTTAACTTGTATTTACAGTGAAGTAGTGTAACATGTCAGGGTTTGTTGGAGTTGGGATTTTAAAAACCATGTATTAGAATTTCCTAGTAAATCACCATCTATAACTCCCCCCTCATACTGTTTAGCATTTCTCCTTGCATTGATTTGCTCACTTATTAACAGTATGACTATGCTATATAACCCCTAAAATCCTAATGAATTATTCTGAGTCAGGTTCTTTCTATCAGCCTGAATATATAGTAACGTACAAAGGTGGAATGGGAAAGACGTGCTTTACAGTTTTCCTTTCAGCTAATTGCTTGCCTGTAAAATGAAGACACCACTGAGTCTGGGCAAAGACCTTTTATATAGTGGTATATATTAAGGGACAGTGAGTGGTTCAGCACATTTCCTGTATGCTGCTTCATTCGCTATATAAGTTCAAGTAGTTCCAGACATTGTAAATGCTTTTGTTTTGCCAGAATATCTCTCTCTGCCTTTGTCTTGACAGATTAGGAATGGGGTTTTTTTGACTCGCTTACAGTCTTGGGATATTTTGTCATAAATTGTGTTTTATCATCATATTAGTCTATTCTGGAAAAGACTAAACCAGAAATTACAGTTACAATTTAAAATCTATATGGTAGAACAGAGTGACATGGGCAATGATGACTCACCTGTCACTTCTATCACTGCAATTAGGAAAGTCAACATCTGTTTTTCAGTTTACGTTTAATTTCTCTGTACCATACCAGAGAAGAGCTACCCTTATATCTTTAAGCAACAATGGAATGATCAGACTTAAGTCTATAACAGAGAAACAAATAAAGATACAAGGGAAACAACTGTAGGACAATGCAGATTTTGTTAGGTGTTATTGATAGCACCAATTTCCTTATTTATGATAAAGGTCTATAACTAGAATAAGTCATCAGCCATCCATTAAGGTGAGGAGAAACAACTTTAAGATAGACAGGTAAGTCAACATTTGGCTATATACTGGCTATATAATGGGTATGTTCCAGTAGCCAGTAATGCTGTGTTCATTCACTGATTTGAGAACATCAGATTCCTCAGATTACAAGGTGTGAACCCCATTAATTTAATAGTTGTGCAATATTTTTTAATTTATTCCAGATTTCCAATCCTATGCATCTAATCTCCAAAAGCTTCAATTAGTTCTGTGCAATATGGGTGGATGAGGGTGGGGGTGAAGTCCTTTGCTGGAGTTGTAGTACTACTTGAAGAGGAAGGGGAGAAAGTTTTACTACAGATAGTGCATGAGACTGCAGAGTGCACTTATAGATTCTTCCACACTCAACTGATTTGCACCCAACATTCCGTTGAAATTTATTTCAATCCCGATTTTTGCTGCACTGGTGGTTGGCTTGAGACAAAAGAGCACCAACTGATAGAAAAAAAAATTATGAACTGTTCCCAGACCAAAGCCATAACTTTAAAGATGCCCTTATACACAGTCCTAAAGTAGCTGGGTACAGCAGCCATACATGCATCTGATGACATTGAAATTAACATCTTCAGAGTTCACTTTGAAATGTGAAAGTCCCTGTATTATGTATTTTTTTAGTATAAGCTCAACACCCATAGTCATATCATGGACTTTTTCAGAACCATAAAGACTAGATATTTGTTTCATAGATGGCTGTTCAGCAGAAGCTGATAAAATCACCAGAGAACAAGCTAGTCCAAGTTTACTTTTGATAGAGATTCCACATTACTTCTAAGAGTTTCATTGCCTAAAGATTTCACATGGTCTAAGAAAATATAAATTTTGACACATATTCCTCTATAGAAGTCAAACAAAAATAAACCCCACATTTTTATTGCCATTCCCTCCAGAAGAGGTGCACAATTTTAGCTAGTAGTTTTAAAAGTCATCAACACAATAAGTGGAAGGCTATGATTATGGCTTGACCACAGATAAGAGGAAGATTTTGCCACCCATCATCCCATCTCCTCAGAATGTATGTATCTTCAAAGAAGGAGCAGGATAGACAGGCTTCTTCATGACATATATTCATTCATTTCCTTTCTAGCCCTAGTGCACTGAGACACTGCACTGACAAATACAGGTCAAAGCACAACCAATAGTTCTCTGAGCTATTTACCTGTGTCTGGAGAAATTACACCTAGAGAGAATTGGGTCAATATGTTTGATCGGGGAGTTTCTAAGGCAAGTGCAGGCTGTAGCAAGAAGTAATTAAAGCTATTAATTTAGCAGTCTTTTCCCCTTCTGAATCACTAATAAACCAGTAATAAATGTGCCCACTAATAAAACTACTACCTGTTAGAGAGATGCTGTCTTGTACAGCTGACATCCTGACAAATGTGACAACTGCAGATTCCATTGTGTTCTTGCAAGAAGTCCTGAGCAAATTCCAGTCTGAGGAATTGCATTGCATGTACCCTAAATTCCCCATTAAAAGACATTTTATATAGTGAGCACATGAACATGTAAGGGTTAGCTAGCTCACTAGGGACTGCATTTTGCCATTACTGTGAGAAATCATTCACACATGCATCCTTATCCCTGGAAACAACTGCTCATGGAAGGACTTATATCTGAGAGGTATACAACAGATGAAATAGGCATTTAGTATTTTTATCTTTCTCCCTGAATGCAGTGAGACTGTCCAGTGACTTTACAGGAGCAGAGTGACTAAGCACTGAGAGGACAACAGCAATGAGAAGAGTGTCCACATGGTTCAAAACTGTTGTTGTCAGTGCAACAACTGTTTCAAACATCTCTGCTTCACAGGCTGATTCCAACATGTGCTTTTCATTAACACCTACATACACAAAACAAGAGGTAGTAAAAAGGACAAAGGTTTTTTTTACTAACATAATAACAGTTTAATCTCAGCATGCAACTACCAAGGAAATCGATGCTTCAGCATCCTCTAGGTCCTTTCAGACCTGCAGACTTTACCCAGTGATGTATCTGAACTGCCACTCTGCATCCTTGACCTTCTCACAGTGCAGTTCCAAGATCTCTGTCCATACCTCCACTTTTAAGCTTGATCCTGATGTTTTGGAAAATCCCACTTTCATATATCAAATTAGATCCACTTCTGAGCCCAGGACCAGCAGCCCATACACTTTGTATTGATCTTCTGAACAGGGATTAAATCAATTTTATAAAAGGTGACTAAGTTCAGTAAGAGATGGAGCCTTAATGTGGGCAGAGCATTGTAAATTCTCAGTAGAAAGGATCCAATTCCCTCAGGAGAGGCTGATCAGGAGAATCTGGAAACAACCTACCCAGCCATAACCGTGATGCAAGAGCTCTGCAAAGGGAGGCCATGTGGTTAGAAAAATCTAGATGGTGCTAACCTTTTTCACTTTGTTGTTGTTTTTGTTTTTTTTCCAAGCATATATTTGTTGACATTCTTTCTTTGCAGTGAGCAAAAAGCACCTTTCAGCTTCAAGCTGTGAGTAAATTTTGCAATGACTGATCAAATTATCTATGATATCCTCTCATTTTTAAACAGACTTTAAAAGGCTCGACCTTAATCCTTAAATGCTGAAGGATGTATTTGGTTGAGGGCCACTTTCCCACTTTGTAGTGTTTTTCTGACCAGAACAAACCTATAGCATTGATTTATTTCTAAACATACCTGCTCTCTAGCCTATGCAAGAGTATTTTTCCCCTACAGAGAAAACGCGAATTGTAAAGAAGGATATAATTATTTTTACATGCCACAGTAGCCCATTACATCAGTTACAAACAAGAGCAAGGCTTGTTTAAGAATGTGTTCCTAATCATAAACAGGAACTTATTTTTTCAGGTTAGTGGTAGGTCTGAGAAGCTTTAATATTTTGGTGAGCAACTGTATGCCTTACAATACAGGTTCTTGTAAGTTTGTACTTCAGATTTAGCATTTCCAAATTTTGCAGCTTCAGTGACCCACAATCAACAATTGTCCCCCAATCCCACTCTTTAGATGTCTTTATGTCTTGTCTGTTCTCAGGTGATAAATATTTATAGCTAGCTGCAGATGTTGTTTCATTTGGAAAAGAAAGATTTGCAAGTAAGGAGAAACTGGAAAAAATGAATATTAATAAACTGCACAGGAAGAGAAGATGAGAAATACTATGTGGCTCAAATCCATAGAAGAGCAGGGCATCAATTTGTAATGGGCAAATAATTCATAACAGTAACATATTCAATACATTTCATCTCTCTTTTTTATTCTAGTAAATTGCACAGCAGCAGATCGTGATTTTCTCTAATTTACTCATAATTCACATTTTCCAACTAAGTAATTTCTGCAAAGAGTTATTGGTCTTAGACGGCTTGTTGCAAAGTATTCCATAGTAAAAGACAAGAGCTGGGTTTAGGGAAATTTTGATTGCAAACTTTAGATTATTTTTTTGTCCCCTGACTAGACAGGCGTAAATCTTAAGATTCAGTTTTCTGATCTAAATTCTCACATTTACAGGCTGCTTTACTTTCAAGAAACATTCCCAATACTTAATTAAAATATTCTGCTACAAAAACTATCCTGCTAGAAAGTTCATTGCCTTGAGTAACTCTAGAAGGTGACTAGAAAAGTAGCAAATAAACACCAGCAAGATGAAAACGTCTGAAAAAATTTGAATTGGTACTCAACAGTAAGTTACAGCAGCTTGTAAGTATGTAATGGAGTAGCATTTATCAAGAGCTTCAAGACAGACTGGAGCCAATGCATTCAATAACTTTCTACATCAGCTAGTGAAAGAGATGGGCAAAAAAAGACTGTTTCTTCCTTCTACATGTGAGTGAAAAAAACATATGCAAATGAGTGGCGAAAAGGTTTGCTTTTGTATTATTCTTTCTACTATTACAGACCATTCAGATATTTTCTGCACTGACGTGGCTTACTTGGCGTAATCAAAAAATAAACAGAAAATCAGGATTTTACTGGAAGTTCATAGCTGAAACACCTGTATTTCTATGGAGACTTGGAATGTCCAAGGAGGCATCTTAGATGGTATCTTTATGTGAAGGATATCAAGTATTTTCTGGACTAATATAAATTCCTTTTTAATTAAAAGAAATAAAAAGGTCTGTCCTATTCACTTGCCTTATTCACTTACAATATTATGAAGCAGGATACGTGGAGTGACTGCTTCAGGTACGTGCATTGCCTTAGACACCTCTTTGGAATACTGACTCTAAAGCTTCTGCAGGTGACAAGGTACCATTACCGAGTCCTCAGCCTGTGGCACTCTGGAGAAGGCACCTGAGAGAAGAAGGATAATCTTGTGCACAATTGCAATGACGTTTTGACAGCTATAGCTGTGTGTTTTCAGACTCCAGAACTGTTTAACTGATGTTGCATTCACATATGCATAAGTGTGGGGGAATTGTTTGATTTCACAATGGAAAGAGAAAGCAATTTTTAGCTCTTGAAGGGAGCTCTTTCTTTGTGAAGTGGGCTGAGGGGAAGAGCCACAGAGCCACCTTCCAGCAGAGCTCAGGCACTGCTTGAGGAAATAATGTGCAGTGACATTAGCCTGGCTCCAGCTATAAGTATCAGGCATACATCTCCATGCTTACTTGCAATAGAGAGGGAAGGAATGTTGAGAGGGAACTCTTTCCAGCGTGACATACTAGTCTAATCTACTGAAAACTCTTATCTTGAGTTGCACATTTTTAAGTGCTGTTGCTCATTTTTAGAGTTCTTGTTTTGATGGGCAACAGAAGAATGTGCATGCCTTCAATAAATATGTATCGCAGAAGTCTACACAAAAGATGATGCAAGTTCTGACTTGCCCAGGTGGAGGTTTATGAACACATCGGCTACTAAACCTCAGTCTCAATTACAGTGTGTGAAAGATTGGTATCAAAATTCAGACAGCTTTGTCATTTATTAATATGATCTTACTAAGGGCTTCTTTCTCAGATCTAGTTTGTTATCTGCAGTTCTTTGCTTTTGGTTAATGAACATATTGTTGAATTCATGAGTGTTGTTCCATCAAGGGCAAGACTTTTTTAACTGAGTTCTCGAGGACTCCAATAGCACTCTTCAACCAGAGTGAGAAACCTTTTTTTAATCAAAGTAAAAAGTCGATAAATAGGACAGAACTGCTCATCTTAAATACCTGTATCAGCATTGCTACCTTTAGAGCCTGTCCTGTCTTAAGGCCCAATCTTTTGCATTTCCTTTATGTACTGTGGTCTTAATCTCAGAGATGTCTTATTCATAATACTGGCTTAGACCTCACAGTGCCTCATTAGTATGTTCAAGTTGTCCCTGAACTCACTGGCAGGTGTTCTAACATCTCCCAGCCATATCCTACAGGTGCTATGAGTCACATAAGCTTATTCAAAAGATCTGCGGGAATTTCCCCAGGAATGCAGTTAGATCCGCCACGAATGCTGCAATGCTATTAATTTTGCCAAGGTGAGAAGCTCCAGAGAAGACGCCTTTAGCACTGGAGTGTGGGGAAATTGCAGCGTCCAGGAGCCTCGTTCCTGAACAAGGAGCCAGAGCCACCCAGATGGAGTGGATGAAAGAGGAGGCTGCAGTGCAGACCTGACTGTAGGAAGTTCCTCGACATGTCTCCTGAGGCAAGGCTGAACAGCGGACAGGGCTGCACTCGATGCACCTGGTGGAGGTACTCCTGCAGCAGGTGACTGAGCTGCAGGAGGCTGTCAAGAGACCAAGAGGTATCAGGGAAGCTGAGAGGCAGCTGGACTGCTTGCTCCAGGCCTAAACCGTGCGGGGGCCACAAGCGTCCACCACAGCGCATACGGAAAAGGAGGGCATTAATCTGGGAGGTTCGGAATTGTCACCAAAAAAGAAACCAACAAAACAAGGAGGAAAAGGACAATTAAAAGCAAGGGGCTTCTTCAAAAACCCGACATTCCCACCCAGAACCGCTTCACGGCTCTGCAGGGGACTAACGAGGCAACACCCACCACAACAGAGGAACAGCCACTTGCTGCACCAATAAAGAAGGTTACTACTTTAGCAGCAGGTCATAGTAATAGGTGACTCTACTTTGAAAGGCATATCTGTCTGCCTGACCTGCTCTTGAGGGAGGTGTGTTGTCTGCTGGGGGCTCAGGTCAGAGATGTAGCTGAGAGGCTGCCTGGTCTAGTAAGTCCCACTGACTATTACCCACTTCTAGCAGTACATGTGGGTGCTAGTGATATTAACAGCAGCAGTCTGGAGAACATTAAGGACTACTGAGCCCTGGGAGAGGTGGTTACGGGCTCTGGAGCTCAGATAGTTTTTTCATCGATCCTCCAGGTCAGAGGAGAGGACCTTTAAAAGGCCAGGCAGATTTGGCAGGTTAATAAATGGTTAGAACGGTGGTGCTATAGTCAGGGGTTTGGTTATTTAGAACATGGGACTGGATTTGGGAAGCCAGGTCTACTGGAGGCTGGTGGAGTTGGTCTGACAAAGAACGGGAAGAGCTGCTTTGGTAGGAGACTTGCCAGGCTGGTCAAGGCAGTTTCAAACTACATTTGTTGGGGGAGGGGGACATTGATCCATCCCAAAACTACCAGTCTGATACCAGCACCTATAATAAATGCTCAGAGATGCAGAGCTACTTCAGCCATTCCAGCCGTAGTCAGCTACATTCAGAGCCCAGCTCAGATGCCTCTATACAAAAGCCCACAGTATGGGGAATAAACAAGAGGAATTAGAGATGTGTGCATGTCTATGGGGATATGATATCATTGGCATCACAGAAACATGGTGGGATGGCTCCTATGACTGGAGTGCTGGAATCATAGAATAGTTAGGGTTGGAAAGGACCTTAAGATCATCTAGTCCCGACCGCCCTGCCATGGTTATGGGCTCCTTAGGAAAAACAGGCTGGGCAGACAGGCAGGGGTGTAGTTATTTGTGTCAATGATAGGCTAGAGAGTATGGAACTCTGCCTAGGGATGAGTGATGGGCCAACTGAGAGTTTGTGGGTTAGGGTCAAAGGGATAAGGAGCTGCTGAGAAAATTCAGAAGGAAAAAAGAAGCTTATAGAAGGTGCCCCAGCCCATGACAGGGGAGTTGGAACTAGATGATCTTAAGGGCCTTTCCAACCGTAACCATTCTATGATTTTATGATTAAATAGACTGGAAATACTAGTCACCATGAATAGCTATTTTTCTGTACAAGTTATCATGTAACAATGCCATCTCTCAAACACTCCATTACTTCTATATATATGTTCAGTATAACATGTAATCATTTTTCTTCATTTCTTACACAGACTAACCATGTGGTGCCAAAGCAGTAGAATAAGAGGCAGGTCATTCAGCAAAGTGTGAGTAAACTCAGAAATATCTTAACTCAGATTTTATGAAAGTAGCAAGTGTAATATTGAATAATGAAATTTTGTTTTGTTAGATTTCTGTAGGCAAAACTGATTCTGCTCCCCACAGGTAAAGAACAGTATTATTTGTTTTGACTTCGTGGCTGGGAGCAACAACATTCCATGCTATGACAAAGGAAAAGTGGGTTGCATGGGAAGGATTTTTTTCCCCTTCCTCTAAGACTGTGAAATAAAAGTAGAAGTCTAGGATGTGGAAAGATTTGGGGAACCTAGTGGAAAAACTCCTTTCTTCCCTTACCTTTCCACCACTTCCCTAAATGGCCTTTTACCCACACCACCTCATTCCAATTTGCTGGAACTTGATTTTGTAGGACTTTGTGCTGCAGTACAAGTACAGATAGTGCTGGCCTGGGCTCTGATGGCTCTGTTTTGGCTGCTGAAGTGTATGTGGTCTGCTCCCCCAGCCCACTGCCCTCAAGCCCAACTCTCCTCAAAGATTTTTCTTCATTCTAAGATGCTGGTTAAAGCCAGCCCTTTGTTTGAAAGCTATGCAACAGCAATAAGGTATTTTTAATACAAATACTGAAGAAAGATTACAAGACTTAGACTACCATGTACATTAATCATACCAATGATATTTTGCTTTGATTTTCATGTCATTTTTGAAGGGAGCTCTCAAAATGCATGAAAGTCCGGGCTGACTCTACTTTCTAATGTATTGCTTCTGTTCCATGGCTTGATTTTTGAAACCTGCCTTTCAAGTTAAAGTAAGGTTTTCAGATTTAGATAATCTTTTTGGCTTCCCATCAAGGCCACTACACCTTGTAGTTTGGTGTTCAACAAAACACACTTTGTCTCAAGGAGAGAGTTAGCATAATACTATGTTAGTTATTAGAGTTAGTATAATATGAAAGACAGTTTCAAGGAACAATGGGAAGAGAGCCAGATGCTGAGCATAGTGGGGAAGAAAAATATTCTATTAGAGACACTTGCCTGTCATGGACTATGTAGCCTGGTAGCTAGTTTGCATCTGTAGTTAAGCTAATACAGCTCATCTCAATCTGTTAAACTACTTGGTTCATACTTTTTTTTTTTACTTCTCCTCTCTCTCCCCCTCCTCCATTGGAATCACCTCCATTTCCAAATATCACTACAAATTGACAGACCTAAATTTTCCCATGCTTACTTAGACATGTTTCAGATGTTTTGTGAATAAATGAAGTTCCCCACACACGAAGTCCCATTGCTTAAGAAATCTCAGTGTACTGCTGCAAACAATCCTGGCTGGATGGGAAGATGAAACTGATTATTTAATAGAAGTTTTCCAAGTCTCCCAGTTTGGTGTTATTTTTTTTGTCTCCTCTATGGGCACAATGCTTTGAACTGGACAACTTCAGAAGTTTAATGGAATTTTTCCTATTTTTATCAAGGCTAAATCTATCTCTGCAACAAGAAAGCAGTTTGTTGTTCATGAACAATACTTTTTGCCTTTAAAGCCCAGTCAAGATGTCTTTCAAACAAGGCTTCAAGAGGGAATGGAAGATATATGAAAGAATTGGAATAAATGGAAGAACAGCAGTGTTCCAAAATTGGAGCCAAAAGATTTTTCTAGTCCTTATTGAAGCAAAATTCACCTTGATATAAATTACAGATTTGCTTGGTTAGAGACAAACTGACTGCCCTATGCATGGAAATGGATAATCAACAATTCCAGTATTTAAGGATGTCTTTTCACCGCAAAGAGAGCTTAGAAACCCGGTTTATCGTTTGACATACATAAACAGGAAGGTTTTATGCACAATTCTGTAAGAACAAACACTCATTATTGAGTTAGTTAGTAAATAATAATGATAACAGCATCAGAGTAGTGATTGCTGTCAATGAGTAATGAGCTTATGCTCTTTGTATATTTATTATTAGATTTTCTGTGCTCATCAGAAATTGAATGGGGCTTTGTTTGCTACATATATCTTCATACTGCAATCAATATAATGGTACACTTTCATACACATCAGACTTTAATATTAATTTGTTCTTATTTACACACCACAAAGACACAGAACATCTTCACTTCTATGATAAAGCCTTCATTCAAAATAAAGTATGGTTATATCATCACTGGGGTTAAGAAGATTTTATGTTTACTTCTCAAAAGATTAATGGGTCACTCAAGCATTTACATTCTCATACATTTTTATGACAGTGCTATGAAGTAAATTTGATGTATTTTCAGAAGAGAATGATAGGTTTAAATGTCTAACAGCTGCTCTTTTGAATTTCAGCAATGTTTTAAGTGTTGCTACCATTTAGCACTTCCACCACTCTCTGCAATTTACTGTTTGCCTGCATTAGTTATTTGTATTTGCACAGGAAGACAAAGGGAAAGTATTAGATGCAGAGTAGAAACAGTTTTACTTCCTTTAAGCCACCTGAATCTAATCAATCTTATAGCAAGCACTGCTGCAGAAAAAAACCCAACAATTTTCAGAATGCTTATGGGAAGATATCAGTGAAAAAGCAATTCATGCACAGAAGGTGTGTGCACAAACCCACACCCTTTTCCTACATGTAGAATGAAACTTATTCCACATTTTGAAATGGATTTGCTGTCCTCTATATCGCAAAACCAGTTTGATGAGTAAACAACTCAGAGGGAGGCTGATTTCAGCAAAACAGGCCATTGAAATTGCATGGGGTTGGGAGTGGCAGTAGCAGCAGGAAGTTCTGGTCTTTTAGCTTCAATCAACTGAAACAGCTTCAAATGCGGTAGTCTTTTCCTATGTGAAGTATACAACGCTAAATGTAACGCCCTTGGTACACTTCACTTAAGACTGTTTAACACAGCAGGGAAACATGGTTCTCTAATCACCCCCTACTAAGAACCAGAGCCAACACAGGGGCAGTTAAATAAGAAAGATCAGAATGTCACTATAGGCAAGAACAAGCTGCGTTAGGGGACAGTCATCATAAGGGACCACACAGATCTGCTTCCACACGCTTTTGACTCCTTATTCCGTGTATAGCACCAGTTGTTTCATAAATACCCAAGGACTACAGCAGTCCTCACAGTGACTACAGCAGCAGTGGATATAGCAGAGAGTTGAGGGTGCTGTACATAGCCCTTCCCTAGCACGGTCTTCTGCATACAGAGACTCAGTTCTATAAGGCATTTGCATGTGTGTGATCACACGTTCCCATTTGTCCCCATTTTGAAGAGGGCTTAGTTCACCCCTGAGTCAGGGTTTCACAACTGCCTCGTTATGTGAATGAGCAAAAGACAACTACACTGAATTCCAAAAGCAGCCAATAAATCTTTCAGAAGCCTAATTTTATGTTAGGAATGGTGCCTCAGGCAAGACTTGTGTGGCTTAGAAAGGAAAATGTTTAAAACATTTACAAAAGTTCTGTAAACCTGGTTTACCCAGTTTCTACTCTGTGTTACGCTGTTCTGAAGAGACTCAAAGCTTAATGCTTCCGTTAAATTGGGAAATAGAAAGAATAATCTTGTCACATATAGTAAACACAGGCTGTTGTTAAATTTAAGGTTATCACTGCAACACATTTATTTCATATTCAATTTTGTGACTGGAGGAATATAACATGGAGTTGGATCAAAGAAGGACTCTGTTAGAAGTCTAAAATGACAAGGCAGATCACACATACTACCATCACTTCCTGGTCATGCAGAACTGACAACACAATTCTGGTAAATACCTACTATGCAGGTTGGTCCTAACAGTGACTATTCCTAGCCTCATTACTTGGTGACATCCTCTAGACTCAGAACAGTCTGCAGAGATGCAATTGTAGCCATTAGCCTTGGTCCCTGATGCCACATAGCCTCTCCAACCTCTCACTACCTTGCCCACCATTAGACACCCACAACAAGAATCCTGTGCCTTCTGCAGAGGCAGTCTATGACTAGATATCACCTCCCACAGCAAGGCACTTTGCCATATGGGAAGTAAAGTAGAAAATCACTTGCTAGCTCCACAGCAAGTCTTGCTACTTTGGCAAGGCTAGAAAGATTGCATCCCAAAATTAAAGGGGGAAGGAGAGAGGGGGGACAAAAACCAAGCAAAAACCCACCACACAGCTCCCCCCCTACCCCCGCCAAGATTATTTTTCATAACATGGAAACTAAAGGGGGCAGGGGGAGCAGACAGTTTATTGTTCTCTAAGTGACAGGCATCTGAAAAGACTCTCAGACCTCCTACATTAGTAACCATCCAAATATCTATAAAATTTGAAGCCAGCTGACTCAGGCATGCAGAGTGAAGTAACTCAGAACTACAAACCAAAAGCGACACAACAGAACCACTCATCTCTAATCTGGATGCTGGCTAAGCAATGCTTTGAAATAATCCACAGATTTAAGAAAGACAAAAGAAGATGCAGAAAAAGTTTATACATGACCAGTACAGATAAGTCGACCTCATGAGACATTTTAAGTGTGCAAAAATCTGATCATTCAAATTATTGGTCACTTTAGATAAACTCATTGTAACTTGTTCCCCCGTGCTTGAGGTTTCTGCTGTATACAGTGAGGCACATAATATTTTTCTACTTTTCTCATATATTGATGAATGACTTTAAAGCATTTATTTGGACTGAAGGAGGTGTGTCTGCAGAAATACAAATTCTTAAATTACTAAATATGTGGCATTACGTCTAAGGAATAACTCACTCCAGTAGGAAAACTTGGACATTCTGAACTTCCCTAAGTTGGTAAAAATGCTCAAAGCAAACTTTTTCCCACAAATGTCTTCCAGAAGAGATTAATTTCCATAACAAACTATTAAATAATTATAAGTTAGGTTGACAGTGAGTTCCATTAATAGGTGACTTTTGAACAACAAAAAAAAAAATTCAAGTTCGTTTTTTAACAAGTTCATCTCCAGTGTCAAATAAAGACTTTTTTTACTTAAACCCTTGTTATTCAGACAACTTCCCCTCAGATTAATTTTAATATATTAAAACGCCTAATTGCAAATTTATAGTATTATTATTTCTATTCAGTAAATCAGAAACATCCTCTTATTATAATGATATTGCTTAGCATTATGTTCTATGCATAGATTAGTTGCCCGATTTCTCCAAACATACTTCATTATGACTAATAAAAACCCCAGATAAATAAGTGTAGACACACAAATTGGGACAAATATAATGTTATTAATGTTACTTTAATTTACACTCCCAGGAAAACTTACAGCAAGGTATAAATTTACTCGCTGAAGAAAATAAATGAAAAGATAATTAAACTCTTAATTAAAATTACACTCTGATGTACAGCTGCAAGGATGAGCAATTCTGGCTGAAACATCATTAACCATGTACGATAGCATTTGTTTGTACTTATAGCTAGGCATGAATGTATTTAAAAAACCCTAATATCTCTTTTCAGCAACCAAGCACATGCTTACTCCCCCTAAAGATGGTGTATTTAAGTTCGCACAAAAGCAATGAATTATCCATATGCTTAAGATCAAGCCTGAGTGAGTGCATTGCTGAATTCAAGTCAAAATGACACTTAGTCACAGGCTTAGGCTGTGCATCTGTGTTGGGGGTGGAGGGGAAAGATGTGGAACTAGAGTGCCTCATCCTTCATGCGTATTGAGGATGTCAGAATTGTGTCAGTCCTTGAACTCCTAGACCAGAAGCAGGAGGATTTAGCTCTAGAATGTGGACAGACACAGCAAGAACATGGTTCTCCCACTGCTTGACAGCCAGCAGAGCTGGATCAACAGGCATGCACTTAAAAACAGAGGTGGGATCAAGATGTAAAGTGTAGCACACCAAGATCACAGGCTCAGCACTCTGCATGCAAACACACATAGTGCCTGCAAATTATATCGTACCATGCACAGCTGCAGTTCTTTGTGTATTTGTTTTCAAGACCATACAACAGCTGAGACAGCATGCGAATTGCCCACATAAAAAAAATATATACAAAGTGAAATGTGATTTGAAAACAAATATGCAAGATCAAAAAAAAAAGTGTCACATAATTTTTTTGGCCACATGAGTCATTGAAGAGCCATGAGTAGAGGGTAGGTAGGAATCCTTCTTCAAGTGCATCTAGATTTACTCCCACCACAATCTCTCTCATCTACTTGATATGAAGCTGAACAAACAGGGATTGCACATCTGTGTTCACTTTGATGTCGTCAGACACCACAGATAGTCCTTATATGCTACAGCATCCTAACAAACCAGAGTAGACCAAACAGCTTGCTTGAGGATCTTCTCCTTTTGTTACCTCACAAGCACATTTCTGTGAGGCCACATTTCATAGTACCCTGACATTTGCATCAAAGACAACTGACAGGTCTTTGCTGTTTTAACTGACAGGTTAAGAGACAGCAAGTACTTGCCTCTAACCACAGAGGAGGGAATGAGTGAACATGTATCATTCCTTACTTTCTGGGGTTAGAAAGGTATTTCCAAAACACATGAAATAAAATTCAGTAATTTCTAGATTCAAAGCAATCTCTTGATGGCTCTCGGTAGCTGGACTGAATGATCCAAGTTTTAAGGGAAGCTGTTCTGAATTGCTCTGAAGTTTGTGCCATGTTTTGCAACTGCAAAGTGATGACAAAGTGGATCCAAAATCCAACAAGTCAGAATGATTTGGTTTTACATTTGCTTCCCTAGGCTGATACTGAGCAGTCTAGAATTACTAGCTAATTTTTATATGCTTCTGAATACTCTTTAGAGAATTAGAAACCTAAGCTTTTTAATTTAGTTACAATGAGTTCTTTGGTGTCAGCAGCTATTTATATGCTTATGTTTTCACCACTATATACACAAAAAAATTTCAATCATAAGAGTGGACAACATTCATTTTGGCCTTTGGCTTTTCTTTTCTCATACCTTACTGACCATCCTGACCTACCTTAAGACCAGCAGGACCATACTCTCAATTTTTTCCGCTTAGAGAAAGGCCCCTCCTTTGTAGCTTTGGGAAGAACTATCATGGGACAAAATCCAAAGCACTCCAGGCTTGAGGCTTCAGTGCTCACACTGTGGTCAGCATTAAAGCCTGGATTATACAGCTAGAAAATATACAAAGAGGCATCTCCGACTGTCTTGAATTAATTCTTATGAAGAACGAAAATCTATGTTATAGTCCTTTCTAAAAGGCCTCACAGGAAAGGAATAATTATGGAGGTCTTTAGACAAAGCATTTTAAAAATCCTATTGTACTTCCATTGATGTTAATGATAAAAAAACCTGTTGACCTCAGGAGCTTAAGACTTCAATGTGTGTAAACAGCACAACTGTAGGAAGCTATACAACATAATTTATGTCATTTTTCCTGTAAAATTAATCGAATGGAATAAAATCTGCCCACATTGTGCTTTAAGGAAAACTCTTCTGCAGTTGGTTCTTCCCACTGTACTATATTCTGTTTAATTTCTACTCCACTCAGCAGCCAGAAAGGTCTAGGTTCTGCCCACAAATTTAATTGTTTCAGGCAAGAAAGAATTGAGGACCCACAAAGTCTGCTTTATCCTCTTCTCCTAGTTAAGGTTATCCTGATTTGCAAAGCTAGTTCATCAATATTTTAACATAAGAAAGCTGTTCTGAGCACACATGCTGTGAAATACTAATAAAAAAGGCACAGGCAGAGCTAACACACAGAACATTGATCTCCTCCAATTAAATACATGAGGGGAATGCTCTTGGTGGGAAAGGGCTATCTGAAAGGTGCTGCTGCTCTCTGGCCCTTTGGAGACTCAGGGCCACAATCTGGCCCCTGCTTTTCAGATCTTGTACCATTATTTTGCTGAGCTTGCTCCAACAGTATACCTAGCTGTCAAAGAAAAACTCGAGCAGTCCCCATGTAGACCCTTGCGGCTAGGAGGGGGAAAGGCCAAGGCAGTCAGCACTCAGCAATGCTGTGCTTCCCCGGGAGGGCTGGTGACACCACCAGTGGCTGTCAAGGCGCTTGCACAACCTTGCATTTGGAAGAGGGGACAGTGGCTTAGAGTACTTCGAAAGCCATGACTTTCCCGACCTGTCTCTCTTGGGAAGCAGATGGAGCTTGGGCCTTAGATTTTCATTTTAATTCTCATTCCTGACAGGCAAAAACATTTTTTGTTAGTTGCCTTAAAAGAAAAACAAAAAGAAAAGAGACACAAACATTTCTAGAATTATTTGTTAATATTTTTTGGCAGCTGTATGTGTACTACTCTCTTGCTGTGACCATAATCGAAGCTTAATGTTGCTCCCAAGGAATGCTGTGGCAGTATTCCCACTGACTGCACTGAGAGCGGATCTGGGGCCTTTGTTTGGTCAAAGCTGTTCCAGATGGAGTCCAGAGGATTCCCACCCTGCATTCCAGTTGCAAAGAACAACTCTGCTCTTCTCTTCCAAAGGAGTTTTCTGGCTCCAGCTATGGTTGACCTGTTGGAACCAATAGGGGAAATGACCCACTACAATTGCACAGTATGATCCCTTGGGAGAAAAGAGTAATGTTGTGTTTTATTAGCTGCATACCTGTCTAATCAATGTTAAGATGGTTAAATTTGGTGTAATTCAGTTTAGTGCTGTACATATTGAAAGGGTTTGGCTGGTCACAGGAATGTAGCTGCTCCTAGGATAGAAATATAATTATAGTACAACAATGGGACAGATTTTGAAGGATATGAACGCTTAAATCCAAGTACTGGTGTACCTACCCCCATGAAACCATACCAATAGTGTAATGCAGGAAAAATGTAAGCTACCCCGAAAGGAAATCTGACAATCACAAAAGGGAAAATTTTTTAATCTCTCTGGTGAGGATTCCCTGGGATTTTTAATGGTGAAAAATTGGTTAGAAACTTAAATTTACCTCTCACTTCATAAAGTACTAATATTGTCTGTCATTATTAGTGAGCTATTAGCCTAGAAGTAACTTCTGTGACCAACTGAAGTGGGCCTAGTTCTCAGAGGACAAATCTGTGGGAACACCAAGCTCTTTTATTTTCAATTTCAAAAATCACTGCTCATCCCTGAAAATTTAGGCTGTTATCACCATTATGTACTACTTCTAAACAAAACTTCCCCTCCTCCCTTGACTTTCTTAATAACTCACTGCTGACCTATGGCTCTAAACCTGTAAGCAAACTGATACTTTGTTCATGCAAGTAAGGCTTCTGAGCAAAGACTGCAAATTTAGTCCAGCAGAAAAATAAGCACTACCTCCCAAGTTACCACTGTACCCAGCTTTAATTTTTTGCTCCAAAATTATTTGACAATGCAATAAAGTGTTGCCAAGCTCTCAATTCAGATGAGAAGATTCACCAAATCGTGCACAGCAGTTTTTCAGATCCATACTTATTCAGAAGCTTCCAGTATAAGAAATTAAATTTTTTCCTTCCTTATACTATGTGGCTGAGCCTGTCCAGGCTAAAAGCCAAGCACCCTGATTAGTATTCTAGCATGAAACAGTACAACACCAGTGGAAAATACATTGACAAAAGGCACATGCATGCTCAGCTGGAAGATTTTTGATTTGTCGAGAGGAGTGGGTGCTGTTACAGCACACAGATACCTTTGGTACACAATGCAATCACCAGCTTAAGAAAGTTTCATAAATCAAGGGTTTTCTTGTCTTTCTGGTCAATTTAGCCTTAGAAACCAGGTAGACCTCAAACACAAAAGGACATCCAGACACTGCTGACATCTTCTAAAAAGTGTTATGCTAAAATGTAATCCTTCAGTCAAGTTTCATTAAACACGCACTGAGAAACAAAGGAACACACCAAGGAAATTGTTTAGGTGCTCCTATAATACATCTAAAATTCTTGTGCACCAAATCAACAGTCCCAGAAAAACAGTTCTGACTGACAGCTTTGCCTTTCCCCTCCACACAATTACGATACAGGCTTTACTTTTTTTTTTATTTGAACAATGTGGCTGTACCTGTTTGCCAGAGGTTCTTCATTGGCTCAGTTGTCTTACAAGATACTAGAAAACACATACAAGTTTACAGAAAGCAAGGGTGGCAGGGTGGGTAATAACTTTTCCTTATTGTTTTTTAAAATATGTTATTATTCACTGAAACAAGCTTGTTTCTTAGTACCTTAGAAGACACTGATTAAAAACCAAACCCAATATTTTGCTGTAAGGCTCTGAGACAAATAGCCTTCCTTTGACTTTACTCGATGTCGAACTGGGCTTTGAGTCTACATTAATATGAGTAAAGTCGGTGATTGTCTTAAAGACGACACGCTAGTGAAACAGACTTTCTAACCAAGAAGTGGAACTAACTATAATGTCTTATGGGCTTCCAAAAGCTGTCTGACAGTTTTGCCTTTGCTAACGTACATTTCCATCTGATGAAAGATAGGCAAGGAGCAGAAAAAGCACACATGATAAGGTATGTGATGCTTTGTGTTCAGCAGGCAAATTTGTATGACATTTTCTCCCTTCCATTTTCTCAGTGAGTGAGTGAAAGCTTGCGCATGTTTGTCAGACTGGCCCTCCACTAAATGTCCCTTCATGGAAATAAGGGGATATTTATGCACAGTGACTAATGAATGGATGCATTCCAGCATCTGCTATTGTGTATTTCCTGTAAAGTCATTTATTATTCTATCTAACAAACACAGTGTTCTTGGGTTGATGCTTAAGATTAATGAGGCATTTACTCCTATTCAAGAAACAAGTTCAGAAGAGACACATTTTCTCCCATTCAGCTTTGTTGATAGTTTAATTAATGCCATTAATACATATAAGTCACCAAAAACTGTTTTATGGTAACACTGAGGAGAGTTGGCAAAGCAAAGAAATTTCAGAGGTAAAGCTGCAGCATAACACTTCCCTTTGTTTCCAGGTAGTACAGGATTCTCCAGACAGCGGGTGATCTTACCAACTACACAACCAACAAAACCCTAAGATGTAATGAGCTGAGATAATGACAGAATATCAGTCTTAACTCTCTGCTTGTGTGGGCTTAGTCAAATCCTTAATGTGATTTCATGACTATTTTTTTTGTGTGGATGCTTGTCATATTTCCCCCCCCCCAGGATTACAAAAAGAGGGAAAGAAAGAAAATGCCCTCTTCATTGAAATGTATGAGTTGATACAGTAGACCATAACCAGTGCTATGGTCTATGGTTTAAAGATAAATTAGGTGAACTTTTTAAAATGTGTACCATTTCACTGGTACGACAGGAGGAATGTAATGGCTCTTTCAGTGCTCCTAGGGTTTGGAGGGTTTTTGCTGAAGTTTCTGCATAGGGCCTTTTTTCTTAGGGATGCCTAATTGCCAGGCCCACTCAGGCCAGCATGGAAAGCTTGGTGTGAACTGGAATGTCACTGGGTTCACATTTCAAAAACAGAGAACTCAAAAGCAAGGAGTGAGCAAGGGAGTATGCAAATCGGGGTGGGGGAGCAGGAACCAAACATACAATGAAAAGGTTGCACTTAACAGGGCTTCCCAACCCTTCTTCAAAGAGGAAGCAACGTATCAAAGTAAAAGTATACCACTCAGGCACCAAAACACAGACCTTGTCACTCTGAAATCTCATCTAGAGTTATCTTTTCAACCGTTGTCTTATGATCGGGATAATCTCCTCCCTGCTGTCACCCAAGGCGATCATCTGATGATCACCAGAGACTTCTGGATCCCAGAATAGGCACAAGATGTGAAACAGCTTGGACACATCATTCTCACTGAATTAGAACAGAAGAGGACCAAGGACAAAATCCATTGGTGATCCAAACAAGTAAACACAACATACAGCCATATTAGAAGTATAGACAGATGCTTGCTGAGCTTCCTGAAGCTGAGGCTGAAGCCTCCTAATTATATTTTTTCATTCCTCGCTTTCAGTTTTTATCTCACAGACTAAAAATCACAAAAACAAACCAAACCACAGAAAACAAACCCAAAACCCCACCAAACCAAACAGGCATTCAACATTATCTTGACTCCACAAACAAGGGAAAAAAGCAAATCAAAGCTCAACTTGAACAGCTTATAGAGAATCAATAAATCTCCATGTTTGTAGGCCCCTGGCAGTGATGTGCAGTACTATATCACCATGCAGCTTTGCTGCTTGAGCTAACACCTTCTAAAAGCCACCCCCAGCCTGTGGTGGATGACTCCAGACACAGGGATGGATTTAGAGTTTGGTATAGTGCAAGCTAGAACAAGGGACTTCTGGAGAGTTGAATGGAGAAAAGCCTCTTATCTACTCTCAGTGTTACTGTAATTCCTGAAGTAAACCAGCAAAGTCTGTGGAGGCTGATATGACAACCAGGAGGCCTTGAGAGATACACTTAGGTTTTCAAGAAATCTTTCTAAAACCTGTCCTACAAAAAAATCCAGTTTTGCTTGTATTAAGAATTCAGTGATTAATAAGAAAAGGCTGTATGAACATCTTCATTACTTATAAAATCCCCTCCTCTCCCCGACTGACCCAGCCAGAAGCTCTGAATGGCTGTAATATTGTAATACTCTTCTCAGCCTCAAACAATGATGCTATCGAGAGGTGGAGGGACATGCTATGGACAATTCAGGAGTAAGACCTATTAGAGATGTGTATCAAGCATATAGATATGACCCACACACACACCCAAAAAAGAGAAAAATTAGACTAAGAAAGATACAGGAAGCAGAATTTCTTTTACAGAAAATGTTTCCATGAACATATCTGGTTATTTTAGATGCTTATCCCTCTATTGTGGGAGTAATAGATATCTGCACATAGAAAATATACTAGGATAAAATATAATGCATAATTTAATTCTCAGTGTCATTTCAAAGAACAAACTTGTTATTTAAGTTTACTACTCCAGACAGTTTGGAAGAAGTTTGATCAATAGCCTCAAAAATTTTATTTTCTTTTTTCCTGCAAGGGTTTCCTAGTGCTTAGCCTGCAGCTGTTAGCATTAGTTTTCAAGACACACTGTACTAAACTGTATTAGGCATGTGAAAGGACTTTCATTCCTCATTAGCTGTGCATAAGAAAGGATTGTAACTTTTTAAAAGAACTAAGCAGCTTTGTAAAAGATTCAAAACTTCCCTTTAACAAAAATTATACTTGTTAAAACTTTTTTTGATTCCCATCTGAACTATGCTTCAACTCAAAGCAAATAAAGTCATCGGTTGACTCCATTCTATTAGAGGACAGCATTAAAAAAAAAAGAAAGAATCCAGTGGGTCCTTGAACAGTGGTCCCTTGTCTGTCACATCAAGACATGGCTTATACTTCACACACTATTGACCATGAAAAGCAATCTTGCGACTTTTGAAGCCCTATCACAAAAAAAAAGCACGAGAGAAAACTTTTCTTGAGATGTCAAGGATGGGGGGCTGACTGCTCTCATCTCCTATGATTAATGACTTGTGGCCTTATTGTGTAGAGGCTGCTAATTAGCTTCAGACTGATGAAGGCTGCAGAATGCTCGATAAACCTGGACTGCCCCCACTCCCCACCCCAAACAAGCCTGATGCAGAAACTCTGTCATCTTGATAAAAACAGCGAACACATTCTTACTTGAACTAATGTAATCCCAAGCAACTCTGGGCTTCACCTAGCTTGAAGCTTGAACTGCAGTATTTTTCTGTATAATAATTTTTTCTCAGTCCTATCCAAGTTCACTGCTTTTTGTCTAAATGCTTGCTTGGCACATTTACTAAACAGACATCACATACTACTGAATCTTATTCAAGACCCATTTAAAATTTAATTTAAAAGCAAAACAAAATAGCAAGTGTATACTTCTAATCTTTTCTTATCTACTTATTAACAAATGAGAGCTAGTTAACTACAATGCTTCTAAACAGGTGCACACAAGCCTTCTTGGGCACTCTTTATAGATGCATTAAAAAAAGAGCAGGAAAGTGATGACTTCTAAATTGCTATTGCCTTGCATTTTGACCACCTGCTTTACTGAAGTACATGTTAAACCTCTTATTCAGTAAAAATTGCTTGCCACATCTATAGAGGTGGAAGTCTAGTACACAGAGCTTCAATCCCTTCTGCCTTGACCCCACTCCTGCTCTCCCCCCAGTGTCAGATTAAATCTGCTTGTTAAGTTGATCTTTGCATGGAAAAGCGTTACATTCCAGTAACACAGGAAGGTTGCAAATATTTATGCCAGATTTTAAACTCTAACCTCATCAAACTGATGCACTACAACATAAGGCTGATTAGCTTAATAACTGATTACTTGTCCTCTGGGCACCAGCAACCAAAATTAAAAACTTTAGCAGCTCATATAACAAAGTAATATGATCTTACTCTTTTAGAGACCTACAGTTCCAAGAAGGAGGAAAAAAAATTTTACATTTACAGAATGGCTCTGAAGAGAAGTTTCTTGGTTTTGGTGGGATGGAGTGAAATGCTGATAATTTCTGCTCTACTGCATAAAACCTAGATAAAGAGACCATGTAAATGACTTCACAAAGGATAGGTTGACGAGATTACCTGTGTGAAATTATTTTTAATTTCAAATATATTTAAATCTGAATTCTTTCAACACATCAGATATTTGAATTCAAGAGGCTTCCTTTTGTGCTATTTCCCAGAGCATCCTTCACTTGTGACACCCCAACCAAGAGTGGCACCGATTACTTGCTTACATTGCTTTACACCCACAAAGCACCTGTTACACCAGGTACTGTATGTTGTGTAGTGAAGACAGTTACACTTCAAAGTAAGTTCCACTATTGCAAAAATACTTCCACGTCAGTTACCACTTTGAGTAACTGTAGCAGGCCTTACCAATGGGAGAGTTTGTAGGGGCAGTCCTAAATTTATGATGAGAGGTAACAGATAGTCATTTGAAATAGTAACTTAAGGTAATATGAGACAAATGCAATGGGCAATGCAAGTACAAGGGCACCATCCACAGCCTCTTTCAAGTCCCCCAAAAGAAGCTTAAGTATACGCCTACCTTGAAACATGCAAGCAATCCCTTTGAAGTCAGTAGTAATCAGGTTTTTAAGTACTTGTGTGCCTACACATTTATTTTTACTGTAACTATACAGCATATACACTGTGTGGTGTAAACACTAACACAGCAACTTCAGCACTGCTGTAAGGTAGCACAGTTCTGCTGACATAATGGATCGATGTCCTGCTCAAGACCTGGGATTTAACTTAATGTTTATAAATGTTTTTCTATGCCTTACCCTGTTTCTTTTTTGCCTTGTTTTGCTTTCAGCAGGGCTCTTTGTAGTGTCATAACTCACAATCTTTCTAGTCAGACTGTTTATAAAACCTTTATTGTTCCAGAACAATGGAGTTGTGACCTGTTTGAAGGCAGGCTTGCAATCGAGGCCTTCTCCATACTTTCTCAGGGTGCACTTTCTGATGAAGTGAATAGACCACGCAACCCTATTGATGTCAGCCAGGAGGGGAAAAATAGGCTCCCTCAATAAATCTAAACATAAATCTTCTTGCCCTATCTAACCATCTGTATGAATTCACCTAAGACATGCAACTAATAAGCGGAACAAGTATCCCCAAGCCTAAAAGCCTGAAATACTGCTTGCAGACCAAAATGGACTTGTTTTACGCTTATGGCAGTTTTGGGGAATTCATAGGCTTAGAAAGCAACAGGTGGAAACATAGAGTGGGCCAAGACAAAGTGAATGAGATTGACCCCTAACATCATGAATATGCTTCACACTTCTGTGTCCGTTCCCTCCTATAAATTACCTCAGGGAAGTTTTGTTGCTTCTGATTCTTTCTTACCCCCAATGACATGGATTTTCTACTTTTGCCTCCAATGTCACAAAACAATTATCCACTTGCCAAGACAAGGTAAGGCTTAGCGAATGAACTACAACTTTTTTGCTTTATTCGAAAAAGCCACGTTCTGTAGTTCTGGTTTTGAAGATCAGATAAGGATTGCCTAGAACAGGTTGAAGATGGCTATGTCCTTTTTAAAAGCATATTTTTATGCTGCTTCTAGTCACTGGTAGGTGGCACTTGCCCTCATACAGATTTACCATAACTTTTGTAAAAGTGTTTAAGAACATGAAGGAAGAGAGTCATAGAACAGAAAACCTGCTGCAGAGCAGCAAAGGAAAGTTTTCCGTAATTTCAGTGGATGAAGCTTTCAGATAACACCACCTAGGCGTATTCTAGACAATTAAGACAACACGTGCATTCAATATAAGTTTTCATTATTGTTCAGGAAAGAAGAAAACAAAAAAGCCAGAGCAAATACCAAAGCAAGCAAAAAACCTGAACCTCCAACTTAAATGCTTAAGTGTTTGTGGGAAAACTGAAAGCACTTCAGAGCAGTGGCTGCCTTTTTGTCCAGTGCCAATACAGCTCCTGGCACAGCAGGGTTCCGGTTTGTGACCAAGTCTTTCAAACACTACTGCATTGAGCAACAACAGCACAAATCCAGCTTAAGTTACTTCTAAATTTATTAGTTATGTTTTCTAACATTCACTCAATTCTGACAGCAACAGAACTCTTGTATAATGCCTTCTGTCTGAACAGAGCATATCAAAGTGCTGTGCAGTAAGAAATTACTGTTTAAAATGGGGAAAAAAATCAAAATAAATATTTAGTTGTTACAATGGAAGGCAAAGGATCCCATCTCTGTCAAGCCCTGCTAGATGGAAAAATGTTACTGTAAATGCATCAGAACTAAAACCATGGCAATAACTGACTTCATAAAATAATAGTTCTGCTGATTCAATGCATCACATAAACTTATACAACAAATTTCAGGCAACTTTTTTATATACCTGCTTAGAAAATACCTAAATGAAAAAAATGATTGTTCAGGCAGCATTAGTAAAATTGCACACTTGTTGTTAAAAAAGCTATTAACATCAATCAGCATTCTTTGATCTGTAGCAGCTGACCTGGCCATATCTCCTTAATAGCTAACTGCTTCTAATGAGATAAAAACAAAGGAGGAAAAAGAAATCCGAGCCTATGAAGCAAACACTTACCTGGGACAATCTCAACATAAAAGCAGAGTAGTGGTCAAACAGAGCTCCTGTGAGACACACACAAGGGACCAGCCTAGGAAGTGAAGCAAGGCAGGGGAGTCCACTGCTGTTCCTTCAGGGCTTGTGAAGAGAAACAGAAGTTTTGCATCCAGAAACTTTCATGAAGAATTCATTCATTTCTCTGGGTTGAAAATACCGGGGGGGGGGGGGGGGGGGGGGAGTTAAAAAGAGAGCTCTACTATGATATTTTTCCTCTCACGCCCCTCCAGTTAGCCAAACCTGTTCACAACATCTACAATCTATTCATTTAGTAGCACTGAAGTTATTTAGCAAGCCACAGAAGAATGTGTAAAATTTAATTACATGTATTTTTAAATCCCACTTCTAGTAAAACTAGAATAACTATGCTTTGCTCTAGCATAAAGCACTTTACGAGGTATCATAAAGCAACACTACCATGCAGAGACTTTGCTCCTCAGTATAAAGCAACATACTCTATTAACCTACCTCACTGCTTTTATAGTCTGGTGATTGGATCAACAGCTGAATGTCACCACCAAATCAATTCAGGTGTCCTCATTAGCACTTTCACTCACCGGCTGTGGGTTGTATGCTGGTTGCCTGGGCACTGGAGGGGTAATAACAACTGCTAGCTGCTATTGCTTCCAATCAGCAGAGAAGCTCTGGGAAACTGCAAGGACAACCTGGAGTTCAGTGGATACTGCAGTACCACAGGAGAGGGTTGGATGATCAGAGGTACAGTTGGCCAGGCACTCCCATTTCTACCAAGATCCTGGGTGCAAAATTAATTGTGGTAATTGAGAAGCGAAAATGCTCATCTCTACATTAGAGTTTGTGTGTCCAAAGCATGGCACATCAGTCAGGTAGCTAAGAAATCAGGAGTAATGACTTGAGAGGTCAGAGTGTAGAGGTGCTGGAGAATGGCACATAGGAAGACAACTAAAGCACAGATGTGGGGATGTGAAGCCTTGTGGTGACAAGCCAAAAAACTACATTCAGGTTGTGCATCTGCTTGACAAAAGAAGGTAACTTGAAAACAGATTATCTGAACATTGTGTAATAGGTCTAATTACTAGAGATCTACAAGTTTATAGTAGGGGTAACCAGCTTAGCAGCAGGGATAATTACAGGTCTAACAGTGAGACCATCATAATCTACAGACATTTTGGGGGCAATGTTTCGTTAGATCAGTTTAATACAGTAGGTGTAAGAGCAGCAAGCTTTTGAATGTACAAACCCTTCACAGAAAGGACATAAAAATCAGTAGCAGGGTGAAATCTGGCCTCATGGCATTTTGGTTATGATGCAGAAAAATTTGTCCAAATGTATTTCTTATTGCATACTATAAACCAGCTCTCCCAGTCTAAGTCATAACTAAGGGACACTCAGAGCTTCTATTTCCACTTATCAACTAGGAAATTAACTTTATTTTCAACTATTTATTATGTATGACAAAGCTACCCAAACCAAAACCACTTGTATTTTAGATGCTGTATAAAAATTAGTGCCCGGGGATGTGTAGGGGAAATCACCAGTACTTAAACTTGGGAATTGAAATTATTAATAACAGTGAAAATAATACATCCATTCTCCAAGGAAACCATCATAATGCTTAATAATTGATTGTAATTTCCTATAATAAATACTAATGAATTAATTTACAAAGTAATGTAGCCTTATACGTTTATTCACTTTTCTAAGAAATATTTGCATTTGTGTTATGTCAACAATTTCATACACTAAAGTAATTTATAAATATCTATTATTAGTTTCAACGCTTCTTAATAAAAAGCAGTCATTTCACATAAATACCAAAGCAATCTTCAGAGCACATCTGTGTTCCCAGCAAGCACTCAGGCTGGCTTCTGAGTCCGTTTACCATCTGTGAGCTTGCATGTTGACAGTGCATCAACCAGCTGAATGTCCCAAAAGCAGACTGAGCAGGCCTGCAGCGACCTTGCCCTAACCTGGGATTTACCAGTATCCAGTCTGTCTATCTCCAGAGCCCAACATTTCCACTGGGAAGAGATTCAATCAGAGAGAAAAACATCCCTTAAGCCCAAAGACACTGAGTTAGGCAACTCTGAATAATCTCTCCCACCTCTATACAATTTCCTACCTTTCTTGAAGTCTGTCCATATACTGCTTCTACTACATCATCTTCTAAGACAGCATTCTTCTTCTTCTAGCAACTCTGCTAGGGCTGCAAATATTTATGACAGCTTTTTCTACTCAGCCATTTGATTCATCTGTGAAGGTTATTGGGCCCTACATTAACCTTTTTTGTGCCGTGTGGGATGTATATCTCCTGCTGCACTTGCATTCCTGATGTGGAGGGTCTCTTGGCAAGAGTGGCAGCAATAATCAGGGCAGTGCCTTGTGTGGACCTCCAGGAATGTGATTGCAGGCAGTTTCTGCAGGGTGAGGGGACACAAGCCTGCTGTGGGCTCAAAGTTCATAGTAAGACCAGCTGTTAACCCTTTCACTGTACACGCTGTGAGGAAGATGTTGCCCTGCATAAGAAACGTGAACCTTCAATCCCCGACTGTAGGATTGGTGGGCTTATCTGATCAGCACCATCCTGCCTGGTGCTGGGATTAAATCAGGACTCAACCAGGTGTTGTCCTTGTAGGCATAAAACATCACATCTTCTGCAGCACTAGTGAGGAGGGGTGATGAGGCATGTGGTAAATAGGTCACATTAAAATTCTTTCCCTATAAGCCTGTCACACCTGGATCCCTGCTTCTGTCTCCTAGGGTCCCCTCAGAAGGCCCAAACTGCACCTGTGCCACATAGCAATCTGCATGCCCTTGGGTACACCACTGTTATGACCAACTGACTGCCTTTCCAGCACTGTTTCCTATGATTCATCTCCCAGCTGTTCATCCTCCTGATTTATGCCATCAGCACCAAAGCCTCATAGCAAACAGAACAGAAAGAGAGGGATTCACACTGTCCTTCTAAGTTTTATGGGTACTGGCATGACTTTTTTATTGCTCTGTGAAATCCTGGGCACATCCAGTGCCTGCCTGCTTTCTCAGGCACCTCCACACTGTTTGACTATCGCTACTTTTCCTCTCATTTAAAGGGAATTATGGATCTGACTTGGAAGATACAGCAGTATAAGTTTTTGTGTGTCAAGGAGTAGAGCTTACTTCAGCTCAAACTACAAAAGAGAAATTAGAACTCACAAAGGCGCAATTAACTGGCTTGTTCTTGATCCCCAGCAAAATAAACAAAAAAGTCCCGGGATAGCAGTAGCTAGACCTCTTCATCTCAAGAGTAGTGTGACAAGAGCTGGATGTTATCGTAATGTTTCCCCTGCTGTTTTAAAAAGACAGGTCTTGATACACTAACCAAACAGCATGAAGGGTTGCAAAATTTGCCACCCCAAGGTGCCTCTGGGGATACTGCAATGCAACTGTTACTAAAGGGAGGAAGCTGACTCCAAGGAGCTGAGACCTGGAGCAGATTGTCATAAATGTAAGGCTGCCATTCTGCTTGCACCTTTGCTGTAAATGTACATCTCTACAATATGAGGTTAAGAGCTAGACTCTGTGGCTGGTGCCTCTAGCAGACAGAGCTTCTGTGGGCTGTGCCGAAAGAGACACAAGGAGTAAAGGGATTAGACAGTATTGTAGGTTGAGAGCCAGTTTTGGTGGAGTGTTAATCTCCAAGAGTATCATTGCCAAAGTCACTTCTTAATGTAGCAATTCAAGAGACAGCCTCTGCCTTAGGACCCAAGGCTAACCTATTTGATGTCACACAACAAGTAGAGCAGGTGCTGGGTTTGCAATGTATATTTGATGTCTAGTGTTGAAAAGTGAATTGATTGAAATGCTGTCAGGCTGCATTTTGAATGATTGCACTACTAATGTCACCTACAGGCATCTTGATGGACATTCTGCCATACACGGAATACAGTAGGCTGGAAATCATCATTTGCAAATCATCACCTTTGAAGGTACAACTGCCAATTCAGGAAAGAAAAGAATTGGAAACATGTTGAAGAAACATTAACCTGAGGAAGTGAGCATATCAGGAACACAAAATATTTAGGCTCATGGATTTCTCATTATTGGAATTTTCAGCCTACTGTATTTCTTTAGGGGTGTTGCATTTCAAAATCTTTATTTTGTTTGATAATGTACTTCTACCATAGGAAATCTAATCATGTTGTCTTATCGGTATAGCACTTTGGGCTTTTCTTAATTTATGAAAGTAGTTTTACAAGATCTGTCACTAGTGTGTGAACATGACAAAATTAGTAGTTAGAACACTGGCATATTTTTGAAATGATATGGGGATTTAGCTAAATAATTGTTATTGAGATTAATCAGAGTTTAGTGTTTAAATTCTATAGTTTATCATATAAATCACAGTTTTGACCTATTTCCTTGTCCCTGACACAAACCTGAGTTAGAGTTTATTGACATTCATGTCACAGGATACAGGTTAACAAGATTTCCTTATTTCCAGTGGCTACTATTCTCTGTAGAAGTAGAATTTTGTGATTAATTTACATCAATCTGGAAATCAGTTTTAGCAATGTGGTAAAACCACTGGCTAGTAAGCGTTCTCGGAACCAGCACTCCAGAAGGAGGAAGAGGCAGCACTAAGGAAACATCAGCATTTCACTACAGTCATCTGCTATTGTCAGCTTATGTTAGCTAGTCAGGAGAAACACTGAAGCCTTTCTTCAAGTACTCCTCTGACAGATTTTCTGAGAAATTTGGTATGAATTATCTGTGGCCATATGCTTCTAAAAAACAGTAACAGCAACAGCAGAAACTGGGGTACAGGCTAGATGTTCAACTGTCTCATTTAGAAAAACTGTGTTTTGTTGATCTTTTTAATGTCACTGTATTTATACATATCCCCAAAGAAATTATACTCTCCTTGAGGATTACAGAACACAGCATCTCATCTAGAAGAACATTTCAAATTCTATACAAATTTGGCACAGCATCAGGGAAACTCTATCCTTTCCACTAACAAGCGGGGACAGGGAGGCTGTTTTAAATCTGCGCAAAGTCACACAGCAGGTTAAAGAGTTCTGTGCCTAAGTCAAACAAAAGACTACACATTGAAGCAAGAACTGCATATACAGGTGCAAACCCAAGTAGAATCAGTAATGGACTTGTCCCCAGCCCCTTGAAAACCCAAAGTCTTCGACTTTGGTGCAAGAGCCCTGAGCAGAGTTGCACCATGTGTAGCAGTGAGATGTTCAAGCAGACCCTGGTTTTCGTGAGTAGGGAATATGGGACGAGACCACAGAGAGGCCAGAGCCTGGCTAAAGGAACACTGGCTTGGAGCTCTCCTGCTGCACTCTATATTGATTAATCTTAAATTGTAAAAAAGGCCACTCATCAGGGATCATCAAGAGCAGGGCTTCTGCAAGGAAAGAACAAACTGGGAAATGAGAGTAACCTGAGTGTAGCCCCACAATATCTGAAAGGGACTGAGTTGGTGGTTGTGATGGGTTCCACTGGCAGTCCCAGACTAGGTGAGACAAATAGTCAAGTGCAGGATCCTCCCAGGGAGCCCAGCCAGGAAAGGAGGCTGGAAATGGGTCTGTGACACAGGTCTAAGGTCCACTCAGAACATAGGGCACACCTGCCCCTACCTTGCAGGGCAGGTCTGGAGTTCAACCCAGAAAACTAGTCAGCAAGCCAGAGCAGCAGATGGATGGCACAGGAACACCTATAACTTGGCTTAGCAGACAGCTGGGTGCCCAAGCTGAGATGACCTGGACCTGCAGGCAAGGGTTGTAGGGGTGGCTCCAAGGTGAGCCTCACTAGAGCCGTTAAGGCCAATCAGGGCCTTGACACAACCCAACCTATTCTTTGGCAGGAGATGGGAGTCTTAAGGCCTGTTTAAGCACGAAATGCTGCTGCTTGCTTACCAAAGACCTAGGTTTTACCTTTCAGTAAAAATACACATCCACTCTTACGCTGAAAGGCTGGCTTCCAACAAAAGATCAGGTGTTTCTTCAGCACCTGTATCACCTCCCACATAGGCATGTTTTGGAGGAAAAGAAGTTCTGCCCAAAGGGTGATGGGTGGTCTTTCCTCTTATTTGTGTGCTGGACAAACTGCAAAAAAGCATTTTAATGAAGAAAAGTTTAAATATATAAGTACTTTTATAAGAAGCACCCAGATTTACATTTTTCTGTTGCTCTCCCTAAATTAAGCCTTAAACCATTAGCTCTTACTAAAAATCGGGTAAAAGACTTTCATGAGTAAATGGTAGGCTGATTAGCTTGTGTGTCAGTTTAAATGTAAAGAAAATTAATTGCTTCTAAAGGAATCTTTCAATATTTAGAAATTAGCTGGCTGCCTGATTACTGAGAATTTGTATGCACATTCTTTTCTTTCACTGATCTGCTCTTTCAACATCAGGAATGGTAACACTCTGGGAACTGTTTACCCAGGATCAGCATGGTTCAAGTGTTACTTAGGATCTCAGTTAGCATTTCTCAGTTTTTAAATGTTCTCCCTTAGGGGGAAGTGAAAATGACAGCAGGAAGAACCTGGAGGTACTAAGCACTGCTGAAGCTGGCACTCGATGACAGGAGGGGAATGAACACACTAGGCACTACATTTTATGATACAGCAAACAGGAAAGTTTGTATTAGATGGTATCAACTTTTGCTGTGCCTTGAGCACATCTGAAAAGAAAGAAACAAACTGATAAAGTAACAAGGTACAAAAGCAAGAAGAGCTCACAGAGGGCAAGAAGTTGGGAATATATGTCAAAAGGAAATAAACATCTGGAAAAAAAAGAGAGCTCATCACCCCTCTCGAGAACTATTGTAAGCGATGGTTTTGCAGTTCAGATGAGAAAGAGCATGTTCCTTCCTCCCTCCTCCCCAGTCCCACCAGAGGGAGCCACTTTGCCCTGGGGGAATGGCTTTGGCATCTGATGATCTGAGCCTTGGGTCAGAAGGATAAATGGAGTCATTTTCTCAAGCAGTAAGGCAGGCAACCAAGAAGGGTAGGGTGTGTGGAGGTAGCATGCAAAAACCATCTATGGGTGGCCTGGGAGCTTAGAAGGGCATCCCCCACACAAGTAAGTGATCCTCTCATAAGAATGCTGGGAGCCATGGATACTTGTTTTCAGAAAGTTAAAGCCAGGTTGATTCAGAGCCACAAGGCCTATGTGGGCACACTGATTTGAAACATGAGCACCTCAACTCTGAGCACTCATGCAGAGTTTGGACACATGGAAACTGGCAAACATCTTGCTGACCTTGCTAAAAGTAACCTTCCAAATCTGTATAGATGTTCCATGCAGTCGAGGTCCTGCCCTCCTGGGTAGTGTTACTGAGCACAGAGAGTGGGCCTTTATTTCGTACTCACATCACTTGCTGTCAGTCAAAGTTACAGCACGGTGGTAACCCACTCAGAACAGAAAGGCTGCAATACACTCGTCTGGGAAGGCAAATGCTTTCTAAGACTTACATATAGCTATAGCATAGCCATCCATCCATCCCACTCTTTGGAAACAAGTAAGCTTAGTAAGGATACAAGAAAAGACAGCTTACTCTCCCTTTCAGACATGCTACTGTCTTCTCCTCAAGCTGCAGTCATTCTTGGGAAATGCTACTGGGGAAGAGCAATGCCTGCCTTTCCTGTGCTACATTCACAATAAAATTGTAAAGCTGCAACACTTTGAGCAGGCCACAAATTCCACACGCCAAACTGTAAACGCTGCAGGAATTCAAGGTCCTTGACATTTCACGGAAAGCAAAACCCTGAGACTGAGGAAAACAAGCTAAAGGCTGAGTTAAGATATGTCTACCAGCTCCTAAGAAGGCTCAGTTCAAATAGGGAACTGCAGCCACAATTTCCTGCTTGATTGTCACTTTCTTCCAGTGAAGAAATAGTCTGCTACTAGCCCTTGTCAGGAACAAATTACTCTCCCCTTCGCTGCCAACTCAGCTCCACATGCCCTGCGCAAAAGAGAAGCAGCACTGCAAAAAGCCAGTTTTCCCCAGAGGTTATGAACTACACAGACGGGTAATCTGCGCACATCATTTTAAAGGGGTAACTTACTCCTCTATATTGCTTTCAGTAAATGCAGGGTAAGTGGGAGTTTAGTCCTAAATGAATTGAGAAAAACCTGCCATGCAATTTTTTTGCATTGGAATTCTCATTAACGAAAAATTTGTAATCTCCCATGAGAGCAAGCTTTAAGGAGGACTAAGAGAATCCAAATCCAACTATAACAGAAATGTGGTGAAAGCATCTTGGTATTTTAGCTTGTGTTCTTGCACAGATCTGATCAGTAAAAATACAAAAACATTTTTTTTTGTAATTACAAAAAGAAATATTTTGAGAAATACTAATTTGAGCCTTCCAATTTGTTTGGTTTTAGAGTGGGCAAGATTCAAACACAGGCATTCTGCTCAGGACTTCCTCACCTTATCCGTTCAAAAAATGTTATGTATGTGAGAAAAAGCAAAAAGTATCAAAGAGGGTACAAAGTGCAAGATACTGGAGGGCCATTTCAAGTTTATTCTATAGCGCAGTCTAAAAGTCCTTATTCAGCAGTTAATGTCAGTCGTAGTTTTGCTGAGGAAGACATCCCCTTCAGAGTTCGGGATTCTAACCTTAAGAAGGAGTTTTAAAAAACTGAGAACAAAATCACTAAAGCAGTGATGTAAGCTTTAAATTCATTCTATTATCAAAAAAATTTTCCTTTTCAAATATAAATTTCCTGCTTACTCAATTAGAGGTGTACTTTGCTGCCTTGCTTTTCTTCATCAGGATTTGTTCAGCCCAAATGAACATGTATAGCGTTACTGTACCTATCACACTTTAGTAAGTCCAGATTTGGACAACTCTTGCCTGCTTACTCAAGTTTCTGGACTTGTTCTCTCCTAGGCAGAAGTAACTCGATCCATGCATCCTGTTGATTCTTTCAATGTCTAAAATTAGCACTGTGCACGCGCGCTTCCTCCACCTGGAAGTGTGCTCCCTGACAGAACCAGAGGCAGGCAGTCACACACATGCTGGGGGCAACAGAGGCCCAACTGTTGCTTTTTCGACAGGAAACCGCAGAGATTTTACCTTTCATTTTATGTACAGCGAAGAGATCCCACCCCACTCTCACATTCAGCACACATGAAAAGTATTATTTTGTTCAGCTAAATGTTGAAAATGATAACATGGTTTCTGAGCACAAGTGGTGGCATCCATCCTAACATATGATTACCAGTACCCATAACTCTGACAAGTCCAAGTGTGGCAGGAATTACGCGGTGGTCACAGGGTTGCTCAGTTGGAAATGTTAAAGAGAATCCCCCAGCCTCTCATTCCTCTGCTCCTCTGCTTTTCCATTCTCACAAGGATCTCTTGGGACACCCCTGCTAGAAAAACATTTGTCAGAAAGCGGAAAGCAACCCAATGGGAAACATCAGTGAACCTGTGTTCACTTTATTTAGAAATGACACCCCATCCCTGTCCCCTGGGGCAAAACTTCTTTTCTAGACATGACCTCAGAGATGTGCTACACACACCCTGCACAATTTATCACCATGCTGCCTATAATTAGGTTTGTTAACATACAGCCTAGTGCAGTCTTGTTGACTGGGAACTTAATCAAGTTACTATTGAGTTCTTGTATGCATTGCTTCGGGTGACTGTTTTACTTGTAGAATTATAGCTGTGACCAACGTGAGGAAATTAGCTCTGGACACAAGTTTTTTACTTTTTTCCCCCCTACATGTGAAAATATTTAGCAAACAGTGACAATGATGGAAAACAGTAGGAAACAAAATGTTCTACATTAGTATAAAACATGAAAAATGCAGCAAGGACCCTCAGTGGTACAACATGTGTTATGCTGGCTGGCAGTCCATTAGGCTTGATAGACATTTCACTTACCTAAGTCAAATATAACAGTCTAGTATTCATTAATATAAGAAGGGGGTTGTGGAATCAAGCCTACCATCTGGTTAGAACGACAGAATAATCTACAACTCATGATTAGGTCTAAGGAGTGGAATTTCACTTTAATCTTTTTCATTGCTCGAAATTTCCATCTGCGCAGTACGGCACATCATTTTTCTTCAAGACAAATGTGCTGTTTTTCATGTTCCAAAATTAGATCAGAAGAAAACGATTAATCATGTCATGGCCTGGGAAAGGAAACAAAGCCCTGATATTTCTCTCTCTCCCTCACTCCCTCCCCCTTCTCCCGCCCCTCCCCCCCAGCTCTGGCTGCTTGCAAGGTCCTTTCTTTCCCTGCCTCGATTTTCATCACAACTTTCAGAGATTCACACTTTGGTGGGCTAGAAATATTCGGGAAATGGGAATCTGAAATGAAGACATGGCTTTGATTTGCATAGCCGTTTTTATTTTCCCCTTGCATCTCCCCCCACCCCCAGTTTGCCACTTCATCTTTTCCTCCTCTCGCTCTTTCTCTCTCCACCCCATACCATGTGCCCCCTGGCACAGGACGACAGATGGTGACCTGTTTGCATGTGATACCGTAACTGAATCTAAACTCAAGGAAACAAGTCACTGGGCTGCAAATTAGTGAGACCACACAACTGTCAGGTGGCAATCCCCTTTGACAGTTGTAGGCCATTATAGAAACATTGATGTTTTCGCAGTGTGACAAAAAGGAATCCTTTTTGCAGCAGACCTGTCTGTCAGCTGGCTCTCAAGTCATAACAAATCCCTGGCACTCAGCTGAGGCTGAACATTCGCAGCGTCAGGAGGATGATAAATGACCTGCAGGGCTTTGAAGTGCCTTGGCAGTTCAGATGGGTCCGTAGTGCTGACAGAGAAATATACACAACAGCGTAACCAATAATGAGAACATTAAACATTCCTGCTTTGTGACAGGCTGACAGAAAAACCCAGCCTCACATCAATCATCTTTGGAGATATAACCTTGACAATTAGCCCCCTCTCTGATACTCAGAGTAACCTCTTTTTTTCTCCCTTCCCCCTCCTTTTTTTTTATTTTGCCTGGCTTATCTTTCATGATCTTTTTTTCTGGTATGGCAGAAAGGGAAAAAACAGCAGAAGGGGAAAAAAAAAAAAAAAAAGCCCACATCAAAAAAGATCTTTTCCTTTTCCTCCATACAAAAATAAAATATGCCAGGACAAAGTTTATTTGATGGACTTCCACCTATTTCCCCTTAGGAGAAAGGAATATACTTTTTGCCCTATCTACCAAAGCATCTGTCACTACAAATACTTCTAGCAGAATTTTGTTTACATTTTATGCTTATTTTGTTCCTTAGGTTTTTTTCGTTTCCCCAACTCTTACATTCATATCAGTTCACTCTGTTGTCAAGCATCGTTTCTACTTGTAAGAGTGAGATGATTAAGCATGCAACTGTCCCCTTGTTGCTGTATTCCAGGATCATTCAATAAAACAGATAGAATCTCAGCTTCTTCCGGTAACCTTGTGTTTCTTTTTTGTATGTGCCTGTGCACTGGTTTGCCATTTTTTAAATAATTTTACAGAGCAATAATAATCTTCAAAGGACAAATGAAAGGTGCAGCTAATCTTCCTGAAAACTAAACACTTAAAGATCCCTCTGGAATCATTCTCACCAGAGAGCTGGGGTGCATCCTGATCTCAAGGACGCTCTCTCCACTCACAGGGAATTCCTCTTGCTTTACTCTGCATGGGAACAGCAGAAATTCCTCCTGATACACATGACTGACTTCTTGCCCTGTCTCTCCTTACAGCTGAGGGGTTCAGACAGTGGGGTCAATGGGAGTGGTGTCTGCTCTGTGAGAGGCAAATTAGGTTTCTAGGCACTTTCTGCACTCCTTCCTGGTGGCCTTGGGTCTCCCAAGTCACCAGTTCAACCCCACACAGAGGTTTGAAAGGAGCCTAAGCACCCTTGTGAAATAAGTGAGGTTCAAAATGGCATTTGTTACAGAGGTTTTAATCAGGAGAAATGCTAATAATATAAAAAACCTAACCCTTCTGACACTGAAATTAGCAGCAAATCCTCTAAGGTGCACCATGCTCAGGTCTCTGTCTCCCTTTTCCCAAAGGTATTTCTGTTTTGCTTATGCAGTGACAAACGTGCACTCTTGCTCTCATCGAGTGCAGCACAGGTCAGATACTTTGATGTGAAGTTAGGGCAGTGAAAAAGATTTACACACAACCAAGCACTTGTAAATTAAAAAAAGCTGGGTTTCTAACACTGAAGTAAAGCCTGTCCCAAAAGCCTGTTCTCCTACGCATACTTTAAGGTCCCTCTGCAATGCTGTTTTTTAGTGGAAAGAAGATGAAAAGGAGAAAAAACCCCCAAGGCCTTCAACCTTCAATACAGTTATGGAAGACCCAGCTACAGACCCAGATGACACTACCAAGATAATATATTCCAGAGTCTGCCAGCTGAGTCCTGCTGCTGTCAAAGTATGTCCCGTGCACGTGGCCACGGCTGTTGACTTCACTATTAGAAGAGGTCAGTGTGAAGGATAAAAATATTAGAAAGATGATCGACAGTAAGTGGCAAAAACTGTTCAGCTTTTGCATGGCCTCATTTGTACTCTGATTGTATTATTCTGATAAAAAGACAAACCATGCAGTGCCCATTTCATAAAAGAGCAAGGGAAGATTGACCTCTGCAGGACTGTGAGGAGCCATTTCACTCTCAGGCAAGCACTTCTAAGAGACCAGGCTGACAATGCTGGAAACAGAAAATTTCTCTTTGCCTGTTGTACATGACTAGCAGCTATCAACTGACTGTCTCACAGCACACTGAAAACATTCTGTGTACCACATTGCATACCCTTCCTGGAGGGACTACAGTCAAACATTGTGATTAAAAGTCCTGCTCAGGCTTTGGAAAGCCCAGATAAGTTAGCACTTGCTCAGTGCGGGCTGAAGCTCCAGCAGAGCCAGGCAGTGAACAACCGTGCATTCAGCAGCAAGAGTGTCCTCTCTCTTTTCTCTATGTCTGAGACTGGTATCTTGTGACAGAGGGACATCATTAAATCTTCAGCTTCTGTGCTAAGAGAATGAAAAGTTATTTCATATCACTGATCTCCCAAAGATGGGTTCCTTAACTCATTAACGCTACTGCTCTGCTTGTTGAGAGTCTGTCTCACAGCCAGAAGACCTTTTCTCACTGTGGTGGCTGGTACAAAGGATGGTACTCAGCCTGCACACTCTTATCTGTGTGATCTCTCATGTGTTTGATTTCAGTCTTGTTTCACATACCTCCAAGGAAATGGCGGTACCCCACTTTTTAAATTCTAGTGTACATCGCTTCCAGGTCTGTCAGACAGGCTAGATAATACCATCCCCTCTGCAGACAGGAGCACAGAGTGGGGGTGCCTTACCTGCGTGAGGCACTTGCAGAGCTCCATTCCTTTCACTGTCAGGCTCTGGTCAAAACAGATATGATTTTCAACCCATGATCACTAAGGCCTCAGAAAGTTTATCTTCCCACTCCCAAATGATGCTTTATGGCCTATTCTACAGCATCATCAGTAACTGTGTTTGGGTACTAGCTGCCAATGATTAAATCTATAAGAGATCTTTGTAAGATTAATGTGCAAAGTAAATGAAGATGTCCCCTTCCAGCTGCCTACCTGCAGAAGAGGACAAGCTGCTTTCAATACTCTTCTGTGAGAAGAGGGATGAAAAACTCCCCCTTCGCCACTGGCAAAGACCAGGCAAGGAGCCCTGTGTCTTTCACAACTAATGTTATGGAATTTATCTTGTAGAAGACCATGGCTTTAGGAGTTGATGTATTCAGATTTCACCCTAACAGGACTGTCAGTGGAAAGGGATGAAAGGCCTGCACCATATGCTGAGAAGACAATGGAGGTTGAATGCAGCCATCCACTCCTTTTCTCCTGATTGTGTTTGGAGGGCCAAGCAGTCATCTGGCATGTCCAAAGATATGAGAAGCCCCAAAGCTGGACTAAGGCATAAACCACTAGTCATTGCAAAGGCTAAGGAAAGAAAGAGTCTGGAGAAGCTATATGACTCCTCTGCCAGATCAGGTGGCCATCATTTGTGTTGTCTATTTGATGAAATCTGTAAGAACCAAATTGTTCTGGAATTATATGATGCTATTCAAATCTCCTGGGCCATAATTCTCACTCTGACATTTTATTTGGCTCACAGCCTTGAGATAATCACCAGTCCCTGCCTCAGTTTCCTCACAAACAGGAATGGATGCATTCAAATTACACTCACCTGAAAGGCATGCTGTAAAATTTAATTAAGCCCTGAAAAGCACTCTGCAATTGTGAGATGAAAAGGTGCCATTAAAGGCTTCTAGTATTATATTTCACTAAGACTCTCAGAAATATTTTGGATGGAGTTAAAGAGAGAAAATAAAAGAGGAATAAATCATAAACATTGCAGAATAAATGCTGCCTGCCCCTTCTTATCTGTAACTCACAAGGCATATAGATTACATCTAAATAATCCTTTGTATGAAAAACTGTCCTTACATTTGCACGCAAGATGTAAGGACAATGCTGGTTTTATATGAAAGGGAATATACATGTTTCCCTGCACACCCTCAGTGAAGTTAAAAGGGTTAATAAAATATAAGTTGAGATCAAAAGAAATCTGAGGTGACATTTTGGCCTTGAGGTCTTCTTTTGGCTGTGGGAAAACAGAATGAGGCAGCTCTGCAACCTACAAGTTGAAGTACAATTAGTGGGTGTTTTCCGACTGCATGCTTTTTTCTAGGTTAAATCCGTGTAGATGTGAGCATATGCAGCTCGTAGATCTATACGGTTTTCGGAGAAAGCACTGTGAATTTCCTTTTTCCAGTGGAGAATTACTAGCAGTGTTAAAGATGGCGACAACCCGAGAAAATTCAAAGTTATGTAATTAGAAGATTACGCCCGCCCAGATCAGAAACAGATAAAACATTAAAATCATAATTATAAAATGCACTCAAAGCGGGAGGGCTCAGTGCATGTGTGTGCAGCTGCAGTGTTATGCACACATCCTCAGGACAACTGGAGGCAGTTGGCCTTTCATCTTTTGACTCAAGACCTCCCCAAGTCCTATGCATTACAGCATGAAGAACCACACACTCTATCAAACATCATTATTTACATAACACATAGCAGGGAGTGGTTATGGAACAAATCAATACTTTGTGATATTTGTTACAAGCCACATGGCAAGGCTGAGCATTTCTAAGACCTTACCCAAGGTCTGGCTTAAAGAGAGCTTGTTACAGCTATATTAAAGTTGACTAATAAGTGAGGTTACCAGAGAACTGCACTGAGCCTTTTGGTTATTTTCCTTTTTTTTCCCCTTTTTTTCCACTGAAGTGTTGCCTAGTGAAGGCAGGGCTTTCATCTACAGACAAGCTCCTGATCTGACCCTCTGCAATGCAGACTATTTTTCTGTGCAAACTACAAACTGATCTCCTTTCTCCTTTCCCCCCTCTACCCCCCACCCAATAAAACTGGTTCCTAATCATAGCTGTAATCACAGCTGTGGACAATTGCTCTAGATTCAGTGATATACCTCTTAAAAAAAAATGAAAAAACCACACAGTTCACTGCTGAAACCCTGCCTGTTCAGCCTCCCTCCTTGGAGATAGCAATGGGGCTACGCAGTGGGACAGTGATACAGTCTTCCCTTAGGTCCCTAGGCTAGGGGGTTTTATGTGGAAGTGGAACTTCCCGACAACGATGAAGGCGTAGGCACCTATTTCTCTTTATCAAGTATATGAAGAGCCTAGACACCTAGCGTACACACACAGGCTGGATGCCTGAAGTTTGACTACGTGAATGCTGAACACCCTGCACAAAAAGCTTTGGGCATCATGACAAGTTCTTGTAAAAACAGCACCACTTTGGTTTAAATACTACCTGACCATCACTTTCTTGTGGCCTTGGAAATTAGACTTGGGTTTAAAAACACAATCAGGGAACCCAACTAACCTCTCAGGTTTCATTCTGCCAAAGCATATTCATTAAAATCTCCAGTTTGGTAAAGACTATGTTTTAGAACACTCACAATGCTTAAAACAAAATGTTATCGGTTCCAAACACCAGAACAGCTGAACATGTGACAGCACTCAATAAGCTGCAAATTCACTGGGACAAAGCCCATGCTTTCACTTTGTGTTTGCTCAGCACCTAGTGCCTGGTTCATGATTAGACCTAATAAGGTATCGAAACCGCAAAGCAGCAGTAACTGAGAAATATGATCCCTTAAACTGAGGATATAGCTATCAAATAATAAATCTAAAAGCTACTAAATAAAACTTCCTCTCAGAATGTGAGAGAACTTGTGCAAAAAAGAAAAGCCATAAACAAAATATCTCATTATGTTGTTTCTTTTGTAGTAAGAATATAGGCAATCACAAAAGGTAAAGAAGAACAAGCAATTCATAAAGATGTGTCAGCCCAGTAAGGAAATCTCCTCTGAAGTCAAACAGGTACAGGAAAAAATAACCTGCAAGAACCATGAGGTTGAATGAAACAGTAACAAAGAGATTGCATAAGGAACTTGCCAAGTCTCACTAAACTGCTGAACAGCTAAATTAAAAACAAAAAGAATTGATGTACAATACATGTTAATAAATCATTTAATGGAAAGTCACCTGAAACATTCAACTATGTGTGCTTAGATGTTAGCATAAAACTGAGTCTACAAACTTTAAAAATTCAGCCTTTTATTTTCTTTTATTCTACTGCTCAGGGTTCACAAAATAGTCATCTGCTGCCTCAGCTACACCAACGTAATTTCTTTTTGGGTCTCACAACTTTCTTTTCCCGTTGTTTCAATGTCCATTTCAAATATTTTTCTCTTTTTTATGCTCTTCCTCCTCAGCTACTTGGTTTCTGTTTATAAATCAAATTCAAAACACCATTTTACAGCACCACAGAACACTGCCCTTGGACCTCTATCTTTACTACTTCTTTCACTATTCCTGCTCCTTAAAAGAACTATCAGGCTTGTTTGGATTATCTGAGACTTCTTTTCCTACCGTAGATTTTATTTTTTCACCTATGACATTAAGCATGTTTGTAACAGCTTTGAATTCACTTTTGCTAGAGGCTTCCTATAGGAAACTCAAATGTTCAATTGTACAGCCATACCCCTGCTCCCTATTCATGCTATTTTACACCTTTAGATGTAGACTAACTCTTTCAGGGCAAAGAAAACACTAACTGACATCAGCAATTTCTATTGAGTAATCTTATGCATGTCCACAGTGTCATATACACCAACCATATACCACCACCCCCCCTGAAAAAATTATTTGAGGGAACTGCCCCTTGAGAAATCTGCAGAGACAGTGTTAAACTCAAGTTTTAAATATTTCAATAATATTTTAAAACCACTGATCAAGTGATATAAAGAGCTGATACAATAATTAAATTTGCAGATGATACTAAATTAGGAAGTGTTGCAAACATTAAGTGAAGACAGAGAAATAACACAGAGGACTTGAGAAAGCTTAGAAATAAGAGCAGGAAATAAAAAAATTAAATTCATCCTGAAAACATGCAAGGGTACTGTACATCTGGGGGAAATATTTCAAAATTAAACACTAAAAGTAATCCGATCTAGTGGTTCAAGGTGTAAACTGATTGCCACAGCTGAAATAATCCTCTCAACCCTCCTGCTCAGCAACATATAACTGGCAAGGTGCATTACGAAGGGTTTTGAAAGATCAGGCACAAGTTATTTTTGGAGGCAGGATGCCTGTCTCTTACAGAAAATCCTCTGCAACATCTATATTCAGAGAAATAGCCAGGTTCATTGAGAGCACATTCCCACTCTTGGGAAAGCAAAATATTTGCTTTTCTCCCCTCTCTCTTTCCCAACAGTTACCTCCATCCCCCTGTTCGTATGCTTATTGACAATTCAGCACAGACCTGTGATAATGCCACCACAGTGACAGTGGTACTAACAGATTAGAACAAGTTGAGAAGAACAGGTGAGGGGGACGCCAGGCTAGTTAGAGAGTGAATTATCTGGGCTCTGAAAAACTGCCTCAGCTACTTTTCACTCTCAACGGCCACAGGGATTGCTATACCAGACAAACAGTAATGTTGTCAGAAACATAGAACCAGATACTCAGTTGATGTCAGTCAGGGTTTTTCTGCTGACTTCAAAGAGAATAGTAAATTTAATGTGAGTTTGCAGTGAAATAGAATATTGAAATGCTTCAGTGCAGCTTAGTTTTCCATCCTCAGGCTTGCCACAATCAGGAACTAGAGAAGAGATGAGGCTTTGTAAGCATTGATAAAACCACAGCAAATATATCACAAAGCTTTGGCCCTTGAATGCCATTAACTTGTAGAGAAGCTGGAAGGAGTTGAATGGAAATCAATAACAATGAAGGATCTCAAACAGATGGACTTTGAAGAAAGTCACTATCTTCTTTTGTTACACATAAAACAAAAGAAATGTCATTAAAATAAATAAATTCATGATATCCCTATAGCAAATAAGTCTCTCTGCTTCATAGCAAAAGCTTCTGCTTAGGAATTAGCTTCCTACTACAGATCTAAATAAACAGCACATATATCCTTACACATTCCCTGCCCTGTTCGTCCTAGATAAACAATCTGAACAGGAATGAATTTAGGGACTGAGACAAGTCATTGGTTTCACCACTCATTCAGATCTGCTCATTGTCTACTCTCCCCATGTGTTCAGTTGATTCAATTTATTATGAAATTCCAGAGGTGCAAATGGCTGGACAATAGCTCAAGGAGTCTTAGCAGCTGGATTACCTTCTGTCACTGAAGTACAGTATGATTCCACACAGGCTGAGAACAGGATTTCTCAGAAATTAAATTGAGATTGAATATCTTTCCAAAAAGATTTGCTGCAGCATAAAGAACAAATCATACACTTTTTCACAAGAATATTTGAGTCGAGTTTACACTTTGTGTCAAGATAAGTTGACAGCCCTTACTTCCATCTGATCAGTCTGAAACTAGTCTCCTGCGATGCAGCTATCCTTAAAAAGTCATACTGAAACATAAAATGTCCATTCCCTCCTGGTCTCATGGAAATTAGTTTTCTAAGGGTATCTCTGATAGCAAATTGAAGGAAACAAAAAAGAAAAAGCAAATTTTCTGAATAATCTCTTATAACTGTTGTCAGCTTGTCACACTGAGCGGGTTAGAGGCTCCAAGGAGAATATGTTAATAGGACTAAAAACATTTAATGAAGAGACTGTTAGCATGTAAGTACCAGGGGGATAAGGATAATCTCTGGTTAAGCACAGTACTTGGACTTTAGGTGATCTGTGGCCTGTTCCCCACTGTGCCACATATTTCCTGTACAAACCCAAACAAATAGCTTTATACTACCTCAATTCCAAGTTTGTAAAGCTAGTACTTTCTCAACCATGTCTATTCATGCTGCAGGCTACATACATGTTTTGTGTACCTCACCAGAGGGGACAGATTTTGAACACAAGAGAGAAGATATTTCCAAAACAGGTAATACTATTAAAGGCAACCGGCACTGTCACATTTCATTAGACATGTATGTCCTCAAAAGCTTCTCCAACCAGAAGTGGGAGAAGATCTGTGGTTTGCAATCTCTGGACCAACAATTCATTATGAATCACTTTGGGTGGGCTGAACTCGCACTTAATCATCAAAACCTCTGCAAAGGTTATGGGTAGTACCATTATGCACAGTCAGATATCTTTGGCTCTCCATGGCATGTATGTTTTCCAGCAGTCACAAAGTCCCACCTTCCACAAGCTCCTTATAGTACATAAGAAGGTTGGGCACAAAGATGGAAATGCAGTCATGATATAATGGAGTGTGGTGCCTGATACTATCAGGGGTTTTAATATTAGTCTCATTGCTGCAGGGTTTGAGCACTTCCAGCTCAAGTTGGATGCTGGCATCATCCAACTGTCTGATAGAGAGACCTGCAGGCAAAGCTGTGGTTATGAAACTTGAGATGAGCAGATCTTCTATCTGTATAATGAGCTAATTAAAAATTAATTTAAACATCGTCTGTATAAGGTGCTGAAGCATATGATGTGGGGTATAATCCTGTGCTGGATTTGACAACCCCTAGCTGTACTGCATATTCAGTGTTTTTGAACAAAATTATATGCAACTTCTACCAGACTCCAACAAGGATTTTCCCTCACTGAGCACTTGAGGATCTGCCTCCACAATGCGTATTGAGTGGTTAGTCCATGTGATGATGGATAGAGATAAGAGCTGAGATCTAGAGGTCGTTTGGCTGAGTTTGCACAACCACGATGTTTCTTAGACTGAGCAATGTTCTAGAAAGCAAGCATGGGTACATTCACTGTCCTTCCCTGCCATTCCTGGTTCCAGACATTATCATGCTGAGCCAGTTTGTTTGTATCAGCACTTTTAGTGTTGATGTGCCCACAAATGGGATGAAAATACCTGTATTGGCAATAAGCACAAAAGATATTTTGCCTGCAAGGCATATAAGGCCTCTGGGAACTGTGCATAAAGCTGAAAGGCAAGCTCTGATTGCATTCCTCTGCCCATGAGTCTCAACTGGGACACAGATATATATCAAGTGTCAGGAGTTGAGAAAGCAGAAATAAGAGTGGAAGGAGTGCACTCAGGAACCCATGAAAGAGAAAGAGAGCCTACTATTCTCACTCTCTTCTTGGACAGCTACCCACCAGAAGCCATAATTGAGTTCTCCCCTAAAGCTGGTGCTAATCACTGCACTGCAGAGACATTGTTACTAGCGGATTCTCCAATCTCTGTTCCTAGCAGCCAGGCCAAAGCTACGATACAATACTATGGCACTGTTTGCAGGACCAACTAGAGGAAGAGGTGTTCCTTTGATTGTCTGTGTCTTAACAATGATATGAAAAAAGCCTAGATTGAATAAGTACTGCGGTGGACTTATTAAGAGAAAATTCTGTTTTGGTAAGAAGGAGGACAACTGGATGGTTGCCCTGGCTTGGAGACTGAAAACCATATAAAAGTGAGTCCAGCTATATGAATCAATACAGGAATAAGAGGATTGCTTCTGAATAAATGTGATAATTAATTTTTGAATCTGAAACAACCATTACCACTAACAGTTCACTAAATGTAGATATGCTGGTAGTTAGTTTTCTGTATTAGTAAATAAAACATTTTCCTTTTTGCTTAATAAGCATGTTAATTAATCATACAGAGATATAGCCTAGGGACACAGTTAGGTAAGAATTGCGTATGGCCACGCGTACTTTTGTGGTGTTACCAGGTACAGAATCCCTATGACTCTTGATAGGAATAGTCTCAGTCTGAGCAGAACAGAACAGCAATCATGAAATAACACCCTACTTACTTGAAAAAAATCTTGCATATTCAGGAAGCTTTCTCAACATTAGGAACACATTTGGCCTTTGCTCACTACCTTTGTCCTGTCAGTGTTCCAAAGCAGGAAAGGCACAGAGGTGCCAGGATTCTCTCTGTGTTGCAGTGGAAGAGCCCAGTGATGGTGATCCCCTTGGATTAAGAAAGAGCACCGTGAACAACAGGTACCCTGTCTGACTGAGACACACAATATTTAATCGACATACAATATTTAATTTGAGAAAAAGTTTTCCATTATTCCCGTAAAAACTCAATAGTAAAAAATCTGTGTAGAATAAATCCATGCTTAATTTGCTGATTCTAGCCAGCTACTTTGTGTTGCTTATTGGATTCTCATGGGAATTCACAAGAGGCTCCCATAAAAGGTTCCCATAATGGTTCCCATAAAAGGGTGCATCTATGTGTTTTATCACGAGTACTGTCAGCATGCTACCGTTGTTGTGTGCTACCTACAATGACTTCTAATAAGATTTTAGACTGATATAAAAATCTTTTTTTCTTTTTCCAGCACACTTACCTATACAGTTACAGCCCTCTGGCCCAATAGGACACTCCATAGAAAGGCCAGAGTTCACTTGCACAAGAGATAGCATCTCTTGTGGGTTCTTCAAGACTTCTTTGTGAAACAAAGAACAAGTTTCTGAAAGAGCTAAGTAACACCAGAAACCTCAGCATCTTTTGCTCTATGTACGTAGTGTGTCTCTTCGACCTTGCTTGCTCTGCTACAAAAAGGAATGACATGAAGATTATATTAAAGAGAAGACCATAGTACAAGAACATATACAGAGCACAATATATAAGAAGAGATTGGATAAAATATTCCTCCCAAACCCTTCCCCAGAAACACGTGCCAAAATTTTGGTAGTCTTGACAATGAGCTTAACATTTACCAGATGAGACCTGACTGATACCTTCCCTGGTGGAGCTGATCAAATCTGTAATGATCATCTGTTACAAAAGGAAGAGAAGCCATAGGTTTACGGTTGAGCATAGAAACGTAAGTTGGAAAAAGAACTCTTCCTCATAAGAGGGAAGCAATACTCTCATGTCCTGTACCTCACACTCCAGACCTCTCTTTCGCATGTTTTTCCCTTATCGGATATATTGACTGGTGCTTTATACAGCCCATTCTTTAATCTTTAGTAATTTCTCCATGAAAACAAGGTTTAAAGGATGACAAAATACACATCATCCCTATTTCTTCCTGCCAGTTTTATACAAAATGAAATTTATTAAAAAAAAATTCTGAAGACCTGAATTCTCTGAGTGAATTTTTACGCAATGCTGAATAACGATGTATTGGGTTTGTGCGGCAAGGTTCTTTTTTGGGGGGGGATACAGGGATGGCTTCTGTGAGAAGCTGCTAGAAGCTTCCCTTGTGTCCAATAGAGCCAATGCCAGCTGACTCCAAGGTGCACCCGCTGCTGGCCAAGACCGAGCCCATCCGCAGTGGTGGTAACACCTCTGGCATAACGTACTTCAGAAAGGGGGGGGGGAATCCATCTGCATAACAGCACTTGGAGCTGGAGAGTAGAGTGAGAATGTGTGAGAAACAGCCCTGCAGACACCAAGGTCAGTGAATGAGGGCAAGAAGGTGCTCCAGGTGCTGGAGGAGAGATTCTCCTGCAGCTTGTGGTGAAGACCATGAGGCAGGCTGTCGCCCTGCAGCCCACGGAGCAAATATCCATCTGCAGACTGTGAAGGACCCCATGGGGGACTGGGTGGATGCCCAAAGGAGGCTGTGCCCCCATGGGAAGCCCACGCTGGAGCAGGCTCCTGGCAGAACCTGTGGAGGACCCTCGCTGGAGCTGATTGTTCCTGAAGGACTGTACTCCGTGAAAACAACCCATGCTGGAGCAGTTCACAAAGAACTGTATGATGGGAATGGTGTAATGGGAATGTAAAAGAGTAGCAGTTATTTACATGGAACACTTTAATTGTTTAAACAGATAGGGTAAGAAAAGGTGTATTTTTATGATGTATGTTTCTATACACGTTAACCATGTCTATATGTTGCTTCTTTTTTTCTCACCTGCTGAAGAAGCCATCTAACTAACTGAGGCCTAAACAGAAAAAGTATAGATGCAGCTGCAGTAAGGATGTGATTTCATGGTCAGCTTCATCTAGCTGAAATCTGAAATGCTACTCAAAAGGGCAGACCTTCCTTTCCACCATCTCACCTGTCTCTCCTCCACGCTTCGTGTCAGCACATGTGGTTGCATGCCTCAGCAGTCAGCCAGATCTGCTCCCTAGTGTAGCTGCCTGCACAGCTGGATGAGTGCTACTGCTGACACAACAGCAGGGACAGGGGACAGACTTCCTTTCACCACCTTTTCTGCAATTTAGAAATAGATTAGCCATGGCTGATGCAAAACTACACCCAAGTATCACCCCTTTTTGGTGATGGAAGGAAACAACAGATTCCCATATTTGCTGCACAAGAAATCACATTAATGATAAAAAAAGCATTTGCGATACCTGCCTTTATGATACTATGTCATTGTTAATACAAATGGAAACAGATACAAGGGAGACAAATACTTGTTTCAAGAGATGGGACAATACATGGAAAAGTTAAACCAAGTGAAATGAAATTCTAAGAGACGGTTTTGTGGACAGAGAACTGTGAGTCTTGAACATTCATTTTTCATTACTTTCTCATCTCCATCTCAGAGAATACTACTTGTAAAACTATATTTAATGCTGGTGTAATGCTAATTAGTACTACATGAAAAGCTGGCTTAGGAGGCAGATCTAAACCAAATGGTGGAAAAGGCAATACACCAGTGGCTTCAGCAGGATTTCAATGCAACTTTTAACATTTATTTCTTCCTATTATCCATCTCCTACTCTACTAAATTCACAAGGAAAACTGCAGAAAAACTTCAAGAGGTGCAAAAAGAGAAGTCTAGAGGAGTACAGAATGAATAGTGCAAAATCAATTTATTTTTTTTTAAAGAGAAATTTTTACTATTGAGGAAAAAGTGACAGAGAAAGAAGTAAATAATAAGAGAAAAAGGGGACAGCTTCTTCTACAGCAGTTAGTCCATTATCAGTGCCAAGATATCAGATTAGATAGATCACTACTCAGGTCCTGGACAACTTCTATCCAATTTACTACCCTTCACATCACCACCAGTGGGACGGTGCCTCAAGCCCTGATCCTGCAAGACAGCAGGATACAGACACCAGTACTCAGTTCTGCAGTAGGATATACAACAGCAGTTCCCACGGTCATCAGCAGAAGCTGCATGGATACCTATTTCCTGGAAGGGTGGGGTGAGAGAACTTGGAATGCAGCTACTGAAAGTTCAAGTCAACAGGTTTGGAAACTTGGCAAGGACAACACAGACAAATAACTCAAGGTTTGCAGGGCACCTCTGTGACTGGTATAAATCAGATGAGCACTGCTCAGTTCAAGGGAACCTGCCAATACATGACAGATGAGCACCCACTCCTTTGCAATGCTCCTCTGAGTCTCAGTATCTGAACCACCTGGATCTCTTCCAGCTTTCTAGTGCTTCCTCCAGGCCAGGAAGAAGGTGAAAACCATGCAAAACATTCTGCAATTCTCAACACAAAGAAAAATAAAATCACATTTGATCATGAAAGTTGATGCTTCACTTCTTCACAACAGTGAAGACGGGAAGAGGAGCTGTAAAATAGAATAAGGAACTTCCTTGTCTTCTTTCAATTCCCCACCCTCTAAGTGCTTTCCTGCTGCTGACAGAATTGAAAGTCAGGCCTGGATGAAGCCAGCGGAGATACCCAGAGGCACCAGAGCAGTGCTGGGCCCCTCCCAATGCCACAGCACAGTTCAAAGCCTTGAAAGGCTGCAGAACCCCCACCGTGCTGCAGTTCAGCTTCCCACCCGAAGAGCCATATACCTAGCAGCATACTCTTCTCAGCATACTCTTCTCAGCTCTACTATGACAAGAGGTCCATATCTCCTCTGCCTTCTACCAGTATACTTCTCTAATGGTGCACAAACAGTGAGCATCTTTACTCCTCGTGCTCATTATATCTCTAGCCTTTTGCCAGTGCCAGCCAAAGCTATTTGCTGAGCTTTACTGACTGCTTCTGCCCCAGCTCCACCTTTCCATATACTTACTTTGACATGTGCCTTTCTACACAGCAAGGCTGTCTTGAGGATTTTTGAGACAATAGACCCTGTAGTAAACAGGAGCCTTGAGATGCAATGTCACTCCATGCATGCTGTGCACACACAAGTCAGCTGCACAACGTGTGCACTGATGTGACCTGTGCTGGAGCTAGCAAAATTACTTTCCTGTGTATGCTCAGTAGCTTTTTTCTCTAGCAACCGCTACCACCAGTGTTGAAAAAGCACCCAGCTGATGTGAAATAATGGAGAAAGCTTTTCTGTGAGCTCTTCATATGGAGCATGAGATTTTACTGGGCAGTTACAGAGGACATCTGGCAACTCCTTCACTAGCTGATAGGATTTGGAGATGTCTCCACACTGTTACTGCCACAGACTGCTTAGTCTTGGACCTTGCAGTCTTTAGGTTTACTGATCAAAATAAGTATGAAATAAAGAGGTAAAATACAAATGAAACAAAGAGCAAACCAAACCTTTTCAAAACATAATAGGATTTCATCCAAGTTTGGGAAGAAGTTCACTCCTTAGCAGACTAAGGACTAGGATACCTGAACTGTTGATTTAACCAATACATTGACAGCAGCAAAAGATGGCTGCTAGTTGCAAGACCTGGTTCTATTAATACCAGCATCCAAAACAACTGAAATTGTCAGGCATCAGGTTTTGCCTGTTACAGAAAGTCAGGCAGGACCCAAACTCTGGATAGAAATTTGAATTTTACTGTATTTCAGGGCTGACGGTGAGAGGGTTGAAATATGGAATTCTAGGCTTCATCTGGTGTATCTTCAGTAAAACTATCACAGTTCTCTAACCCCATTGCTTTCCCAAGATGCTGCTGTGGTATGTGCTGAAGGACTGGGAGGAGAAAAGGAGTGAAGGAAGGCAAATTATTGCCCATCTTCCTGTTTTCATGGCTGTTTATTCAGAGAATTGTTTTTCTACAAGTAAATGACTAGAGACAAGCTCACCCCAAATGTATGTTCTCTCATGTTTCAAGCACTTGCTCCCTGTTCTTGCTGAATGTTTAGTTACAGCATGAAAAATGGATATGTGGAATGAAGACATTTCCCCTTTGACTAGCACATTTGCAGAAGGTATGTCAAGGATCTGAGGCAAGGGGTATGGGCAAGCTTTCAAAAAAGTTTTTCCCCCCCTTCTCCTTTGCTTGCTTATTGGAAGTGCAATAAATATCAAGTAGACAGGCCCTTCTCACAGTTACAAAGCCTACCTGTAACTGAGCTGGATAATTAGCAGCCTTGAAGATGATATATGACTTTCATTACCCTTTGGGACTGGAGACTAAATGAGGACAGAGCTAATTGCCGTGCAAAGCAGTTTGGCATGAATGAGAAAAATGCATGCGCTGTCTCCTGCCAAAAAAGGGCCCTATTGCTGCTCTGATCTCATGGCTGGTTTTTGCCGCAGGAGTTCACTTGGTGTCCATAAATCATGGTCTGCTTACAGCTGAAACTGCACTGAGTCATCAACATGCAATAAGCTGAGTGACAGATTCCAGCCTGACTACATTAGAACTTCAGACTTAGTCCCCCCCCCCAACACTACCCGTACTTAACAGAAAATTAAACCCAGACTACACAGACATGAAGGCTGTGAGAAACACAAGGCTTGTTTACTTGACAATAGTTTTTTAAGACTGATGTTTTCAGGAAATAACATCATGCATTTTGAAAGGGAGAGGGCCACAACTACTGAATTTATAAAATGACCCCCCTATAGCATTTGGTTTGTTCTTCCTCATATAATTGCTGATTAAAATGTATTACCCTCCTTTAACAATCTAAAGTGGCACTTTGTCATCTTAGTTCTTATGGAGATAGATTTAGTCAGATATCTGAGAAAATATTTTGCTGCTCTTTAAAACTAGACCAGAAGAACCTGAAATCTGATTGCAAATCTGCTTCCAAAGTGACCTGGGGCACATTAACGTCCATATTGTACCCTTAAGAAGTGTGGGCTTCTGGGGAATCTAAACTATCAGTGTAAAAGAGAGTCCTTGAAGATACTCTTTTCCTCTCCTCATTCTTCTTTTACAGAAGATTTTTTGCTTTTCCCTAAAGGTACCTTAGATCTATTTTTTTTTTAATGGAAGAGATTGTGCTGAATCTGCAATATGGTAACCTGTCAGATCCTAATCAATTAGCCCATATCAGCTCAGTATAAGGCAGATACCAATTTAACTCACAGAGCTAAGCCTTCTGATTTTCTCTAAGGGCAGTCACATAATTCATTCTTTGTAGTGCCAAATTATATTTGACGTTTAATTTAAAACTCAAGGTACCATAATGCAAAATCTCGCTAAAAATAATGGTGATAAAGCAGAGGAACATTTCATTTGACAGTGAGGATTTTTTTCAGCTTATTTATGCACCCAGACTTTCCCTCTCCCCCACCTTTCAAAGCCCCAAACTCACCAGTGCTGGTTATCCAGACAATCACTTTCAGGTGATTTTAGCATCTACAGGTTCTTGCATACAGTAAAGGGGCACTTGAAGGTGAAGCAAAAAAGCTCGCTACTGCTTGCCTTTTGGTGGGCAAGCTCTCCTCTCCCTGATGACACATAAGCTCAAAGACATTTCATGTATCATTGCAGCTGTAGTCAGTAGTAGAAAGAAATATTTCAATGGAGTGGCTGGGCTAACTGGGATGGTTGTGTGTGGACTGGGGAAGGGGAAGTCAGCCTGAAAAGTTTGAGGTTTTTCACATTTAGGAGACCCAACACAAAAACACTGCAAACCTCAACGAAAACATTTTAGTGGCTTCATTCACCATTCCCTACCATGCAGTAACTCCATTCACAGCCACCTGGCACAATGGAAGTTTGTTGGTTCATGAAGCATGTCCAGACTCTGACAGCACAACTTCATGCACAGACAATAATAAAAAGACCAAGTTCTCTTCCTTTCTTGAAATGTGCAACACAGTGCCAGACTATTGTGAGTTCTAGTCATGGGCTTAGTCGGCACTTCCAGTGGATGAACAAACTCTAAGAAAAAGACTAGTTGAAAAAAACATGCAGCCATCTCTGTTCAAGGTGAGTTGCTTGTAGGGACTATTTCTGCTGGTAGTGTGCAGAATACTAAACAGCCAGTGATTTGGCTGGCTAATTCAGAGCAGCTCTATGAGAAGAGAAAGTAATGGATAATAGTAGGCTCTCCTTTGCTGATACAATACCATATAACAATAAGCAAACTATGTCGGTAGCGCAATCCTCTTGAGAGTGACTCAAATTTTGTCCTGTCAAAACCCAGCTACTACTTTGCAATAAAAAGAAGCAAATGTTCTTATCCTTTGTGTGTCAGATAAGCTCTTAGGGGAAAAAAGTCATCACTGGTCACAACATGCTTCTTAACATAATATGGATGTCTCGAATTCTGGGACGTTAGCTCTTACTGCGGATTTCAGTCCCTCATTAAGATTAATACAGTCCAGAGCTGAATTCTGGTATTTTTGGAGTGAGTCTATAGGCCTCAGGTTAGACATTCTTGCTTTACTTCACATTTACATGTAGGTGCATGCATATGCACTGGGATTCAAGTTCAAAATCTTGCCCATTGGCCCATGTGTACAGATCCATTTCTTTTAGTACTTGCTATATGCTCCATATTTATTCTTATAGAAAACACAGGGTATTATCTGGGGTATGAAACGTGGACAGGAAATAAAGTTGTTAGTACCAGAGTGAGAAAGTACATTATCAGCATACTTGGAAAAGAAAGAAGCTGTATTTGGTGTTGATGCAGTGTGCCTAGGTGACAGGTTTAAATTAGTAAGGCAATTGTGATGGCATAACACTGCTGTAAGATTTTCCTACATTCCATCAAATTTCATTGTGGAATATAAAAACACAAACCCAAAAACTTCTGGAAAACCAATGCTTCCGTGTTATATAACACAGACGGCTCCATTCTATGGTATGTATCCTGTAACTCAGCTCCTCCAGGACTGTATCAAGTCCTTTATTTTCAGTAGGAAGGATTTTGGTTTTTTAATTGCAAGGACAAGCATACACTTCACAAGTCAAGAAAATTGCTTTCTTAATCTAATTATACTTTGGCTTTTATGGTATCCTGTGGCAAAAAGTTCCACAGTTTCTTAATGTTTTTTTATGTGGAAAAGCACTTCCATTTGTTTCAGCACTATTACAATTGTAAGAAACAGAGAATAAGCATTTGCTTCATACAATTTAAGATTCAAGAGGAATTATGTAGCCTTCAGACCTCTTTTCTAAGTACATTCTACTTGGGCTTTTCTCATATGGAAATCTTTCCAGAAATTGGCTCACTGATGTTACCTTTTCTAAAGCTTGTATGCACTGTCTTTTTGTGTTCAGGACAAGAAATACATATACCTTTCAAGATGTGAACCTGTTATGGATTTATATCATATGCTTCATACTCAGTATTGTCACAGAATTTTTTGCATTTGTGAATTTGTGTAGGTGTATATAAAAGCGAAAACCAAACCAAACCAAACCTGCACACCAACTTAATAGCAGTATTTTGGCACACAAACATACACGTGCACAAAATCATTAAAGCATTTCCACCAACTAAAGATTTTGAACCATATTCTTGAGAAAATTCCGTTTGGCAAATATTTCTTTCAGAATAGTTTCCATGTTTTCAAAAAAGAAAATTATGAAAGTACTAATGTGACTGTATTACTTTAAGGAAGCTGGATTAGTTAAATGACCATTTTAGTAGCCTATTTATATTATTAAGTTTTTGCTGTTGCAGAGACAGAAGCTTTAAAAATAGTGAACATTTTAAAAGAGTAGCGAAAAGTATACAGTGAGTAAATACTCAGATTGGAAAACTGACATATTGTACCACAAGGAATCTTTAAATGTAAGTGAAGGAACAAATGCATTGACTAAGATTTCAGACCCTCAGATACTTGGTTGGTTTCTAATGTCAAGAACTTAAGCACTGTCACTGCATAACAGATAAATACATGAGCCTAACTTAAAATTTATCCTTTCCAAAGGCCGTATCCTTAATCTTACTTCAAATATAAGAGTTGTTATATTGCTTTGCAAGGGTTGTATCAAATATGGAGAACTAACTCAGAGCCTTTGCATTCAGTAAGGAAGCTGCTTTTTAATTACACTGTGCAAAAACATTAGTGATAAAACCGCCTTATAAATAGAAAACTAAATCATTGGGTAAGAAGCCATAAGGCTGGAATGCAGAGAGAGAGAGATTGAAAGAGAGGATACAAATGATCTCATGACACTTACACAATGTAATTTCTGGAGAAAATTCAACTTCAATTTACAGTGATGTAGAGAAGGCTCAGAAAGCAGCTCCTTTCCTCCTCATTTAAAATACTGCCGGTCAAATGGATTATGTTTTTTGAATCCTTTATCATACGGGATTCTACAATTAATAACACAGACACATTTTTTACCATCCTTAATCATGGACATTTGTGCAGTGAATTCAGCAAGCTCTATTCTGCTTTAATTTAAACTCATTCAAATCCTGCTCAGCTCTGTTTCGGAATAACTCTCCACATGACAAACCTGTGTTTGACCACAATTATGGATCCTTATAATATCTGTATTGAGAAGCATCTTCCAAAGCACAAGCAACAATCACTTAGAACAGTATGAATTCCTTGGCTAGTGTCTGTCCGTCCAACCTGAGGAGCTATAGTACCTTATGTTTCCTTATCACTGTTTGATAAAATATTTCTGAAATTCCAGGTCAATTAGCACCACAATATTCCAAGTACTGTAAGAACCTACAATCCACTTGTCAAATATGATAAGCAGGCATTGCTGCTGTTCCACAATAAAGAAGAATAAAGTAATAATAATAAATAATAATAATAAAATATTGCAAGAAAAATCATTCCTTTAGCTGAGAAATAGTAAAGTCTAAATTGACAGGTAACAAAAGATAAAAAAAAAAAAAGAAAAAATATTACTCTCACTTTATAGTTTAGGAAGCAAAAATGCTGAGAGAGAACAAATGTTTTGCCCAAGATTGCCAAGAATGGGCAAAACAAGGACAAAAATTGAATCCAGGTATTTTCAGACTCATAATGGATCCTGTATTGCAAAATCATTTTGGTTAGTGAATGAATGGTAATCACAGACTGACCAGCAGCCTCCTGAATTTTAACAGGAAGAGCTTTTGCTATGTTCAAAGTGGATTTTGATCAAAGTTCATTGGCTTACTCAACAAACGCAAGTAAAAGAAACCTTCAGCTAGAATAAAGCTGAGGTCATACCAAGCAGACCAGACTATTTTTAAGGCATCACTAATTCAATGGCCATGAATAATATAATATTCATGGAGTCCCATCTGGTGTTCAGTTCTGTGTATAAAAATACTTTGCATTGTTGGTCCGATAATTCTAACTAAAACTGGTAAAGTGATATACAGGCCCTTGAAAACAGTAGTGGGATAAAAAATAACAAATTGAATAAAGGAGAAAAAATAAGCTTGCTTTAGCCTGAAGGGAATAAAATTTAAGCCTTTTAACCTTACACATAAGTTCCACACCATTGCTTTTTAAAATCAGTGGAAAATCATTTAAAATCAAATTGATTTTGGCTTTTACATTCAGATACACTTCAGCTTTTCACTTACTCGCGTATACAAGCGATGTGTTCAGCCAACCTGTGTTCAGAATGGGTTGAAAATCAGTTTGTATGTTCACATGCTTATTGGAATTTTCTCATTTCCATTTCACTCAGAGCCAATCATGATCAGATTAACTTGCTGGGGAATATGTCAAGAAGCTGATTTCATGGGTGTTTTAGCAAAGAAATGGTTCCTAATGCAGTGAAACATTTTTTTACTCATAACACATTTTCTATTGCCCATTTTGTGTCAATAAATGGGAAGACAGATAATCAGAACAGTTCATACTTATTCTGAAAAGCTCTTTTCTCCATTGTGTGTAGACCCATAATAAATCACAAAAGAACTGTAAAATCACAGGAAAATATTTCCTAGTGTACATCTGCTTCTTTCCACTAACAAAACCTGGAATATCTGCAGCCTTCCATGTATGGAATGGTAGGATAGGCTTCTGAACTGGGCACTCCTCTGTTCACTCGCTGCCATCCAACTGTGGATCATTTGGACTGCATAACTGCTATCTGAACTGACATTTAGTCATCCAGTCTGAAAGCAAGTATGCTGAAATGATGCAACATAACACGCTATCAAGGCTGTAATAGGACATAGAACACCTGCCATTGACTTGGATAGAAAGGATAAAATGCTCTGAATTGCTTTGTTTTCAACATTCTCTTCCCCACACTCCTCACATGTCCACTTTTCCTTAATTTGTCACTGGTGCTTTAAGGAGAGAGAAACGGCATAGCAGAAGAGCAAGAAAATGTGAAGCAGATGCCCAAGTTCTATTACTGACTCTGTTGGTGACTGGGTAAGCTGTTTATAGCATTGTATCAAGTTCATTGATTTAGATGGTTTGGTTTTAGTTTTCCAAACTGAGATGTTCATGGTTTGCTTTCCACTGTGAGTCAGTACTTCAACACTCAACATTTTCAAAAAAGAGTTAGAATGAGTCTGCAAGTAAGGTGGTAAATATCTCAAGCACTGCATCTAAAAATTGAACACTTGGAATTAAACAATATCAGGAAAATATTGACTGTAAGCTCACAGGAAGTCAATTTACTTTCCTATAAATGAGAAATTAAGGATGCATCAAAAGGAGATACGTCGTGGGTTCGAACAATGCTTTAAAGGCCTCTGCAAATCTCAAATGAGAAGTCAAAAATCCAAGTGCAAATATTACATTGCAGAGAGGATGAGTGGGAATGGAGTGGGAGGTTATAGAACCTGATAATATCAAGGATCTGAAAGAGATTAAACTATTTAACTATTCAGCAGTGAAAAGAAGTCAAGAGGGATCACTGCAGACAAGGAAGGAAAGACAATATAGAAACTGACTTGTGCAGGCTGACGTTCCACTTCAAAGGGTATTAGTGCTAGAGAGTGGTTACAAAACTATAAGTCTTTAAAAACAAGTCTGATTTAATAAATATTTACTAAATTGTATAAGAATTACCTGGCATCAAGCTATAAATATTAAATTGCAATGTAAATATTAAAAGAATGATGTTTTCTCAAATAATCAATTGAAGACTATAAGATTTTTTTGTATTAAACATAAAAAATCGTAAAAAAAAATCCCTGAGAGTCAAACAAAACCCCTGACAGTTAGATTCCAGAAGAACAATCCACTCAGAGTTCCTTTCATGTGCCAACAACTATTATTTATATTGTTTATGCACTTTCATCATGACAGCCCTAACACTGAGCAGAGCAGATAGAGTCTAACAGTTACCACATTAGAAAAAAAGCTCTCAGAAGGTAAATAAAGTGAAGTGAGGCTATATTTTTGGATCTTGGGAGATGTAAGAGCATTCTGATATTCTGTTTATATTGATTATTTTATATTGTTTAATGAATTTCTGTACTCTTTCTACAAAATAAATATTGGCACAATGAATAAAGCCTGCATTTAAAGGAACCACCCTATTAAAACTGGTTTTGTTTGTGCCTGGAGAATCAGAACTGTTCCAGGCAGTTTGTTTCACATTTTACTTGAAAGCTCCCACTCCATTAGTATGACATTGTTTCTGAGACAAAGCTTAACCATAGTGTCTTTCCCCTTTAAAAGGTAATGACACCATCTAAGCAAAAATAACAGTGGGTTAAAAAAAAAAAAAAAAAAGACCCCCATTATAGCAAACTGTGGTATTAATGAAATTCTGTTTGTATTAAAATTTTCTTTCAACCCTGGTCTTCCTGTTCAGGGGGTAGTGTCAACCTGTCAAACTTTTAATCAAGAGAAGTTCATTGATGCTTCCATTATGCCAAAAAGCCTCACCTAGGTGACTTCAAGGGGAGACAGCAGGTCTGACTTTCTCAACATCCAAGGCTATGAATTTTTCATTTCTCACCCCCAACTTTTAATTTCTAGTGCATGTATATGAATAGGCAGAATGTATCTTTTTATTGCAGCAAATTTATAAGAAGTGTAGATTTTCAACCTAAAGCTAACGGAATGAAAAAAGAAGTAAATACATGAAAGACTACTTTCTTCATTTTTAGGTTGGTAGAAAGGGGTTACTGAGAGGGTTGAAATCTGTGTGTTCAGAAAGCCTTTTACAACAGCTACTTCAGCTAAAATTTCACAGAACAACATCAGGATTCACAATTGAGAATCTCCATAGAAATTATTTCGCTGAGGTGTTGCATTTGCAGACATGCTGATATCAATGACATAATTCAGCCTACTGAAGAAACCTCACTCTATTGCATAGAACTCAAATTTGGGGCTGGATGCTGACCTCCAGTGACAGCTGCTTTCCAGCAATCGGCAAGAATTAAATGGATAAAAAGTCAGTTTAACCAAGTAGCTGTACCTTAATGCTCTCGGAGAATGCTCTGTTTGGGAAACAAAAATTAAAAAGCCCACATGGCAACTTTTCAATGCCTGCCTTTGCATTATATCACTTACTGTTCTGCTACAGGTGAAGTTATAAGGGAACTGTGACTAGGAACATCTCCTCCCTCATCCCAGGGAACGCAAATAATTTCTTGAGGGTGTTAAGAAGGTGATGGTAACAGAAAGCAGCCTTACGGCAGTTCTGATTTACATCTCAGTATTGGCACATTATATGGTTGACCCAGTGTGAAAGTCAGAAAGATTTACATGCCCTATGTTGCAGACAGAAGACAAGTCCCAAGGAAAAGTCCAGTACTTCTAGCTTCTCAATTTAGTTCTGCAAAAGTCTGACTGAATTTCTAGAACAGAGTTTCTGCTTCTACAGTTTCTACCATAATCAGGAACGAAGCCATCTTTTTTCATTCACAGTAACACCCATTATTTATCAAGTAGATGTATGGTGAGATGAGTTTTGGCTGAAAATACTGTGCTGCTTCATGATCAGGAAGTGAAGTCAGGGAGAATTATGAAATCCTGAAGGTATGGTTAAAGGAGCCTCCTGATCTTGGGTTTTTAAATAAGTTTGCAAAGGCATATTAACGGGGAACGTACCACATAATCCATCGAAATAATTTACTCTTCACTATTCTGCCAAAGGAAAGATTCTCATCCAAACAGTTTGGCGGTTTTTGTTGGGTTTTTTTAAACATATCATGTATAATTAGAAAATGACTATATGGGTCATCTATAAAGCCAAACAACAAGACCAGAACTCTAGTAATGTGAAATGACCGGCTAATTACAACACTGGTTTAAATTACGTTCCTAGGTATTACTTGTTCTTTCCAAAATGGGCTGGATATCTGCACTATTTATTCAGCCCCAAAGACCAATTTCATTCTTGCAAACATATTGCATGTTTAAAATATAGCAAGGTTTAAATCATTCAAGCTTATTGTTTTAACTTCCAGCATTTCATTACTCTACTTAATGGTTTGCACATTGTTATACACAAGTACAATATAATTTTATTGTATGATGTCAAACCTCCCCCGCCATGTCCCATTTGCTTCCAAAAGAGATGAGAAGCAATGGGATAGGAGACTTAAACTACAGGGATGCTTTGCCTATAGACAGGAAACGTTCAAGGTTGTTCAACATAGACTTAAATTGAGAAGATACACGCTCAGAGTATTAGCAATGTATATCTGAATTAGTCCACTCCTCAAGATTGGATTGGCGGAAATAAAAAGAAACTGAACCAGCCCAATCTTTCTCCCATTCTAGTCAACTGGAATGCTGATAGCTTTAACTGGGCCAAGAGAAGGCCTCGATTTAGGCTATGTGGCTTCTACATTAGAGCAGATTTTGTGGCCATGGATCATGGCCTTGAGACACCCATCTGGGCACTAAAATAATTCATGTGCCAGGTGGTCCCTCAAAATGTAAGGGAACTGAAGGTAGAGCCTTCCATCGCTGACACAGCTTTCTTCTCCCCTTGGGGAATCTCAGCTGGCAGCATCAGGGGTCAAGAACCACACAGGAGTGATTTCATAATCTCTAGGACTGCAGGTTCCACTAGCTAGAGAAATGGAAACAATAGGCCCCACTATGAGAGGAAAACATTCTGATGGATTGCCCCCCACAAAGTGTAGATATTTGTCTTTAGTGTTAGGGGTTCTACTAGGAATTAAAAAATGTATTTCCAATTGTTCTTCTGGGTGCAGTACAAAAATTGCTTTTTCACAAAAATATTTTAACCAAATATTTCCACAAAGCATACCTAGTATAACAGAAGCACTGTACCTGCGAAGCTGTTTAAGCACAGGTACTTCCCAAGTGCCCTCAATTGCTCCTGTTTTACTTGCCTTGACCTGTTGCATCACGTTATGCGATATCAAACTGCCATCATGTTCCATTTTAGAAGTGATTACGCTTCATTGGTGGGCAAAGTTGCTGCTTGCTGAGTGTTTGTGAGGTTTGATTAATTAGTGCTTATGAAGTGCTTTGAAATTCTTGCATGAATGATGTTACAGAAACACTGAATATTGCTGCTGCTATACAGGCAGGTACATGATTAAAGATGTGATGTTGCAAGGTGTGGCTGGGCCTTACCTTCTCTTTGGGAAAATGTTCTGGTTTCCTATGAATTCCCTCTGGCAAGCTAGTTCAGTCTTCCAACCAAACCAGAACATTTCAATCGTCCTAAGGTAGGGAAAAAATAACAAAAAAAAAAGTTAGATGAAGGGTATTTCTGAGAACTCATTGCCTGTCTAGGATATTGCACCTCTAGGTGGTCTGATAAACTTCAAGGGCACCTTGGTGATTAAGTTCATTCTCAGACTAACTCCATTTTCTTCAACTTTTTTTTTTTTTTTTAATCAACTAGAGCTCTTTTAATTGCTTTCTCCTCTAGGTATTTTACATAGACACCTGACTGCCTGTTAAAGCATCTTCCCAAAGCATCTTTATCTGTGATATCCTCTCTTTGGCTGAAGAGACCCAGCTGTCCCCCGCAATCTCTCCTGCCCAAAGGGAGCTGTTACATGTTGTATCCCTTTCCATCATTTCTGACTGTGAACCTGACAGCTCCCTTCTGCTCTGGGAATTACAAGTCCCCACAGGCGATTCCTTCTTGGCCAAGGCAGGAAGCTGCAGGGCTAAGCCCACAGCCAGCCTTACCTGGTTAAAGATTTCTCCAACTTGCTCATCGCTGCCATACTTGGCTGTGGCTATTACCATGCTGCTGTGGCCCTTCAAGAGCATGCTGCTTCGTAAAGCGAAGGCCAGGATTCCTCTGCCCAATGCACAGGTGTCCAGTGCCATTTGAGAGGCCCTAAGGCATCTAGGACATCTGCATGGGAATAGCAGATGTGACACAGGACCTAAAGCAGACTGACACTTCACCAGGGAAGCAAATGAATGCCAGGCAGGCCTCTCTGTAATAGCTAAAACTACACTGGATGCCAATGATGATGCCATTAAGTTCTCCCCATACTGTTCAACTTACCTGTTTTCTGTTATTAATGAGGACACTCGAAAGGATCAGTCATATTGATCCTCTGTGTTGATTACATACTACATCCTTTTTGTCTTGCTTACATTAACCTAACAGACTGTGATTCCCTGGAATCTTTGATTCCAGTCACAGCATGGTGTCAGGAGTTTCATTTTTCCTGCTCGTTCTACTCATTTCACATCCTGCACCCAATAACAACTTTTTTTCTGTCACTTTTCATAATAACTTCATGGCTAGTTGCATACATATCTTCCTACATATCGTAACCTCTGTGTCCTTTGTGCTTACTTACTTTCCTAAGAAATGTAAAGAAAAAAGTATCAATTATTTTTGCCCAAGGCTTTAGTAAACATGCTTAGCTGGACTGCTAGGCCCATGTCTTGAGCACATGGCTCTATTTAAACCATGGGAGCATTTAGCATTTATGAGGTTCAAAATAACCAGGCCAACTAGCCTTATTATACATCTAATACTGCCATCAGTTTCTTGGCTGCTGTCAAGGCTGATGCCATCTTCCTATTCTGTTGTGCGTTGTCAGGGACATAAATCTTACTCAGAAGTTTTTAAAGGCACCAAAACATTAAAGGCTTAAATGAAGAGTATCAGGAGTCTCTTACTTTGTCCCAGTGAATGAGGTATAGCACATCTTAAAAATCTGTGCCTTCCATTTTCTGATCATTGTTCTTGTCTGTGTGCCTTCCAAAAATGGGGTTAGTAATCTACTGTGGCCATACAGTTTCTTTCATTAGAAATTAGCAAGTCTGTTCTGACCTTTTCCCAGGGCTGGGCTGGAATTTCATGAGGCGTTTCTTGTCAATCACTGTATTCCTTGCACAGCTTGCACTCTTCCATGTGTGCTTTCAACTGGATATTCATTCCTGGCCTGTAGATACATTTCCTGGCTCATCTCAGGCATGTCTCTATCCCCAGGTGTGAAATATGTATCCACTGGATGATCTCAGCTCTTAAATCTCCTGGGATTACTGTTCAGTTTCATTTAAAACAGCAGTTCTTGATTCACTTCCTAAGGTGGCTGGGGGTGGGCACAACCTCCTGTGGCACTTACTCCTTTCTCTCTGGCCAACCATGAATTGCAAATTGCTTTACTGCCTCTGTCACACACCATGCTGTTCTGCTGGACTGCCTTGAACAGCTCCGTTTGAAGGAGCAGAGTCAGTAGTAACTTTTCACCTGTTCCCACTTTCTTCATGTCCCAGGACATCACCAGTAAATGCTGCAGTCTGCATCTTTACACTAGAACTATTTCCACTCCACTTTCCCAGGCCCCACCACACCAGCAGTTTCTGTGCTCTGCAAGCATGTAATGCTTTAGTGACTCCAGCTCCACATTCAATTTTCTTCTCTAAATAAATACCTGTTTTTAATAATCCTTGAGCATTCTCACAAGATTCCACATCATTGTAAGTGACCAAGAAAATCCTAATGTGATAGATCCATATTTACGCTTTCAGTTCGCCTTCATTTAGCCTAATGTTTTGTCTCCAGCACCCATCTACAAAAGTTATCACAGGTAAATATAATGATCTTCACTGCCTACTGTGCAATCTCTTTTGTGCAATAAAGATGTCCTCAGTTACAACTTTAGTGACTGGTGACACAGTTAATATCAAATATTTTGGATTTGGAACTGACTTTGTGTTCATCAATACCTGCTAGAAGGTGTGGCAAAGGTTGTCAGGCAGCTGAATAGCTCTTCCCCTTCAGCATGCTACAGTAATTGATTCCCTGATTTCCTCCTTAAGTCTTTAACCACCCACTCTATCATGACAGCATACATCCACACAGAAAATAATCCATTTAAAAAGGACACAGATGGGAGTGGACAGAATGAAGGTGTACACCTGGCCCAAGCCAGGTGATTACTTCTACTTTGCCAATTAAAATCACATTGCCATTTTCACTAGTTTAACAATAAGCATCTATTTTATATTCAGCTCTTTGTTTCAGAGCAGATGTGTTCATTCTTACTTTTTAAACTATGTCACCTTTCCTTCAACGTGGGCTTAGGTTAATAAACTGTACATCAACCACTGCTTAAAAGCTGGCTTTGCAGGATGATAACTGATGAGAGAATTGCTTTTAATTACTGTACAAGTGAGTAGATAAAAATCACAGTCCTAATAATCAGCTCCAGAAACTGACAGCAGCAAAGTCTCACATTTCAAATGTGGATTATTTTTTCTTTCAGCATTCGGCTGCAGAAGGCAAATGTTAGTGGTTGGATCATCTTCTGTAAGCAAGCCAAAGTTATGTGTAACATTTTTGGATGCTAATAGGACACAATTCTGGCAGAGCAGAAATAAGGGTAACATTAAAGATTAGAGCAAGCTTGGAAAGGAAGAAAAGTGCTTTTCTCAATCCAGACTTTCAAAAGAACAATCATCTCACCTACATCTGCTGCTAGAACTTTTAAAGTCCAAGGACAGCAAAAGCAAACAACTTACTTGCATAGCTATCAAGAGTCAGAGAGAGCATGAGGCTTCCCAGATTGCCTTCAAAACCAGCAGCATTTGGCCCATTACCATGCACACCAGGCTAATGTATTTTTAATAGTTCACCTCCTAAAGAGATACTGCAGGCCAGGAGATGCAAATTAGCCAGCCAGAATTGAGTGGGTTTGTGCTATGAGAAATTTCAGGGGAGAATGAAATAAATGAAAGTAGGATTACAAACTGGGTTTGGTGCTCTGGTGAGAGGAGAAAAATGTGCTCATGAAGCCCAGTAAAACTTTCTTTTTCTGGTTTATTAAGTGTTTGCAAAAAAGTCTCAGTTGCAAAGTACGACATGTTCTTTTTCTGAAGACTCATCTACATCACAGAGGCTCTGATAAATCAGCTGCTTTCTTTTTTAGCCAACTATGCAGTGTATAGGAAGCTGAGGCTTGTATTATGGCTTTGTTAAAACATTAGATGCTGCCTGAAAGCTGCCATGTGAACTCCATTTTGAATGTATTTCAATGCAAGTTATTACAATAGGAAAAATAAACACTTAGCAGCTCAGGAAACCAGAATCTAAAATACTGTAGACATGGATTTGTTTATTTGTTGCTTTCCTGCTATAGATCAGCCTGTCAGGATACCTCCTTCATGTAAATATTTAAGATCTACAACAAAACAATCCTGATAGAAAAAAAAAACCAAACAAACCCTCCAAAAAGGAGGATGAAGAGTTTGATTTATTTAAAAAAACACGGATGTGGCTCTCTTTGGATCTATTGAGTGTATTCTTTGATGAAAAGGAGAAATATTCTGATTGTAAAGGTGTTACATGTCGCGAACAGCACTTAGCTCCTTGAAACCACATGTTCTATAGATTCAAAGTTACCATATTCCTTTTTGGTTTTTTTATGGAGCAATAATTTTAGCTCTCAAAAGTCCACGTGAAAAACTGAAAATCCAGGGTTTGAGAACTAGAGAAGTTCAGAATAGTAGTCATCTGGAAGTCTCCTCTTTTCATGTCAGTAAAGTATAATGTTACTTCACGCCATTTGGCTGCAAATGTAAATTACACCTTTTTTCAGTTGTTACGACAGGATAGAAAACCACATAATTCTAATGAGTCATAAATGTTTCACCATTTTTTTCTTCATTTAATTCATATGGTGCCAACACCTGTGAAAACAATCAGCATCATAGCTCTGTGCTCTACTTATATTTGCTTTAGGGTATGCTTGAGTAAAAGCTTTTATATCTCATTTCTCTACATTATTAACAACATGATGCCCTGAATCATTCTATAATTTAAGTATGCTCATTTCATTCCCAGCTATTTTATTACGACTAGGAAAGATGCTCAAAGACTATGACAGTCTTAAAACAGACACACACACACATACCCATTCTTGATTCTTACTGTAACAAAATATCTATAACAAGATCTTCATATTATTTTTTTATGTGCTTTGGCAGTTTTGCACCTTGAATTATGAATCTAAACTGTTAGTACAGGAGCCAAACTACAAAGCTTTCTCCCAAAAGGCTTTGCAACCATTGCTCTAAGGTGAGTTCATTTCATGAGAGCAACATCTGCGCTGAACTGAATTTTAAGCTATCGCCAGAGGAAAACACATCTTACTTTCCAACGGGAAGAAAGCAGTGCTTGGAAACCTAGTTCCGGAGTCACTAGATGGTGCCAGAGAGGAAAACACATTGGTAACGCTCCAGTCTTGCTTTAGTTATAGCTGGGCAATGGGGTGATTATTTTAATCTACAGCAGAAGTGCACAAGGTAAGGGGGAGGAATTTCAAGAAAACTAGGGGTGAGGTTCAATAACATACTTCAGTGTCTGAAGAAACAATGTAGTGACTGAAGGATACAGAAAAAAAGCCTAAATCCTTTTGACTTTCAGTGAACATCAGGCCTCTGACCACCTTAGGAACCCTTGGTAACTCCACCTGGCATCTATATAGCCCTAAATGACTTCAAACAGAATGGCTTGCAAAGGGCTTTTACATACAATTTTGTAATATAAGGGAAAGAGGAACTAAGCTCTCCCGACATTTCAATGGGATTGTGGCTCAAACTTCATCTATAAAATTCCCCATCTAAACCTATACAACTTAATAAATACAGATGAGTGAGCGTAGTGCATTAAGCTGGAAGGTGTAGAGACCATGGTATTTCCTAAAGAGACCCTTTCCCAAAATGTGTCCAAAGCGTACATTCCAGTGTTACACAGCATATTCCAAGTAACCATCCAGGGCCAATTTGCGATCAGGAAGCAGGCCAAAGCTCAGCTGATAAATGCTTCAAGCAAAATGTTTGCAGTTGTGATTCATTGCAGTAACTTCCATTGTAACCTAAAGGTGGGGACATGCTCCAAGTACCTTAAACTAGCTAGCTCAAATATGAGAGCGGTGCAGGCTTCTGCAGGGTCTTTGGGAAGGACTCAGGCTGTCACAGCTGAGCAACTTAAGTCAACTAAACTAGCTAATTTAAAGCTACTGAACTGCAGCCTTCTCTCTGCACTGAAGCATGGTCCTGCCTGCATACATACATGAGGACCTGAGGGTTGAGCTGACTGTTCCCTTCCGTGTCTGCAGAATTTCAGCACTGACTTTGAGGTTATTAAAAATGAGTGGTCAGATAGTAATTTCAGATTTAGTTATTCCAGTAATATGTACATTTTTATAAGAATCTATGCCTGTGATTATACACCAATGCCATTACTGGCAGTTTGCACAAAAGGTACCCACAAGCACTCGTCAGAGGATGAACTTTCTTTTTCCTTTGCTTCTTTTCAGACTTCTTCTTAAGAAGTCTTCCACGCAGACATGAGACTTTGGAGAAGTGGCGGGGCAAGTATGGAAACCAGTCCTACTCACATAACGCTTATGGATATATCTTCAATTACAACAGTATGCACCGGAGCCAGTGTCAGTCAGTGCCAGACCTGAACACGCAGCAATGTGACTAGATGACACTGAATCTCATCCAATCCTGTCTCTATATATTTCAATGCCCTCCATTTGCTGGTACCAAAAAACCTACTACTTCTTCCAATTTTACCTCTTTCTAACCTTCTTCCTCTTGGTCTACCAGATTTCACTTTGAAAGGCTAAATGAAAATCCTTATGATTTAGACAAAAACTGTCTTCACCTTTATAGCAAAGAGGTTGTCCTTGCAGAATCCATTCAAAAGGCCACTCGGCATAGCAGGGCTCTGCTTGCTTTACATTGTTTATTTCTCAGGAGTTTATTCAGGTGAAGGTCTGTTTCATTTTAATTGCTGCTAGGATGTTTAGAAAATATGAAATATATTTAAAAATTTTCACTAAAATTATTCTCTATATTCTTGAAGATATCCAGACTTCCTGACCAATAGAGTACCCATGAGATGCAGCATTTTCCATGGTGCTATACACATATTCATACCTTTGAAATAGAATAAGAAAGGAATATTTATACTGGCTGTAGCTTAATTTAACTAAATGAATTAATTAAAATACAAAAGCTCTCTCAAACTAGGAGGTCCTGAAGCAAAGAACAGAAAAGAATGAGCTTTACCTTTCTTTCTCAGTAAAACCAATCTCTGTTATTGAAATGCTCAACTAAAAATCAGATTTTGTACTTATGGGAATACTCATTTTACTGACTCTAAGCTGCAAATCTTTCTTAGTTTCAGTTCTTGCACTGTGAAGGCAGCTTCTGTGCTAGGAACTTTAGGAGGACAGTCTTGACATGTTATTCATGAGAACTTACTGTATACTTCATATTTGATGTAGGTGCAGTCTGCCTCCTAATGGAAGTCACGTGTTTTTTCCCCAAGTACGCACTAGTAAGTAATGACCCATCATCAGGCAGTGACTGATGACAATTGATCATATGGCCATCTACAGCAGCAAGAAATTAGAGTAATCTCTCAAGAGAATAATCAGAGAACAATTTTCCAGGGTCACTACTAGCAAAGAAGTTTGCTGAAGAAGAAAACAGACTCAGTCTTCACTCTGGATTTTCTTTTCTCTCCTGGATTTCACTTTATACACAAGGTTTACATTTGTTTTTAGAAAATTTTATGAGGCAGACTGAAATGTTAAGGGGATTAAGGAATGGGAGACAGTCTTTCACCTCTAAGTCTTCAGTTCAAATCTGGCTTAGGTTAGTAATGAACAAGAAGTATTTACCATTGCTGTTCAGTGTCTATGCAAAATGGATTGGTGGTTCTGGCTCACTTCCTAGCAATAAATGTGCATGCCACAACTGGCAACTCCATTGCCATTCTCAGCAGACAGAGCCAAGAATTAAATGAAGCATGGGAAGCAAAGTTACCTCTCCCCCACTAAAGGCCAGGGTGGAGGCACATTGGCAGGAGAAGCCTTCTCTGCTGCTGCCTGAGCAGGGCTGTGCCACAGTCGAGCACAAAGACATCAGTATTGTGGACTGTCAAACTAGCACCTTTTTCACAAACTGAGTTTACTGATTTTCTTGAAAATAATAAAAATAAAAAAAATCAGATGCTGTCTAATGTAGGGCAGATTGGTGAGACTGTGGGCGAGACTGGGCCACGTTCTTCGTTAAGCTAAAGTACAGATTAACCTGCCATTATAGAGAGATTGAAACTTGATGTAAATGCAATGGATTTCCACTACATAAAACTTCTTTGTCCTTCCAGGGACATGGCCCTAGGACAGGAAAATAAAAAGCCTCCAGGACTTTTCTTCCCAGCAATCACATGACAGATCATTTCTCAGTCTAGGAAGCTTTGACTCATTGACACCAGAAGCCACTAGACCAGGAAGTTTGTTTTTCCTTATACCATAAACTTAGAGTAATTCCACTGAAATAAATGGAGTCAACTGCCCACACAGAGCAGCATAAAAGGGAGCAGAATATGCCCCATTCTTTATCTGGCCAAGACTGAAAAGAAAAAGTGACTAACATCAGTTATAAAATACCATCACACTGCTGTTCTGAGTGCATCAGCACCATCAACAGGAAGGGCACTGAACATCCTTGCACCTGATTACAGCAAGAAAAGAAGGCAACCTAAGCCTTTAGTCTTGGAGTGATTTTACCACTGAACAGTGCTGAATGAAAAATGCATGAAATTTGTTCTAAAAATAGCAAGATGGGTCAAGAGAATAATGACCTTGGTCTACACAGCTGGGTGAATTTATGGTGATGCCATCTTTTATATTTCATAGGATATTCACAATGGACCCTAACGTTTCCATGCGTTTGAATGCTTTATTTATCCATATTTTATTACCACTGTAAACATAATTATCACAGCATCTTCATGCTGAAAGTGATTGATAGATTTTGTTACTTGCTTGTCAGGACACTCATGTTCACTGTATTCAACCATCACACCAACCCAGAGACTGATGACTGTGCTAGCCTATTAATAAAAGTCTATTACAGTACATTGATGCTACTTCTTTCAAACAATATTAATGCAAGCCCTGCAGCAAGAGGCGTAATTTTAACTTGCAACAATACAATGAGGCCTATTACAATCATTAACCCTTTTACATTTTACTCAGACTGTCCGTTCTTAGCCATGAAGAACAATCATTAAGTCTTCTTCCAATGTTTTAAAAAGATGTTGTTCACTCAGCCCAAGATTTTGAAAGCAATTGATGATTTTCAGTACCTATACTTAAGGCTGGCGAAATTGAGACAATATAAAGGGCAGATGATTTCATGAAATGCTGTGTAGCTACCTTTCAAAAATAAAAGAATCACAAATTGACAACTCAGAAGCTGATCGACTCAGAACCAGACATTGATTGTGAAGATCTCATCTGTTAGAGCTCAACTGGCAGCAGGAAATGGGTGAAAGCTATTTATCCAAATAATATGAGATAGCAATGCATAATGAAAAAACAAACCAAAACAAACCAAAACCAAAACCCCAACCAAAACCTTGAACATGCTCAAAGTGTTAAATGCAATATGCTGACAAAAGTTTTTGGTTTGGGTTTGGTTTTCCCCCCCCGATTATCAAACAGGACAGTGTATATTTCTATAAATGCTCCTCTAGGATGAAGTGGAGTTTTGGTTTGATTCAAAGATACTCAAAGTGAAACATGTCGATCCTGCTAAAGAAACCTAATTATTGACGGATAAGATACTTTCAATACTTCAAGATATGGGGGAAAAAAAATCAGCCTGCAAGTGAAGAAAACAACAAATGAACAAAACATACCAAACTTTTAATACCCGCCAATTTTTTTAATCTGAACTTAAATAAGCCTATAGTACTAGAACTTCCATTATGACTTAATAGTATTTTAAAAAGACAAACCCAGAAAGCAATGAATCATCTGACTCTGTCCAACAAAATGCTTACAAAGCATTTAACTTTAAGCATGGGAGCAATACCTTTTAGTTTTCTTTGGTGAAGATACTTCTCTTGCAGCAGTTAAGCGTGTTTCACTGTGTGTCCATAACCTTGTAGGTTTTTATATGAAATAACATCAGTTCTTTTGTTTGCAAAATGCATGCAATTTCCAGAAAATCTAGGTTCAGCTATCACAATTTGAATTACCATGCTTAGATCTGCAGCCTGCACAAAGCACTGACACTCCACTGACTTTAACTGAGCCTACAACCCATTGAAGATACAGTTCCAGGACCCCAAACAGTGTTGTTAGTCCTAACAGCTCTCAAAGGCTGAAGACTTGGAGCTCAGTCAGAGAGGTTGTGGTTTTAGTGGTAATGGCTTAAGAGGTTACCTCTTCCAGCTGTCTGCAGTGGTCCCCCACCAGAAGCTGAAACAAAGCCACCAGAAAGCAACATGGTCCAGCCCTCATCCATACAGCTCAGAGCCAGCACATTAATTTTAGCTGCCAATGGTCTGCAAACTATGACAGTTGATAAACTGTCACTTGCTTACATCTGCTGCCTCCACTAGTAGGGTGGAAGGCTGTGGCAAAGCGGCAGGGTAGACATTACAGGTGGTAACCCCTTCCTCCACCCTAACAAAATTAATAGCACTTGTTTGCCAGAGCCATAATCTGCTCAGAGTGGAACGATGTTGAAAGAAGTGACCCCATTTAACTTCGTTTGGGGAGGAATGGAGAGAGAGGATTTTCTACATTTCATGAGACAGTGAATGGGAAAGAAGTAGGGTATATACAGTACCCTTTGTAATTTTAATTCACGTTGCCCCCTCTCAGTGAATAAATCTTGTTAAACCTTATCCTCTCGGAGACCATCTGGATGAAAACTATTCAGGAAACGTCACCATTGGTACAAGAACTTAAATCTCACCATAAATCTCAGCATGTCAAAGCCAAGCATGCATGCCTTAAAGAAATTTTGCAGCTGTGAGCTGCTCAGAGTTGCAGACATGTGTGTGCAAACGGTGCCTCCAAGAAACACATTGCTGCATTTCAGTAACTCTTAAAAACGAATTAAAGCAAACTCAGGGATTTTCTCATTTTCAGATAGCTTTGACCTTTTTTTATATATAAGAAACAAAATACCTTAATAAAAGCTACATAAAATTTACTACCGTATTAGAACTGTACTAGCTCAAATGATCTCTCTTGTCCTTATCTTTCTCTGATTATTTCTGCCTCTTTTCCAAAGTACATGTGCTAATGTGGCAAGCTATGCTCAAAATCAGAAATCATGATTACTTTCCTCTGTAATCTGATTGCCTGTATAGTTAGACACCTGCCTGCCTGGCAAATTTCTTTATGGTAACAGGGTATGAGCAGGCTGGCCTTTAAAACGCCAGATACAGTTAAAACAGCTTTGATCTAAGCTCAGTGAGAGCACTACTCTTACCCAACAGCAAATATTCTCCCCTCTCTCAACCGCAAAAACTAGTATAATTGTTTTTACAGAAAAGAATTTCATATTTAATTCACTGATTTCAAAATACAGCAGAACATAATGCAAAAATTACAAGGCAATCCATCCAGTAAGTGAAAAAATAGAAAAGTAGCTAAGAGAATTAATCTAGGCTCAATGTTTTGATCAAAACATTTTTGTGGATGAATGCAGGCTTAGTGAAACAAATGTTCTGCAAGTTTGCTTCATTTTCACTCATTTCTATAAAGGAACAAATCTCAAAATACTTGACCTGATATGATTCACATTTGGTAATTAAAAAAAAATATTTCTTACGAAAAAAAAAAATCAAAAGGAGCTGGTTTGGATACATTTTTCAAGTAAGAAAAAAACCTTCTTAAACATAGGTAGATCCCAAGCAGAGCATCTTATTTTCATTTAAGCAAAATATTTTATATCTGACTGAAACCGATTTTGTTTTCAGTTTTATGAATTCTGAAAAATTTTCACCTTTGAACTGCCAGGCAACAGTCAGCTACTTTTGCACAGTGTAATTAACTTAGGAGCCTGGGAAAGAGTTGATTAGATGTGCTAGTTGGAAACAAGTTTCTTTGGCCCAAGCAATTGGGTATTTCTGATATATAGCAACATACCGTAACTGAAGAGCAGAGCTTTCTCCAATAGATGTGAAAGTTTCCTGATGAGTCAGCTATGATCACTGGACCTCACTCTTGAATTCAATATAGGTGATCCTGGTTTAGTTTTGCAAGAAACTCCAGTTCTGTGAAGCTGCATGACACCACTGCAAAGCATCTCAGATACCATTACAACAGCAGACATGCCACTGGTTTGCTAACGCAGGTTCTTGCTTGACTGTGAACAAAAAAAAAAAAGATTAATTACCCTTAGAGATAAGTGCTATCCAGACATGCAAAGACTGCCCTCGTGGCTCCCTGCAAAATAGTCCGTTCTTTCCTCGCAACTGCAGAGACACTTACTACTAAGGATTATCAGCCTCCCACTGGAGAAGCAATGTTGTCTGGGCCTCGGTAAACGGGCTTCAGCATATGGTTGTCTAAGAACCATAGAATGAACCAGTCATATCCCCCATAAAGGAAACATTTGCTAGCTCAGCATGAAAGATGATCAGCTATATTTTGTTGTCATGCAAGGTGTATTGTTTCGTCTTTTTAAAACTGTATCCCATGCTGGGCTCTCATGACTTTCTGCATCAAACTGGGGAGCTAAAGTAAGAAGGGTTGCCGTTTTAGTCTGCCTGCATAGTCAATGGATGAAGACACTTGGGCTGAATTGCCCTCTGGAGGTGCATATCACCTTCCAGCACTAATGGGGTAACTTCAGGTGATTAGGTACTAGTTTAGGTGCCTCAGTTGTATGCTTGAAGTCAAGTGGCTCAAATCCAGGAGCAACTGTGCTTTTCCTGTCCTAAACTGGTGCATGCTGTTAGTACATGTTGCAAAACAAATGGCAAATACTAATAGTTTTGGTAGAAGTGATAACAGTATGAAATTTAGCGCTTTGGATCCAAACCTCAGATACTATTATTCTCGTGGAAGATGTCCCTGCCCATGGCAGAGGAGTTGGAACTAGATGATCTTTAAGGTCCCTTCCAACCCAAACCATTCTATGATTCTGTGATTATTGCAAAAGTTCAGACTGGTTTGTATGTCTGACTTCACTCCTTCAACTATGCAGTGCTGCATAACTAGACACGTTGTGTAAGATTATTTTCACTTTTCATGGAAGCTTTACCCAGAGCTAACCACTACTGGAAACAAGACAGCAAATTTGCCAGGCCAACTTGCTGCTCTGGCACAGTCAATCAGTTGTTACTATGGCAAGTAGTGGTTTTTTTTTTTCTTCAGTGAACAGAACAAGGAAAGGATGACTCAAGCTGAGTTTCACAGGTGAAGTTCAGATGAGTTCAGATCTATACTCAATGTTCCCATATGCTTGACTCAAGTCCAAACATTTAATTGTCAGCTCCAAACAAAAACTTCCAATGAAGCAGCAGAGGAGGGGATTGTGAACTCTGCTTTCCAGCACTAAGGACTTGAGCACTTTTTTTTTTTTTGTAATCTGTCATTTGTACTTTTTCATACTAAAGGTGACAGTCTAATTCACATATGACCAACACCCATAAATCATGCGGGGGGGAGGAAATATTCATAAATCCATATCAAACAGCACCCAAATTATGACAAATGACATGGCAGTCATAAAATTGCACAAGCACAACTCACCAAGTCATTAATTTCATGGCTGTGGAAAATAAACAGACACATTTTTTTCGCAGCCCTAATAAATTTTAAAAAACTCAAAGAATGGTCCATCTGCTTCGAATAATTTTTAATTTCCTATTCTGTCTCGTTCCCATTAGCTATTCCACTGAGATATTTGCTAAATTCTTTCATTTGCCTCCTCCCATCTGTATTCAATTACTCTATTCCCAAATAGAGTTAGTTTTTCTTTCTCCTAAGCACAGTACAAAATATCCCCACCTGTACCTTAAAGCAAATGTTATGTGTGTTTTATTATCTGTTAGACTCTATGAGTCATTCTAACTCGATTGCCTGTGCTGAAAGACTTGGAGGGCAATCTGATTTTGATGTTTTCTGGCTTTGGTGAAAAACACTTGCCTGATTCTCATAGCTAATCTATTAACTTGGTAAATGCCTCAACAGATGTTCTAGAATCAGCTAGGGATCAGGGTCTGTCCTCATGACAGCGTCCGCTTGTAAGTTTGAAATATTTAAATGTTCAGAGATCAGAGGCCAATGATGTGTTTCGGGTACAGGCTTTCACTAAATCATATTTTTTCAGTCAGTCCCTGGAGTGCATTCCACATACAATAAGTGGCTGGAGTGCTCTGAGTGAGGCGGCCAAAAGTACAGGTCTCCTTGAACTTTGAAGGGACATGAATTTCAAGGCAGGATTGGCTTCTTTTATTGAAAAATGGAACAAATTTTAGACTGTGCTGAAGCTGTTCCCTTTTAAGCTACACGTCTTTTTTCCAGTTACTTTCTTCCTAATGAAGCCATTAAGAAAGTATAAGCCTTGGCTTTGAGACCTGCTTTTGCAAGGATAACTTAATGTCTCTGAGGAACCTGTTCTAAGCCATCATCATCTGTTTGGGTCAGAGCTGCTATACATGATTCACTTACTCTGTGCCTGATCCTCCACCTTGTTACATTGGTTTAAGCCAGGGTTGCTCCACTTACTCTAAGCCATTCCACTCTAATAGCACCAAGGCTGCACGGACTGACTGGGATCACCAGAGCAGAGCAATCCCTTGAGAAGGCAAGAAGGCTTTACTCCTCCTATAGGAAGGGAGGGATAGATGCATGACATCAGTCTCAAGCCCACATGAATTTCCCTTTTGCAGGCTAATGCAGTTTTCTATCCAGCTAGCACCACTAGAGCAACATAAATGAGAAAAAAAAAGGCTCACAACACAGAAAACCCCATGGCCACTGCTGCACCCACTCTGCTTTCAGAAATGGTCCCTTGTCAATCAAAGCCAAACCTGATAAGTTTATTACTTTTGCGAGCTTTTATATCATCTTGATTCTTGTAAGAACTGTTCAGGCTTGTGATAAAATGACCCGAACAATTCAATTTGAAATGGCTGCAAGCTTCACTGAAAAATTTTTCTCAGTGAGATCACATAAAAGGCAGAACAACTGGAAATCAGTATATCTTTCTCCGACCTTTACTCACTGCTTTACTCTGGTCACTTCACTTATTTTTTGTTTACCTCCTCTTCTTCATCTCTTAAGTGGGCTTTATTAATGCAACCTTACTTCACTGTTTTGAAGCTTAATTAGTGAATGTTTGTAAAGTGTTTTGAGATCAATACAGTATTATTACTAATGTATTCAAAGTCTCATCTCTGCTGCTATTTTCTCTTGGAGGCTTGACAAGGCGCCTTTCACTGTTCCACATCTTCAACAATCCTTGAAAACAGCTCTACTGTTAGAGCTTTCATCTGAGAGATCAGCAGATGGAGTTGGAAGAGTGAGAAGGGAAATGACTGATTTGTACCGTTATTGCTGTTACACATAGTGCTTTCTAGAAGACAAAATAGAAAATACGAAGGGAGGGTTGAAAAAAAATACTTCAGCTTTTAAAGAAAGACACTGAAAGTACAGAGAACTGCTTATATGTTATCTGAAATTACTGCATTTTTCAAAAGCATCCTTTTTGTATAGCCAACTAGTTAGCATTCAAGCCTGACAAGAGTTGGAGAAAGCTTCTAAATGTGAAATGAGTGAGAAGAAACAGAAGAAAGGGTCACTGGAAATGGTGTTCCCATCTGAGGATCTATGGCAAGAAGCTTCATTAAGGAAGATTTGTTGTCTGGTAACAAATGTGGAAAAATTAACCACAGCTTAACTAGTAGGAATAGTTTCTTCCTTCAGTTTTCAGGCTGTGTCTCTGCTGAAATAAAATCTCTTCCTTTCCTGTCACTGGGAGATTAAAAATGGAACTGGTTACTGGAAGATAAAAACTCTGATTTTTAAAGTATAATCCCTGTAAAATTCTCTTTATAAATTAGGCAATTCTGCATACTTGCTCTTCACTTCTTGTCTTTTTTGACACTTTCAAAGTGGCATCTTTTTCAAAAAAATAAGAAGAAACAATGGGCTGCATCCCAGTCCAGTCTTGCTGGCACAAGTGATGCCTTGACCTGAAGAACTAGCTAGGGACTGTGCTGGCAAGACAGAATGTCTGGGTAAGGGAGAGCAAACAAAGCCAATTTTAACCCATGTGCTCCTGCTGATGTAGAAAATCTGACAACAGAGGTGGAAGTGATACGATCACTGTGTGTTCCACAGGTATAAAACACAGAATCATAGAATAGTTAGGGTTGGAAAGGACCTTAAGATCTTCTAGTTCCAACCTCCCTGCCATGGGCAGGGACACCTTGCACTAAACCATGTCACCCAAGACCCCATCTAACCTGGCCTTGAACACTGCCACGGATGGAGCATTCACAACTTCCTTGGGCAACCCATTCCAGTGCCTCACCACCCTCACTGTAAAGAACTTCTTCCTTATGTCTAACCTAAACTTCCCCTGTTTAGGCTTCAACCCATTACCCCTTGTCCTATCACTACAATCCCTAAGGAAGAGTCCCTCCCAGCATCCCTATAGGCCCCCTTCAGATACCGGGAGGCTGCTGTGAGGTCTCCATGCTGCCTTCTCTTCTCCAGGCTGAACAGCCCCAACTTTCTCAGCCTGTCTTCATACAGGAGGTGCTCCAGACCCCTTATCATCCTCGTGGCCCTCCTATGGACTTGCTCCAACAGTTCCATGTCCTTCTTATGTTGAGGACACCAGAACGGTACACAATACTCCAAGTGAGGTCTCATGACAGCAGAGTAGAGGGGCAGGATCACCTCCTTCGACCTGCTGGTCATGCTTCTTTTGATGCAGCCCAGGATACGGTTGGCTTTCTGGGCTGCAACCGCACACTGCTGGCTCATGTTAAGCTTCTCATCAACCAACACTCCCAAGTCCTTCTCTGCAGGGCTGCTCTGTATCTCTTCTCCACCCAACCTGTAGCAGTGCCTGGGATTGCCCTGACCCAGGTGTAGGACCTTGCACTTGGCTTGGTTGAACTTCATGAGATTGGCATTGTCCCACCTCACAAGAATGTCAAGGTGTCTCTGGATGGCATCCTTTCCCTCCAGTGTATCAGCTGAACCACACAGCTTGGTGTTGTCAGCAAACTTTCTGAGTGCGTGCTCAATCCCACTGTCCATGTTGCCGACAAAGTGTTGAACAAGATCGGTCCCAACACCGACCCCTGAGGGATACCACTCGTTACTGGTTTACAACTGGACATTGTGCCATCGACCACAACTCTTTGCATGTGGCCATCCAGCCAATTCTTTATCCACCGAGTGGTCCATCCATCACATTGATGTCTCTCCAACTTGGAGACAATGATGTCGTGCAGGACAGTGTCGAACGCTTTGCACAAGTCCAGGTAGATGACACCAACTGCTGTGCCCCAGTCCATCGGTTCCGTAGCCCCATCATAGAAGGCCACCAAACTGGTCAGACAGGATTTCGCCTTAGTGAAGCCACGTTGGCTGTCACCAACCACCTTAACAACACCTTGCTTTTCATGTGCCTTAACATGCTTTCCATGAGAATCTGCTCCAAGATTTTGCCAGGCACAGAGGTGACACTGACTGTTCTGCAGTTCCCTGGGTCTTCCATTTTCCCATTCTTGAAAATGGGGGTTATATTACCCTTTTTCCAGTCATCAGGACCTTCACCCAACTGCCATGATTTTTCAAATATGATGGGTAGTGGCTTAGCAACTTCATCTGCCAGCTCCTTCAGGACCTGCGGATGGATTTTATCAGGTCCCATGGACTTGGACATGGCAAATATAAACTTTTTCTTATAGCCTGTGCAGCCTGGAGGTGATCTCCAGACTCAAGCATGGCTGCATGGCTACACCACTCTTCTGCAAAGATAAAGTTTTTGGTTCAGGATCCTCTCTTTTTGACTGTATTCTACACACCATTTCTTCAGTAAATGTTTTGAAAAAGCTGTTTTCCATATTAACACAAGAAAGACAACCTGTTCTTCATACCAGATACATGCAGTTCCATTAACATAAGCTGTGTTGCATTTATAGATCCTTTGGTACAAAAAGAGATACATAAGTTTTTAACCATAAATTAAATACTATGTTATTATAGCTGCCCACAGCAGAGGGTGCTAAGATTAAAGAGAACTGACCATAGAGTTAACATCTGGGGCAAGGGGAAGAGATTTACAGCAATGAGGAGATGGATAGTTGTTGATTAACAGAGTAATAAAGACATCGGTTGACTCTTTATGAATGCTACCTCTGTTGCTTTTTTATGAAATTCAGGCTTTTCCTAAGGAGGTACAACATCCGGAGCAGAAAAATGATGCATGGTTTCTTGCATCAGTAATTTTTCTCAGAAATTGAATTTAATACACATACTAATTAAAACAAATCAGATCAAACAAACAAGCAGACAGTGAATGTTCTCCTATACTGGCTTTTTTTTCCCCTAGAAGTCTTTTAATCAGTCTCAAGAATATACATTTATCTCATGCCAAAAGCAACCTGAAGTAAGTAAGAGTGGAAAATTCAGAAATACTTCTGCCAGTGAAACTGGCTGTAACTTCAATGAAAATGAGGTATCTGACTGATAGCTTAGCTTCTATCGTGTTACAGTGGAAACACATCCTTGAATTTAGAGCTGTGTAATGACATTATTATATTAAGCTTGTTATTTGAAAACAGACAAACTGCCTCAAAATTATTCTACCAGATACGTCTGGCTTCATCTCTTCAAAAACGACTGCATATGTCATTAAGTCCTCCTCTCTATACCTACCTACCTACTGCTTTTCACAGACTGTTAAGTTTGCTTGTGGGGCAGGGTGAAACAAAAAGAAGGGAAAAGGCAGCAGCTTTCAAGTATGTGCCCAAAGGCCTGGAAAACTCACAAGTTTGAAAAAGGATTACCAAGTCTTTGACTGGTGAGTCAAGCTGAACTCAGAAGAGGAGCAAGCAAAAAGTTTTACCCTTTGATGAAATGCAGTGTCCCCTGTCAGTAGTTCTCAATCTTCTCTACACAAAGCAAGCCCTCCTCGATTCTCTGCTCACACTTCTGCAGAAGGCTTCTCTCCTGTTGAGCCCAGGAGAAGCAATTAGACTTGTCTCTTAGAAACACCTTGGAAACTGTCATCCTCAGCATCAGCTCTCTGACCTACAAGACCTGGACAGAAATAGGACGAGGGTCAGAGGAGGAAGTAACTTGGTAACTGGAGCCACAGTGATGAACTTGACTAATTTTAAGATGAAGCTGGAGAAGTTCACCTGTAACAGCAGAAATGATGTTCATTCCAGATCTACATTCCTGTGTGAAATAACTAGATTGCTTGCTAACCTAGAACAGTGAAAGACTAAGAACTAGGAGGCCAAAATATCTTCTCCCCACTTGCTATGGATGTGTTGCTCCAGGTCAGGACCCCACTACACAAGCCCAGCAGTGCAAGTAAAACTTTTACAGCTGCCATCCATGCAGTCCCTATACTGGGACTTTTCACAGCAGTAAGTTTAATGCAAATATCAAACAAACAGCTGATAACAGTAATTTATTAAATAAAATCAAACACCACCCCCTCGCTCCCACCTCCTCAAACTATAGAGGAATGAGAAATTCAGAGTAGTTTTTTTGCTTGCCAGCTTTGATATCAGGGGAACTCCCAATTTACACCAGAGTGAGTAGAAATTAGACCTGGGGGGAGAGCAGGTGTTTCAACAGTTCTGCTTAAAAGCACAGGATACATGCACTAGAAAAAGGAGAAGGGAGAGGAGAAGGCTGAAAGACAGACTTGCAGAAGAAATCCCACATACACCGTGGCTGGCAGCTTGTGGGGAATCCAGGCTTTGACCATGAAAGCAACTAATGGGATCCGCACAGACATCTACTTGTTTCAATGTAAGTTAGGAGGCTAAACAGGCATTGGGCTCATCAGCATTTTAGATGATCTGGGCTTTATCACTTTGGTATTACCTAACACCCTTTGTGCCTGAAGTCACAGTTTCAAATCTTGTGGCAAGAGGAATGTGGCTACTGATGATAAGCCAAAAAGAAAAGCACAGTAATACTCACATAGAGCATATACACGAGTCCTTAAGACAGAATTCCTGTTATGACTGCCATCATGACTGAAATTCGTTTAGCCACTATTCAATTATATGTTCTTTTTCTTTCCTGTTTTCCCCTCCAAGTTACCACTCTCACTAGGCATGAGAACTCATTGAAGAGTGAAGACAAGTAGTAAATAAAGTGCAATGGAAGTTGGTTTACATCTCTTTTCTATCACCTCTACGCAGCTCCCGCAAACTTTAAATGTAGGGGAGTAAAGACTAGGTTTTCTATTCAGACAATGAAAAGTATTGCATTGAATGTCAATTCTATAGGACAGAAGAGACTGAAAGAAAGAAACCATAAAAGGAAATGCACCATATTCTTCTACTTTCTACCCCAACAAATCCAATTAAAGTTGCCAAGACACACACACATGCCGTCAATCATTCCAGATCCCATCCACCCTATCAATATTTCAGCAGCATTTCACACTCTCACTTTCTGGGACTATGCACACTCCACACAGAATGCACTCATTGTTCCCCATGCTCCTTCCTTGCCCCTTTTAATCAGTCACAACAAGCCACATTCATTACTTTCCTGCACCTTACGATACTCCAAGCTAGCTGGTCAGCTGGCACAGCAGAGCTTCTTTGTGCTCCATTGATGGTTTGTGGCTTCATTTGTTGATTTGTTTTTTTTAACAGGAAAATGCTGGATGCAAAACTTGGTTGTTTATGTATAGAAGGACACCAACACAATAGAATTCTGGTTTTGCTTATAAAAATAGTTTTGCGTATTTAGAAATACTGCTTTCCTAGTGTGGTGGCCTCATTTTATAAAGCGCAAGGAAAACTGACTGAAGACTTTAGAAAATTTCTCATAACATACGAGATCTACAAGTCTCCCAGAGACACAATGTACCTGACATAGGCATTCTCAAAGCCTGCCCTACACACAATACCATTATCAAAATAACTTCAGTAATTTGGACTTCTGTTCCTATGCAGGCTGTAGGGTTCTGGCTGTGTATCTTGTGCAGGACTGAGGGTGCTCTCAGGCTGCCCTTGAGACACAGACATACACAGTAACTCATTTTCAAAGATGAGGCTTATTTTGGGCATACTGGAAAGATCACAGCCATGTCTTGTGCCAGTATAATAATAGTTCTGTCAGCTATCTCTTCAAATTCTCTCTTGATGTCACCAAGGGAAACATATAGAGAACTAATCTGATAGAGGATTTCACTGACTCTTGGGCTGCCTTTACTGACGTTTCAGGCAGTGACCTAAAGTAACTCCAAAAGAATGACCGAGCTTTTAAGCACAGAGTAGCTATTCCAGCTGAGCAATCTGTTGGTATGAATTTTACCCTTTTCCAGTGTTCCCATGTCCCGAACTGCTCCAGTGCTGAGTGGATTCCCAGCTTGAAGGTGAGAGCCTGCTGACAGCTCCTAATCCATTCCTATGACATTGTTCTTTTTTCCTGAAAGGTCTAAAGAGCTGACATTACAGCCTAATATCCATACAACATGACTGGAGTGCACAAGTGAAAAGGTACAAAAATACACATGCTGGTGACCACTGTGTGTGCTGGGCCAGCCTCCAGACAACAGGGACCAGTTCTGCACTTGATATAACCTATGCTGAATAGATATAACTAAATTCTAGTAATCAGTCCATATTCTCCCTCAAATCCAAACAGAAACTGGAAAAGGTTAAATATTTTATTCTTTTTTAGCAAAGAGGATTTTTATCTTTCTGGATTCATAGCCTGTCACATGCTAAGCTCTAATTTATAGGTCTAAAAGTGATCTTCAAAGTCCTACCTTGCGTCTTCAAATATGCTCTTCAGAAGTGTTGCTCGACATGACCACCCTAAGTTTGCCACTTAGACCACTTGGTGGAATTGCCTTGTCCCCCTTCCATTTGATCTTCATCAGGGACTGTAGTGATAGGACAAGAGGTAATGGGTTCAAACTAATATAGGGGAAGTTCAGGTTGGATACAAGGAAGAAGTTCTTTACTGTGAGGGTGGTGAGGCACTGGAAGGGGTTGCCCAAAGAAGTGATAAATGCTCTATCCCTGGCAGCGTTCAAGGTCAAGCTAAACAGGGCCTTGGGTGACATGGTTTACTGTGTGGTGTCCCTGCCCATGACAGGGGGTTTGGAACTAGATGATCTTAAGGTCCTTTCCAGCCCTAATGATTCTATGATTCGATGAGCTTCCTTTCCATGCCTCTACTTCTTTTTGCACTTATCTTGTAACTCGTCTGCTACACTGTATGTACCATTTTGAAGCTTTGATCTCACTTGGCATCACTACTAGGCACGCTTCACGTGCTTTTAGGTCAAAAGAGGAGAGGATTCTCTGCAGATTTGTTCTGATTGTCTTGCCTGCTCCATCGCACCTGTCACTACCTGAACCCCATCTTCATTCATGCACTTTGTAGCAGTCAGAATACGAGCAACACCTGCATGTCCTATGGGGAAGCAGCCAGCTTCCCCTTACTGCTGATGGACTTTGAATGAATGGGGCAATGTATTCCTCCCCCAGTTATTTAATCAAATAGAAAGTTATTTCTAACACAGCACCTGGACAAGCTGCCATTTATCAAATGAACAAAACCCCCAATGAATGAACCATTCTCTCACTTCCTTCTGTTTTCTGACACTGTTTTTGCAAATTAGGTGCAGTCAGCAGAGTATGCTTCCTGGTAAATCATGATAGGTATTCCATCAGATTTTGGTTTTGTAAGTCACTGACCTCTGAGCAGGAAACTATTCCAAATTTGTGAGCATCAACTAAGATGTGCGGAAAGGCCTTGATGTGCTTCTGAAGCATGATTTTGGAGAAATATGAATACATATTCCCTTGTGCTACAAGGGCTGTCCCTGGCAATGCTGTGGATTCACTAATACTAGCCTGATAAGCAACTAGTGCATTTTTAGAAATTATGCAAAACAGTAAAATTTGGATCCAAAGATTAGCAGCATTAAAAGGTTTTGACACATGTGATCTATTAGAAAAAAAGAGGCTTGAAATGATGGCTTAGGTTAGGGGGCTGGCTTCACAGTCGGACTTTGAAGGCATTCTAGTACCAGGTATTATAAATGGATTTTCAGAAGCTGGAGATTTTTAGGACCTAGGATTCATATTTGCAGAAGATAATAATTTTAGATTTTAATCTAACTCTGTATTTTCCTGGCAGGAGCAGGTATGGGCATGGAGCAGGATTGAAGTGGTTCATTTAAAAGATGGCAGCCACATGCAGTCTCTATCTGACCTTTGCATTAGGTAGATATTCAGGCCAAATGCACAGTTTCAGAGCTGTCTCTGGCTGGCCCCCTTCCCACAGGTTGACTGATTTTTCAAGAACATGTTCTGGAAAGATTAATCTGAATCCATGTGTGTTGTTACTATCATGTTATGAAAGACATCTAGAGAAAAGGCCTCCAAATGAGGGACATACAACCATCAGTCAAGGTCTGATAGGCCTCGGTACCAGTCTCTAGCACAATGTTTTCTGTCACTTCCCAGTTTAATGGTTTGTATTACTTAAAAACACATGACCTTCTCCACCACCACCCATCAATCCAAACACTAAATTATTTGGAAAGACCTAGTCTGATGTTCTGTGTTAGGCATGATACATGTACCTTGAATACCTATATGTAGCAATAAAAATATGTACCTTTTACAGATACACCATTTTATTGTAGTTATTTTTAAAAATGCACAGTTTCTTGCGGTGAAAGATGGTAAAGTAAGATCCAACAAAGAAATCAACACAAACTAGGAAAGATACTTACTAAACAACTTGATGCAACAGTACTGAAATCATGTCTTCATGTTAAATTCAGTCCAACCACTCAGGGTATTTGTTCTAACATTTTCATGAAGACCAACTGAATACACAACACCAATATTCTTCCATTAGCAAGACAAACAAGTCCATATGATGGGAAAACATTCACCTCCTGACTCCTCCCCAAGATGTCTATTGACAAGGACAAGACTGCTAGTAAACTTCCTGTGGAGCTCTGGAGGGCTCCTTACAAAAGGTTACAGGATTGCCCTTGATGGAAAGGAGGAGAACCTGATGTCATTCACTCCCCCTAAGAACAAACTCTGACAGATTTGAAGGCCAACAAGTTAATGGCCCTTGAATGACTCATATTTCAGAATTAGGTGCAGTTTGCATGCCACTAGATTCTGGGGACTGAATCAGGAACAGCACGGCTGAGAGCTGCCACATAGCCCTGCAGACTCACAATGGGTGTGAACTCCAGTGGGTGCTATAAATGGGTGCTCTACTCCACTAAATCTGTTCCATGAGCGGTTTCTGTCTTACTGGAGGTAGTGGTTTCTGTTTTGCCGTGCAGGCATAAACTCTTCGGAGGATGCAGAGACTCTTTTGCAGGCAAGTAGAAAATAAGTTCAACTGTTTACTTGTTCAGGTTGCATCTAGGCAATCAACAGAGTCTTAAATATGTAGATGACATATTAAAAGATGTGATGGACACTGTAACCTCACACTTTTTTTTAATTAGGAGGGAAAAGTTCCAATTTTGTTTTAAAAATGTGTTATTACTTCACTGCCAAGAACAAGGAGAATACCTCAAGGCTTTGAAAGAACTGACACAAATTGCTTCTGAGGTCAGGTGCATTTTGTATTACTTCTTTGTTCTCTTAAGTACAAACTACATACATATCCATCCTGGGATGAAGGCAAACTCAGACACCATTCAGGCAATATTCTCTTCCAGTAGTCACTACAGACATACACATTGGTTCTTAGGATGTGATTATATCCTTGCAAGTAGTCTTCAACAAAGGACTGAACAAGTTATTGTTATCGAACTCCTAAGGGAGTTAACAAATGTAAAGTAACACAGTACATGCTGAAGTTTAAAAACTAACACATTCAGAAAATCAATTTTCAGACTACATGTGAAAACATCTGCCACAAATATGCCTATCTATTGCAAAGGTATGATTATTGTGACATAAGGGTAACATGGGTAGGCCTGATCTATTAATTTGAAAAGGACTTAAAATGCTAGCAGCAGGAAAGCCAGCTTTTTGAGATGTGATCCTTAAAATCCAATTAGCCACACTAAATTCTAACTTTCCTTCTATAACATCAAAACATTCAAGGTAATGTATCGTAATGTAAAAACACAACATTAAAATATGCACAAAAAGAAAAAATAATCAGGAAAAAGTCAAGATTTCAACAGCAATGTTGACTCTTGACCATATGTCCTATATATTTATAGCCAGACAGAGAACAGAAATTCCATCTGAACAAATTTCTGTAGAAAAATGAACTTCACCATTCTTCAGATTCTGGAAAAGTAAAATTTCTCATCCTTAGCACTGCTTTATAAAGAAGGAATGCAAAAAGGTAATGCTGTTGCCAGAAGGCAGTGAAAGGGTAAGTTGTTTTGAACATCATGCCTGTTATGTATTCAGATACTACCTATTCATCCCCAGCATGAATTATGTCACGAAGTTTGTGACCTAGCATGAATTATGTCACCAAGTTTGTGACCTAAACATGTGTTGTTGCTAAGCAATACCCAGTCACAAGGTCTCCTGTAATCTGTACCATTTGCACTTTTACTACAGATGTGCCACGGTCAGTTTGCTAACATGATATCCATGCTCCCACACTGGGCAATAAAACTCACTCAGCTATTCTGTTTGCAACAGGTCTTAATATCTTCTTCTTGGCATAAGTCCACCCAGCATTGATGGCATGCACCTAGGCCCTTCATTATACATGACAGCTTTTCATGCTGTAAAGAATATTAGTTTTGAAGGAAGAGAAGAGGAGAAAAACTGGTCTTCCTTCTTGCAAAGAAAAGCTTGAGAAGGTAATCAAATTGCTAGGGCTGAGCAGACCAGTTCCTTACACATGTCTAAATTCTTGGGTTTATTCTTGGTTGTAAGCAATCAGTCCTATTTGGCATACACCTCAGCAGCCAAAAGTTTATGGTCTGATGCTGAATTAAGTGATCATCCTACACAGAAATGGGTCATGTCTGGGGAAAAGAACAAAACATAGTTTCCTGAACCACTCAAGAACACCGATATCACCTCTGCAAGCTTGCAAGGACACTTGAACAAGTAAAAAGAAAAAAACCCACAGCAAAAGACCTGTTAAAACACCCGGTCATGATGGGTTTTATCGCAGAACTTGGTCCCTTTTCTTCTTTGTTGTTCTTCTCAGGAATGCTTGGAGCATAGTCTGTCCACGGTCCATTGCTATAATGCGCAGGGACAGGAGACCAAGGCCTGACTTAACTCCTGATGCAGTTCCCTGACAAGGGACGATAGTACATGCCTCAGGAAAAGCAAAATCACAACAAGCACAGCCACACATGCACAAATGTTAAAAATCAAGAACAGAAACCATACTGATGCAAAGACTTTTTTCCATTTTAGTTGTCCTTTGTTGTTGTTGCAACAGCAAAATTAAGTAGCAGCCCTGTCTACCTGTGCCCTGAGCAGCTGTCAGGAACCAAGAGGGACTTTTTAACATGTAATTTGAAGATGACAAAATGCCCCAATGATGAAGTGACACATGGCATAGGGATGACCATTTGAAGCATCGGCTGAAAATGTTTCTCTCCTTAGGGCCTGATTCTGCAATTCTAACTTTGAATCACATGATCAATAAGTTTCTCTATTCACAATGAGATTAATGCCTGTGCAGGGGCCTGAGCTGGATGCATGCCACTTTCTAGGACTTAAAAAATTGTTTGTGATGCACTGTGAAAGCTAACACTTCAAGATAATCTTCCTGTCATTTTTGTAGGTAGCATATCTATTCCTGCCCTTAAATATTGTCTATGTGCAGTTCAAGTCAATGCAAACTGCAGGCAACCTATCTCTTCCTAACACACTTTCCAAAGAATTAGGTTCCTCTCATGTAATACATAGAGAAGACTAACTTGTTTCACACTTTGAAAATCTCCTTTTTCTCCCAAAACTAACAAACTACTGTTTCAATACCTATATCAAATGGTAGTGCCTGGTCTCAGACTGAACACCAATAGCATTTATTTTCATCTCTCTAGGATGTAGTGTGGCAAGAACTGTGGATTTGTTAAACACCTTCAGAACGTGTTACGGAATCACTCCTCTTGATCTAAAAATGTCAAAACCAAGCACCAGTCAACATAAAATAAAAGTGATATAGCATAGAGCAGAATAATAGTTCTAGCACATATGGTTTTGTGAGAAATTATTTTCTGTGACTGCCAAGCACGACAATGAACAGAAGACAAATGAGTTTCCTGCACTGTCTCAGCAAGGGTTGCCTGTCCTGTAAAGTCTGAAAGAGAGCTAACTTACAAGATCACCTGGAATTACCTACTGTAATTCTGATCAGCATTATATGTGACGGATAAAACATCTGTTTAAAGAAAATGAAATGTACTTATCAATGACTTGGATACTGACCAAAACCAGATCAAATGGTGGGAAGCTCTCCTTAAAAAAAATTTTAACAAAGCTTGCAAAGAGTTCTCAAACAGGTTATGGTGGTGCAGAGACATGGACCTCATAACATTTTCTGTTCTACCGATGAGCATGCCACGGTTAATTTAAACGTTCTAGTTGTGTGATACATAGAGAAAGGATTGGTGGATTATTTTGAAACTAAAATAATCTGGAAGAGAAATAGGTGAAATGGGAGGTATTCATGATAATATATGTTAAAAAAAATAAAAATCTGTTGTTGATCTAATCAGGAGGAAGGATATTTTAAGCATCATTGTCTTGTTCTCTTTGTCTGAGAACAAAGTTTCTATTAATGGATTTTAAAATGCCACTGTAAATTTGGAAACAAACTGTCCTTTCTAAAACCAAACAAAATTGATTTCTATACATGGTAATTGTAAACAGCAGAAAAATAGCACATATATGTATAGGAAAAAAATGTAATTTTGAGTGAGATGAGATGCTCACCAATAAGATTCTGCTAAAATATTCGTTATTGTCAGTAAAACTTCTCAGACTAACCCAAAACTCGTGGATCTTCCCAAAATATGCAGATTATATCTTGAATCTTCTTATGGACTCTGAATATGGAAGTCTGAATATCCCCTTGTGTTTCGGAATTTGTTGGCTGTGTCTTAAAATGTTATAAAAGGTTGCTTGAATTTTGGTGACAGAAAAGCAGAATTTTTTAAGCTGGGCAGACAGGAGATTTAGAAGGAGAGGACAGAGCAGCGCATGGGGAGTGAATTGGCTGGTAAAGGTTGAGAGCAGAGACAAAGGATCACTCTGGTGATAAGGGCGAAGTGGTAGATGATGGGAAGGTTCTCCAATTAGGGTGTGGGTGTGACAGCATCAGGATGATGAGAGGAAAAATGACTTTACCAGAGATGCTTGAAATCAACCAGGAAGGGAGAAGTCAGAACAATGCTTATTATACAGGCTTTGCAGGTGGAGGGACTCTTTTTCTAGCTGGATACAGCAAGCACAGCATTCAGGCATCTGAAACATAGGAGGCTGCATGGGAAGCCAGGGGCCAACATAGCCACAAGTCGCCTGACCCCCCCTCCAAGCTGCAAGCCCAGGAGTCTACTGAGATAACCACAAACCACAGTTCTGCCTACTGTGCAATGTTTGTAGTTTGGGCATGATTGCAGTGACACTCAGACGTCTGCTCCAATTGCCTTGAAAAATCAGCTCTGATTTAACCAGAATCTGCTAACATGAAACTGACAACTCCCTTCTTGTTAAAAATAAAAAAACTAATAATGCCCTCCTCTTGCCTAAGGACACATCTTGAAGCATTTATTCTTCATAAGCTGGTGCCTTCAGCAGGACTATTAGGTCCAACTCAGCAAATGTCCTTCAATCAGGACCTCTTTTAGGCAGCAGGCCTCCTTTCATTCACAAACATGGCTACAGCCCCACAGAAACACAGACTGAACACCTCTGTAACTGTGGATCATTGGTTTCTCATGAGATACGTTATGGGAGCTTTTCCAAAGCCTCATCACAATACTGTCTGATAAAAGATTTCCAACCTGCAACCCCCCACAACAGATCTCCTTGGAGCTTTTGGGGCTACTTATGCTTATTCCTAGAGATATCCCAGCTAGAGTTGGAAAGATGGAGCTAAATAAAATTATAAGAGAGCAAACCTAAAATTGCATTGGTTGTGCAAAAATGTCCCAAGGAAGCGGCACTATTGGTTTCAACACAAGTTTTATATACCACTTATAACCAGTGGAAGAGTCTCTGGAGAGAGTGATTTAGAAGAGGAGGATCATTTGGATGCTTAGAATTTCCTCTGTAGAAAAACTATCTCTTCATTGACTGTATGAGGAGCCTGGAGAGGTCAGGGAACGAAAGCGCAACAGCAGACTCTCTTCCTCAGAGAGAGGTATCAGAAAAATCATCATTAGAATTTGCCCAAAGAGGGAAGTCTCAACAGGCAGACCAAAATCTGAACAATAATTATACTTAACTTTCTCCAACCATTTCCCTGAAAATTTTTAACAGCAAAAGAAAGTAGGTAAATGAGTTTATACATTGAACTTCTCAGTAAATAACATGCAAAGAGAGAAGGGAACCTGGATTAAATTATTATGAACAATGAAAATTCTTTTAGGGTAAATCTGAAAGGAAAACGCATGCTCTGTTCCAGTTGGGAGGATCTGCTTCTTGTCATGTACGGCATGCATTTGCCAGGGCGCTTCTTTACTTTTGTAACAAAATAGCTTTGTGAATATCCTGGTCTCCAAGGGCAGACATGAGGAGGAACTAGGAATTCTCAAGTTCAGAGCTTGACCCATGTGATCAAACCCATACACTTTTCTTCAGCAGGAGAAAAGTGTTCTCACTGTGTTGTCTCAGGCCCTGTACATCAACCCGAATCTTCAGCTCGTTTCATCTTTCCCTGTATTTTTAGTCTGGGCAGATCATCCTGTTGTACTTGAAGATTCACACACTCTTGTGCAACTGTTTTATTTCACCCCTCACTCAGCCAGCCGTACAACAAAATCCAGAGAAGAAGAGTGAGCTCTGTGTACTGTCAGAGCTACATAGTTCTGACTATTATTTCCGCTTGACGGCTTTGGTTTTATCCAAGGATTATTCAGTTTGGGAATAATGGGAGATTTACATGCTTGCACACAGGTCAAATGACAGTCAGAATGCACATGTGTTGCAATTTCTTCACCTGCAGATTATTCCTGGTGACCGTTATTTTAAAGCTTTCCTAACTGGCAATGGCAGAAATTACTGTTTGAATCCTTCTGTTTGCAGACGGATGCCGATGTCCTCCTAGTGTTCCAGTGGGATACTGCTTTGATATTGAATGATAAATTGTTTCAAATAATATCGGCAGAGGTTTTCTACAGAGCAATTCTTAAATACACTGAATAGGTCCCTTAAACTCATTGGAATTTTTTTCCAAGTAGCTGTTTCTTAAACCAAGACCATTACCATGCTATAGTTTGAGTTTTAGACAAACTCCAGCAAATTAACATCAACTACAATGCCTTCCCCTCTGACCACAGGAACTACAAATGCTCTGCTATTTTTCCTGGTATTCCTAAAGGTGTCAGTAATCATTTGGATATATTAAAAAGGAAATAAAGAGAAAGCTGTGCTGACTTTTGCTCCATAAAATAGGCAAAATAAAATCAATGTGAATTTCACCATCTGTCCGGTAACAAAACAGAGAAAGAAATAACAGTTTTGCAGCTTCTGAGGAGTTACCATGACCGGCTGAAATACAGCTGTGAATTCTGGATGTAAATAATGAGAAGACAACAGAGGAAGAAAACACCCCACTGACTTCTTGATTGAGTTATTCATATTTAATGACGATGTACACACAGGCAGGTTAAAGAAAATTACTGGCACTTATTTCCAAGTTTGTCTAAGTTTCCTAGAACCATATACTACTACCCAGACAAGGTGAAAGTATGCAAAGTATTCTCCATCACTTTTTGGGTCTTTGGGATTGAGTATCTCCCTAAAGATATTTACAGTCATATGTGATCAAGCCTAGTGCACACAACACTAACGAAACTCTTTAGCATGGGTTACACATGAGTAAAAATTAAGAGTAGAATGGTCTCTTCTACCTCCTCAACACGTAGCAATGAGGGTGTGGGGAGAGGAGAGAAAATTGGTGATAATTCCAAGAGGGAGAATTCCTAAATGCATTTACCAAAACCAACAGGATAACAGGCACTCCAGCTCTATCAGCTGCAGATTAGCAAGGAGCAAGCCCTCCGCTCACTTCAGAATCTCACCACTTTATCCTTCCTCAGCAAAGTATTTTGGTCAGAGCATAAAGGTAGGTCTCACCTCTGGAGACCTCCTCTCAGGTCTTAACCTCTTCTGAGAATTCCCAGGAATGCAGGACACATGCCAAGGGACACATCTTTTGAACAGGAGCTTTAAAACAGAAGCCTATTCAGTGACCATAATAGATCAGATGGCTTTTTTGCTTGCTTGATTTTAACAAAGAGCAGCTCCATCATAAATCTTCACTTCAAATTTGATTGCTTTATAATATCTCATACTGTGATCTAACTGGCATCTGCACTTGGCTCTTATTAGGTGACGCCATATGGTACAATTAGAAGCGGAGACAGAGTGCCATTTAGAGAAGTTTAACTTCATTCATCTACGATTAAACTATTCTCATTCATCTGCATGCATTCAAGATCCTAATTTAACCTCTAAAGATGTTCCTATTTGATGCTGCATTTATCTTTTGTATTTTTGAAACTCTAAATCACTAAGCTGTACTTCTATTGTAATTTGCTTAAGTTGTTTGTTTGTTTTCTTACTAATATGGTTTCACAGCCAATCGCAGGGTTAGCTGGATTGGCAAGTTGTGTGCAGTTTCCAATACCTCACGTTCTCAAAGCAAGCAAAGGCTCTGTTGCACATTGCTTGCCACCCACTGGGAGATCTACACAATTGAATTCAGCTTTGTCTTGCGATACCTACATTCTAGCCATGGCAAAAAATAAATCTGCAGGTTATCAATAAAGGACTTTTAATCGGCAAGACTGTTTTATTTATTCATGGGGAGATAAGTGAGTCCTAGAATGCCTTCTTTCCCAGAAGGTTAGGGGGTTGCACACAACTCACAAATCTTTCTTGATAATCCTTTACTTGAACCAGAAATTGTATTATGTTTTTGTTCTTTCATGCCTAAAACTGACCAAGCGGGCAATGATTTATTAAGCTGGAGTCTTAAGTCTCCTGCCACACAACCCACTTAGTCACAGTAATGGCTATGAAACAGATCATGCATTCTAAGATAGGCTATAATTTGCACTAAAGAAACTTGTCTGTTTCAATTACCAAATTTAATTTGCAAAGCCCTATAAAAGGTTACCAAGTAAAAAGAAACAAAGCTGCTAAACTTTAGGTTGTAATGTTACGTATTACATAAACACGCAGAATAGAAGAGAAAGTAAGAATTTGGTATGGACCCAAAAGATAAAAACCAAATGCTTTCACGTAACTAAATGCTGAGCAGACCCTTGCAAACAGGTAGCATTCTTCCAGTCTACAGTTTTGCATTCCGAGTCTCTGTTTGCAAATAATCAGAGGTAATCGTATGCTTTTGCATACTTCCCCAGTGAAAGACTGAAACTGGAGCCCACTTAGAGATGTGTAAGAAAAGTCCTTCAAGAAAAGAAGATGCTTTTATTGAAAGACTGATTCAGGGTTGTAAACAAAGCACCATGCATTTTTAGATGCCGATTAAGCACGTCTTAAATTTTAATTTTATTCTTATTGATTTCAACTTACATCCAAGGTTATGTGCATTCCAGAGTATTTTAAGTAATTTAAAAATTGGGTTTTCTTGGAGAGTGCACGGGGGGGAGGGAAAAAGTAGTCTTGTTGTTTTCAAATAAATGGAGTTTCTCCAGCTAATCCAAATTATTTGGAATATATAAATTTGTTAAAATTCGGTTTAGTGATATATCTGGAAAAGATTAAGGCAGCTCTACTGTTACTTTTCATTAGTTAACAATCCAATATTTTGCTTTGAAAAAACAGATAATAGAAGATATAATTTATTATGACCATTGCAGTCGATTCCACCAGCTACTTATTATAGAGATGAAAAAAGATTTGGAAAGAGGCATTTTTGGAAGTTTCTCCAACATAAAGCTATGCATAGACCTCAAATATCTTAATAGCTTTACAATTTTGTTTTCCTGTGTGAATGTGCAATTAAGAGGAAGGAACGTTAACTGGGAGGAAATGAATGGAAAGCCAGAAAAACAGAGAGTGAAAGAACCAAGCAGATCAAAGTGGAAGATACAAGGGGCAGGCACAGCTGAGATGCAAATGGTGAGGAGGAAGCTCAGCAAATTCATAGTTAGCAGAGGCTGACACTGGACAGAAGTAGGCTTGGAGGTACAGCCGCAGCCAGAAGCTGATATCCTCATGACGAGGGGACACTTGCCAGGCTAACATGGCTCATTTTAAGCATGAAGGGGCCATTTACTTCCCATCACTGAAACTGATTAAGTTTCATTAAATTATTTCAATAGTCAGAATCAAGACTTTCCATCCAAATTTAATCTTATGTAAGATTTGCTTGTTCAGGAGAATGAGAGAACTAGATTTAAGTCTCAGTCACACATCTATTAGGCCAGCAGGTCAGGTGGGAATTTCTCTAATTTGCAACTTCACAGTTACAATATGTGCCTAAGAAATGGGAGATGTGGTAAATTTCTGACCGTGCTGACAAGTTCCTTTTGTGATAACTCCAAGCAAACTGCTTCGATTACCTCTGTTTCAGCTTGTTCTGTAAAGCAATTACAGCAATGTTTGCTCACTGTGAAGGTAGTGCAAAGGTACGCTGGAATTTGCAATACAAATTTTGATTCCTGGACTGCAGCTGTTACTTGTTGAAATTATTATTATGCAGCAATTGATTCGGACCTGGTAAGTTTCTGTAAGAAAACTGAGAGGCTGCCACACCATTTTAGTCACCTTTGAAGTATTTGTGAGGGATAGATACAGATCTTTTCTAAATGGAGATGAAGGAAAGGAAGAGGTAGGAGATGAGGCGGCTGTGACCACAGCCCAACTCACAGCACTACATGCCTCACTGACCAGTATTACTTGTGGGTGGCAAAGACCTGCAGGATGATACGCACAGAGGCTTGAACACAGACAGATACACCTGCACCCACTTAACAGCTACACACTTCAAGTACTGACAATTCTTTTCCTATTTCATCTGCACTGCTCATTCAGCACCCTGAACTGAGATTATAGCTCCAATATATTTTATAGTAGCTACTTTTTAGAAATTGCCTTGCATTCTTCACAACACATTATTTGAAAGTGACACTCTAAAATGCAGAGATTGCCAGATAAGATAAAATGTTTTTGCCAAGACCAAAAAACTGTTACTTTGATTTTTAGACCCAGTAATCTTGTTTCTTTTAATGATTGATGAGAGATCACTATTGAAACGTTCAAGTGAGTTGGCAGTGCATGCAGCACAGATGAAATGTTGCAAGTGCAGAAAAACATACACCAGAAAAATGGTCTTGAGACTTCCCACTAAAATAAACCCCCTTGCACCTGGAGAGAAGAAACACAAAGCATTCACCTGAGGCTTTTCATAAAGTATTTCTATAACAAGAATTACAACAATGAAAAGATTCTGTTACTAAAAGATATAAACAAACATTAACATGTTTAGTGACATTAACGCATTAAGTCATCTAGGGTTTCTACTATTTAAAGTTACAGAAGTCTTTGCATTGTAATAGCACAGATATTACTAACCATCTTCAGCTGATCAAGCTATGAGGGAAATTCGTGTAATAAAATAGCAGTAGCGTGGAAAATTTTCAGATAAAGATGATGTTGTATTACACAAGGGCTCAATGTTGACTGAAGTCTGACCCACATAGGCAACTAGCAGGTCTATTCAAGGGGTATTTGTGTCAGGAACTGCAAGACAGTACTGTATTTGTAAATAGGGTTTTCTGCAAGTATGGTTGTACAAATATGATGCCAACAAGACTATATAAAAATGGCTTCTCTTCACAGGAACAAAGAAGGCTATATGCAAAAAAAAAAACTCAACCGAAAAACCAAAGGCCTTTACTAACCATAAGCCTTTACTTTTCTCTCTGTTTCTGACTATTTTCCTTGTAGTAACCATTATCAAACAACAGGAAAAAATCCCTATGCATAGACAACACGAATTGTCAGTGAACAAACAGCTTTTCGACTTATTTGGACAATATTTTAAAATCATTGCAGAAATTAGAATATTTTTAATCATAAAAATCTAAGCTAAATTTTTCTGCCATTTTTATGAACATCTCTTTCAGCTGGTCCGAACGTTTTCTGATGCTGAAAAGGACATAATTTTTGCTGTACAGTTTTTTCCTGACAACCTCTTGCATGGCAGGTCAACCAAAGACAAATTGTTTATTTCAAGCTCTACCCCTACTTGACTGCTGAATGCTGATCTCACAAGTTCTTGTAGAGGGAAAATGTTCATTTCCCTAAGCAGACAAGGCACCCACACAAGTTAGTGTGAGGCCAACTTTCCACTGAAATTGTTCCATGAAAGTCAATGCTCTTTAAAGTGACTGTTGAAGTGAGAAAATGGATGTGCTTTTTGACTGGTTTTTAGGAATCACTCTAGAGATTTTACAGAAGCATGGTTGCAAATCATGTTACCGTTAAATTCTGTTCACTGTTGTCTTAGGCCAGTACCAAAATATGTTTCAAAAGAAAGATGAATATCTTGACAGAATGGTTAGAGGACCCCGGGCAAATACATGATAGGAAATGATGACTGACTGAATACTAGCTGGGGCGAATGGGCATGCATGAGTAGAGACAGCAAAGTTAAAAGTGCTCAAAAATGGGAGCAGTACTAAGCAACAGCAAAGCCTGGAGCCCAGACTCTTTATCTGCTTAGTCCTATCTCTTACTAGGAGTCTGCTGAAGTTGGAAATAATACGTTCATTTACCCTTGCTGCTGATTTGGTAGCACAGGTTTAGAAAGAAGTTGAATGAAAGCAGAGCCATGCAAACAGAACCTGACAGACATTGTGAGTGAGGTGGGCTTTCTAGTTCTACCTTGGGAAAATTGATGTTTCACCTTATGGTGCTCCCAGACCACAAAGGCAAAAAAAGTTTTCAGCCACTTGGAATTTGTTCTTCAGATGATCAAAGAAACTTTCTCACGCATTTGCAGGAGAAGCAGCTAAGAGTGCACATGGCGGACATTACTGGGGGACACATGGCTAACTGTGCAAGGCAGAACATGTACTGGAGAGCCCCCTTCGGTCTCTGGAATCCAGCATAAATGAATAGCTGAAACAACAGAACCTGAATGGTGCTGATCAGTTCTGATGCATGAAGAGTTCCCAGAGTCAAAGGTACCTTTTTATTAACTGTTTAGGCAATGCTGATTTATCCAGAGGGATGGGAGGGGCAGGAGTGAAAAGAAGTAGTTGGGTAGTCTGAACATGGTTTAGAGCTATTTGCATGTATAAATTACCAGAAAAATATTTATGACAGTGAAGTTTATACTGAAGCTTGGACAAGGTCATCTTTACTATCAACTACTGGTTGACATCCTAGAGTATTTTCTTTGCAACCAGCACACAAGTCATCTTTTTAATCTCCGTATTGGCCAAGAAGCCATCCAAATGCCTGGCTTACTATTTCGGTCTGCCTAATGGGATAGGTTCTCTGCCTTGGCTGTGAACCTTGTGAACCTGCTTTGGCTTACCTTGGCTGAGGGTTAAGTATCTAGGAAGCCTAAAATATTCCCACCAAAGCACTTAAAAGACACATAGCCTGAAGTTTACCTATGGGTTTTTGTGGTGTGCAGCCCAAGCATGCAAGTTTTTGCCTTCCTTTTTCTCTAAAACCCTGGCCAGACCCTGCCTTCAGCTTCTGTGCCACTGGAACAGCATAACTGTGACTTAAGAGTTGTCATCTTCCTCTAGCTGAGATACACTCCGTGCAACTTCGGCATGCTTCAGAGATGACCTGAATAGCACATTTTTATCTCAGATCTATCTATCCAAGTGCTCACTGACTACTCCTCTCACCGTCCACAGACACGTTACAAAAGGGGCACAGCAGCCAGTACCAAGCTCCTTTCTATTATGCTTTTTACAGTGTCTCTGAACCCAACTCACTACACCATTTCTTTTATGTCTATTTGTCAGATATTTAAGATCCTGTCAACAAGCAATTAGATAGCCCAGAATGATCAGCAAAACACAAAAAAGTGGCAGGCTTCTAAGAACTCAACTTCACTGTCAACAGCCCTTTACGTCCTTATTAAAATCAGGTAGAGAAGTATCTGTAAGACATACTTATGCTTATACTTAAGCAGCTGATAACTTTTCTGCTTTCAAAACATTTAACTTTTCAATTCAGAGTTTATTCTGCTTCCATGTCATTCCCAGAGCTCAACAAATTCATCCACTTTCTGAGCATTTTCCCGTCTCCTTCACTATTCTTTCTGAAATGCAGTACAGCTGTCAGCAATCAGCACAAATAGGTCATGAGCAGAAATGAGATGGCACTAAATCTTCTAGACTGCACAACTCCTGCTGTGGGACTTTGTGTGACTTCTAGGGGGGGATGTAGATTTTTCCACAGCTCTTGGTGAAGAGCCTGTTTGCTGGACTTTGTATGTGGGTATTTTGCCTAGGAAATGTATTCCATAAAAGTAGATCCATCAATTTTACTCTGGGTTTCTTTTAGGGAGTGGTTGGTTGGTTTTTCCCCTAAGCAAGGAGGTGCTCAATCGTCCTGAACATCAACACACTTTCACTCTCCTACCACAGGATAAACCTCCAGGCTCCATTCAGCAAACTGAGTCCTGATTCTACTCAGTAACCGGTTGAGGAGTGTCAAGTGAAACAACCATCCAAGTCAATGTAACTCTGATATCATGGTTTGGGGATTGTTGGGTGGGTTGGGGTTTTGCCAAAAAAAATCCTTGAACCATAAACCTGCCCTGTTAATAATTCTGCTTCTGCATTATCTTGAAGAGCATAGCATTTGTGAATTTTCAGTGTTGAAATTTTGCATTTAGATATTTCAGACAAAATACTCAGAATGCAAAGCTTTAACAACATGCTGTTAGATTTTTGGAAATATAGTTCTCAGAACACAGCACTGGGACTCACGATAGCCACCAGTACCACAGCAGTTACCACCAAAGGATCTCAAAGCACATGATAAACCACTGTTAGGTATCATAGCACCTTTAAGATTTAGGCGAAACTGTGTAATAAGACAACGATTAATAATGCGCAAGAATATACTTCAAATACCTCTTCATATATCACACTTGTGCTTGGAGTTGAGCAGTTTTTACTCTCTTGCTCTTGTTCAAGATCTAATAGAACTGACAAACCAGAGAGGATATCAGCTCAGAAGATAACAGCGAACTGATACAGGCACACAGGGTGAATGTTTTAACAGCCAGTTGTTCTTGGGATACCCAGAACCACCTAAGGTCATTTTAAAGAAACCTTTATTTGGCTATGCCACTCCATAGAAAATACAGAGCAAGTTATGGTGGTAATGTATTACTGTGTTATGAGTAGCATTTGCCCAGCATTTCCTTTTAATACTTTTTAGCATGAAATAATAAAAACATGCAGTTAAAATGCCATGAGCAGAAAAGCGATAAATGTAAATCTGTTAGGCCATAAAGTTTCTGCTGTGGGCCTTTTTAAGTAGAGAAGGATTTGGTGTGGGTGTGAGGGGTGTGGTGGTGCTATAACAGCAAAGGGAAAGTAACACAGAAATGCAGAGAACGAGAAAAATGCTGGAAATTTAGCTACGGTACATGTAAAGGTCACACAAACCTGTTTTTCACTTTTTAGGAAAGAATCCTTCTGGAGGGAAAATGCGCCAGACCTGTCTCACAAGTCTTCAGAAGGGGGCGTGCAGCCAGGCGGGCCCACTGCTCTGGGAAAGGACTCTGGGGATTGCATGCGCCTCGCCCGCAGGTGGTCAGCTTTCCCTCTTCCTTTCTTTCCTTGTATTTTACTGTAATATTGCTATTTTTCATTGTATTTGCAGAGGAACAAGGAAGACAGAACACCCTAAATATTCTAGCTTTTACCTACCTAAGATTATTCCTGGACGACTCCTGCTGCCTTCTCCTCCCAAGACAGCTGCTGGAATTGATACTAAAACTTTTCAAAACTAAAGTTCATTTGTATTAGATACCTTCAAAAGGCCTCAACAATAACTCTTACTCTAAATCAAGCTTTGATGTACTATAGATTGCTACATTTAAATTCAATATTCCCCAGTAATACTCTGCTATTGTTTAGGTGAACAATTATGTGCAGATTCATTCCTGCTTCAGTGCAGACTCTGTCGTGTACAGACAGCTAACTCTGAATAGGTTTCTGCAAGCATAATTGTCTAGTCTGATTAGGATATGGATTATATACTACCATTTTTGGAGTCCTGAAAAAGCAGACTGAAGATTTTAAAGATAAAGGTAATTGACTAAGAGAAGAATGATCACTATACCTTTCAACACTCTCCATATAAAAGAAGCATCCTCCCACTATATAAAAAAGGTTTAATTGTACAGTTATTAGACATCACTAGATTTTCAGCCAAAGTGCAACAATGTAGAAGGTTTTATTATGAAGGAAATGCCCTACAGAAATCTGTGAAATGACCTGGAGGTTCCAGAAGTTATCCAGAATTACAGATAAGAGTATCTATAATGCTACTGCATTGTTTGCCATTACTGACGCTGTTTGGTTCCCTGCTACCTGCTGGTTCTCTTTCAGGCCTCTCATCCTGACAACATGATACAGTTTCTAACAGTTACCCAGTATGTAACTGATGTGAAATGAGCTGGCTAAACTCTACAAGCATCAAGAGTAATTTGAGTTGAAAGCAAATGGTGTCAGAGAGAGACTACATCACAAAAACCAAAGTGGAATTTCTATGGGAGAAAACACCACAAGAATGTAAGAGGGTCAGTTCTGCAGAGTGACTTTATAATCCCCAATTTATATCATGTGTCATGAGGCTTAAGTTTATTAGTGTGTGCAAAGGCTTCAGGGTGATTTAAAATTAAAGATTACTAAGCAGCAAATGAAGCACAGCTAGCATATCTCTGATATGAATTTCTAGCGGTGTTCAAGACTCTACATCTTGCAAAAAGGCACAGTTCTCAACAGGTATAAATGAAGCCTGAGTTGCTAGGGATACACCAACTCCGGGAGCTACAAATCAGCAACACAAGGGAAAATATTTTATGATATTTTTCACTTTTAACAATAATATAACATATACTTATTAGTTTGTTATTGTGTAAGTGGTGCAGAATTTGCACCCAAGCTGACATCCTGACAGAAGACAAACATACTGAAAAATGCCATCTAATCACAGTAAAATAAGTGTCACGTTTCTGTTGCCCTGTACAATCATTTCGATGTTAACTGTTTTAAAACTGTATTTAAATCCAATATTGTTTAACAGTTGGGTGTGGGATCCAATCCTAAAGAAGAAATGTTATAAAATTCAGCACACGATAGTCATATTCATGAGAAGTGCATACTGGAATCCTTCCAAGTCTACTTCAACATGAAAGGTATTTACTTTTACAATATTTGCAAGTGCAGTTCTACTGTCCAAACTCAGTGCTGGGAATGGAGGATACCAATAGTTGTAGAAAATGGCTTCTGCTTCTATTTCACACCCCGCCCCTTTTTTTTAGAAGAGAAATGAGACTGGGATGTAAAAGGGGAGCTTGAAAAAGAGACATTTAAAATGAGACATTTACAATCTGAAACCTCTACCCCTCTCATGTTTTCCAGTGCCATGGGGGAACACAAAGCCTGAACCAGTGAGTGGCCTCAGTTTCTGCAAATACTAGAAGGAATGAAGGATGCTCAGACTTCAGTAGAAGTTCAAAACCTGATGGGACCTAACCCTTACTATGCATGTGGTATTCCTGAGCTGCGGCTGGCTGTGGATGTGTCCTGAACGAAGCGTTCTCATCCCAGCAATAGCAAATGTCAGATGGAAACAGGATTATACAGCTTCAAAATAGAGCATGCTCTGTTGCCCTCCAAGATGTTAGCCACATCTTTGGGTTTTATTCACATAACTGCACAAAAGTCTCAGTCAAATCTGGCTTCTATTTGATGAGTCTATGAAGAATTTTGCATTAGAGGGCCTGCACACCTCCTGGATCACTACCAAAGCCCAGAATACTTCCGACATGGAGTTACTGCAAGTTGTTGGAGAAACTCAAGGGCCTGATTCTGCTTCCAGTTATAAACACCCAAACCCCACTATAGAGCATCACTTTGCCCGAAAGTTTATTTATGAGACCACATGCTGATTGGGTGAGAAAAATATTTAATTCTATATGGTAAGCAGATCAGAGGGATAAAAGTAAAAAGCTTGATAACTTGTTGACTGCAAGCCTGACTTATTCAATCCCTCTCCTCCGGAAGAATTTCCTCCATACTCAAGGATAACAAAGTCCAACAATAGTATTTAACAGGGAGGGGTGGGGGGGAAGTTTTGCTAGCTGAAGGAAGTATGCCGCCTAAGAAGAGCAACTGCTCGCAACAACCAGCTGAATTGATTTCAGAATCTAGTTACTCAAAGAGAGCCTCTTCAGATGCTGACACTATATTTCCAAGGTGATAAAGAAGAATCCTTACAAGGGTATTTAGAAAAAGCATTCAAATTGCACATGCTTGCTATTAGTATCCAGAGACTTAATTTATTATGGTATTATAGCAATTTGGCATGAAATAACACACAATACTATGATTTGTTATAATACTTATGCTTCCAGCAGTACTGGAGGAATGAAATTAAGTGGTTCCAGTTTTCTGATTTTTACAATACACTTCAAAGCACTGGAGTGCTTTTCACTTTCAAAACAAGTGATGCACACCATTCCTGAGGAATACAAGTATGCTCTCACATGGCTGCTCTAGCACAGTGATACATCCAAAATGAAAATTAGAGGCCAGAATAACCAGAGGCAGAATATTGTTTTGGGGAATTCTTTCATCCATTGTAGTTCTGGTATTTAAAGGAAACTGTTTTGGTACCAAAGGCTTTGGCAATGCCATCTCACAGACAAAAGGCAAATCATCTTATCCAGTACTTGACTAGGTAATTGATAATCCTAGCCCGAAAGGATTTGGATTACTACCCCCACTTTGGTTTTGTTTTTATCTTTACTTCTAAAACTGAAATCCAGAAGCTCTTTGGAGAAGAAGATTTAATTCTGACAGATGAAAGGAATGTGATGTTTCCCTGTCAGGGCTGGTGGATTAGGGACAGGATAACATTAGGAGGCATCTCTGCACATAGAGCAACCCACCAAAAGAGAAATCTGCATCTATACATTGTTGTTAAAAAATTATGGTGACACATCATTGTGAAAAATCAAATATTGATGGAAAATGCATCTCTTGTCTTCAAAATAAAAGTAATCTAGAATCAGAAGAAGGATCTCACGGCCCAAAGCAGTACACATGTACACACACTCACATACAGTTACGTGTAAGACACAGCTCTCGTGACTTTAGCACCGATCTCTTGTGTAATGAATTTTACCAGCGAAATACACATATTTTGCAGAATAAATGGTTTACAACATACCCAACAGGTGAAGCAATCCCTTGTAAGTCAAAATCAGGTGAAAGATACCATCTTCCATCACAATAATGTTGCATTTTTGTATAATGACTTACAAGACATTTCAAAGGTTGACATATTTAAATTCCAGATTAGGAGCTGCAAAATCTTGGTATACAAAGTGAATCTCTAGCCTCAGGACTACCAGTTTGTTTCTTAATACACAGATGCCCTGACTTCTCCACTGGGATAGCAGGCAACCAGAAAGCAAGGACAAGGGTGGGTTTACATTTGTGATCTTTCTCTGATCTTCCACTGGTAGACATTTAATCTTACAGAGAGGGACACAAAACATTGTGATTACTAATGAGTGAAGAGGCAGGGTAGCAACTGTGCTTTCTGAAAGCCCCAAATTCTTTCAGAGTACTACACCTGGGGCTTCTTCGCTCTTCTTTTTCCTGCAGTACTTTCTGAACCATCACTTCAAAGGCTGTTGTTTAACTTATATTATAAGCATCATTTTTTCCTACCCTCAGGATACCGTCAATCCAAAGGAAGATACACCAGTGTGCTGTTGTCAGGGACACACATGGTTGAAATCTGCACATTGATTCCAGTGAATAGTTTTAATGTGGGATAAGGTAACCTAGCCCAGAATGAACTACATGGAAATGATAACACAGAGAGCAACCCTTTCTGTGCAGATTCAAGTAGCACTTGATATTCAAGAGTAATAATCTTAAATCACAAGAAACACCTTCCTCCGGTGGCTCCATTCAGGATTGGAACACTCAGAAAAAGTACTGATTCAATGCTAGAGCTGCAGAAATCTTATGGAAATAATGCGTATGAAAAGCTAAGCAGGGTTTTAGGATGGTCACAGGGATGATAACTGCTGTTTGGTCTATGCCATTTATTCTGGCAATGACAATAAGATTCTTGAAAAGGTACAGAGCTGGGCTCAAGTAAAAGCTGAAGTCTACAGTGTCACAGAGGACTGAAGAGACATACGTGTTGCTTCTTATACCAGCTGCCTTTTCTACAGGAGGGCAGCTTTAAACTGCCCTCTTCTTTTGCACCAGGATCTTTTCCTTTTCATGGCTTCAACAACCTCAGTAAACAGTTGGTTCTTCTGTCTTTGGTAACCCTGGAATACAAACGAAAACCAGAGCAAGAGAGATGTGAGAAAGAGCTGGGAGAGATACGTAGAGTAAGACAAAGACAAAGGAGAGAAAAGAGAGCAGGGGAAGCCTGTACCCACCTACAGCAATTGCACATGATCATAATTAAACTTGAGAAAATGAATGCATGAGAGAAATACTGGTATGAGATCTAAATTCTGCCAATACAAAAATCTACCTTCAGCACTCAGAAGAATGTAACAGAAAGGTGAGGTCAATGCTACAAGGACCCACAAGCATGACCACTATCCACCTTCCTCTGAGGAGGCAAAGGAGGACGCTAAGATGAAGATGCATTTATCTGGTAAATCGAATGCTGTAGATGGATAAATATAGAAAGGACAGAAAGGTAAGTTGCAGAAAGTGTGCACGCAAGCACACACCAAGAAGCTGCATCAGACTACATTTATAGGGCATGGAGATACTAACAGAGAGGACTCTGGAAGGCAAACATGAATGACTTTGATAGTTAATCCTTAATTTCATTCAGTGACTTAATGAGAAGAAAATAAATTACACAGAAGGGAAAAACAATAGGACAAAAAAAGAATTGCTCAAGTCCCTTATACAGACAAACCACTAGCTTAGCAGGAAGCTAAATACCATCCGTGCTAGAGACAGAACCTCACTGCTGTTGCTCCCACTTCCAGTTATTGTGCAAACCCCCTCTATACATTAGCAATCCCACAAAAGCTGACTTGTCATAGATGTGGGTCCATTCATCTGTTCCACATAAAACTATATAGCAAACAAAACTTCTTTGGCCGAGTGGCATCAGAAAGCCACAAACAACAGTGGAGGTGAATAGGAAACAGAAATATTTATCTTGAAAACACAATCTGTGGATAAACATACAACATTGTGACTACAGACAGGCACAGATGAAAGACATACACAAAGAAGGGCCAAATCTTCTGCTACACTATTTTATATCCTAAGGATATGTCTTTCATATTTTTACTTTCATATTTAGAGAACGCAAATCACAACCAGCTTGGGGCACTGCAGCACCCCACCATACCAGCAGGACACAGTTGGCCAGCTGTGGTCAGAGAACGAATGCACAGTGCCACAGGTGCACTGACAGAGCCATGTGCTGAATTGTAAGCATGCCTCCAGGCATGGGATGTTTAAGTGCAAACTTCCTTTGCAAGAAAAACAGACTGATTTATGGATGGCAGGGACTGCAACACAGCCCTATCCTTCCAGAAGCATGACAGGAACTTTACAATTTACACAATTTTAAACTGCAAATATTTTCCAAGTATCACTACCTTTGGCTTGATCCCATTCTTGCTTTTTGAGCCTTCAGTGTGGTCATTCACTGCGCTAAATTATCTAGACATAGGTTTCCAACATCATACAGACATTTTTTGTACAGATGAACTACAAACTTCAGAGCCAAGCTTGTCTGGCTGCATAAACCCATATCTAAGACCAAGTTTGTGTCCTGCCTCTCTGATTATCTATAAGGGCATTTCTAACAAAGTGCTTGAAACTTTCTCAGTTGTGACAAAGCCACAATCCAAGCAGATCTTTAGAGAGAGGAATAGTAAAAGACAAATACTCGTCTAAGTTTCTTAAAAAGGCGTGACCTAGCAAGGATGGTCTGAGATTGTAACCAGCTAAATCCAGCTAGACACACAATAATAACCGCAACAGGTTTGTCTGGAATATCCATTCATTAGGAGCCCATTAATAATCACAGCCCACCATACTTTCCTGACATTGTACTGCCTTATGCTCCAAGTCATTCATTTAGAATCCACATCTGTCGATCTTCTGGTATGCCCTAAAGATCAATTTGAAACCATCAGATCTGCAGCCTCTAGCAACATGCTCCACCATCATTAATCTTTCTTAGTTTGCATAGTACATTTGTAGTAAAATGCTTTCTAGAGAAGAGACGTTTCTGGATAGAAAGAGAACTGGCATGCTATCTGTTATTTATAATGAGTAAAAAATAATGCAAATTAACCTCCCAAACAAAAACAAAACCATCTGAAAACACAAAATAAGACTAAGATCAAGCCCAAATTTATATGTTACTTCAGAAAGAATATATTTCAGAAAGACATTACAGCAAATAAACAAACGTGTAAGTATATAAAAAACAGTATGTACATACTGATACTTCAGCTTTGCCACATTTTATGTCAGAGCTACTGCATGTCTGTGGACAATGTTCCATGTCACATATTGTGATACTAAGGCAGAGAAAAGTCAAAGGTCAAACATCACCTCTATTGCAGCGTTGCTTCTCCATCTCTCATTTTACCCCCAAATCACTAAATCCTAATACGATATCACATAAAAAATTTCAGAGTAAGTTCAATATTGTCTCAAAGATTTGAATCCCAAATCAATGAATCTTAAGAGAAAACAAGGCCAGTAAGGAAGAGTGAACAATTATAAGGCTCTCTGCATGTTTGCATCCTTACTCTGGAACACTCACAATTTCTATATGAACTACATGTCAATGTAGAGACTCGCAACTATTAAGCAAATTATTTTATATTGATATAATTCCTCCCAACTACATATTTTGGTACATAAACTGTCTATCCTAGTTGTATATGTGCATACATAGTTGTATACAACAGAATGAGTTTTGGTAGTGGAGTTGGTAACAGAGTTGCAGCATTTTGAAACTGCTTATCACACTTGTTAAAATTTGCTGGGAGGTGCCAATGGTCTATTTACTTTTCAGTTTGTCCTGGGAACTCAGTTGTCTGTAAATCAGCGCAGCACTTTTGGCTTCCATAGTTCTTGCTGATTTATAGCTAACCTTTTTACACAACATGGAGAAAAAAACCCTCAAAACCCAGAGCAAGACATATGAGACCATTATTTAGGTTTCTACATCAGCACTCAGGGACAGGACACACCAGTTTTACAGCTACTTCTCCAAACAGAATTATGCCCTACTGCACGCTCACCCCTACACGCTCTACAAAGTGGAGTTCTATAGCGGAAGAATAACACTCTATAATTGTAAGCAGATTGTATTGCTGTAAAAGCAACATAGGAAAGGAAACAATTAAGATAAAGGAGCCTCTTTCCTCACACAGTTCTACTTTGGGGTACATGTAGGGCAGAGTCCAGAAGCTAGGACAACATCGCTGCCCTGCAAGACAAATTACACACCAAGTGCAGGGATCAAGGCAGTCTACAGTTACTACTGCTGTTCCTAGTGCTGCATGATGTCAGAGTGGGACAAGGGTTGCAGAAGGCATGAGTGCAGATGCTGCTTTGACCTTCCCCTAATAACATTTAGAGGTTCACAATTAGAGAAAGAGATGTCAATTTTCAATTTTCCTGTGGGGGGGGGGGGGGGGAGAAGGCAAGGAAAATAAAAATAAAAAAGCAGAGCTTCTCCGGCTGATGGATTTTCTTTTCTTCCTGATGAATTTCAACTGTTGGCTGCATAAATTCACACATTAGTGCAAACATAGAAAAAAAGCTGAAAAAATAAAAGGAAAAAACCCCTTCTCTTTGAATGCAAGCTTGCTTTACGTCCCAGTCCCAGGGACTGGGAGAATGAAGACATTAAACCCACTGTAGGGGAGGATCAGGTTCAAGATCATTTAAGGAACCTGAATGCGCACAAGTCCACGGGACCTGATGAAATCCATCTGTGGGTCCTGAAGGAGCTGGCAGATGAAGTTACTAAGCCACTGTCCATCACGTATGAGAAATCACGGCAGGCAGGTGAAGTTCCCGATGACTGAAAGAACGGTAATGTAACCCCCATTTTTAAAAGGAGGAAGTGGGAGACCCAGGGAACTACAGAACAGTCAGTGCCACCTCTGTGCCTGGCAAACTCTTGGAGTAGACTATCCTGGAAAACATGCTAGTGCACATGAAAAACAACAAGGTGGTTGGTGACAACCAACATGGCACCCTCAAGAGCAAATTGTACCTGGCCAATCTGTTAGCCTTTTATGATGGGGCTACGGAACTGAAGGAAAGGGACAAAGCAGTGGACTTTATCTGGACTTGTGCAAAGCATTTGACATTGCCCCCCTTGACATCCTTGTCTCTAAATTGGAGAGACATAAATTTGATGGATGGACCACTCAGTGGATAAGGAATTGGCTGGATGGCTGCACGCAAAGAGTTGTGGTCAATGGCACAATGTCCAGCTGGAGACCAGTAACAAGTGGTGTCCCTCAGGGATCAGTGTTGGGACCGATCTTGTTCAACATCTTTGCCTGTGACATGGGCAGTGGGATTGAGTGTGCCCTCAGCAAGTTTGCCAACATCACTAAGCCGTGTGGTTCGGTTGGCACGCCAGAGGGAAGGGATGCTATCCAGAGATACCTTGGCACATTGGAGAGTTGGGCCAGTGCCAGACTCATGGAGCTCTACCAAGCCAAGTGCAAGGTCCTACACCTGGGTCAGGGCAATCCCAGGCACAGCTACAAGTTGGGCGGAGAAGAGATTCAGAGCAGCTCTGCGGAGAAGGACTTCGGGGTGCTGGTCGATGAGAAACTGAAGGTGAGCCGGCAGTGTGCACTAGCAGTCCACAAAGCCAACCATATCCTGGGCTGCATCAAAAGAAGCGTGACCAGCAGGTTGAAAGAGGTGATCCTGCCCCTCTACTCTGCTGTCATGAGACCTCACTTGGAGTATTGTGTACAGTTCTGGTGTCATCAACATAAGAAGGACATGGAACTGTTGGAGCAAGTCCAGAGGAGGGCCACGAGGATGATAAGGGGTCTGGAGCACCTCCTGTATGAAGACAGGCTGAGAAAGTTGGGGCTGTTCAGCCTGGAGAAGAGAAGGCAGCATGGAGACCTCACAGCAGCCTTCCGGTATCTGAAGGGGGCCTACAAGGATGCTGGCGAAGGACTCTTCATCATAGACTGTAGTGATAGGACTAGGGCCAATGGGTTAAAACTTAAACAGGGGAGATTTAGGTTAGATATACGGAAGAAATTCCCTGCTGAGAGGGTGGTGAGGCGCTGGAATTGGCTGCCCAAGGAAGCTGTGAGTACTCTGGCAGTGTTCAAGGCCAAGCTGGATGGGGCCTTGAGCAACCCAGTCTAGTGGGAGGTGTCCCTGGCCCATGGCAGGGAAGTTGGAACTAGATGATCTTAGAGTCCTTTCCAACCTCAACCATTCTATGATTCTTTGTTACCTAAATCAGCTGTTGATGTACTCATTCTTACAAGCAGCATTAAAAAAAAAAAAAAAAAAAAAAAAAAAAAACAAAACCCCAAAAACCCCCCACACTCCCCCCCCAAAATGAAAACAAACAAAAAAAATCTGTCCAAAGGAGATACTTCATACTGAAGCTCTTACACATCCAGAATCCTTTTTCAATTTCTCTCTTCTAACATCACAGTGTCTGTTTAAGCTTACTATTTCTCACAATAAAATTTATTTGCAAAAATATGTGACAACACAAATTGCACTATGTAAGTAGCACTAATTCTTGATGACATTAAGCAAGCTGCATCAGAAACTGGAGAGGAAAACTTAAAAGTGGTAAGTTTTACAACTAATACAAAAACTGCAACAGCCAAAGTCATAGCAGTCAAGAGAGTTTTTGTTTTCGTTTATGAGAGAGAGAAATTTATTCTTATGATTTGGAGGTGCTGAAGGGAGAAAATTAGATTCTTTTTTTTAGCTCAAAGCATCTTTGCCTCTCCACTGTTTTACGGAAATCTACTGGACTCCAGGAAATATTTAATCTGCTTTTTTTGAAAATAGGCAGATGTGACTGCCACTTGCAAGTCAGGTAAATCCTAAACTACTGTGAATCTATACAGATCACTTGATTTTACTAGAAATAGATGTACAGAATAACCATCCTACAAAGTTTCTCAACAGAGTCCAGAGTACGTACTCTGCTGGAAGTTGTCCACACTAAACACTGACCTCACTATAAAGCCTCAGGATCCCTGTATTGTTCCTGAGGGCTAATGGAAACAAGCAACCAGCACTTAACAATGTTTCTCATATTTTTGCAGCTAAAAATGCCAATTGTGCCCTTTAAATCAGTAGAAAGTAAACTTATTAACCAACCTGAAGTGGAATAAATAGTGAAATGATTTACATGAAAGCTGTTCCAGGCACAAATTTGTGAATAAATGCGGGCTGTTTAAAACTAAAAAAAAAAAAAAAAAAAAGAGAGAGAGAGAGAGAGAGAGAAGCCTTCTGTTTCCTTCACTCCTGGCCACATGCTATAAGATATGATCAAGGTGCATTGTAGCTGCCTGTCTCCAAGCAAATTACAGTAGGGGCTTTAGGGTCTCTCTTACAGCTGACATGTAACTCCATCAATCACATTTGTTTTCATCATAAATTACTGAATTATCATAAATTACTGAATTCCCAAGATGCTTTTTGGTTCACCATACTTCATACATCCCTGCTCCCCTTTTCTAGAATTTCTGCAGTAATAGAATATACATGAGGAAGAAAAAAGATTGATCTATATTGGTTTAAATGCATAGCTTGTCAAAACAAGTTTTCCCTCCAGCTGACATTGAACTTTGTAATTATTCTTGAATGCTGTGTTTTAGAGACCATCTCTGTGCTAATTTTACAGAGATCATGTTTTCTACATCCTGACTACATGCCTGTCTTCTTTGAGCAAACAGGAATATCATCACTTTTTAAAAGACACATCTCACACCACCCCCCCTTCACCTTTCTTCCCTCACATTTTTTGTTTGGGTATTTTAGCCTGCAGTTTTGTGGAGGCAAACTGCCATTGAACTCTGAGGAGCAAAACCTCAAAGATAAAGACAAAAGCACAAGGTGAAACACTCATGCACATCCCAAGTTTGACAACCATGTTCTGCAACTGCATTCTAGTATGCACCCCAGATGTGAACTTTAAGTGAAGCAGGGGTTCGAGGAGAAGGTAACTCTTCCCATCTCTAAAGCTCTTGGACATCACTTTCCTTCCACCCCAAGCACAAACACCTGAAAGAGCTAGTTATAGAGTAGTCCCATGGACAAAGTACTCAGGAAGGAAGCTCGAGACTGGGAATCAAACCCTAGTCCCAGGAGACTATTCTGCCTACTAGGATGTTGAAGCATCTTACGTAGGGCCATACCTCCTCCTGAAAGTGTACTACTGTGCAGCCAAACACACAGGAGTTGGCAAGACAGCAAAGCACGTTATAAACTAGTGGGACAGGAGAGAGTGAAGCATGAGTGCAGATTAAAACAGTTGACCAAAATTTCAAAGATTTGACTCCTGCAAATAAAAAACCTAAATCCTGGTGCAGAGTTTACTACCGAGCACATATCAAGTCTGCTTAAATTCTCTACCTGTGTAACTATGTCTTTTACAAAAAAATAAAAGTATCAAAAAGGATCTGAGATGTCTCTGTGATTGAAGGTATGTTACAAGTGCATAATCCAAGCTGAAAGACAGAAGGATAACACTGGGCTGCAAATTATTGACCGTGTTGTGAAGGATGTTCTCAGAAACCCCAAATATACCAAGAAATGTATTAGCTCATGTATAATCCCCATTAGAAGCCATCATCCCTGTGCTACAGTGCTGTACTGCAGCTTTTGTGGTATCTGTGTTAGTCAAGCAAGCCAAAGGTCACCAATAAGATGATCCTGGCATAATATTCAGATTTAATATTGGAAAATTAACATTCTTAAAGGCTAAGCAAGATAAGCTGATTACAGTAAATGGCTTTCCCTCTTGCACATTTGCAGAGAGAACGAAGTCACACTAGAAAAGGGAAGAGATGATTTACAGACGCGACTGCTGGTTGGCTGGAAAGAAGAGAAGAAATACATGAGAACTATGTTCTGCAATAGCACAGTCTTCTTTCTATTTAAAGCTACCTTTGTCTCAAGCTAGGAAGAAAGGGTCCACGAGGTATCAATACATCAGCATTTCATCCTCTTCATGACCTTTCAGAGGTGAGCCCATCTACCCAACTAGGCAATTTCGCCTCTCCCCTTGCATTCCCAAGAGGCAGCTGTTGGGATAATCACCTCCTTCAAGATCCTGGAGACTCAGAAAACACAAATGATGCACTAGGCCAGCAGTTCAGCAGTCTCCTTCAATTACCAATATACGTAAGTCAGGAAAGCAGGCAGTAAAATATCCACTTTAAGGTAGACTTTAAGAGGCAGAAAAAACAAACCCTCCTCTCCTCCACCACATAAAAGTACAAATTTGTTCTCCCCCCACCTTCCTCAAAATATCATCTAGCAAGGAAAACTTTTTAAAAGGAACAAAACATATATTCCTCCTTAGACTCTCCTGTATCAGAATGGAAATATATCATTCCGTGTGCCTCAGCAATATTTTCTGCTTCAGCCTATATGCTTTCAGATTCCCTTCCAAACATAAAAGCAAAGCATCAATGAAAAGAAAATTGATGTCCCAATGAGCAAGAGCTCTTGAAGTGATTACAACCAAACAGCAATTGGCATGAACAGAGCCAACATTTAATACCATTTTAAGGCATAATTAAAAATGAGAGCTGCTCAAAAAGGGCTCTTTACTGTAAAATATGGCAGGTACACACTACAAATACTCCACCAGCTTCTTCTCATGCAGTGGAAGCCTGAAAACCTTCGAATGAAAATGTATGGTAGCTCTGCAGAAGCCCTTTACAATAACACTTAGGGGCCTTTCAGCACATAATAGACTTTGGCACCCCGCTCTCCCTGTCATTAAGGGCGGCACCAGGAAGATTTAGGGCTGGAGCTTGCCTCCTACCTATCTCACAGAGCAAGTGTTATAAAAGGTTGGGATACTTCCACTCCGTGTCTGGTCACAGAATGATTTAGGAGGATTTGATAGGAGGACAAATAAAAACAGATTTGTTGTTAGATGCCTTGTCTCCTGTTGTAGAGCTTGAGTAATACTGCAGTTTAAAAGGAGCTGTAGAGCAGAGGGAAAACCAGAGTAGTTTAGCAGCAGAGCACAGTAACTGCAGAGATATCAACTATTTCACGGAATGAAATAGGAACTTCATTGCCAGGAATTTACTGGTGCAAAGCAGGGAGTTATTCAGTTGTCTGAAATTTGGTACAGTTCTTTATTTACACAAGAGCCAGCTGCAGCTGGAACTGGATCCAATTTTCCCTGCAAAGCCTAGGATCTAAGTATAATCTCAATGCATGTGAGTACCTGACTGCACAACCAGTGAAAACACAGGCATCACAAGATGTCAAGAGCAAAGGTGCATAATAACATACTGGGTAGGAGACTCGGTAAGATGTGCCTGCACACCTGGTGGCTGGGTCTTACCACTGAACTGACAACCCCCTCGGGAATACTGAGTCCTCTTTTCTTCTTTCAGGACAGACATATTCATTTCAAGGTGTGGAATCCAGGAACAACTTCTGCAGTGTAGAAAAGCTCCTTATACAACATACCAAAGTCTTTCAGCTTTGGCACTCAGCTCGCCTAGTCATCACAGATGGCACTCAGAAGATTTAGAGGTATCTCCATCTTTCACAGGGACTGCAGAAGATCTGTAGTTGATCAGTAGCTTTAGTATCCCAAAACTATTGCTGCAATTGGTCTACAAGAGACAAAAATTTTCCAACTTCTCTCTCACCCTTCAAATACAAATAATGTGGTTTTCTGTGCTAGAAGCCCAAGGTAAAAACTTACCACTAACAAATATGGTGTAAAGTGGGGCACAAAGCAGGACAATTGCATCGCAGAATTGCTGGAGAATAACCGTACAGTGGAGTTTCAACACTTAAGAGAAAACTACTTTTCTGTGGATCAACAATTTCAAAAGACACATATTAAAACCCTAGATCTCTTTTGGATAGGGATTGTTCTGCAAGATTACATAGAATTTTTTAAAATAAGATTAATTTGCCTGATGTGCAGTCACATGCTTTCTGCCCAGTTTCACTGAAGACCTACTGGAAAAGATCCTTTTAAAATCCCTCTTCACTCTGTTCAGGCTAGGTAACTCTCCTCTCAAGGAACTGACAGCTTTAGTGACCTCTCAATTTAGAAATGTGTTACAAACCCTTTTTGCTGTAAAGGTCAAAAAGAAGTCTAAGTACAGCCTGCAGGACCAGAGATGGCAAACTCTCAGTCTTCTCTTGCTTACAACCAGATTTTAAGAGCCATACTAATACAGCCATCCTTGCACAACAGTGCAATTCACCAAACTCTTGACATTTCCAAACCTCAGCACTTTCCTACTCAAAAAGCACACAGTAGTACTCCAGTTTATTCATTCTACTTACAAGCCAGTATTCCGGGTCATCAGACAAAACTGGGTCAAGAGAGTATTTTAAAAGTAAATACAGTTCTTGTTAGAAAACCAGCAACACATGACTCAACATTTTACTGTTTTAGAGAATGTCAAAATCTAGGCTGTAAACCAGATGGGCATTACCATCTGACAGCCTGGTACACGCATCAATTGAAAGCGTATGAGAAAAATATCTACAAGAAACAATTAAGTATAGAAATAAATGCTTCAATAATCTCAGAGTAAAACCGGTTTCTAAATCCCAGGCCTAACAATTTATTTAGCCACAGGAGGGAGACAAATACACAAATGGATGGTGTTCCACACCACATTCAGCTTTCCCTAGGAGAAAATTTTGTGGAAAACATGGGTGTGGTCAGGAGGCACAAATTTAGCTTTGATCTCATAAATGAATTTTACATGCATTAAACTTAAAGGATACGTGGACCTACTGAAATTCAAATCCAAGCCAGGATAGCTGCATTGATGCTTGCAATAATATGACATTTCTTTGCATATGTCAATTCCAGCACAGCAAGAGAATATCAAGACCAAAGAGGAACTGGAATTTTCATTTTAAGCATCTTTTCTAGAAGAAAGAAAGATCTCATTGCAGTGATGAAACAGTTTGGCCATAAAAATCAAACTTTTCTGAAACATCAGGGTTAAACAGAGTTCACAGCATTCTCAAGATACACTTTTATGACATCTATAAGCCTATCATATGTTATAAATTAATGGCAGATACAGCACATTCCAATTATACCACCCATGTCTATATCATTTAAGTAATAGCTCTAAAGGGTGGATTAAAATGATAAAAATCTAAGGAACGGCTGCAGATAATTGTGCGAGGTGCTACACCTCGCAGATTTACAACCTACTGTACAACATCACCCTCTGCTGGGCATCAGTGAGGAGAATTTGCATGGCAGCATCTTAAGAGATTCCCACAATGCACCAGGGGCAGAGCAAGACTGGTGATGCCTTATTTGATTGAAGCACATCATCTAATGCACAATTTAAAGCATTTAGCCTGTAAGATTTCATTACATCTCAGGAAAAACTGATTAAATGACTTGGTAGAACATAATGGCAAAACTGTATTCAATGTGTGGTAAATAAAATAATCCAGGCACCTGGTCTTACAAGGCTCTGCTTCTCCCCTCACCTAGCTATGACTGACTTTTGAAACCTCAGAAAACCCTATACAGCCAGGATTAGGCCCAAATTAATTTTCAAATCTTAGGGTAAAAAGAAGTCAAAGAGAGGAACTGTTTGGAAAAGAGCCATTTCACAAAGCAGTGAAAGCAACAGGGACCTTAATCCTTACTTCATGTAATTCATATAAGCTGGTATTTGCAATATCAGGCTACCCAGTACCACAGTTTGAAGTTGCACATCTGGCATTTGGTCTGCAATACCACTGCAGCAATACAGCAAAACCTATAAGGAAATCCAGTAATGCAAAAGGGAATTGAAACTTTTACCCTACCTATGTTTCACAGATGGACCAACATTTACATCTTCTGTTACAAAACCTCTCTCCTTAGACTAATTCACATTAAGAGAAACATACATTCATGCCGTATGATGCAGGAAGCTAAGGAAGGGCAGTCTGCAAATGCCGTGCTTCTGGGACAAGCCTGACCCTAGCTGTGGACAGCGGGAAGTGAGGAGGCTGCCTGCCCAGCACCCCACCCAACTGAAGCTGTCCCTAAAGCACGCTGGAGTCCCCAGAGGACATGCCATGTCTTTAGCTAGTTGTAGTGACTTCCTATGAGACCATTTAGCAGTCTAGAGTAGCTAGAAGGCAGCATGATTCACTCACAGTTTATTCTTCCTACATCTCTGTGTGGGCTTTAACCACTGGGGAAATCACCTTTACACCAGGTGCAGTTCCACTAGCTTTCCAGCCCCCACCATTTCCCTGGAGGCAGATCTTTATTGGAGCCTTTATTTTCTCATTTGTTCATTTTACTTTAAATTTTATATTCTGATCCAGAACCAGTAACGCCAGAAACTGCTGTATTTAAGTCATTTTAGAAAGAACCATCCCATGGATGATTTTATTATGAGCAAATCCATACAGGCTGCAAATTTCCCTGACTCCAGTGCATGCTGGAGACAGCACATGAAGACGTGGTACAGACTATCAACCTCTCCAGAACTTCAAACTGCTGTGGATTTAAGGTACACTGAACTATGGAAACAGGATACTTCAATATCCCCAAACTCCTAGGTCAAGAGAGATAATGCAACAGAACTTGTTTCATGTAGAAAAACAACTTTAAAAATTATTTTTATTTCTTTAAAAGATTAATGTGGACTATATCCCACAACAATACTTTGAAAAGCATGAAATTATGAATGCCACTAGCAGGAAACACATACACTTTCTAGACAAGTCTAGATTTCAAAATTTTTTTCAGGCAATCAAGACTATTTGTGGATGGTTTTTTAATCCACTGTGTATGGGAGACATGCAGGTCAAACATTTTACAAACTTGCTTTCAAATGAAGACTATTGATTCGGTAAAATGAGCATAAATCAAGCTTAAATTGAAATCAAAGTGATTATCCCAGTTTGCATCATGAGTATAAAATGCATCTATAAAAAACAAAACAACAAATAAGCACTTGCAAACACATGTACTATTTGATCCAAAATATAAGAAAATGCACATGCTCTCTTTAAACCTCTTTCAGGCAGTCAGATAGGACAGAACACAAACAATTCATTCACCAAGGAAAGATGTACAAGCACAGTTTTAAGCTAATATCTATTTATTCTCAATAAATCTGTTTAATGTTGGAGAAAAGTGATTCTTTGTCACTGCCATATGGATCAGCGTCTAAGAAACTCTGTCTAGCAACGGACGAAAAACAAAACAGCCATCACCCTTATATGACACCTAAATGTGCAAGGTGCACCTCATTGGTGCTGGAGGAGTGGCTCACATGCACAAGTGTGGCAGAATCAGGACCACACAATTTTCCTGATGAGTAAAAAGTTATCCCCAGTCTACAGATTTTCTTTCCAGGCTGCAGAGAAGTCAATAACTTCTGTAGTGTGAACTGTGGAGTAAACCTCTGCATCATCAAAGTCTTGTAAGTGAACCCAATTTGCCTGTGTTTGAATTCCCAGTGAACAGTATAACCTATCTCTGCCTGGAACAAACTAAGCCAACAGCAGCACCAATCTCACTTTTATTCAAAACCACAAGTCATGCCTTGAGGATATAAATTTATCCCCTCCCTTTCCCATCAACACACACGTATTGCCACTCGCCTTGGGAAGCATGTTATTCAAAAAAATTCATTTCCCCCTTGGATACATTTTTATATTGTATACTAAATTATGCATTTAAAATCAAATAAAAAGAATTTACTGCCTTAAGATTACTGCACACATCAGAAAGCTCTCTGTTTCTAAATTTTGGAAGAATTTTCCACCTTCCCACCCAAGCCAAGCAAACATCCAGTGTTGTTACAGCTGAAGCAGCAGGAAAAAAAAGACAAAGATATTTTTCACATTAGAAAGACATGGTTCAAGTAGTAAGGAGGAAAAGAGCACATCTCAGAAAAGGTACTGCTCAATGCCTCCAGAAGGGAAAGGGAACTTCAATTTTAAGGGTATGTCTGAAAAGTTCACAGTTCAGGTCAGTCTCAGGTAATCGTCCTCTGATCCTCTCCTAAACAACACGCAACTTCGAGTCTGATTAATTGGCAGCCTAATGCAGAAGTTTATCTTGTGGCATTTCACTCCTTTCGGTCACAGTTCTCCATGTTGGCAAGAAACAAAGAAGTTAAACAATGCACAGAGATGGTTCAGACATGGCAAATGTTATTCTAGGGTTTTGTTTTGATGATGAGGGTAGAGGATGGGAGTGAGAGTTGACATTATTTTCTGCTATTAACACAGACTGAAAACCACCCACAATGGCAAATATTATCAGAAACTGAAATCAGAACCTGAAAATGTAAAATATAAGCATGCCAGTTCTTATTTAGAGACTTAAATGAAAGTGTCCTGATTTACCAAGATGATTTCCTGCCCCAACCCCTTAACCTAGAACTGCAGTTGCTCATATCTTCCAAAAAGCAAAAGACTTAGACGTTTAAGTATAATTTTATGGCATTAACTGCAGGTAGACATGTTTGGACAAGGTTAGCTTGAGTTTCCATAAGAAAGTGCAGCTTGCTTGTTAGTCTCTAACACAAGGTTTGTTCTTCAACTTATGCAGAAGAAAATGATAAACTAAATAGGACAATAAACTTAATTTAACTATAAACTAGATTTTTATTTTTTTTTTCCCCCCATGAACTACAGTTAAATGAGAAACCTCAGCTGGTCAGGTCTGGAGACCCACTAGGCAAACACTGTTGAAATACTCCTGTGGAACTCCACCAACTGAAATGAGACCTGTTGCCCTGCTATTGGTGATGTCCCCAAGCTTGTCAGTGGATGGTAGCTACAACTGAAGAGGAGTTATGAATGCAAATAGCAAAGAAATATGAGACAGCAGCTCAGAAGCATTCATAGCTAAAGAAGGCAAGAGACGAAGGCAAAGCAGAGCAGATAGTACACTGAAGAAAGGACAGAGGTTTAGGACACAGAAGTACATACATGTAGATAATGGTACCTGGTAGAATAGGTGTGAAGAAGAGGCAACAGAAGGGGTGGGAAATGTAAAGACAGCAAAACATAGATCCAAAGATGGTCTGAGAGCAGGGAGATGAACATGGTCCAGGTCAAGAGGCAGACAAACAAATGTGCCAGGGAAGAGAAGCAGTTTGGTACCAGTTGGGACGGTGCCTTTAAAAAGAGAGACTTCCAATTGAGAAAACCAGGGACAGAGAACAGCAAAAACCTCAGCCTAATCAGTAATGAATTTGCTGAGGGGGGGAAATGGGGAGGGTGGTAGTGGGTGTGGTGGTGGTATATTTTTAACAAGCAGTGGAGTGTTAAAGAAAAGAGAGTACTGAATGCAATATCATTCTATTTTTCCTCTATTTGCAGGGTTCACGCCTCCCTTCCTGTCTGCACACTCTGCAAACTGACAGATTGAGGTGGCAGGGAAGATGATATTTGGAATAGCAGGAACCCAGGACAGGCTACAACGTATTTATAGGAAAGCTTTGGCCATACCTGAGCCATCAGGAAGGCTTTATCCAAAACCTTCATATAACTTCACCGCTTCCTCACCCTTATGCTTCAATCCGACAGAATGTGTGTTGGATACTGTCACTGAAATGGGTTTAAAATTCCTACAGTCTTCCCCAGCTTCAAACTCACGGCCTCTGGGTTGCACGTAAAGGATACCATCATAATTTAACTCAGCTCATGGACACTGAAATGGGTCAAACATTTGTCAACTTCCTTTAAATGTCTTTTAAAATATTTCCAGAACCACTAAATAAGCCCCCGGAGAAGCACGAACAAATAGTCAGAGTCTGCTAAAGAGAAGCGGAAGGATTGCTCTCTCCCAACAGGGGATAGCGAGGACATCTGTTGAACACTCCAGTTTTTTTTCCTTTCCTAAGGTAATTGCTGACACATTCCCATGGTCCCACTTATGCTTTCAACTGGAAAACTAGAATTTGGATAGCATCATAATTCATTGTTGGACCTTTCTACCCCTGAGATAGATAAATAAGTAACACAGCTCCTGGGACTATGATTGGACTCCTTGGCACTGCACATTTGGTTGAATTGGAAGTCTCCATAGTCCATTGCAAGGAGAGCAATTCCCTTACCAGGGTCGATGTAGTGTGGCTACCAGATACAAAGGAGTCATTGGATTTGTACAATTGGCATGGTGAGTGGGAAGACTACCAGTTCACCAAACTGCACAGATCTCTTCTAAGAAATATGAGCTTTGCCATGGTCATGTCATCTGCAGCTCCAGATTTGGTGTTCTCAATATGATGAGGACATGACAGGTGAGGGGTCTACAACAGTGAGGATGTACCATAACAAGTGGCAGAAATCTCAGAACAAAGCTGACCAGGAAGAGCATGTCTTTTCCTGTGTCCCACTTGTGCTGAAAACGACAAATTTAGCATTTCTACCTCAGAGGAACTGCTACCTTCTGCAAAGAGAGCAGTTGTTCTGCATCCAACATAAAAACTGTGCATGTTCCCTTCCTGTCAGTGAATTTAATGATAGAAACAGTTGCCACATCAATGACACGGGAGATGTAAGTTTTCTGCTCTGCCAGAAACTTTGCACAACCATCCCTCTGCACCTGGTGAAAGAGTAGTTCACTCCCTTCCCAGCAATCAACCACACTATGGGATTGCACAGAAAAAATAATGGAGTTTGAACTTCAGATCTCTGAGGAGTCGATCTGAGCAAACAAAATCCATTCAGGCAGGCCATGGTACAGGGCTCTCAAAGTCATATACAAATGACCCTGCTTCTCATGTTATCTGTGTAAAACACTGGCTCTGCTATCCCAAATAGCTTTGCTGAGAAATGAGGACCTAGCTGATGCAACCTCTTTCAGCTTACAAACTTTATTCAATGGAGCCCATACTTTTGCACAGTTCCTCCCGCTAAAGTCAATGGAAGTCCTGTGATCAGCTTCAGCAGAAGGGGGATTTGACACTAGCTGAGAGACAGCCCCTTTGTTAGTGGAGTTATATGTAAAACCTGATGCTGAGCATGCACGTAAAATATCGAACTGCTCAAATATTTGTGAGTGTTTGTGACAACATGTCAGCCTGCCTTCTAGAAATTCTGTCAAGTGAAAATTGCTGCTGCACTGCATATGGGTAGAAAATGCAGCCTCATGCCTGCAGGCATAAGCACTTCTAAAGGAAACAAAGAACCACCCAAAAACTTCCCTGGTACATTCATGGCCAATAAAAAAAGAATTAAAAATTGCTATAAATTCACATCTTGTAAATTCCTTGTGCATTCATATGAGAAAACAGAATCTGGCCTTTAGCGTCTAGCTGCATCCCACAACAGATCCTGGAGCAAACATGTATCTATCTAACCAGCAAAGACAAAGCAAAGACTGTATCAAAAGTATGCTGCTGCTTGGTGAGCTGTCAAATCCAGTTCCAACAAGAAAAACATATCTTGCATGACTTCCACTATGCCAAAGTACTTCTGTACATTGTGAGAGATTATATTTAAAGGCTGTCCAGTTTTGAACTGTGTGACAAAACCACATCAGTGCTAATTCAAGAGGAGCTGATTGTGAGCAAGAAGCAACCAACATTTCACACTAAATATTTCACATATGCAACACAAATTGATACTTCTGGCTTCGTTTGTGTCGTGGTGCTCTCAACTGCTCCCTAATGACATGTAGTCAAGTGTTACATTTTGATTTGCATGTTTCACATGAATCATTAATGCAACAATACAGAACATAATGTTGTTTCCACCAAAGCAACATTATGTTCCTGGAGATGGAGTGTGCCCACATAATGCTTATACAAGGAAAAATCACACAACAAAAGTATGGGCATATGCGCACACTTGCTTGGCTTTCACAGCTGCTGTGGGCAAGGGCCTTTCTTGCTTACTTGCATTTACCTATTTTCATTTGTTTCTTTCTTTGCTTGTTTCAACAGCTTGTCTGCAGTTAGATGTGTTTTGATTTTATTTTATTCTTTCTTTTTAAAAGAGTTGTGGGATGTTAAATGGACTGGATTAAAGTAAGCAGAGCTGGTGTTAGGTGATCCCTACAAGATCATTGCCATGTGGGCCACAGACTGTAGTTTTTTGTCTCAAAAGATGTTGATGCATCTTTTTGATGCATGCTGGCACAACTGAGCTAACACTTCGCAACATATCCCCAAGCACCAGCTGGGCCTAACTTTTAAGACAGACCTGCACATATATTTTCAATGTATCTCATTTCCCAAACTCATTGTTAATGCTGGAAATAAGACAACTCTACCAGCCAGGAAGGCCAACCAACTGGTCAAGAAGATAATTTACAGTTAATGTAAACCTACTCAGCAGGATTACCAGCACATTTATACACTTACAAGCATTCATGAGTGGCATATGATGCTAATGGACATTAAAAGGAAAGCTGCATGATGAATGACAGTAATTAATGATTAAAGCATTACGCAACACGCTTCTCTGGGAGTGCCATGTTAGTGTCACAAAGTTAAGATCCATCAACCTGCAGCTTAAGAGGTCTCGGGGTTGCAAATCACTATTAGAAAAACAAAGGTATTTTTACCTTTGCACTTTTACTTTTGTAACCACATGCAGAATGAGGACATCTCCAGTTTGATTAACATGTTAAATATGTGCTTGGGGGCACACATGCACCCTCTTCTCTGAAAGCTTTAGCATTTCCTAGCTAACAAATCTTGTCTTCTCCCCTCTGTCTGTTAAGAAGTACCTTAGGTTAAGGCATTGTTTGCATTAGTAATTTTTCTTAATAACTAAGTAGGCTGGCTTACCAGGACAGACAGGGATCCTGCTTGCTCTTCTCTTGCTCATGGCTATAGATTACGGTAGAACTGGTGAGAAGGGCGGAAGGGGGCGGTGTGGAAATCCTAACCACCATTTTCTGTCAGGAAAAGGAACAATTTTCATGTTGAATAAATGTCCATGCAGCATGCGCAACCTGTTCCTAGAAGGAAGGCAGCAACAGAGCACACTGTAGTCTGGTCATTGTTAAGCCAGTGAAAAGTGTTATCTGCGAATACATCAGAGTACTAATAACTGAGTGTGACATTAATGTCTGGACACTGAAGCAGCTCAGGATGACTCAATCCATCCTCTGAGCAGGTGTGGGGGATTGGACACAGCAGCAAGAAGGTGGCTGCTGCCTTGGGATGTTATAGTACCCAGTGCCAGGACAGGCCAAAGGCATGCACAGCTCCAGCTGCTACTCTCCCAGACACCAGTTGCTCCAGGTTAACACACTGCTGCCCACTCAGCCTGTTATTGGCCCTGGAGAAGAGTCAGCAGAGGGAAGCAGATGCCCATGTCTCAGCCAACCCCCTTCAGTATCTGCTATCTTAGCTCAAACACATGGTGATCAGTGCTTGAATTTAGCTGTATCAATTGCCAAATGGAACAGCTGTGGGGACAAGAACCCACAAGCAGAGAACGAGGTTGACAGATGGACATGGTAACACCTTAAACCACAGCAAAAAGATGAACTAGAAACCGGTCTGTCAGACTCCTTGCTCGACATAAAATCTCTGGGTGGTGACTAATGGCCTGCTTAAAGGAAGTGAGGTGTGGGGGGTTGTTTGTTCTGTGGGGTTTTTTTTATATGCAGGTTCAGTCTCATCACAGCTGCAAGCCTTGACAGACCTATCTCCTGCAATTTTTAATTGTATCTATCCAACCTGCTTCTGGAAGGATTAGATACAGTGCTGAAGAGGCAAGCACATGCAAGATGCAGGTCAGCATTAGCGCTTCCTAACACAGTAAAGATGTGAGCCAGTCTTACAGGAATCAGTTCTTAGTCTGAGAAATTGCTTTTCCTCGTCTCCTGCCCTAACTAGACAGACTTGCTACTTTAACTTAATATCTACTGGAATGATGCTGACTCTGCTAATCTGAGTAAACCTAGCTGTTATAGCAAGAGATGCAGGTACTGGAAGAGTTGCCTTGGCTCTGCAATCAAAGCTATTCCCTGTATTAAATTTCCTTTAAAAATGATAAAAGTTAAAACTCATACAGATTCAGAGAACACCACTGTATGCAGCTGGAAAGGATAAAAGATGCATATAAATTTCCCCAGCTCTATGGTCATGATAGGTTCATTTAATCAACCATCTATAGCCTGAACATATTTTTCCATTCTCAGTACAAATACAGCACAACATTTCCAGAGCAGGAGAAGCAGCCAGTTAGAAAAGAATGAGAAACTTGAAGTGATCACTTGATCCTCATAAATGCCGCTAAAGCTGATCTCAGAAGTGGGCCTTTGTCTTCCTAATCCCAGTAATTCCTTTAATTGAAACTGCAGAAGTTGACCTTTTTAGCTAGGAAATGCTAGTTCTTCACTCTTAAAGTGACTGAAAGATTTTTTTCCTCAACCTAGAAGGTAGGTAGAACTTGCACAAAGCACACTAGCTGAAGGACGAAGAAAGAACAATGATCAAATAAAAACTTACATGAAATCATCAGACGCTTGATTGTCACATGTTGAAAAGCAGCAGAAATGCTGTGAAGTTGGGAGAGGGTGTAGGGGTGTGAGGGGTGGGGGTGTGTTCTCCTTCCACATTATTTTCCAGTAAATTAAACTGGAAAACTAGAGGCGATGAGTTGTTTTGAAGAAGTGAAGTTACGCCTAACAGTTATGTTCTAGTTAGGAAAAGTAAAGGACACTTAGGAGTCACAGTTTCTGCATTCTGTTTTATGCTCAGCTAGTGACATAGATTAAAACACTTGGGCCCTGATTCAAGAGAATTATAAACACACATGGGGCCACTGAAGGCCACAATCTCAGTGGGTCTTCCATATGGGATCCTTAATCATTCTAGGGCCAGATTTAGCAATCCAAATTCCATCTCAAATCTGATGGTTTACAAACAACAAATGGAGGTTAAAAGTAAATAAATAAAAAAAAAACCCTCCACCATTTCCAGATTAAACCTACTCAAATCCAACAGCAGGAATCCTTATTTCTGATTTGCAAAAGAAACCTAGCACAGGGTGCTATACACTTTCCCAGCAAAGAAAATCACTTCATCCTGGTGAAGGAACAATGAGGAAGAGGACATCATCTTCCTTCCTGAAGGAAGAGGACAACAAAGGCAGCACTGTCTGTGTGCCAGGACACCAGTCAGAGGGCAACTGTGGGACTATGGGGTTTTTTTTAAAAGATATTTGCAGTGGTATCTTTAAGAGATGGTTCTTTGAAAAAGAATGGGTTCTCTAAAGACTCTTTCCAATTATTTCTGCATTACAAAAATAGCTGGAAAGAGACCTGAAGGATGAAAGCTGGCAGACTTCCACTTCTAAGAAGCTAGGGCACAATCCACCTGCTTTAGGATATTTGATTGGGATCTAATTGCAGCCTGGTGCTTATAGGGCCCAGCTGATGATACCCAGCAGACTGTATTTGTTTTACATGAAGAAATGAATTAAGACTTTGGAGACAGAGAAGTCAATGGATGTCCATAGTAATGAGTGTACCAACACCACTTTTTAAATGACTTTAGAGAGAGAAATCAGAAAAAGAATGAGCTAGTTTAAAATGAAAATACAGGTTTTTTCCCATCCACAAACAGAAGAGAGACAGATTGCAGATGCTTAAGAAATTATAGTGATATAAATACCAAAATATTACATTAAAAGTACCCAGATATCAGCTGTGCAACTGAAGATGAAGTTTAGCTTTACAGCATTATTCTAGATTTCAGCTGATATAACTGAGACCAGAATCTGGCCAGCTGGCATCAAACCGCATTAAGCAATACTTGATGACTTTTTTGTAAGCAGAAATACAGAGCCAGTAGAAAGTTTCCTGTGTACATCACTATCAGAAAGTTCAGTGAGCACAGCAGTGTGAGCCCAACTTTAAGAACAGAAGAGTCCAGGCATCAAAGTGAGGATGAAAAAAAGGAAACAGCTGATGAATACCCTATCTCCACCTACAAAATTCACAGAGATCACAGGACTGTAGCTCATAAAGCCCTTATGAAAATATCTTCCACTATTTAGTGCTCAGGCTTTTTCACTCTGGTCTCTTATTCCTCAGTTTTCCACCAGCAGAATGGACATAGTTGCTAATTTCAGTTGGGTGAATACAAGTGATTGCACTTTTCCAGCTTTTGAGACCCCAACACTCAAAACAAACAGTTTAAATTAGCAAGACTGCTTTTCCATTCCTGTGTACTTTGATAAGCATTTCAGTATGTAACACAGTTGTTATTAAAGGCAATGATTATATTAGTTGGTATGCACGCACATTAAACAAAGACTCCTCACCTCACAGCTACTATATGAGACTACATGCAAACTCTGGCAGGCTTGGCACATCAAGCACAATCAGGTCACCAACTGGGTTTCTTTTTATGACTCAATTGTTTGTTTGGTTGGGGGGGAGGGTTTGGGTGGTGGGTTTTTTTGGTTTTGTTTGGGGGTTTGGGGGGGGGAGGGGGTTTGGGTTTTGGGGTTTTTTTTTTGTTTGTTTGATTGATTGATTGGTTTTTTTAAGTCATCGGTAACTAAGAAAAGAAAGGTAAAATGTGTGACACTTTAAAACAAGATCATTTCTTGGACAGCCAGTGCTACATGCACAAACCTAGTGGCATTTAGACTTGTTGCATGAAGCCAGTTTTGACAAGAGACTCACAGTACATGGGCAACTTCAAGTAGACAGAGGCTCTTTTGTTCGCATCTAGAGATGTCAAGTTAGCCACATAATCATGCTCAGTAAATTCTTAACAGCTCTGCTAACTGCCACTGAAGATACTTTTGAGCTTCCCTCCCCTGCCTTCACCACCCAAAGATCTTTGTCTTATTTCACAGAAGCTGAAAACTTCCCATTTCTTTTGGTTTTGGGTCACTTCATCTCCATGTTCAATATCTAAAGAGAAACCTACTCACTTGCACTTGTGTGCAACTTCCTCTTTTTGAGTAACCCAAAGCACTCAGTATTTGCTAATTAAACTCCCATCTAAAGAGAAAGGTGTCCATCTCCCACCACCATTATCCAGAGCCATTCAGAACTAGTATCAAGATAAGAATTACTAACAGACAGAATATCAGCTGGGTGACCAAAAATTTCCCAAATGGATTTATGGGTTTCTACAGCTTTTTCTTCTATTAAAAAAAAAAAAATTTAAATGCTTCACCTGTTTAAAAGCATTTTCAATCCTAATGAAATTAGGAGCACAATGAAGCTGCCACAGCAGAATTCTTTCTCCTTTTTTGTATTTGACTCAGAATAAACATGAAATCTTGTGCTTTTGGTTGGTAGGATTATGAGCTGAATGCTTGAGATTTGAAAGGAATTTGGTGACACTCTTTCACAAAGAAGGACTCGGCACAAGAAACCTGCGCTATCCAGTGAGTATTACTGGTAATACACCTTAAGCATGATTCTTTTCTTCAGATATTAGTTTAATGTGTCCTTAATAACAGAGAAAAACCCAAAACAATCCAACAAAAATAGTTTGGGTACTTTAACAGAAAAAACCCCCAGCATTAAGAAAAACTAGAACAATGATTATACACACTTCAAATGGTATTATGTCTACCCCATTAACTACTTCTGATTTTTTGTTGTATTTTAGATACATTAATATTATTCCTTTCCTACAGAACAGGGGGGACCTGTGAAGTGACAAGACTGAATTGAACATCTTGAATGAGTGAACTTGTACTGCATCAATAAGGTCATGATATAGGTCACTGGCAACATCATTTTCACTAGGCTAGCAATAAGATCTCAGCTTTGACATATGACTTCACTGTCACAAGATGTTAATTGTCCCCACTGAGGTAATATGCAGGCAAACAAAGAGAAGTGCATGTTCTCTTTTGATTTATTAGGAACTGTGTTAATTTACAAGAACAAACACAGAACTCATTAATTTCAAATAATGCAATTTAGCTACACTGAATTACACCTGTTCCTTAGCTACACCACAGAACAGAAAGGAAGCAGGTATAATAAAATTCTGAAGAGGATTAAAATACGGAGTCAGGCCAGAGACTACTGCCTTTTTTTATTTAATGCAGGCATTGTCTATTACAAGCAATTTTCTGAAGGCTATTGCTCTTGCATAATATGCTGTATGAACATGCAGAGGGTGGGGTCCCAACAGCCCAATTCTTTTAATTCACTGAAGTGGAAACAGTCAAGAACAAATGGAAAGCAGATATCAATTGCTCCCACTGGCGATGTCACCAATTATGAATTTTGTGGAATTAAAATGAATTTACCATCTTGGCTGTGTTATTATGGTTTCATTGTGTAACATTATGAAAAGCGCATTCATCTCATATATAAAATTAGCTGAAATAAATGTATGATTTTTCTCCTTTTGAAATACTGTACATGGTAATGATACTTGATCTGTTCTAGCAAGATGTCTCAGGCTCACTTTTTAAGTAGTCACAAAGCAGCTGCCGGCAGTATTGGGAAGCAAATGCAGCAAAAAAAGCAAGATTCATTTAGCAATACATCAGCAACATCTGGTACAATCTCTGGTAGCCACTGAGGAATCCAACAGCCCCATTCTCCCATACTAGTCTACCTCCAAAGGTGGATTGCCTTGGCTTTGGAGAGGTTACTTCCGACATATAGAGATAGAAGGGACACAGATTCGGTCTTCAACTTCAAAAGCAGGCTAGGTAACTCAGTAATCTAAGTATCAAGTAAGCAGCAGCACCCTCCAGAAAGTAAGTGCCCAAATGGGAAAAGCAAACATTAAGTGTCCAACTGGGAAAAGCAAACATTTTGTTATTCTTTATCCAACCAAGTTCATCGCCTAATGGTATATAGTAACAACCAGACCATGAGTGACTGTAGTTGAAGGCTAGCCATGTGGCAATCTCCCTTGTATAATTAGAGCTTACAGGCTGGGGTAAAGAGTAACCTTTTTAACCATTTCAAGGAAATTCAATGATACTTATTCACGACAGCTTCTCGACAGCTCTGAAGTAATTTTGTGTTTTGGGTTTGTGGAAAGAAAAATTATTCTTATAGACAACTGACACTCCAAATTTGCCAAGTTTGGAAATGAAACAAAGAGAAAGTAAATATGTAATCAAATTTAACAAGATTTGGGAAGTCAGAGAACACATATGACTATTTGCAAGCTAACATGGAAAAAAGGCTTACCTGCATCACTAGCAGGGAAATGATTGCTATGGTACACTGCAGGCAGTTTAAGCCACAAGGGTCTCTCTTTTACATTATGTTGATGTCAGCCACATACTAGACTTATTAAGAAACAGCATTACGAAGGGAATACAAACTGGGAGAGACGAAAGGTGGAAATAAAAAAGCTCTACAAAACTGTAGATTCAAACAGAAACTAAAACTCCTAATAGCATGGGCAAAAGAAGGCAATTTCAACAAATCAGAATGAAGACGTTTCACAGGATGGAAAGAGAGGTTGCAGGGGGCAAAATGTTGGAGAGGTAATGTACACGATCAGGACAACAATGAACAACAACACTGCACAGCCTGGGCTGAAAAGCACATAGGATTTAGTTCAGAAGACGTGGGTTTTGTCTAGTCAGTTAAGCCACCACCAATACACAGCACCTAAATAGAAGCAGCTGTACTACCCTCTGAAATACCAGAGTTCAGTAAATTGTTATATATTCAGTGAATTATAAATTCATTGATGGGTACCTAGCAGCACTAAAAATCTTCTTCTCATAATGGCATTTCATTCTAACAAGTAGAGATAGTGGTGCTCAAATACAGTTATAGCACAAATGACAGATGAGCCATGAAAAGGAATGTTTTGTCTTGAATGACATCTGAGTCAAGACCCGCATATTTGGTTGGACTCTCTCCCTCCACAGTTCAAGAACAGAAGTCTCCTGTGAACAGGCTTTTTTGCAAGGTTCTCCTTTCAACTTTTATTCTTATTATTTAGATTGCTGTACAATTGAGAATCAAGCTTGGTTACACAAAGAGTGAAAAGAAACAGGTGATAAAATACATGTCAAGAGAAAATAACTTGTTCAGGGCCCAGATCAAAAGAACCACCAGAGAAACAATTCTACAGCCTACAGCCCACATGTCTGTGCTACCTTCCTCTCCTAAACCAAAGTCAGTATCTCTGAAGAAATACAGAGCTGTGCAAAGAAGTTACGTGAACTTTTCCTAATCTGGATCAACCAGCCAAACTGCTGCTAATAACAATATTCTTCAGGAAAGGAGAATAATTGTCTGTTGCGTATAAATATGACCTGCCCTCTCCTGGACAGAATTGGAACACTCAGATACCTCATTAACCCAATTTCACATCTATACACTTCAAAAAATATTAACACCATTTTAAGCACCTGGAAATTCTTTGGGCATGTTCTCCAAATAAAGTCCAAAATCACAATACGTGAAACCCAATAGCAGGGTTCATACTTTCTCTAGTCTCATCCAAGACTTTGTCAGGCAATAGCTATCGGTTCACTGTAATACACAATAATGGCTTCTGAGCTATAACTTCAAGTACGTGATGGACTATCACAGATCCAAGATAAACTAAAGCTTGAAACAGCAAAAACAGAGCCCCCTTCCCCAGCATAAACCCCAACCAAACACAAACACACCCACTGCTACCACTTGCAGCAAAATGAGGGGACAAAATGTTTGGGAAAACTCTGTTACTGAACTAGCCCCACTTTGTTTTCCCAACAGCAGTATTGCACAAAAAAAAGAAGGAGACTATGCAAAGGATATTCAGAAACATTCTGCAACAAAGCCAAATCCAGCAAGCTGCTGAGTAAGTACCTCCCACAAGGTGCCAAGTGCCCCTGACTCCTGCTTGAAGTTATATTGCAGAAGCCTTGACACATTCGGACACGTGGAGGACACCCATTATTTTAGCCATTTGAAAGGAAGCCTGATTGATATAAGACACCCACAGGGGCAGTAGAAGATGGCTGCAGTCTGCACAGTGACATAAGAAGGTCAGAGGGAGGTAAAGGGACTACACTACGTCAGATTTAAAAAATAAATACCCCCTCCCAGAGCTCTGGAAATGACCTACACATCATTTTGTCAAATTGATTCTGTGATGATGCAGGCCAACACAATAGTTGTGACAGCAGCCCTGAGTGGGACAAGGCGACAGGGAGGGGGGCATGCAAAAGTTGCTTCTTCCAATATATGGTTCCTGAGCTCACAGCAGCTGAATGTTAGACTTGGGACCACAATAACAGCTTTCTTTTTGCTACATTTCACAAATACTAAGCAGCTTCCATCAACTAAGAAGTTTTTTAACACAAAAATAACCTATTAGACCCTATTAGTACCATATAGCTCACCAGATGTACGGAGTGAAAGAAGCATTGCATTCCACTAGTTAGTAAACGTAACTAAAGATGTATTTTTCACTGTGGTATAAGAGGGTGAGGACAGGTAAATTACAGAAGCAATCCTATAATATAAATTTTCTGCCTAGAAAACCTAGTTTCAGAGTCAGTATTTCTAGAAATGTAAGCAGTGAAACTGCACTTTAGTTGTCAGTAAATTCATTATCACATTAACTAGGTCTAAATTATTAAACCTTAATGATGTAGGTTCTCAAAATGTGTTGGGCTTTGTTTTCCCACACAGAAGCAATGCTAAACATTAGCGGTATAAATTAAGTAATACTTTACCATGGCATGCTGCTGCTTTGAATTGAGTTACCCTAGGAAGATGTATATTCATGGCTACAGGCTCTCTTTGGCCTCCTAGCGAGGATGATATAGTTTAATGTAACAAATGAGCAGTCGACCTGTAATGACTTAAATGATGTATACATTTTTGCCAGTGAAAATGTACCAGTGAGGACCTTTCTGCTTAAGGGAATGAGAAGTAAACAGGAGCATGTACTATAAACGTAATTTCCATGAAAGCCTGGGGGAGCATCTCCCTTTACACAGTTTAGAAGCATGGCACACATCACAAAACATTTTAGGATAGTTAAATTAATAGAATATAGACTCAGGCAAACTTGAGATGGAGAATTTTTTACAAACAGTATTTTGCCTTTGATCCTGTGCTGCCTTTTTTGTGGCCTTCAATCTGAACTGTGCAAAAGACAAGTTAGGAAACTGTACAATTATTATCTTGACGCAACTTATGGGTCCCTAAAAGAAGAAAGTATTTATATTGCAAAGTCATCATGACTATCATCACGTATTATTGCTAGGCTTCAATTTCTTCTGTTCCTATTTCTTTTACTCACCCGGAAGGCTTTAAAATTGCATTGAGTAGTCTATCTGATAGTCTAAAGGTTACAGCAGTCCACATTTTGCAGTGATATTTGAATGAAAGAAACCAAAGTAAAATATACATCTAATATTACTTTTCCAGGGTGCCTAAAATCAGACTAGATAGCCATGGATGCTAGATTGTCAAAGTCATCAGCAGCTATCACCAACACACACTAACAGGTTGAGAAGAACGAATTAAAGACTGATAATCCAGGTCATTTTCTACAGATCCCTTGGCTGAGCTGCCATACTCAAAGACTATCTCACCTCATTTGGAAGTGCAAAATGAATGCTGATTCTGCCCAGATAGAGAATCAGAGACTACTGAACCAAAAAAAAGGTATGTGATAAAGCTAGAGATGAGAGACTATCCAGTCAGTGTGACACAGAGATGCTTTCCCCTCCACTGTTTGAAATACTAGGAGGTAAAAGAAAGGTTTCCTCTAACTATCATGAAGTATAAAAGGCACGTTACCAGAGACAAATGACAAAAACTTAGGCCTGACCCAGGAGGTAAAGAGAGAAGCAACGAGACAAACTTACTAATATTAGCAGTGTGGTACAGTCCTACGAATAGGACATGGAGATCCAGATCTCTCCTACCTCTGAAAATACCCAAGCAATCCAACATTCTCTCACATTTCCGTAATAGTTACACAATTACTTTTTCAACAATATCTTGCTAAGCAAGATCTTCCAACACTGAAAATGCAGCTTATCTCCTATGTACCTGTCAAGGTGAAGAATAAATAGATGCACAGGCCAGGCTGCATCCCCATTCCATTCAAGCATAAGATCACCAATGCCAGTTAGACCAGTTGGGGCATAAAGAAGATCACACCAGTACTTTACACAGTGACACATGGTGCAATTTTCTCTTTCTGGGATTGTGTGTGGGATGGACATTTGTGTAAGAGACTGCAATTCCTAACTGCATTCAAGTAGGTCAATGGAAAAGATGCATTCCAGCCTTCCTGAGAGAGCAAAACACTGTCGACATAATGGAGCAAGTTAAGCATTCACACAGCTGTTTAAATCAAAACTACACACATTAAAAGAAAAATCCAATCAACTTAAAACCCAGGAAGGTCTGGGAAGGCAAAAGGAAAATAAAACTGCATTTTCAGCTACTATCTAAAACATTTTTACCTGCTCCATAAAAGCTTGTATATGCATTCTCATATTCTGGATTTACTTATGGGTAGCCAAAATTTCACAAATGTGAATCAATGTCATTGCTCATTTCACACCTGGTTTCCCTTTTTCTACCCATTGTCAAACCTACAAATGCAACTAATACTTAAAAGTAGGGATATGAGACTTGACCTTAGCTATCATACGTATTAGATAGTTGATAATTCATTAAAAAAAACCAAACCAACCAACCAACAACCCAGTCACCCAAAAAAATGTTACTGTGTCAATGGAGAGTTTTACTCTCTAATACTTCAGTTTTCCCAACATAAAAAATTTCAGATTCACCTTTTGTTTTCTAACAGGTTCATTTTGACTAGAGATCCATTTTCACACGTTTCATTGGTCTGAAGGTAAGCAGTTCCTAGAAAGCCAACAGTGAAACATAGACTAGTTTCAACAGTCGTACCCTGCCTGCAATAAAATATTACATTTTATGGTCTCCCCAGATGGCTTCTAAGCACTCAGGTTTACAAGTCTCTTTTGAAAAGTTTGATTAGGTAGGGATGCCGGTTTATGGCATTAACTCTCAAAACTAAGGTATCCACAAACATCTCAGTACGGTACAAGACCAACTATTTCTGATATACATCCAGAAATGCTTCCACAATACTGTGTTTATATCTGCATCTCTGCTATGGTATCACCTAAAAATTATCATAGTAATAGTCTCAGTTTGAGCTGAGTGCTCTCCCATTCACATCTCAGAAATGGTTTGAGTCAAAGGCTGCTTTCAGTAACGCTTGTCCTACAGAAATTGGCTGAATGGAATTATAAATCAGTCTACTTCTACATTAAAATACTTATTCAAAAAGAAAATTGGATGATGCTTTAAGAGCCTTCTACTAACAACTAATGTATGTTGTACTAACAACATACTGTTTGAGCTGTAGAAACTACCATAGTAGTAATTGTGGTCAGCAAGATACAGAATAAAACTAAACCTGGATTTCCATTTAAATAGTATGCTTACAGCTGGAATTATTTGTATTTATGCATTTCCTCTTGGGCTTCATTCCTGGCACAGGGGGTCTTTAAGCTCCTGTAACCTATTGCAGTATTTTTATACAACAGCAATTCAGGTACATGCTATAGTTTAGAGCACATTTCTTCCACCTGGGAATGAGTTTTCCATTCATGTAACTTTAAGGACATAGAGTGCTATTGCCAGAAAAGTAGTAATAAAGCCCTTCCTTGATTCATTTTGTTCAACTTCTCATTGGTTAAACCACAGCTCTCAAGTCTATCTGTTCCACTTGTTTAGTAAAGCCAGAAAATGCAGCAAATTGCTTCCTTGCTCATTCTATTTGAATACTATTCAGAGGACCTCAGAAAGGGTCTGTTTCCAGTTTGTATTAAAACTGTTCCATCAGTGCCAGCACCATGACCAGTAACAGTAGAATTAGGCTGTGTATCTCTTGAGTGTTTTTAGGTACCATGGCAACATAACAACAGTGTGACTGGATTCAAAGGTGTAATGTTACCATCTATTCACGCAACCTCTAATAAACAACAACATTGTTTTTTCTTGTGAAAAGGAAATTAACCTAAAGAATGAAAAAGGAGTTTAATCTATCTGTAAAGAACACCAAGGCTCCAAAACTTCATCATGACAAGGCCACACCTGGACAGAGAACACACAGAGAGGGATAAATCCAGAGTAAACAAAAACTAAAAACACCAATTGGTTAGGCCACCAATCTCTAACACTACCATCATCCCCACACTACAAATTCCAGAGAAATTAAACAAGAAGTCCAAATTCCTACAATTTACATGAAACAATATTCTTTACTTTTGTAGCAGCCCTCTCTCAGGATCCCCAGGCATACAGCCAGGATCCTTTTTTTACGCAAACAAAACCAGAAAAAGCATGTTAATACCAACCACTTGACCACTTTACAAAGTTAACATATGCCTCAGCAAACAGTGGGTTCAGAAAGAGACGCTCCAGAAACACCAGGGCAACCACAGTAAGATGCTACAGTCACTGCACACCAACCACCCTGCCGGGGAATGAGATGCTGGCAGGAGGACAGTGAAATGTCTGAGACAATGGAAAAGTGAGGGAGTTGCATCTGGCTGATTCATCTCCTACACTGCTCACAGTCTGGATGAATTCATTGTACACACAGAAGCTGAACGGCTGAAGTGTTAACGTGAAAGCAACATAATGCTCAACCACACAAAAGGTCTCAGAGATGAACACAAGGGTAGGTTTGGATAGCTGTGCATTTCAGCCTGGGAAACATGCATGACTTGATGGGCTAGAAACAGACAAATGAGTGCAAAACTTCCGAACCCATTTGTCATTGCATTATTACTTTACAGTGTATTTCAGTGTTCCCACTTTCAATCCTCCAAAACCAGACACATACAGAAACTACAGTATTAAACTGAACATTTCATCCTTATTTAAAGTAAGGATGTTTAATGTTTGGTGCAACTCCCCCTGCCTGCTTTACCAGACATTTCATTGTGTGGCTATAGGGTAAGTTCCAGGTGTTAACATAAGATGGAGAAAGTATAAGCTATTAACATACTTGCAACTACTGGTTCCTACTCTGAAGCCCACCATTAGATGCAAGGTGCATTACTAAACTGTAGCAGGTTTTTTTTAGGATATTCCAAGCCAAGTAGAATCTCATTAGGAACCGTTTCAAAGATCAGCTTCTCTGAAAGCAAAATGAAATTATCCTGTGTGTTTTGGCTACTCACAGCAGCACCTTTACATTATGTATGGTTCTTGATTGCTCTTAGTGTGGGTAAATTGCAGAGCACACTATTAGGGATTTTCACTTTTATGCAAAGGATAGCAATTTATTGCGGGTTTTATGCTAACACATTGGTGTTCTGAGTATTTATAACATATTGTTGCATTTGTTATTAATAGAGCAGTGTACTGGGGAGAGAGTAAGAATCAATAAAACGCTCTCACATCTGCATTTATAGTATTCAAAAACAGGATAGAAAGTACATAGTCCACAGGGTTTACTTGGGAAGATGTGTTTCCTGAGCAATTTCATCATTCTACCTTGGGTGGAAGGAGGGGCAGAAAACTGGTATCATTGGAATGTGATGGTAAAAGTAAAAGAAATTGAGAAGCAGTATTTTCTATGGGCTGGAAAATGCTAAGACAGGAAGCAAAGACCCCAAATTCTGTCCCATATCATTTATATGCTATGCGATATACTGTGGGCCAGTTTTTAAGAGTATTTAACTGCCTAAGGACAGTACCTTGTGGGATTCCCAAGGAGTCTCATCCTCAACCACCTTGAACTTCTCTCTGCTCACAAAAGTAGCTACACCACAGACTGAAGCCACAAGCAATCTGAGGAGCTCTGAGAGGCAATACATTTCAAGGAAGCGCGAAGTGAGCGCAGAACGTGATTCCTAGGCAGTCTGCGTAGGATGCATAGCTATGGGAGTGTTGAAGTGGAGAGAAGGATGCATGAATCCAACTTCTCTGACTAGCTCTAAATTTTTCCAATTTCCACACCAAACTTCCCTTTCATTACATGCAGACATCTATTGTTACCTGTGCTCCACCTATTCTACAAGGCCAGAACCAGCATCTCCTAAAGTTTCTGTGTGCCAAGAACTCCACACCATCTACAGGACAGACACCACTGCCTGTGCTTTCTGCTGCGCTGCTCATCATCACACATCTCTTCTTGTGAGCAGCATTCATGCCCTCTCTTTCTACATTCTGGCAAGGCAAAGCAGCCACAAGACAGCAGCATTTACTCAATGCTTTTTGCAGGTTTCCAACTTCTACTGGGAGAGGGACTCAACAAATCTGAGCAGCACAGAAGTGGCAGAATCTGCCAAAGGGTTGTTCACAAATCTGCGCACCAGCAGCCACCAGGGAGTGTGAAGTATTTTTGCATATTCTGCCTAAAGGCATTTTGACAGATGAAAGGTGGGTAGATAGGGCAGAGAGCTAAGGAAGAGAAGGAAAAGGAATATCATGTTCTACCTGTACGCAAGTAATGAGGTGGACTGCTGCAACGCTCCTGCAGTTGCGTCTGGTTCCTCCCTCATGTCTCAACTGCTTGTTCTGCACAAAAGCTTATTTCTAGATTCAGTCCTCCCATTTCTCTACTCCCTTGTGAAAGACACTTTCCAAAACCTCTACCCCTGTTCTCTCTCTATCCATCCTGCAGCCCTTCAGTCATCTTGGCTCTATTTCTAAAAGAGGTATATTAATGTGTTTTATTTCAGATGAACAGGTAATTTTTAACCTCGTGCACCTGCTGGAATGAATCTGGCCTAAAGACTTCAGTTAGTCGACAGGAACTGATTATGCAAATAATAAAATTATTTACTGAGAACTAGTAAAATTAGAATATGATACCAAGAAGGCACACTTATGCCTAACTGGCTGTACAGGGTCTAATTTATAAGGCTTTAGCCACTGAAGTGTTGGTATAAGTCAACAGTCCCGGACCTGAAAACCTGGGAAGATGGGTATAACACAATAACTGGAGGACTAACAGTTCAGTCCCTTTGATTGGAAAAATTTGTATTTGTGGGTGTGATGACAAACAGAGTGTATGTTACAGTTGGCTCCCTGGGCGACATTTCCCTTAGTGCCATTTTTGGCACAGAGACATATCACTCCCCGAGGGTGCCAGATTGGTTTCAAGCATTTGTGGATGGAAACACTAAACTATGCAGATAAATTTCAAAAGACGAATGAGCATCTGCACTCCAATATAATTTATATGCAATAATACATGTTATTTATACACTCTGAAGGCTCTGCAAGCCAAAACATCACCATTTTGTCTATTTTCCAAATGTATAAATAAGACATAGGATTGTAGAGAAATTATATTGGAGTGCAAGGGCTCATTTATCTTTTGAAATTTACTTACATACCCTTTACACTAGGAAAAATAACACCATCCAGAATTTACAGAGAAATAAAATCACTCAGATGAAAGGCTTTATATAAAAGTGTTATGGTAACACACTCAAATTAAGTAAATTAAGCCTTTTTCAAATTCATTAACCCCACCATAAGCTAAAAACAATTTGAACTATCCACATGTAGAAAACATGATGCGGAGGCAGGTCAAGTTAGCTGAAAACTAAGACCTGTTCTTGCAAGGAGGGCCAAATTTTGCTTTCACTTACTCCAAGGTAACAGCCATGAGTTGAAAGTTATTACTCTAGCTTTGCATGGTTTGAAGTGACAGCACAATTTGCTCTAACGAAAGAAACACTTGCTCAGGCTATAAGAATCTCTAAAAAGTCTAGCACATGTAAATTGAAATAGCATTCCTAAATCCATAGCTCATCTCCGCTATGCACAACTAGCTCTTGCTCAGAAAGAACCTACATAATATGCTTGTTTATTACCAGTAATTGCAAATTCACTCTTAAGTCATCTGATTAGAATTTACATCCTTTAGTTACAGCATTTGGAAGAAAATATTTCAAAAATACTTTCCCGGTCTTTTTTTATATCAAATCCAATTTTTCCTTAAAATAATAAATCTGATGATAGGATTCAGGTTTCTCTGTTCTCTTCCTAACCACTGTCCTGCCGTTTTTTTTTTTTGTTGTTGTTTTGTTTTTTGTTTTTTTTTAAACACAGCCTCGTCCTTTAATGCATCACCTGCTATGGTTTCTGTTTCATGTCCAGAACAGATCCACAGTTTTAATGACTCAGGTAGGGTTATAGCTTTCATACCAGCTGTGAATCCACATTAAAACCTGTTGTACTGCTATCTCTGCTTCTCCTTTCTGGCTACCTCTTGTGGATGAAACACTTACTGCTCTCAAATTCATACTGAAGCATCTTCTAAAGGATTCCACATCTCTCAGTTTATGGGTACAAAAAACCCAAACATTTAGTACATCCTGTAAGAGAGTTCATACTCTGTGGCAAACCCACCAAAGTACACATGTTATCAGAAAACCTAATGCAAAGCCACTGAGGTTAAAGGATACATTTTGGTCCAGATATGAACACTAAGCAAATAGTTATGTTTCATTCTGCTCTCTCTCCTAAACGCTTTTTAGCCTTTGTCACACCTGAACTTAATTGCACCATTACCTTTAATGCAGAAACAGCACTGAGATTTCTTACTTTCATAAGCAAAGATTTGCTAAGCTGTTTGAAACTGAAAAAATACACCAAAACCCCAAATACACCAAAATCCATATTAAAATGATAGTTTTTAGATTATTTTTCTCTTTAAAAATCAGGGCAAAAAAAAAGTTTAAAAAAGTAACTACTCTCTGGAAAAAGAACCAAATTAAAGAACATCTAAGTACTTCCTAACCAGGATTATTCTTGTTATTTCCACTATACAGATATATTGAACTTCTGTGCAAGCCTGGAAAATCCCTTTGTCAACAGATCCAATTTTAAACAAATCAAAATCCAGGCTTCCTGTTTCTCCGCTCACAAACATAATTGCTGGTTATATTTTCTTACATGCGATGCAGTTGTTTCAATACCAGCGCTGTTCTGGTTAAACACAGTATGGTATGCTAAAACTTCCGCCTCAAACTGCGCAAATAAATAACTGATGTTTAAGTGCACTGTGGATGAAAGCTTTATAGATCCAGAAACATTTCTCATCTGCTCAGTTTTGCAGCCCATACCTGCTTAAGGCCTTCTGGCAACATCACATGCAGCCTCAGTCAGGGTGTTCCCAATCCACCAGTCTACCCCTTTACCTTTTTCTGCAGATGCTATAATCTTTTTTTCCTCTATGCACATTCCTAGCACCAAGCAGCAGAACCAAAGCTTGATAAAGTGACAACAGAAGATAAAGCATTTCTTAAAATCTAAACAGCCAGAAGCAAACATAATCACAATATTTCTATACCTCTGGTTGGAACGCAGTACATAAATACAGGCGTACCTCATTTGAACTAGTGAATTGAGCTTGGTATCCAGGCCTGGACAAGCTGTCTTCTGAGGGCGATTTTTTCCCGCAACACATCTAGAGGTTCACAACTAGTATTTTAGATGTTTCTTTTGCACTAGAAAATTGTAAAAAAATAAAAACACATCTTATGCAGCTTAAAAGTGGTGGCCTATAGTGCTGTTTCTCCTCTTGGACTAGGTGGTTCCTAGCCCAGCTGCACCAGAACCAGCTCTGCAAACAATTTCAGCAGTCAAACGCATACAGTCCCATGCATGCAAAGCCACTAGTGATGTCCTCTCTCATGACTGACCATAGGAAACCACACAAGAAGTTTAAACCCTCAGAAAAGAAACATTAAGCAAGATAGACACAAAATGAATAGGAATTATGGTACCATGTGTTTTAGAGACTGATAAAAAGACATGCAAATCCAGAGTTATGCAGGCCATCAGTAACAGAGTAGAATCAGCTTAGTCTCCCAGAAAACATCTCAGTGCCATGAAGAAATGAGCTGCGAAGATGTCTTCTGTAGACAGCTATGAGGCCATATCACACTGTCAAGTTCTGCTTGGAATATTCGAGCACTAAAACATCCTACAATTAATCAGAAAAAGACAAAATAGCTCAAATCGGGAAAACCAGCTTCATAGATACCACCAGAGCAGATTTTAACTCATATATGCCAGCTTGACAAAAAACTGGCCAACTTCGATTCATGAGTGCTATCTTCCTCAGGCTGAAAAAGGGCAGGTAACTGTCAGCAGACAGTAACGAGATTCCAGCTGATACAAATGCATTACCCAGATTTTTGTAACTAGACCCTGTTCAAATATACCATGGAAATAGCTTCTTTCTCTGTTCTTCCCCAAGCAAGCAAGCACTTCTTTGGACTAGATACCAACCTAGGCCAAACAATAAAATTTAAAACAGAACTGCTGCTCTGGGTGCTTGCTGAGACAGATCAGGCAACCTCTTGAACATATCTTTCTAATGCATGTCAAGACTATAGCACTTTATCCTGGCACTCCAACCAGGAATCCGTGGAACAGGACAGGCGAGGCTCCTGCCACCATTCAGATATCCAAAAAAACTGGATGGAACACCCCAGGTAAAGGACACCAGGCCAGATAGGTTTGGTTAGGAACAGAGATGGAAGGAAGGGGAAGTCCTTTTTAGCAAGATGAACACGCAGGATAGCTTTTGCATCGATAGCTCATGGAAAGCAAGCACAGCAGAGGTACAAAGGTCATACTAAAAAAGGCTGATTTGTCTTAATTATTCTTTTTTAAATTGAGGAAGTGGTGTTGGTTGTGGGCTTTCTGTATGTTTGGTCTTACTTACACCCATGAGAGAGAAGAGATTGTGGAAAATGTATATAGCTCCTCTTGGAAATAAACGCAATTGCCAGCCCTGTCAGGAACTCTCTCTGTAGTTTTGCAATAGCTATGGAAAGATTACTGCCTGCATTTCAGTTAGGAAGCTGAAAGCAACAGCAAGCAAGACTCCAATCCAGCAAAACCATAATTTTTATTATTGTAGCATCTAGGGACTTCTAGTGTGGGAACACCAGGAGCATACAGTCAGTACTGACTATCCCCCTAAGTGCTACCATTTAGATAAGCATGCACTTAAAAGATAATACATGCTAAATTGGATCAGTGGCTTCTTGTCACTACTTCAGTCACCCACGCATGCCTTCACCTTTAGTTTCCAAGCCTGGGAAGAAGGCTACATGCTTACCACGGAGACGCTAGTCCTTTCTCTGGAACAGAGCTTGTACAGCTGAGTGCCTGCTGAGGTCGCTGCAGTGTTTCAGCCTCCAGGCGTGGTTACAAGACAGGTATGTCTGTGGAAAGCTAGACTTAAATTAATCTAAGAACAGACTTGTTTTAGCAGTGTGGGGGCTAATTGACTCTGGTTTGCAAGCAGATTTCACATCCCATACCAAGCTTAGCACTGCTGTAGTTAGATTACAAATGCTTCAGCTAGCTCCTTTGAAGCCGGCTAATGCAAGTAGCTCTTCATCAGCAGCTCTCAGACAGCCCTTCTACTCCAGCAGACACCTCATACCCCCTTGCTTTGACAAGTACTTCACCACAGAGAGGGGACATTGCCCAGGAACTTCTGGGAGCACACTGAAGGAATACGCTAATGAAACGACAGCTCACATAGCCTAGCGAGTGGAAGATGAAGATCCACTGACCCAACTTCAACCAGGTAAGGTGCAGAGTGGACAGCAGAGATGATGCTTCCAGCAGGCTGTACCACCACAGAATGCATTCTGGCAATCCCAGGTTCTTGCCATCCCTGCTCCCCACATAGTTTGCCCTTTCCCAGGCCAGAGCATCCCCAGCACTGTCCCAGCAGCCCTCCAATGTCCTCCAATGCACTGGCACTGCCAATCCCCACCACCTTTTCCTCCCTTCCCAGATACAACCCACACCCAAGCACTGCTCTTGAGGATGCCTTCATTTGATTATAAACTCTTTCGGGCAAAGATGATCTTTTATTATGTGTTGGTACAGTGCCCAGAAAAATGGGGTTCTGATCTCAAGGCACTACCGTAACATAAATAACAATAATTCACTACTACTAGCCTTCAGTAACTCCAGGAGTTTCCCTGGGAGATGGGAAGTCATGCTAACATGCCTTTCTACAGCACAGAAATAAATCATTTTTGCACATTCCAGTATTTTGGGGAGAAGGAAGAGAAGGAGAGAAAATGCAAAATGAATCTAAAACACATTTGATTCCTTACATTTATAATAAATCCAAATGATTTACCAGAACATAAAATTCTCACATGCAGAGTCAAGGACTATATTCTATTCATGTGCAAGAGTCATTTATTCATTTATAATTAGATAAAACGAACTGCAATTTTTTAAGAAAAAATTTGCATGTGGCAACAGTTATGTATTACAGAAGGGTGGCACTTTGTTACATTCATTTGTTAGTCAGGACACTGGAGCTGCAATTTAATAGACAAGAAATAAGTACAGTAGAGGAAGGGAAAAAATTAAATTCCGCATGATCAGCAAGGTTTCGAACAATCGCTAGCCAACTGAAGTGGGTGCCATATCTATAAGTCATTTTGTTTTATAGGCCATTAGGATCTCCTGAGAGAGGCTGCATGGAGACCGCTGCTTTTTGTTGAAATTAAAATGTCAGAGAGAAAGAAATAGAACAAAACAGGGAATCTGCAATTAATTACAAGGCCATAAAAATTCAATAATCAGGAGGCAGTGCTGCTGTAGGCACAGCGGTATCTGATTCAGGCTAACAGGAATGGAATACATTAATCTTTTCAAATTAGTTTCTTAATCTGACGGGGATATATAGTGACGTGTTCTTTTACTGTTCGAGCAGACCCGCTGTCTAATATATAATGCTGAGTGTCTGGAATTAGGACATCTATAGCCATTTTGTGACTACAATATTTTCACAGCATTTATTCAACCCTATCTGTACACCTGTCCTACAGTAATCAGGCAAAGCATGTTCAAAGTTCACATCCTAGATAATGCTTATGAAAATGAAATAAAATGCTGGGATTAAAACAAAATAGCAGGCCCCCAAACAAGCCTGGCACAAGGCTGCTTAAAATGACAGTCTGCTCTCCAGAATATATGACTAGGCTTTAAACCAACTTCTCATTCCTTGCCTACATCGAGTCCTCCTCCTTTCCTTTCCCTGAAGGTGACCTGCAAAAAACCTGTCTCTATGCTTCCCCATATTGCATGTTTTAGAGTGAAGCCCTGGGAGTTCCACAGAATAAGGAAATTTCTGACTTTTCCCTTTAAACATCAGTAACATCCCTCAAATCTATTCTTTTCCTGATGAATGCTCCACCACTCTTCCTGGTGGCCTTTTTAAGAAGCCCAAAGACACACTACAGATTCTTACATGTTACTTAAACACTTAGAAGATGGATGTTTACTGGACACAGTTATCTAGAGCATGTATTAAGCCTCAGAGTTGGAGGAATGTACAAAGATTGTTTGACACTGTTTTCAAACAAATCTTTTCCTCTCCTTTTCTAGGCTTTACCCTCCAATTCTACTGAAATTATACCCATTACATTTTCACTTATCACTGTATATGGTCAGCAGCAAGATGTTCTTATTGAATGAAAAACCAGGAGTCTGTTCCCTCTTTCTCCACCTGCCCAAATACCTCTTTTTAAATTTTTGTAAAAAATCCTGAAAAAATACATCTTTTTTCATATGCTACATGGGGGAAAGTAACACAAGCCCTCTTTGACACATTTGGCACATTTTAGAAGAAGAGTCTTTTTACATAGACTCACTCTTTAACACTGTATTATTGAAAACAGTGATGTGATTATCAAAGCCTACCGGTTCAAAACTTTGCTGTAAGTGGGAAAAATCACTGCCATGCCGCTTTTCGTGGGTGCACTGGGTGCACTCATTTTGCTCCATTTGAGGTTTCAATCCTGTAAGCCCACATCCCAAGAGAAGGAGAAAAAAAAAACCAACCCAACACCCAGCTCCCCAGGTCAACATTAAATGTCTAAGCTCAGGTTTGAATTAAGACTTTACACTTTTGGCTAATTCCATTTTTAGTTTACAGATTCTCTTCCCCCTTCCCCCAAATCAAATTCCAGTGCACTCGCTTGAGAAGCCATTTTTCAATTCTTTACGGTGCCTGGATGTAGAGTAACATCTTTTATGCATTCATTGCTTTTTCCTGCAAGGCAGAATAAATGGGCATGGATGTACCCTTTTCATGGATCCTTCAAAAGGATAAATAATATGTTCATGTGGGGGTAGATGAAAGAAAGGAAGAGGGAGTGAGAAAGCAAATAAGCAAGACCTAATACTTCGAGACAGGCTTTGCAGGTTAGAAGAAATAGTAGCTCCATTTAGGAAACATATGCCAAGCACGGGAAAGGGTACGAAAAGCTTCCTGTAATAGGCATTCATCATTTTCTATACATGACTTCTCTTCTAAATCACGATGACAGCAGAACTCTACCTTCTGTGGTTAGTTTATTTAACATCCTTTCCTATAAGCGTATCCCTCACACATGCACATAAGCACATCCACACTCAATGACAATGAAGGGTAAAATCTTACCTCCACTGAAGTCATCAAATATTACCAATATAACTTTGGCAGGAATCTCCCCGTAGATCTCCATAATGAATTAATCCATCCTAGCTGTCAGAATTTAAAAACTGCCAGTATTTAAAAACCTTGGTATTTAAAAACCAAACACACTTCAGTAGTTTCAATGCAAAATAAGTACATTCACTTATCATAATCTTCTAAATGAAATTCCTCTCATCAGAATCTGTCCCAAGATCCAGTTTTCTGACTGTGAAAGCCATGAGTAGTCATAGCATACCCATTCCATGTAACATCATGTTAGTCTAAAAACACGGACAGGGAAGACAAAAACACCGCACAGGACAGAAATCTCGGGGGGAATTCAGACAGATGTAATTTCTTGAGTTGTTCTACAGCCACCACACTGTGGTGCTCACCTGTACTACACTTACATTGTCTCATGAGAGGCAATGCACACTGAACAGGCCGGGGAGAATTAGCTTTCATTCTCACATCCTAAATGCGGACTTATCAGATAAGAGTTGAAACCAGAGCTAGGAAATCTGGCTTAAATACATTAAAACATTTCCCTATTAGTAAAGTTTTATGAGTGCATTGAACAGCATATTACTTCATAAATGTTCATGGCTCAAAATTATTTATCATCATTGCAAGTTGCCCACCACAGGTGCTGAACACTCCGAACAAACTGGATCTCCCCACTCATTCAGTTTACTTTTCAGTCATAACTAGAGAAGCATAAGCAATGGGAGTGATATCAAGAAAGTTCTTTTTGCCAAATTTAAAATGCTTCCAAATAAACTACTACTCTTGTTTCAATAAAAACAAAGCATGCACAGAGTTATCATTGAAGTGACCTGAACACCACAGATACTGATTTGTTTAAAAATTTGAAAAAATTAAAAAAAAATCCCCCAAAACTAAACAACCCCACTAAAAAAACCCTGCCAAGCATTTTGAATAATTGTCCAGCTCTGCTTGAGACAGCATAACTTTATCTACATTACAACCTGACAGTTTTGAACACTTTCATATCTGTGCAGCTCTATTTGGAGTCAGCAATGTTAGCAGCACTAAAAATCGGGCCAGTGCCATTTAAACAGCAGAGATACCTAGCCCTAAAGTGAGTAAAGCTCGAGAGAGAGTGGCTGTAAGCTGTGCCAGTATCCGTACTCCTCTGCTACCACTAAAGTTCCAACAGTGATAGCAACTGGGAGAGGGTTTAAAAAAAAAAAAAAAAAAAAAAAAAAAATATCTAGCTTACATACAGCATCCTTGGGAAAGTGTAGAATGGTTTCCTTGGCTCTGTTTTCTACTGCCCAAACTCTGAGGATAAACAGATGTTTCTTGAAACATGTCCTACTGGCAAGAGACAGAAGTCTTAAATTCATTTAGGACAATGACAAATTCCAGGGTAAATATTCATTGTGACTTATGGGGAAGTTAACCATGCAGCTTTGATTAGCAATAATGAGACAGACATCCAATATCTGCAACTCACAAGGAATATTAAACATATGCCATCCTTTCTTGCAGTTCTTATATTTTAACAGGTTAAAACACATCCTAAAAACTGCTGAAAAGGGAGAAAATAATACTTTGCAGTTATCTTGCATTCTGTTCAGCTGAGAAAGAAAACACTAAATGTTTAAACCGTGCTATATCCATAATACTTACTATGTTTATATACAGAAGATAACCCGAACCATCTGTTACATCAGAAGAAAAAAATCTATGAGTTTGGAAGTCTAGACAGTCTTCCAGTTGCAAGACATATTTCTGTGTTATTGAGACTTTTTTTTTTACAGTAGTTTTCAAAACGATGCATATGTTCACAATAAGATATCAAAATAAGACATCAATAGTAGGATAGTATTACAAGTTGATAAGACTATAAGGTATTGAAATTATGCTTAACCAATCTGGAAGCCTTCTTCAACAAGGTGATTAGCTCAGTGGATGAAGGAAGAGCTGTGGATTTTGTTGACTTTTGTGAGGCTTCTGACAGTATGTGTCATAACATCCTCATAGACAAACTGAAGAGTGGCTAGATAAATTGACAGTGAGGAAGACTGAAATCTGGCTGAACTGCCAGGCTCAAAGAGTTGTGATCAGTGCATGAAGTCCAGGTGGACACCAGTCACTGATAGTGTAAGCGCAGAGGCTGATATCTGCACCAGTACTGCGTAACATCATTAATGACCTGGATGACAGGAAAGTGCACCCTCAGCAAGTTTGCAGATTATAAACTACAAGGAATAGTTGTCACGAGATCATCATGCTGCCATTCAGGGGGATCTTGACAGGCTGAAAAAAAATGATCAATGAAAATTGCATTGAATTCAACAACAGGAAATGGAAGATCCTGCACCTGGAAAAGAATAACACCATGTACCATGATGATCTAGGGATTGATTGGCTGGAAAGCAGCTTTACAAAAATGGACCCCTAAGTTGTCCAGTTGGCAGACAACAGATTTACCATGAGCCAGCAATGTGCCATGCTGAAAAAAAGACCAGCAGCACCCTGGGCTGCGTGAGTAAGAGCATTACCAGCAAGTCAAGGGTGGCAGCAATTTTCCTATGGTCACCACTGGTGAGACACATCTGGAGTGCTGTGCCTAGTGTTGAGTTCCCCAGTAGGGAGCAAAAGGCCACAAAGATGATTACAGGACTGGCGCACCTGTCATGCAAGGGAAAACAGAGAGCTGGGTCTGTTCAGCCTAGAGAAGAGGCAGGCCCACGGGATCTGATCCATGTATATAAATACATGACAGAAGCAAGTAAGGATAACAGAGCCAAACTCTGCAGTATTCAGTGAAGGGACAAGAGGCAGCAGGCACAAACTGACATAAAGTATATTCCATTTAGTCATCAAAACCCTCTTTTTGCTATAAGGGTGATTAAACACTGGAAAAGGCTATGTAAAGACATTATGAACTCTTCATCCTTGGAACTACTCAAAGGAGTTACTGACTGGATACGATCCTGACAAACCTGCTCCAGCTGACCATGGTTTGAGCAGGGAGATCCTTTCCAACCTCAACTATTTTGTGTTTCCATGAATAATTCTCAGTATATATGTATCATAAGGATGACTATTTGCACTACAATATCCAATGCAAGGCCCAACCATGATTGCAAGGTGAACATAAATATATATATACGTTGGCTGGTGGGGAGGGGTAACAGGGGAAATAAATAAATAAAAAAGAATAAGAGTCTCTCTCCAAGAAAAAGCTTCTCTTCAAAAAATTACTCATTCAATAAATCAGTCCTTCGCTCTGATAGCCTCACAGGAGCACAAACAGGCAACAAATTATCTTTCCTCAGCATCCTTTAGGTATGAAGACATATACTTTAGTCTCCAGTCTATTAACAATATGGATTCAATTCCTGCATTCCCCAGACATGCAGGTATCTGGAAATTGCATTGCATATTCTACACGGGTATTCTGCTGCATCAGAAAAGCAGTCCATTCTCACCATATGCCTATGTCTATATAATGCCTCCTACATAAGTACTCATTTTTATATAATAGTAATGAAAATGTGTGGGCTTTTAATATACATAATCTCAATTACTCATTTGATGTGCCATCATTAATTCTTTCAGTAGGCAAATGGAAGAATTAAGAGTGGATGAAAACCAAAACTAAGCAGGCAAGAAGTCAGGTTTTGCAAATCAGTGGGGAAAAGGGAAGGGAAATAGCAACAAAAACAGAATCCAGACCTGCTGGAATAGGAGGAAACAGTCACAAAATCAAAAACTACTGAAAAAACCCCAACTCGCACGAATTATGCAGAAGGGCCAACTTTACACACTACATATGTATACACTATATGAGCCTGTATCTCCCAAAGTGCTGATGTTCTGGGCATTCAACCTCACCCTGCATAACTGAGAAACCTCAAAATCCCATGACTAGAGAGAGAAATTAAAAAACAAACAATCCAAACAGGACGAGAGGTTGAGCAAGAAGTAAGCAGCTAAAGATGCTAAATGAGAACATGAGGCAGGCAAGCTCAGCCCAATGATAAATGCAGGATTAAGCTGAGAATGAAAGGAAAAAGAATAAAAGGGGAGAGAGTGCTCCAGTACCTGAATAACTCTCAGAAGCCACCTCCACCCAGCAAGGTGTCATTTTGATGGTCTGCTTAAATCCAGAAGCTTTGTAAAAAATATTAGCTTTAACCTGCTGAAAATTAATTTAAAATGTAGCCCATGTTTTGGCATCTTGTAGTCACACAGCTTGCCCTGTCTATCTGTTTTATTCTCACATGTGCAATAGCAACACCAACCTTTCAACAACACACCAAAATAACAGATGGCACAGCAAAAGGAAGCCAAAAGTGCAGCATGGGACCTTACTCTGACTGGTTGGTAGTGTCAAGAGATGGAGTACATCATTTGGGAAAAAGTGATTTAGTTGCATGAGCCAGGAGACTTGATAATTTAATAGAAAGCTTGTGACTAATCTATTGTCCTTTGAGCCTTTTCTAGGCTACCACGAAGTCTTCAGTCTCAGACTCCCAAAGATTCTCAAGACACTTTGGCTGCCATTCTCCACGTTCTCTTGATGTGCAACACCCTCCAGAAAGCTGCTGAGAATTACACCAATCTCCGCAGTAGCGCCGTGAGCCCAGAACTGCCAGTGTTAAAACATTCTCAACTGCAAAGAACTGACAGTCACGCAGGCAGGGCGAAAGCTCTGGGTACTAGCCGTCTTCCTGCATAGGTGCATCTGTGGTTTGGCTGGAAGCACTTGCAAGAGTATGAATTGATACAAACACTTTAGGTTAAAATTCTATATCTAGAAACTGAACAAGTCCCCTGCATGCATCATTATTTACGCATTTACGCTTTATCTAAAAAAAAAAAAAAAAAAAAAAAAATAAAAAAAATAAAATCATTCCTTGGGCATTTCATAGCTTCTCTCTCGGCTCCAGAAGTAAGAGAACAATGACGTTTCGACTCAACAGCCTTGGACCAACAACCCACCATTTCTGTGCAGCATTACCTTGATGCTCTATCTACTAGAACTGAGGAAAAATCTCATTGATTTCACGAGACATGGCATAGTGACTCAGCACTCCAACCACAACAAGGGCAATGCAGCTTTCAAAAGAATGAATTTAAATTATTTAGATTACAAAGAGGTAGTGAGCATGAAGGCAGTGTTTCTCAGTCTTCTCAGACTGCTTTGTCAAGCAAGCCAAAATGTTAAGATTGCTTTAACTCTAATAGTAAAACTAACAGCAAAAATTATAGCCCTGAAAACACTTTTACACATGCAAAATTTATCTGTATGTTTTAAGAAGCTGACAGAATATTTGGCCTTTAGAAGTAATGAAACAAGAGCAAGATTTTATTTTTACTAAGCTGAAACCACATTTTCAATGCTTTGAGAACCTCAAACCTGTTTTAAAACCTACCACTTCCCTGCTAATAACAACAAACTGCCAACCAAGAGACAGCATGCTTGATATAACACCTCGGAGACTTAAGAGAACTGGGTTCAATTCTCAGTTTAGCAGCACATTTCAGCCTTGGCTCTGGGAAAGTCACTTCACATACCTGCACTTCAGTTCTTCATCCTGAAAAGGAAGACATTATTTTACTTTTCTGTGTGTGTCAAACAGCTTGCCATCCATTGATGACTACTATTTCAAGACCAACATGAGTCACGTTCTTATTTAAATAGAAGAGGGAAAAAGCTTTGACTACATGGATATAATAACTCTAGATATTCAAACTGGATTCAGTTTATTCCTAGATTTTGCATTTATTAATTGCCAACATTTATACCATTGAATTCTACTCGAAGAAATGGCCAAAGAAAATTTCGTATGCAATTCAGTGCAGAAGTTCTTTCAGTACCCACTGGAGCTCAGAAAGCATATATTTTTCCACTCAATAACCCTTTTTACATTTCTGATCCAGAAGTCAACAACTTGGTCTAGTAGAAGGTGCCCCTGCCCATGGCAGAAGGGTTGGAACTAAATGATCTTTAAGGTCCCTTCCAACCCAAACCATCCTATGATTAATAAAGTAAATATGAGTAGCAAATAAACAATGAGGAAATGGTGACGATCTGCATTATAGACTACAAATACAGTGAGATGGATTCAAATCCATATAACCATTAGTTTTCACTATTTCAGATGATGGTAACCACTAAGATAATTTGTTATGTCTCTGATGTAACTACAACTCACCTGCATGGCTATGTTAGTGTAAAAGTGCCTCATTAATGGAATGATACTGATAAATTAGAGAGATATCATGTATGAGCTACAGAAATTAAGAGACTAGAGGGACTGATTTATAGTGAAAGATTGAAAGACTCCAATATGAAAAACTCCGTTTACTAAAGACTAAAGCAGAGGAAGAGGTGAACATGATCAGGATCTACAAATATCTGATGGATATAAGCATCAGGAAGGCAGAAGAATTATTTAGTTCAGTAAAAGGTAGCGTAACAAGGAGTGATGAGATGAAATTACGGAGACCATTTAGCACAAGCATCAAAAGAAGCAGCTTCCAGAGTGAGAACTGACTGGCTACTGGTAGGTGCAACTCTTGGTAACTCATACAGCAACAAGGAGGCTGGGCTCAGAGAAGGCTCCATGCCACAGCTGGATATACAGCACTTTCATCAGTCTATTCAGGTCTATACTAGGCAAGCTCAAACACTCAGAGGCACTCGCAGCCGCTGTTACAAGAATGCTACAGCACGATTTTTATTTTGCCAGTCACTCCTACATTATTCCCCCGCTAGCTACCCATGGAGAAGCAAGCCTCATCATGTGAGGTGTTTAGAAACAGATTGGACAAGCATTAGAAACTGTGCTGCAGGGGTCTGGCCCCAGGTTACAAATCAGATGACCTCATGCGAATTTTTTTTTCTTCTCTAATTTATGCAGTCGGATGAATACTCAGTTCTTATTGAAGGTTCATCAAGGGTGCAATGATTGCAATAATCATGATTTGATACAACAGTTTTCTTCCAAATTAGATGGCTAATACAGTCTTTGTCTCATTCCCGCCTTCCTCCCCCCATCGCTAATTAACTCCTCCCTGCAGTGGCTCAGGAATGCATGTAATCCCTTCTAGAAGGGTTTTTCCCTAATCCTCCATGACAGGACTCACAGCATGATGATATGGACTCCAAAGACAGATTACTCAGTGCAACCAGAGAAGCATGTAGCAGACTTGCTACAAAAATGTACCACATCCTGCTCTATAGCAAATGTGAGTTGAAGACGATCATTTGTTGCTTGTTTTGCTTTGTGGTGGGTTTTGTTTGGTTGGGGTTTGGGGGTTGGTTTTTTGTTTGGGTTTTTTTTGTGGGTTTCTTTTTGTTGTAGAGGGTAACTATCAAAAAAATAATGTTGAACTGCTATAGATAAAACAATATATATAATACATATATAAATACAGCTACTAACAGTCTATTCCAAAAGCAAAATTTCTCCAGAAAGTGATGCTGAGCTGTGCCATCGGAAGTTCAAAGACAGGTCTTATTTCCAACATCAGAACCAAATTTGATTATGAGTCTTGTTTATGAAAAGGATATGGATTTCATGGGTACAATAATTAATATTTCCTACTTTTCCATTTGCCCAGCTTTCCACACATTCTACTCCATCTAAAGAAACAAAAACCTGTAAAAGGAAAATGACTGGTAGAAATATGTCAGCTTCACACATTTTAGCATGAGAAATAGTGAAACCCATTACAGATCTAATATAGACAAACATGAAGAATGTAGCGGAGGGAGAAATAGGAAGGGAGAATAGAGTAGTGCAGTAAGCATGACAAAACTATAGGGATTTTTTAAAATTTCTTTTTTTTTAATTGAGTGGCCCAGATGGGTCACTTACACAAATGAGAGTAACCATATGGGACTAGGAATAGTAAATACATGATGTACAGCAACTAGAATTCTTTTTAAACAAATAAAAACCACACCTAAACCCCAATCCCACCCAAAATCCCACTCTTACATGATGAGAAGTCAGAGAAAGAAATTTAAAAAACCTGTCAGACAAATTAAGACTGCAAGTTAAAGTTATCCTAATCAATTTAATACCTGAGGCTAAAGACTGCAAAAGAAAGCATCCACTAAATTCTTCAAAAGGGCCATGACAACATAAACATATACTTTAAAAGTCAGCTGCAGACATAATAGCCATCTTGTGGACGGGGAAAAAAACCCAATGACTCCAGAGTTACTCTGGATTTGCAGTAGTGAAGCTTAGATTACAATCTACCCTTCAGTACATTGGCTGTTCAGGCATAAATCTACCTGAACAGAAAAATATTTATCTTTAGGAAACCATGGAGCAGTCCTTAGAACCATGGCATATTTTTAGAGCTCTATACAGGATATGAGCAACATGGCTTCCTTTAATGATTTGCCATGTCTGTCTGCTCCACAAAGTTGCTGTAAAAATGCCACTGTAAGGTTCCACATTTCATATCTTTCAATAACTTTGGATCAAATGTAACAAATTTCCAAAGACATGAAAAATATTTTTAATCCTAGCCACCAGCTCTGAAAACTCACCCAAGCTGAGTTTGCTCTCTCACCCCCAACCCCCCTCCAACTAATGAAGGTCCCACGGAACAAGCCAAGTCTCTCCAGTAAAACTCCACTACATTCTCATTGTCCCTTCTGGGTTTACACAGGTGAGAAAAATCTACAAACAGCAACATGTTAAGCTATTCAACAAAGGCACATGAAGAACCGAGTCTAGCTACCACCTCTCCCCTACTCCATTAGCTTGTTTTCTGAAATACTTCGATGTATGTCACTGAGAAACAATTGCTTTACTTACCAATTGGACTATGAAACCAGGATAACGTTCCAAAGTGGGTTTTGGTATATTTTGATGATTCTGAAATTGAACAGAGAATAACGTTTTAGTGAGTTTTGAGATGAGAGAGCAGAGAGGAAGATATTTCTTTGCTGATAGCGAACTGTATACTTCTACGTGAAGCCAGAAGAACCAATATTTCTGCACCTATTTTAATTTATTTCTGTGGTACATGAACATTCTTGAGCAGTACAGTTTATAAACACACACAGAACTTCTCCCAGGAAATCGGGGGGGGGGGGAGGAAGGAATGGGAGAAACCCCCCTTAATCCTAACTAAGAGGTCATCCAGTGATGATGATGTTGAGGGCAGTAGGTTATGAACGTATCTTGGCTTGTATTAGAAGATAAAGGGTTATGAATCAGAAGATGAGCGTCACTGTGTAGAAAAAAAAAAACAACTGGAAGGAATTGCTTAGTTTGACACAGTTCTACTGTATCTTTAAATATGTAGACTTCCCTGGGTTCCTGTAAAGGAAAGCTCTTAAAGGATAAAGTAGTAGTATCAGAGACATCGCTATTTGTTCAAATTTATTTTCTTTTTAATTTATTTAGCCATACAGGTTTAACGTCTCAAAAAATAACTCATTACTCCTGCAAAGTAATGTCAATATGATAAATGAGAACAGAAAGCTGAGAACATGGAAAACTAGTATGAAAGTACATAGCTTATATAACATGAGCTTTATCAGTAGTGAGAAATAATTTTCATGAATCAAAAGTTACTTGAAACTTTCCTGCTAGTCTTCTGACTTTATAATCTTCCTCAGTACGGCAATTTATTTATTGGAATAGACAGAGGGCCTTGTCTCATAGCTCTGTCCAATTAGATCCACCTTCTAGCTACTCAGTAGTGTGATATTACAGCTAACGTCGATAACAGAATGACATATTTTCAAATGTAAGAAAGACTTTCAGTCAACTGGGTCTTTACTTGCATGCTATAAACACGAACAGCTGAGCAATGAAGCATACAGTATAATTTGTGCCAAGGTGAATGACACAGCATCAGAGATACAGTTAGAAATGTCAATGAGAAACTTTTAATAAGACAGGAAAAGGTGGCTCTCTAGTTTAGAATGTAAATATTTCTCAGCAGCCAAACATCACTATTTCTCATCCAAAATATTTTGAGATGAGATACAGAAATCCAACACTAAGCACAGATTCCAGGGACTAATTATTCCAGGCAACCAGACTATGAATTTCACTGCAACAGGGACTGATACAGTATTTAACAATAAAAGTGGTTATTCTTTCACAGACCCTAATGTAGGTCCTACAAAAGTATCTGAGGTAGTATTTAAGGTGTGCAGACAGTTGTGTGTCATTACACTAGACAGTTTAGTAAGAAGTTCATTAACAATGGGTCATCACTTATTTTATTAAGGCAAGAAGCCAATATTGCTCAATGTTCCTGGGAGGCTGATGTTTTTCTTTCATTAAACAATGTATGCTGGTGCAAAGCTGTAAAATAGATGGTGACTGACCTAACGCTACAGGACAAGGTAATGCAAACAAACTTAGGTAGCCTTGCCAAGCATAAATATTTTTACTCTTGGGGTTGACTTTGTACAGAATGCTGGTCCTATAATAAATTCAACTTCAGGACATTACTATTTGAATGAAACCCAAATCTACTGTTTGCATTGGAAGATTCTAATGAGACCAGTCATCTAAATGGATATGATTCAGAACTGAGGCCCAGAAAAAACATTACTTTTGGTTAAATGCCATGTCGTCATTGGGAGTTCCAACCAAATCAGCCAAAAACTAGTTGAAAGAAAGATGCCTTACACTACCCAGTGAACTGAGAAGTATCAAAATAATCAGCTACACCATGATGACTGGAACATTGACAGTGGTTTCTATGATCTAGAATAACATCCATCAGCTCACATGTAGGCAAGCAAAAAATTCTGGTAAGTGTCACTAGCATTATTTTTGCAACAGCTATTAAAAAAATCCCTCACACAGGGAACCAAATAGTCACCTACTGAATGGTTTATTTGGCTTCATTGGAAAATGGGCCCATGTAAAGACTTCAGGAAGAAACACACAATGTTACAGGGAAGGGAACAAGCAGAGAAAACAAAGGAAATTTTCAAAGAACATTGACACAGGGTTTCCAAAGCATGAGAGGAAATTGAATGTTGGATGTGCAAGTCCCCTTTACTGACTTTGAAATATTATCTCTTAAGCAATGACCTAGATAGGACTCCAAACATGACACACAGTAATACTGGAGAAACTCAGGAGCTCACGATCCAGGCTAGATGGAAAAGTAACTTTGATTTGACAGCTTTTGTGAAGGGTAGCTAAACCATGACAAAGAAGGCAAGATCTTTTTCATGTGACTAAGAATGGGTGTTACCCAAGGTGCCAAATTCCCAAGTAATTCTGTTCATCAGAAAATATTTTGAGAAACCACTAGCAGAACCTGGTACTATTTTTATATTACCTTCCCCCTCACACACCTTTTACATGTGCTTGGAGGTTTAAACATTAACATTACTCTCCTGGGACCCTTAAGAACTAGCAAGAGTTTCTGAAACATGAAAAAAGTGGGGATTGGGGAATAGGCAGTGCAAAACATTCCTCATCTGTTTTGCACATCTGGTCTTCCAAGTTCTTGATATCATTCAACTGATTGTTTCTGAGCTGAGTAAAGTAGAACACACTCTCAAATAAATGGAAGCAATCTGCAATATTAATTGTTGGAGCCAGAAAAACTATTAACAACGGGAACCTCACAGTTGCATCGATTCTTAACAGTAACTGTCCTTTATTAAAATTCTTGTCCATCTATGGTTTCCAAAGTGATTTGAACTTTGAAGTTTCTGAACTTAAAGTTACTCATAGTATTTTGTAGCAGCTTAGTTAATTCACTGAAAAAAAAAGATATTGATGCGTTATGGATTTTAATCAAAAGCAAAAGAATCTTAAGTTCCCACTAGTAGGGCCTTTTGTACAATAGGAACATAGAGAAGCCCTTATACTTGTGCACAGGGAACAAAGTACAAAGGAGACTTCAACGCACAGACAAGCTTGCGTGAAGACACTAGCTCGCAGACCTCAGGCCTGTGTGCCAGGCTTGTACATTCTGTGACTTGTTTCTTGTCATTCAAGCAGGAGAACCTCTGCTTCTTCCACTGTCACAGTTTGAACATTGCCTAAACAAATCTGTAAGATGTGAAACAATTCTATTCTCATAAATTACAGCCTGAAGAGGATTATACTTATCTGTCCTAATGAAAAATACAGCATGATCCAGACAATATTTAAGTTAAGAAATTTGATACTGAGTACAATTCTCTTCTAAATCAGTATTCCAAAGCAAATTCAATACACTATTGATGAAGATTCTTCATCATCATCATCATCATCAAGTGGCTTTTTGGTGCTTTTCTTGAAATACATTCACAGTCTTTAAGAAAAAACTCAGCAACTCACAATTAGACCCGCTTAACAGAAGATTTCAACTAGAGAGGAAAAAAAGATTTTCAGATGGCAAATACAATTTTGACAACACTACAAGCTACTGAAATATTGATTTTGATGATGGAATGCTTAACTGGAATATTTAACTTGGTTTAGGCTGTCAGACTGTATTTCATTCTTTTAATTTGTATTGCATTTTATTAAAATATTGACATATGTAATTTTATATGATGCTGGAGTATTCCAAGATAAAAGCATTCTGATACCTCTAAAATGAAGTATTTCTGACTTCTCATGCCATGTTTAATTTTACACCCAATGAAGAAAACAAAACAAAATCTAAACATCACAGCTACCTTCAGGGACAACAAATTTATTTTACAACCAAATATGTCTATGAAGAATAGTTTTACTGCATCAGGTTTCTAATTCCTGATGCACAGGCATCCACAGAAGAAACATACAACTGTCTCCATGCCGTAGTAACAAAATCTGGAATTGGGGACCTGGAAGTGATATTACATTCTACTTCTTTCCAGTGATCATCTGAAGTATTATGAAGTATTTGGGTCATTTTGTGTTTTGTGACTAGAAAGGGTTCTGGTCTTGAGCATCTTTCTTCAACAGCAAAATTTAAGAGCATAAGGGAAGAAAGGGCCTTGCAGGCAGAACATGTTGGGAGGCAACACTTCCAAAGCAGCACACTACAATTTTGTCAGCTGAGGAAATTAAAGACCTTCTCTATGCTTTTGTTGAAACCAGTACCCAGTGTAAGTCTTCTAAGCCTTCAGTGAAGGCAGCCCTTAACATGGTAACACAACTATTCCACTAGGGCTCACAAATGCATTTCAATAATATACTTGAATGAGGTGCAGTGGTACATGTGGTGACTACATTTTGTCAAGCAACTGACATTAGGGAGCACCAGAAAGGAGGGCTGGGAGGGGGGGAAAGCCACACAAAACCCCAGAACTTGAAACTCACTATTATTTCGTAGCCTTATGAAGCCAAGACTCCTCAGAAAGGAAGTACCCAGGTAACACACCCTCATGAGCAGGCTGATAAATGACTGTTTCAGATGACCAAACTCCTCAATATTAGTGGCACATTCAATTTCAAAGTAAAGAAAAAAAATGAGCTTTTTCCAAAACTGTTACCAAGAGGCTCCTGCTTGGAAATGTATATTCAGACATTGTTGCTGACTAGTCTCACAGAAAGGAAAAAACATTGTCTGGTTGCCAGCTGAAGTGTGTTTTATGAAAATAGAAATTCAATTTCAATGCTGTCAGCTCCAGGATATTGATGGCACTGATGATACTTTCCCTTAATCCACAAGTCTGTGAATCTCCTTCCTGGGCACACAGGGGCATAGGCTGTGCGAGACTGTAGGAGTGTCACCGCCTACCGGAGGAACCCCCTTAGGTTCATGATCAGCCAGATAACCAGCCAAGCTGTCTTAAAGATAAACAAATCATTTTTCCAAAGTCCCACATTGTACATCGTTGTGTGGATACTGCCCTTGATTAATATGCACCTTCATTTAACAGCCATAGCTTTGCGAGGAAGATTTTAACAGCTGTTGACCTGAAAAAATAGACATAGCCCTTTTTGGCACAAGGCTCTTTTCATAGCAAAAGGATGCAGGGATAAGAGTCACCTATAGCAACAAGTCAAAGAGAAGCAACTGAAAAACTACAAGAAATTAAAACAACTATCTTACAGTACATTATTTCATATTTGCAAGTTCCTTATATTAAACTCAGTGAGCTGCTGCTGCTTCTACTTAAGCTCACGTGTCATTACTGATGAACCACATTATTTTCCTTTTGCCCCAAATTCTGTCATACAGAGGAAATATCTTCCCTAACCCACTTTGCACTGTGCTGCTATTTAGACTCTTTTAGACAAGAGTCACATTAAGCATCAATTACATTGGCTTAAACCAACAACTCTGAAGCGTGTCACAGCTTTATTATTATTTATTTGGATAAACAAAAAGCCCAACCTGTTGCCATTCCATGAACTAGCAAGGTGGTTGAAGGCAAGTGCAAGTTTCTTTAAGACCCCTTGAAGAATTAGAGGAAACTATTCCACTTGGTGGCAGCAGCGACTTAAAATACAATGACATTCCATGCTCCAAAACATCTAGTCACGCCTTCAAATTGATCACATAGAAAAGTCTTCCTTTCCTTGATAGCCTCCCATACTTCAGTTTGTCTTTTAAACACTAATATTTTTCTGCTTTTTCTACCCCTGTGATTTTGAACTTCATTACAGGATTGGAAACTACTTCCAAGGAAAAAAAAAAAAAAAGGGGGGGGTGGGTGGAAGGAGCTTCCTTTTTCAGTAAGAGTGGCATAAACACAAAAAAAATATGCTAAACAGTAGTCTGCATCTCAGAGGAAATGACTTGATTATCCAGTATACCCACTACATTGTTCTATCAAACTTTTACAAGGAGAGAAATATGGAAAAAATGTCACATTGTGGTGGCTTGACACTGGCCGGGCACCAGGTGCCCACCAAAGCCACTCTGTCACTCCCCTCCTCAGCTGGACAGGGGAGAGAAAATATAATGAAAGGTGTATGGGTTGGGACAGAGACAGGGAGAGATCACTCACTAATGACTATCATGGGCAAAACAGACTCAACTTGGGGAAATTAATTTAGTATTAATCAAAACAGAGTAGGATAATGAGAAACAAAATTAGATCTTAAAAGCACCTTCTTCCCACCTTTCCCTTCTTCCCAGGCTTCACTTTACCCCCAAATTCTCTACCTCCTCATCCCACTACCAAAACTTTGCCACGCAAACCCAATATACCTTCTCACAGTGTTCAGTGCATTAGTGTTCTGGCAAGAGAAGAAACACTGACAGTGGGCTGTATCATCATATGGCTTTTGATGCCAGCTCCTGGATAAGCAATGTTGCAGACCAAATTCTTGTTTCCAGAGAAATTCCTGGGTATAAAAACTATGTCCAGGGATTCCTCCCTGTCACCAGGAAAAATATACTGCCAAATAACAAAACCACTCCGTGACAGCTATAGCAGTTCTCCATAGCCCTCTATATTCTCTCCAACATATGAATCACTTCATGGTAATTTACACAGCTGCAGACTAATGCAGCACCTTGACTTTCTCCTCAAAAAGATAAATTATTCCATTCACACAGCCTGTGCCCAAGTAATCTGCCTCTCTCATTGTGATTCTCTCTTCACTTGACCAGAAGTTCAAAGCTAAGTTTTTTAAATCAAGTTGCTATGCCAAAAACCGCATACAGAATCTAAACACCCACCCCACATCTTTAAACTGTATGTCTTGGAGGTTAGCTGGTTCTAGGAATTTGCTGCCCTAAGCAAATAAGGAAATGAGTAGTGTTGCCAAATCAGCTGTTTGCCCACTACAGAGTCACTGAACATTTCTCTGCTCTAGGCAACCACCTGCTCCAAATGCATACCTGTGCCATCTGCCCCTCAAATGAGAAAATACGTAAGCCTTGCAAGAACCTCTGTTGACTTACACCAGAGAGCTATTCCCTACAATCTCCCAGTCATGAGATAGGCTGAGAAAGAGGCAACATCTTAGTAGAGCAGAAAATCATTCTTTGGCTATTAGACAAGAAATCACCCCAAAACTGCTCTCCAGTCTTAAGTGACTTGAAGTAATCAAATCGTATGAGTAAAGCTTTCCTACAGAGACTTGAAGCATGAGAGAGAAGTGGACAGTTGGATGAAAGGCATTTAAATCCAGTCAGAGTTAGCCTGGGCAATTGCATACTCTCACAATTGCGGCCCTTGCACTTTATCTTCCCTCGCTCTCCTTTCACCTGCTCTTTGTCAAACTTGCTCCTTGCATTTTAACTTCAGTTAGGTCATCTTGAGTCTCTGAAACACTTTATTAACAAATAACACAACTCGGCTACCTTGAACTGAAAGAGAGCTCTTCGCTCCTGAATGTATAAGCACCTACAGCTTGAGCTGAAGAGCAAGGCTTTCTGATCTGGTGGCTGCTGGCACCTTTGTGAATAAACACAGAAGAGAAGCCATAATATCTAAACAACAGAGGGTGGGTGCAAATGAGCACAGTGAGATGCTATATACACATGCAAGTGGTAAAACCACTGATGAAGGAGCTGTGGTTTTCTATGTGCCTGTGAAGACCTCTGGAACAGCACGATCTTCATCATGTCTTCCTGGAATTGCCACAACATCTGCTCTACAATTCCCTAATAGGCTTCGCAAGAACTTTTCCCTAATTTGTAACACAAAATCATCCCTATTCTCAATTACATCCCCGTGTTTAATTTGCCTACAGAAGGCTTGTTTGTTTGTTTGGGTTTGTTTAGAATGTGCAAATTGGGTAAAAACTTCAGTTGTATTGATTACTTTTCAGGTCAGGGGTGGGCAAGAGGAGATCTTTTAACATTTTAGTAAGCAGCTTAAAGCTCAGTTTTCCTTTTCCCTTCATACTGGTTTGTTTGAAAAAGCAAAATCAATTTGTTACCCCCCCCACTTTATCATCAAAACGAGCCTGACATTAATTGCATTCTGTTATTACAAGCGGAGGTCATATGTGCTTTTCTTTAATAGAGTTTGCAGCTCTCATTTTTATAGATATTCCATGTGGGCTAAATAACATCAGGAAAGCTAAGGTCAAAGCCCAGTCATTTCGAAGGAATAAAGGGAAAGATTTACAAGACATCGGGTGAGAACAGTTTATAAGGGCAAGCAAGGCTTTTCTTCTGAGAGTACACCAATTGAAGCCTAAATTGGAGAAGAAATCCCAAAGGAAGACACACTCCACTCGGTAAACCAATACTGCTCAGGGATGCAACTGTTTTGATCCTGAATTTTAAATGGGTGATAGCGTCTCACACTTCAGGAAGCTTCCCTACAACACTGAGTTTTGATTTCCATAAAGCACCTTTGAGATTCCCACCCCCCCCCGCCCGCCGCCAAGCTTCACAACAAAGCAACAGATGTCCTGTTCATGGGTTGCCACTTTTGGGTCACCCCAGCTGTTTGTCACCAACCCATATGTGCCCTCACAGGTATGTTCTCTCAGGTCTGCCAAAATAATTGGTTATAAAATTGTTCCGTAAAGCATTTCAAACAAAATTATTTGCCCGATTTACACATTTTTTTCCTAACCTAACTGATTTTAACCACATTAAACTACATGAGTAGTTACACCAGTTGACCAAGGGAAGGATCCCCATGGCAAGTAGCCAGGAACCAGAATGGCCATAGGATGGTAACCTGTCAATCTACTACAGCTAAAGCCATAAAGAGGGCTGAAAAAAGCCTGATCTTGCTGCACAAACATCTATTTTTTACTACTGTCAAGAAAACAACCATTTTTAAAAATAATTCTTAGCAGCATTAAAAATATTTTCTTGCTTTTAGTGCTTGTTGTATACTACCTGGTTTTGCTCACCAAGCTATAGATCGCTTGCCTGCCCACACCCTGCAGGTATTGGCTTGAATTAAGGGAAACACCACATCTCCTAGCCTCAGATCCAGAGTGAAGTCAGTAAAACCTCATCTGTGCTGTCACCCACCAAAGAGGTTTTGGCCTTTTCTGTTTTTGTAAAGGGAGAGCAGCCCACCCCACAAGGTCTAGTACTGCAAATGCGTTGGCAGTATTGTCTTATACAGGTTCCATGGCAGGACAGATGCTATGTGTCAGGTATCAGGATGATAAATGGCTTGATTTTGGCAATCGTAGGATACAGGGAGAGTGAGCTAGGGATAAGGGCAGCATATAGCAAACTATGTAGGCCAGAAAAAAAGCCAGTCTATAAAAAGGAAGTTCCAAACTCTGCACTAATTCTTATTAACATTTTAAGAAAAAAAAAAACAACCATCTGAACCAGAGAAGTTTATGTACAATTACATATCTATATGTCACAAGAGAAAGAAAAACAAGGGTGTTCTAATCTGCTAGCATTTTGCTTTTGTCTTTCTCTTCCTATTTGCTTTTAAAGCGTAGCCAGTTGGTCCCTCTTCTCCCTCTCATAGCCAACAACTTCTCCTTAGTTCCAGGGGAGAATTCTGCTGAGAATCCTGCTGAGAGTTCACTTTGGGCAGGGCTAAAAACTGCTGATTGGTCCTTCTCAGTGGCAGCAAGACCCGGTTTCAACAGCATCCCTACATCAAACCTGCATAATCTGCTTCAATTACCATATATTTTGATCAGTTTTCTCATATTGTTCTACCCCCTGTAATAATATTTTCTTTGCTATGGAATCTGCGACTGTTTCTTGTCCATCTTCAGTGACTTTGCAATTAAAGTAGTCTGGCACAGTACTTTACCCTGTATAAAGTATGTTGTTCCACTCACTTCACATATATACAGGTGCTAAAGACATGGTGGACACCCCTTTTTCACCCTCTCAGTGACCTATTCAACTATTATCAATATAATACATTGCCTGAATCCTTTCTGTTTAACACTCATTTCAGCTCTGTCCCCAAATATCTATTTAAAGACAATGATCTATTATTTTGCATGGCTTCAAGTAGCGCTGAAACCATACGTGGCCAGCTGAAATATCTGTAGCCTGTAGGTTTGCCTCAGGCTAACCCATGTCCTGTACTAGTAGTCAAAGCAAGTATCCTCTCATTTATTAAAGATGTGTTGCATTCACATGTCTCCAGCAGCTGCTGTGGCTAACTGCAGAAAAGATAAACTACAATCTACCAGTCTGAATGAGGTTCACATCAGGCTTTTAGCTCCCATCTCAAAAAAAAGGTCAGAGAGAAACCTAAGTTCAGAATTTTTTGATCTGACCATCTGGAATTATTTAGAAATATCAGCTAGAAATCTGGACCTTGAAAAAGCAGAGATTCAAAAATACAAAATAACCCAAAGTTCACACATCTTTGGGACAGACATCTCAGTCCAGTTCTGTATCTAAAAACCAGATGATAACCAGAACAAATACAGTAGGGTCATGATTAAGGCTTAGCCTTTAGGTGAGTATCTTTAATTTAGCTATTTGGATTTAAATATTACTGCAGATATAGCAAGGTCCGTTCCATGACTATAGGGGTAGCATGTAAGCAGACATTGTGTTGTATTTCAGCTGTCCAGGAATTGCTGTTCGGCACATCAGTATCCCTCAAAAATCCTGTTACAATATGGAAACAACATACCAGATTTGTAAGCAAATGACTGGAACATTAGCCTTATTCAGGAGAGGACAACACTGGCCATACAGAAATCCACAGGATGACACTGTAGTAAAGCAAGAAACATACACACAGGCTGAAAGTCAGGCAGACATAGGCCTGAACCTGAGAAGGTTCCACAAATCTCTTTCTGGAGGTGGTGTGCTAGAAGCTAGCATTGACTGAAGACTTTGCTAGGTTTTCCCCATTCGGTCCTTTTCAAATTCAGTGGTTTCTAGCTTACACAGAGCCAGTATTCTAAGATTCCCCCTGCTATGACTGGAAGGTAGAAATATATTTAACTTCCTCCTCAGAATTCATTCCTAAGGTCCCCACTTCTGCTATGGTGCCTCTCATGCTAATTCTTTAGGAACAGTTAAAGTTTTCTCCTTCTTGCCACAAGGCTACTTTCTCTAAGAATACATATTCTGACAATAAAGCCCTCAATTGCTTTTAGAACTGCCATGCAAACCCATCAACTTCATAACATATGCAAGGGCAGAAACCAATCAACCCTAAATCTCATAAGTTTGAAAAGACAATCACTACATTACTACATTAACAGTCTGCACAGGCTCAGGCAAAAGCATTAGGAATGACCTCAGGTTGCTCCCAGAGCAAAGCATTTATCCGTACATCCCTTCTTGACACAGCATCTTGGTTTTGTGCAAGAAATTTGTGGCAGAGTTTCTACAGCCTTCCTGGGTAATCCATTTCAGCATTCAGCTATCCTCAGCTGAGAAGTTCTCTTGGCATCTCAGCTAATTTTTAAAAGACCACCATTATTTGATTTACCCGATTGGGAAGCATGGTAACATGATGCTGGAAAAAGCCTCAAATTTAAAATTTCAGCTCAAAATTTCTAAAAGAAGTAGCTTTGTGAAGATGCTGAAGTACACATTTTACAAAACAGATGCCCAGAGATCCTATGGGAGCAAGACCTTCTTGCAGGAGCCAAGGATCTGGTTCCTTAGTTCTGGAGTGGGTAGTGAGGGGGGTGTGGGGGCGGGGATGTAACTTGATGTTAGTTCAAGTGTAGTTTGTCATGAATAAGATACAGAGGGACCAATGATATCCCTGCAAGACAAAACTAATGGCACAGATAAAGCTTAGGGGAAAAATCTGTTTAATTTCAAAACAAAAAAATATTTCTCTTCTGATAGCTCTGCAATAGTAACTTTTCCCTTCTTGTCCACGATGACTAATATACTACAGATACTATATTTTATCTGATAGATACAGATTCAGTATAGCGAAAGCTACTCATCATAGTATTATTCAAGAGGTGCATGCTGGTAAGCCTTGAGATGGTCTTGTTCTAAAGCCCGGGCAAATCAGAAATCAGCTTGATCATAAAGAAAGCAGCTCAAACAATTGCATACAGAAATCTTATGCATAAGCTGATTTGTGATAAGCTGAAATTTTACCAATATACTTGGTGACACAATCCAGTTTCATGTCATGCAAAGTCAGAGTCAGAATTAGAGCAATGACTCTGATATATCAAGAAACTATAGTTTCATTACATCATTTTCTTTAGCTGTGCCTGTAATCAAAATTTTTGATCTGAAGGACAGTATTCAGAAGTGGGTTTCTGCAGTTCTTGTATCTTCTTCAGCCTATGTAATTTTACTTCAAATGAGCATTTTGATGGCCAAGATCCTAGGCTAGAACGTAGGTTCATTTCTCAGCTCTGTATTAGAATTCCTGGGAAGCCTTTGCCAGTCATTTAACCTTTCTTAAGCCAGGGTCTCAATTACTTCTGTATCTACCAACTCAATTTCTCTATCTCTGAAGAGCAGTGATAGTAACTATCATATCTTTTTTTGCTTGCCCTCACCAGACAGCAAATTTTTTGAGCAAGAACTGATTTTCAACATGTCACACCGGCACGCTGAAAACCTGGGTAGGTGGCTAAAATCAACAAAACACACTAACCTCCTTCTCCCACAGCTAAAATCAACCCTCAAATGTTACTTGATTGTGTACTATGATTTTTTTCAGCCACATTTTTTTCCTCTAATATCTTCCAGGTTCATTTTCTGTGAAAGAAGGCAGTAAATCCTACAGCAAAAAAGTGGGAAGGCTTCATGCATCAACCACCAAACTCCAGTCCACCTTTCTGCAGGATCTGTGAGGCAGGTTGTGTGGATCCAGCGGAGGAAACCCTGCTCAGTGGAGCAAAGTCAACATCCATGTTCCAGAAGAATCTAGTGCAGAAATAGCTTTTGAACCAAAGCAAGCTCAGGACCATCAACTTTGACAGATTTTAAAAGACGACCCACCTGGCTCTTCAGCATGAAAGCAGAATATATTTTCTAACCATGAAACAGCAGATATGACAACTCAGAAGGTGATGAAGGTATGCCAGAGGTAGAAGATCCTCTACTTATTCATACCCTTCCCTCACTACTGGCCGCCATGGCAGAACTGTACATTACACATCAGTCGGCAAAAGTTACTCAGTTCTGTACCATAACAGCCTAGGATGCACAAGAGGTAAGACAAGATGACCTAAGTGTCCCTTTTGGTCTTCCTCCACAGCTCAGATCACAAGAAAATAGGCTAATATTATTTAGCCTAATATCAGAATCTGCCTGCTGAAAGGCAGAGGGCTTTCTATGGACACTGCTACTCTCCACGGCACAGCAGTGGCTGATGCCATAGCTCTGGCTTGTTGCAGACTGTTCCTGACAAAGCAGCTTGATTTGAGGGCTCAGGCATACCCGAGATATCTCACTAAGCACCTACTTAACCAACAGTTTCTGAAGACAGCTACGCATCTGCTCTACTCAAATCTTCCTAGAAGGGTCTACACTTTTCATCTCCAGTTGTTACTATTCCTTGGACCCACAGAGTCATTCAGGAAAACGAGCCCTTGCCTTTCAGCCCTATGATTATATCATCTGACTACAAAAAGGCTAAAACAAAAGTATATAACAGTGTGACCTCTTTTCAAAGTGAGACACTTTATTCCTGAAAACATCCCTAATTTTCATTCGAATGCTAGCTTTCAAACAAGTACTGCACTGTATCTGCACTAGAAATCAAAGTTAACATCCACTTCTAAAGGATATTCCCACTGTTAAGACATTAAATTCTTACTGAGCAAAAGTCTTGCTAGAAGCACAAATATTTTTCCCAAAGATTCCACCAAGACATGCCAGGAATCAGAGACAAAAGCCTTAGGCAGGCATACAAATCCTAAGAATAAGCTAAAATACCAAACCGCACAATCTAATATTGCAAGGATTCGTAAAGATGTTAGCAGTTACCATGCATTTCTGTGACGATCATAGTCTGTGAACTGCTGTTTCCTCATGCAAGAATGTCTGCAGCTATTTTTCTAATATTTCTTTATCAGAAATTAATATAGCTCATCAGAGCAGCTTTGGTGTGATGGTTCTGTGCTAAGATAATACCCCATGTATAATAATTTATATTAAATCTTTTTGCTAAACACATATTGTTCCCATCAGTGAACAAACAGCCTATCCAAACGTCCAGATAATTTGCTTTAACAACATGTTACTGTTCTTGGGTAATGCAACAAAGCAGGCAATCACAGATGAGTGAGCAATATGCCAATAAAATTGAAAGAAATAAATTAGTATCATGGTAACACATGTGTCTTCACAATTAATAAATTCCACTCCATCAGCCTGTGATTTAATTATGCATTATGTATAGGGCTACCATGAATCATTCATGTATTCTGTTAACTAAATGGCTGGATACGAAGCTTATGATGAGAATATTTACATGAAAACAAGTGTTCATAAGGAGTAGGACACAAAACGATCCTAAATTTTTTTAGTTCCAGCGAGGGGGAAGTTGGAGAGACGAGGGGTTTGGTTGATTGGTTTTCTAAAAAAGTGCTGGATTTGGGGGGTCGGTATGGGTGGGTTGGTTGGTTGTTTTTTTTTAATAAAAAGGATGAACATTTTGGCCAGATGAAGAAGCTTTCTGTAGACTTCAGCTGTAATGAAGAGAGTTTTTACTGCAACAGTCCACAGCGAAGGGCACTAAGGAATTCCTTAACATGCTCCTTTTCAGGAAATTCAGCTCTGTTCATTGTCTGCCAGCCAGCAGAGCCCAAAATGAGGTTGCTCAAAGTAAGACCTGTCCCTGTGGCCTCCTCATTCTCCTCACACTCTATTGCTCATTCTGTCAAGAACCATCACCATCAGGACTTCCCATCTCTTGACAGACTGACAAGGCTACAGATGAAGACATAATGGTTCCTACAGAGGAGAAAAACACATATAGCAGGAGCAGAACACCAGATAGTAAGTTAGGACTATACAACTTGTATCTATTGCAGTGTAAAAGAATAATACTTGATCATTCTCTGTTTAGAGGAATTATTCACTCCCTTACTCTCAGGCCTAATGAAAAGGAGATCTCCTTTCATGGTGTCCGCTTAAAAAAAAAAAAAAAAAAAAAAAAATATAGAAGAAGAAGAAAAATCACTGACACCAAGAGTATTTTGATTAACTTTGAGTTACAGATGAAACTCAGCAACAAACACTGAGACAGGGAGACATGACTAGGGTTTGCTACCTGCCACTAAAACAAAAGTTATCTGAAATCACAGCAAAATTCAACAGGATCGGGCATTATGAGAAGCAAGAAATCCTTACAAAGGCAAAATAGGAGCGGGGAGTCCCCTTCCATACATCCCTTATGGCAGATTTTGACCTAGTCGTATTAAGCTAAAACTTCAGAACAATTGTATGAAGACCTAAGGCAGTCTTGTTCCATAAGCTACCTAACACAATTCTAGTATTGCCCTTTAACAAATATTTTATTAATATGGCATGTACAACAGGTTCTGAGACTTCAGACATATGATAAAGAATTGGATATTTCTAGATGCTTTTTGAAAGTTTACCCAGATTCATTCTCTCACTTCTAGTGAGTTTTCCTGGATCTTACAAGAAAGTGCTCTACCTCCATCACTTCTTGGCTGAGGTTGATAGAATAAGAAGCTTTAGAGCACCTTATGTTAAACTCAGCACTATAATACCCAGAGCGACCATCACTTCTGTTTTTAAGAAGAGAATTTGGCTGCAGCTAAATTCGGATTTGTTGACCTCTATTTGTCCAGAAATACTAAAAACATATTACCAAATGCACCCTGCCCAGAGTTGGAAAGTGAAAATATATAGTCTGCTCTGACTCTCCACTCAAGCAGTTTTATCTGAAACATCTTGTTTTAAAAGAACACGCTGGATCTTTATACAGTACATTGCATCTGGCATAAGAAATCTGCTGCATGTCTTAATACAGAACTCTGCCATCTTCAACGCTGCAATCCTGCTTGCAAGGTAGACTCTTTCCCACAAGTGTCCAAGGATGTTGTAGTGGGTGAACCATTTCCCCTCCCACCACAAAAGCAGCTTTCCTTTCCTGATACTCCTGAAGCTCTCCACCTTCCCACACAGACCTTTGCAGCTGCAGGAGGCAGAGGAACTCAACATCACTTGCTCTTCCACTGCTGGCTTCCTCACTAAGCATACTGCCAGCAAGAGCTTGGTGGACTTGCCCCAGTTACAGACAGCCAACCAATAAAGGATAGCTCCTGAGCCTGCGGATGTTATTTTATTACACAAAATAAAGCAGAAGACCATTCACCAGTTACTGTTCCTGTGTTTTCTCTCCTGGAACTAGTTAAAATTGTGTGGGGATTCCTCCAGCTGAAGGGAGTTTTAGGCAACCATCCTCCATTGTCACCTACATCATGTTAACAGCAGACACTGCTGCGGCCACTTTGCAAAGCTTTCTGCATAACACAGTAAACTGAACATATCAAAAGGGCATACATGTTTCTATTTAGAGTATAGACTGGCTCATTGCTAGTTTAAAGGGGCAGGGGAGGAGTGATAACTGCATCTTTTTTCTTTTTAAAGTTGCAGAGCTAGTTTCAAATGATAGCAATAATGCCAACTGTGTAACTGTTGCAAAGAGCCTGGGTGATCAGGAGCAATTTTTATACTCCTAGAAAGAAGCAATTACTTTGGGAGAGAAAGTGAGTGAAGAATGTAGCTGTTATCAATAGGATACATATTTGGGGATTTTGGGATTATCTAGTGTGTGGTTCTAGGAAACTCCAAGGTTAAATCCAGTTTGAGCTCATCAGAGCTTGAGGAATGCAGGCAGCACCTTTCCTTCAACAGCCTGGTCATTGAAAGAACAAAGCCTGAGCTCACCACAAGAAGGTTCCTGCTGGTACATCTGGAAACATAAGAGCTATCAGACCTAATGTAGGATTGAGAGTCAAAAGAACTTTGGACTATTTGGACATTATTTAAAAATCAGACTATATGCTATTACCTAGAAGGGGGTAAGTGCTGGAGTGATAGCAAACGCAGGGCTCAGCTTGTGCCAACAGTTAGCAATGCTGAAGATGCTCGAGTTAAGATCTTGTTAAGCTGACAAGGAAATCCAAAGGTGAGGTCAGTTCATAGGCATATAAGGTTTTGTTATTTTCAGTCTAGTTCTGCTTGTAGTTTTTATCTGGGATAAATAAGTCCATGTGTTTTCCACAAACTATTCCTGCCATTGCCTTTTGGCAGCCTGGATCATGGAATCCTTTCCAGAACTATAGAAGGGGTCAAATCTATCTGGGCCTGCAGGAGGCAGCATCTCCCTACCAGAAATGCTGAGCACTCAAACGTTAAATCATAAAAACACAGTGAAAACTGCAGCCTAATAGCTGTAAGGGTATGTATGGAATTGTAAAAGACAAAGTTTTCTCCCAGAAGAAAGATAGCATCTAGACCACATGCACATCCAAACCAGTAAGACGGGCTGAAACTGGGGAGCATTCAACTCCTTTCAACCAGTTCCTGTTGTGCTGTTAAAAAGGCAAAGAACATAGCAACATTTTTTACAGAAAACCTTGTTTGGTTCTGCAGGCAATCAATGAAAAATCCTGATGAAGCAGAAGAAACAGAATGAACTGCCCCTTTCTAAGTCAACCACTTATCTTCACATCTTCAGCTCCATGTACCATACTGATTGCTGGATAAAGGCAGGGAATGAGCAGGGCGGGGGCAGCTTAAGAACATTTTATGCATATGTCTTCCTTGTTTTAATTTTGCTCTTTTTCTCCTTCACCACTCCTGTTTAACAAATCTTTTCAGGTTGTTTTAATAGTGTTGCAATCATCATTTATGACTACTCCTACCCACAGTGGAAAGCTGCAGTCAGAGTTTCTTGCTGGAGGGGATGTTGTAGTTTGTGCAGCGTAAGAAAAAATTGTAATACATGCTGACATGCAATACAAGTGTCAGGGGAGTGTATCAAAAATAAGGTATCTGGACTCTTCGGGGCAACAGAGTAAAGTACAGATGGACAGACCAACTGATTCAAGCTTTCCACTTCATCTGAACCCATGGAGCTCTGTCTGGGTTTTTTTGACCTTTGCCATTCTGTAACCCATACATGAGAGGATCAGATTTTCATCACTCATTTTAAGGTGTTGACATGTTTGGCTTTATTATGGTGAATAAAGACTGAAACAAAAACTTTTCAGATGAAGTATAATCTCAGCATTCCCTAGATTCAAGCATGAGAAAACCAGCAACAGCTGGATTACAGGGAAGCTGAAAAGCCAGTGAAGGTGTTAAAGAAAAAGTGCACACAAATCAAAACTCTTACCATGCACCTAAAAAATTTCTCCCTCATTACTGAGAAAGAATAAATGTAGTTTGTGCCCAGCAGCTACAGGAACTTAGGAAAATTTTCTTAAAAGGAAGATATAAACAGACATATTCCACAGAGAATGGTTTGTGTTACCTAGTGTGGGGGCTAAAAATTGCCTGCAGCGTGGTCATGCTCCATACAAGATCATTGTGCAATTTCAGTCTTATCCAAATATTTAAATTGAATGTTTTAATACATAGATATTTCTAAACAGCTTTGGACAATTTCCCTTCTGTGCACTGAAGCACAGGAAATTTTTTTCTAGACCAGTTGAAAGACTCAGCAGATAAATCCTAGGGAAAATGTCTGTACTTGTACCATTTCAGAAGCATGGGATCTCCAGCTTCCTGGGATGCCTTGAAGCATAAGAGCAATGTGTCTGAGCTTATTAAAGAAGTGAAAATTGAGTAAGAAGCTTGACAGTTTTCTGGCTGGACCTAGGCTATGTGTATTATGCCAAGTCTGTTCTAGAAAGTCACTTTAGTAAAAGGTTTCTTAATGTTTCTGAACTAGTTTGGTTTCATGAAATATTAAAAGACCAGCCGTCAAAAGGGAGCATGTCAGTATGAACATTCCTCTCCCATACAGAAACATCCCTCAGATAAGTGACATGGCATTCATGTCACATTCTCACGCTGTTCCTTTCCCATGACTGCCGGTTGCCTGGGCCTTTGGAGAAGTCACAGCCTGATTGAGGGTCCATTGTTTCCTGGACCATTGTGTAACACAGAAAAGAGGTGTGCGTGGAGTAGGCCAAGTTTTCTAGCAAGAGCAAATTGTTTCAGCTGATGAGAGCTATGAAATCCGAGACACTCTCATTGTCCTGAAACATGCTGTGGGACCAAGAAACACACTGGCAGATGAAATTTAACTTGCATGAATTTAAACTAACGTACACTGGCAAAACAGTCTTTATTTCTCATGTACACTGCTGAGTTGCAAATATGGAGGCATCTCAGAGGAATAAAAGCAGAAGAGTCTATCTGAAAATCACAGTAAAGTTGCCTGCTCTCTTCCCACCCGAAAGAGATACTAAAGAAGACAGCTTCACTCCTTCTTGTCTCTGTTTAGCAAAGCTGAGAAATTATCCACAAACAGATAGGAGACTTGTAATTCAAACTGTCATCTGAAATATCTAGCTGAATCTTCCCTCTGAGAACATAAGGAAGAAACCAAGACAACTGGAAGCAGATCTGTGAAGACGAGTGGAATCAAGAAGAGGTTGCACAGGAACTAGAAACAGTTTTGGTCTGTTATAGGGCAGAATGTGCTCTTTGCCACCATACAAGGGCACAAGCAATACCCTTTACTTCCAGTGCATTTTTTCATGTAACGATTCAAAAAGTCACCTCCTTGACACAGACCGTTAGCATAAGCACTGATCTCTTTTAGCACCACAGCCATTCTTGTTACTATAGGCAGGGCTAAAAAGCAATGAGAAGACTATCCTCCTGTCGTGCTTGCTGAAGTAGCAGGCAGCAAAATATTTCTTGAAGAATAGAGGAAGAAAAAAAAAAAAGCTCCACAAGCAACGAATATAGCTTACTGCTATAACACTTAGCTTAGTGTTTCCCAAACCAAAGCACGAGAAGATTGGAAAGAAATAAAGACGATGTACTAGAGGTACACCATACCGTGAAGCAGGGGAACAAGAGTTCCCAGCAGCAGATCCTATGTGGGAAAATCAGGAAGCAAAGATTATGCAGAGCACTGATCAAGGGACAGTCAGAAAGTATGTTTGCTACTCAGACATACGGTCCACGCAGCAGGACCTCGCTTTGCTTCTGCCTCCCCGCTTTCTATTTCTCTGTACACATTCTCTCCTCTCAAGTTAGAAACTGTTATTGTGTGTTTACATAGCATCTTGTACAAGAGAGCCTAATCATCCACAAACTTTGTCCAGCAATTGCTGAAGGGAAGTACATATCAAACATTTTACTCAGCCAACTATTTAACATTTCCACAGGTGTTTTATCCGTGACAGATGTTCAGTGAGAATAGGAGGAAGGCCCATTTCCCTTCATTGTAACGAGCTACAGCCTGGATAGTTTGAGTTACCCTCTGCAAAGCTCTATCTAAGCTGAGTAACTTACAGCAGAAAAAGTTCACTAATGAAGTTAATGACAGATAATGCAATAATAATTACACTGACACATTCTTTTGATGTTAAGCAAAATACAGGACTAGAAGCAAATTTCGGAGGTGTAAATCAACTTGGCATTACATCCAGTGTATTAAGAAACTAATATTTATTAAAAATTATTCAGATACGGTACATGGGGTATTTGTCATTTAAAAAGAACAGTTTCCATAAAGCAGCATTTGTACAAACCATGTTATCACACACACAAAGTGGAAGCCAGCATCTTCCTCTCATGATTAGAGGTCACCAGCACCCACTATGTCTTGAAGTGGCTGTCAGTTTTATAATTAATCTGTGCTGACGGATCCATTAATTGGAGCAGATCACAGTGTTCAAGCAATGTAGGTCATAATGCTTTAACGATATCAATACAAAGCAGTCAATGTTTCAAATGACCTCCTGCCACAGCCATTTCTTTTGGAAAGAAGGCCTTCATAAAGTGAAATCCTTGCATTTCTCTCCCTTTCCTTTCATTGCAGTCTCCTATCATAAGAAAAGATTAAGCTGAGGGCAGATGTGGGAAAAAGTCATTTGCTATGCTGGTAAATGTTAGAGGCAAATGCTGTACTGTCAGTTGCAATTTAATCTTACAAACTGTTTCAATGGAACTTTTATGTATAGGAATAAGATTCCCCACTGCACCAAAAATAAATCTGTCCATCCAATTACCAGCAAATTATCAACCGTTAACTTCATTAGTGAACAGTAATTTTTTCCTATCCCACAGAGAGAAAGGAAGCTAGAAAAATCTGACACCTGCCTGACTTCAGTGCAGTTACAGAGCAGTTGTTTTCATTTCATAACACTTACTGTGCCCAGGATGAGTTCCCTGGTCTCCATACTGGAGGGGCTTTGGAAGTAACACAAAGTCATGGAAACCTGTGATGGCAAAACAAGCTTTGCAAGGTGTACTTGAGTCACATATACATACAGTCTCTCTTCTGGCTGCACTGATGCAGATTCTTTACATTACCCTGCAGAGACATCGTTTCTGCATCAAACATAACTGGCCTGAGAACACAGCTCCCCTGCAATGCAAGGGGATGCTCCAACTCCCAATATACACTTGGGCTGCTCTCAACAGCTCAAAAAATGGACAGGTTAGCTGAAGCAAGCTTGTAGCTTTAATTCCAAGTGTATTCAAGGGCTTTATGAACAGCTAACCTCTATCTGTTCCTTGAGGAAAGCAGATATTATTAACTACAGACTAAGCAGAGAGACTGAAGCCAACCTTTGCACAAGTTTCTATTAATTCCAGGCACTCCAGTTTCACATGCCTGTTAAGAACTGATATTTTTGTCATACACATGAAGCGTTTTGGTCCTACAAAACGTAAAGGCACCAGCCTGTGTATTCTTGATTGCCACCTACTGGTATTCTACATATTAGAGCAAGGCTTACAAATCTGCACATAACAGAAACTAGACAGCTTCAGGTAATCAACGGTTAAGTGCCCAAGGTAGGTAATTTTCTAAGTTTAAGTTTCTCTTAAGTGCTGTGCAACAACAACAACAACAAAGAAAATAAAGCCAGCCTCACAAAGTTACTACTTGATGACTGATCTAGAAGATTACAAGATTAGAAACTTGGTTTTAAAAAGGATATTAAGATGCCTCTATAAGTTTTTTCTAGTAATGGTTACCTCATTGACAAAAAGTCTACAAATTCTCTTTGGCAAAAGCCCTGACTATGAGACAATAGTTTCCCGAACACTGCATCAAGACCAAAACCAGAAATACTACACCATTAGACACACCCCTTTACAAGCTACCTCATTCAAATGGACACACCAGCATTTCATTCTGCCAAAGTGAGAAACAAAATATTCTCTCTGTATTTTTCTCCAAACTTCTCCTTTCTACCTGAAGGATTTTTTATTTTTTTTTCCCCGAGGGTGAACAACAAGAAAGAACAAAATTTCTGCGGCAGCGCAGTGCTTTTGTTCATTAAGTTGTGATCAAACCATATCTAGAATGAGAGCAGCCTCCAACAGAAAGGCCCTTCAAAGCAAGAGGCCAAATTACAAAATTCTAGAAGCTACCCTGGCTATCTGATGCTTACTGATGACATTCACATTGCCTATAAGAGAGAACAGGGATGAGCACTTTTATCAAGTCACTGGGCTGAAAGCGAGATTATCATAGATAGGAGTCAGACAAACATCACATTCAGATCCAGACTTCCCAAAGTCAACAGCAATTTCATCCAGGCTTTGCAATCAATTCACGTCTACTTTTGAAAAAAATAAATCATTACTTATTTTCTCCACTTTTATTATTTTCCTGCCGACTTCTCTGTAATCTGATAAGACTCCTTACATTATGCAACTGTCCAAGCCATTCTTTCTCATCTTTCTTCCCCTAGCAAATCAGATAAACTGATGGATCAAACTTCAGAGGTCAAATTTATCTTTGGTACTCGACATTAGCCAACTTATTTTCAAAGACTGAAGGTTGCAGCATATGCTTACACACATTCTATATCAAAAAACTAGCAGTTAGGCTGTTCATATAGACGTCAGGAGGACAGGATCCATTGAATGCTCTCCTAAGTAAGACTAGGGATGTCAATGTTACACTCGCTCCTCACAACACTCCTTTAAATACAGTTAAATAACAATTCAGGGGGGTTAGCCTCTGTATTGAGCCATACACATTTAGGCTAAAATCAGGAGTTAGTCAAGCAAGAAAAACAATTCAACTTCTTATTCAACTATTCTGGAGAGAGAAGCACGGGAGCCTCCTGTGAGCCACAGGAGACAGTATTTACATGCAACTGTCTTAACTGCAACATTTTTGAAGTCTTGCTAACAGAAGAAATCATGAAGCCAGACACAGTCATGGATTCAAAGCTATGACTTGCTTTTACCTGATTAGCTTCCCAAAATAGAGTTTAAGACACAACAGAAAATAACCACTTTTATTACATATTATACAAGCAGATGAATGACACTGCAGTGCACAATTAACAATAGATTCTCCACCTACCTCCCTATTTCATGTTCAAATGGGGGTCCCCACTTTACAGAGACAGAATTGATAATGGCAAAAGACAGAACCAAACAGAGCATAAGGAATGTACTCCCAAGTGACAGTGGGGAAAATGAGCAGTAAAGAAATTAAATGGCCTCTATTTCTTCCTGCTGCTCAGGCACATACGTCACTCCAAACTGGAGGCATGCAGCTATCATCAAGACAAATGTCATAAAGCCAGACTTAGAAGTTAAAGGTGTTAGAATCAGACCATGTCATGGCCACACTGACTTTAGTGTGGTCACATCAAAGGTAGGTATGGCCCAGTTTAACACCTGGCTATTTCAGAATAAGGCTTCATGAAAACCAAGCAGTGAGATACAGCTCCACATGCACACGTGCTGGTTGTATTCCTCTAATACTAATCTGCAGCTACTCATAGGAGCCTCCTCCTCCACAAATACTTCCCTTGGTCTAGGCTACCACTCAGTTATTCCAGAAACACAGATCCTATCTAGTATCTGAGCAGAAAGTCATAATGAAGACACAGACAGCTGGAAAAGTGTTGTAAACAACTATATTTTACTGTGTATCCACAGCATCCACCAATCTAATGCCAGCCATCCTGTTACCTGACCACAGTGCAGGAAAAGCCAGAACTGTGCTGCTAGAGCAGCAACGAATTTCACAAAGGGCCCAAGCTCCATAAAGCTCCTCTGAGGTACCTATATAGACACCTATGTTACACAAACACTCTCACTCAGCCTGGCCTCCAGGCAGCTCTAAAAGTACCCAGACCCTAAATGTGTTCATTAGCCAATTGCAGGATGCTCTGTAAACTGGGAAGCGGAGAGGACAAGTTTCTAGAGTCTTGCTGTGTTATACAGGCCCTCAGATAAAGTCAAGAAAACATTCCTTGCCCCGAAGTCCTTAAATGTATCAAGGCAAGACAAATAAAAGGTTAGGGGGAAACCAGTAATACTATTCACATTCCCAACTACAGGAAGATGAGACATACAAAAAAAAAAGTCTACCTTCACACCAGAGTCCTTTGGCAGTCTGAGCAGATGATGTCAAGTCTCTCAAGCCCTAGAGCAGCACTTCTCTTCCAAGAGATAAAGTCAGCCAAGCAACTGAACCCTGCTAATCTCCAAACTACAGATCTAATATCATTATCAGAAAAACAACAAAATCTGAACTTGGAGACAAGCATTTTCCTCCCTCTGCGTTACTATTAAATGAAACAGGGAGGACTTTCATGGACATATATATCTGTCTGTGTTGCACACCCAAATGGGATGTGGATCCCTTTCCAATGATTGCATGTGGGTTTGGGTTTTTTTCTTCTGGAAGGAAGGGAATATTAAGAGTCAAACTTCCAGAAGGAAGATTCTCATGCTGTAGGATGCTAGTCTGGAGAAGCAGAAGAGCTTCTGACAGGCCAGCTTCTTAATATAAGTGATTCCAAATTGGCAACTGACAGTTCTTTCGATGAAGAAGCACCTGAGTACTTAATAACAGAATTAACAATCTGACAATAGGCGAGGTACTTGCTCAGGCATTAGTAAGGAAACAGAGTGACACCTTACATGAAAAGCTATTTGAATGCCATTTAAACTTGTCAAATTGTAGAAAATAGAGCTGCAAATTGATAAAATCAAGGTTATTCATTATATGAACTAATGTCTAATTTTCTTAAATTGCATCCATTTTACACAAGTTAAAACAAGAGAGATGGTCTGCCTCCTGTTTGCTGGGGCAAACTACCCAATACCACCAAGAACTGCTGTAATGCATTCAGAGATCTAGAAGACACCAAACCAATTGCCCTCTCTGACCTCCTATAAAACACAGATCATACCATTCACTAGATGAATTCCCTGCATCAACTGGAGCACACTGTCAAGAGAGGGTGAAATTACCAGTGAAGAAGCAGCCATGACAACCCTTGGTAAAACACTCCAGTAGTTAATTATCCTGATTCTTTTCAAACGCAGCTCTTTCTTCTAGCCTAAATTTGTTCAGCTGCAACTTCCAGCCAGCAGCAATCACAATACACTTGTCGGCTAGATGGAAGAACCTTTCTGGTCCTTATATAGATACTTACAGACTGGTCAAGCCACCTTTAAACCTCTGCTTAATAAGCTAAAACAGATTGTGCTCAGAGCATGTCACTGAAAGACATTTTTTTCAGACCCTTTAATCATTCTGACAGATTGCCTTTGATCCTCCTCCATTTATCAATTCCTTCTAGCACTGCTGAAACAAGACCTGGGCATACTATCACAAAAGCAATTGCACCAGTGACAAAGGCATTACCTCCTGACTCTCATTTAACAGTCCAAAGACCTCATTAATCCTTGTGGTAACTTGGGAATAGATTATTCAACAGGTGCCCCAAGTCCTTCTCAGAGCCTTCCCCTTCCCTAGAGGGTTTCCCACTCTGCAAGTGCAACCTCTTTAGCCCCTAGATGCCAAATTCAACTTTGGGCCCTAGTAGGAGGCTCTGCATTTTCTTGCTTATATTCTCCTATATGGTACTACTGTCTTGGAAAACTAGCATCACAGAACACCATCTCCCTTGTTGACAAAAGGCTGGGGGGAGTATGTACAGACTTTTATCACCAATGACCCAGGCTTTTCTTCCACACTCACCTATTAAAAAAAACCCACCAAACAAACAACTTTGAGCTAGAAACAAAATGCTGCAGGGCCTTAATAGAAACACACCTGCTCAGCAATGATTCCTTGTTAACCACATTTAAAGACCTGCCACTGCTGTAGCTGACCCGTTGGTAATGTTATAAGTGCATGTCATGCTAATTATTTATGTCCTGTGGTAACAAGTCAACTGCTTTAGAGTATTTCCTTTAACTTGACATCTCTTTTTGAAAAATTTAGTTGGTTAGTTTGACAGGATCTATTTTCCATATACCCATCTTAACTGACGTTAGTTATAGTACTCTCTAATTCTTTGCTACTCAAATCCCTTTATGAGCCATTTCATTATTTTGGTCAGGATAAATATCAAGTTGACAGGGCTATAACTATAGGTTTTGTCTTGTTTACCCTCTTTATACATTGGCACAACTTTAGGTTTCTTCCAGGCTTCTGGAATCTTCCCATAGATCCAGGAATGAACATTATTAGCATCCCAGAGAGATGGACATGCCATCATTTTAAAAACTGCTTGTGGATGCATGGGGCAAATTGGCTCCAGTACCTACTTACCTGGCACAGGATGTGCATCAAGCATCTGACTAAAGCACAACTAAGCTAGGAACAAAACTGAGAACGGACAAGTAAAACTGCTATGTGGTAGGTGCCTCAATCCAGCACACTTTCAGTGACTTAAGTTACCATAATAGCATTTCAAGACTCCTTTGAGAGGGAAGCTCTGTGCAGCTGCCCCCCGACCTGTCTGTCCAACAGAAGCAGAGATAGGATGCCTGAATGCTGCCCTGTTTTACATGGTTTGATCAGAGACTGCAAATGAAAGCAACTGTAAGAGCTGAGCCCAAGTGAGCACATTTGGTAGAGTGGTTACAACAACTCATCTCCATGAGAGGAGACACCTGTTTGCTCAAGCCTTCCAGGTATGGGCATTAATTGAAATCAATGGTGAGCTCTCAAAGTCAGGAGACAGGGAAGCTTAGAGATGTCAGCAAAATCTAACTCTGAATGAAAAAAGTGGAAAAGCAGGCTAAGAAGAGGCTAGAGGGCCTACGTGGAAGTGATAGTTGATGTAAGAGATGGGGACATACCAAAAAGTAACAGAGGCATTGCAGAAGGGCAATAAGGCAGCAGAGGAGAAATAAGTAGTTAACATGGAGAAGATGGTGGAGAAAGAAATTAAATTGATGGTACCACTGTGGTGCCAGATGTAATTGCATGAAATCACATTTCAGCAATCTCCTATCAGCCTGCTTCCACCAGCTTTCACAGTCTTTGCTCAGTGCTGTTAAGCTCCATACCACCGCACAGAGGGGAACAAACATTACATGCAGAGAGAAGATGAAACAGAGAGCTTTCAGGACTTAACCCTCGATCAGCTTCCTACTCACTGCAGTCATGCAATGGTGGCTGCTTTGCTCTCCAGGGCTGTAATACAACCTGCATTAACATTGGGCAGAGCCGGAACATTTGGTTCTGGCAAAAATGGTAGATAACAAGAGTCTTGTTGGCAGAGGTGCTGCAGTTTGTTACTTGCCTCCTGACACCAGCGGCATGGTATTGTGTTGTTCTGAAGAGGTGAGGTCACAGAAGAAAAAACCCAAGAAAATTTGTAATTTCAAAGAACTACTCGCATGCTTAAAAGCAACCTTGGGCTTTGAGGGTATAGAAGATACATTGGGGACTGTGTGTTTCCAATCTCACCTCACTACACTGCCTAAATTAATTTTGGTAGGAAGAGGAGAAAGGAATGAATGAGATTTCAGACTCAGGAAAGAAGAGCAGGATCCCAAGTAGCAAGGCAGTATGGAGAACAGAACAATGGTGTATTTTGAACGTACAAAGATAACTTCTTATATGCCAGTAACCTGACACAGCACAAGGACTTCAGTTTCAAGGGTGACAATACTGGCAAGGGAAAGCTGATCGTGCTTTGCTTGCATGGTAATAGACCCAGGAGAAGGTTAAAGAAACAAACAAACAAACAAAAATGGCAACACACACACACACACAAAAAAACCAAAATACCATCAGTTTACTAGGTTTAGTAAAAACTTTATTACACTATGTTCAAAGCATATTTGCCTGTATGTAAAACAATATCAAACCCATTTCAAAGCTGGCCAAATTGGCTGGCAGCTCAGAAGAGATGGCATAGCTGACAGTAACCAAGCTAAAATGTTGGGACAGATTCAAACTGACAATGTCCCTTGAAGGGAATGAACATAACCAAACAGGTCTATTTTTATACCACTTTTGCAGAAGGCTGCTGCCATTTCTGATGCTGTTACCAGCAGCCAAGACAGCATCTGCGGCAGTAATTTCATGGAAACAGTATAGCAGGAGAATGCTCCTTTACCTCCCTCCCCAGCCTTGTCTCAGGAAAAGAGCAGTGAAAAGATTTTAATGAATTTTGTTCCCAAAAACACTCAAAGCAAAGCAATCGGCATATGGTGCATTCATCAAGTGCAACAACAACAGCCATGGCTGTGCACAATCAGTGCTCTGATCTTTCAGGCCATGTTGCTATTGTTGTTAGTCTTGTGCCTCTAGAATATCAAAGAGGGTGAAATGCAGCAATTCATCAATATTTGTGCGAAATAGGTATGATAAAATCTACTGCCAGAGCCACAAGGTAGCAGACTTCTACTCCCAGTAGAGATCAATCTCCGAAGGACCTCTCCACCTCTTCTCCACCCAAAAAAAATTATTCTTTTTTCAGAAAATCTGTTGGGGGAACCTTTTGATTATCCTGTGAAGTAACAACACTGTTCCTTGCAAAGTGGTTTTAAAGGCATCACGATTTTTATATTTAACAATTTGCTTAGGACTCCTGTGGTCATTCATATACAGTATTAGGAAACAAGACCAAAGAGAAGATGCAGAACACCTAGGCAAAAGACTCATTTTAAAATACTTAAACCAATATTAGACTTAGAGGAAAAACACCTACATATCATGTAGTAGGAAGTATTTTTGATCTCCCACTCCTACCAATTCACTAAAGCCACATTGTGGTGAAGTGTCAATTGACCTAGTTGATTCATCCAGAAGTAAATTCCAAGAGATGCTTCATGCATCAGGAAGACTGTGGGTTTAGATTAGTAAATTCATGTTGACACAGCTCTTAAAACATGACTTGCGTGTTTGCAATCTATATTCTCACAAAACAGAGAAACAGCTGTTAATTAAAAGTCACGCTTCTGAGAGCAGAGTAGCTGCACCCAGTGTTGGCAACATTTTTGGTTTTCACGCTAGGGCATACAGCATTAACTGGGGTCAACTTATCTCTGCAATTCTCTAGACTTCCTTCCCATTGCAGACCACAATTTAATAGAGACATAACCTCCCCAACAACTTCCCCTTCTCCCATTAACAAACCTTTAACATCCCTGTGGCACTTTGAGCAATTGCTTACACCACAAATCATGAGCAGAGAGGCATTTGAACTGTTTCAGCTGTCTTTCATGCAGTTTTCAACTCCATGTGATCAGCAAACACTCTATAGACCGCAGCAATCCAAACTGTAACTTCATTATCTACAGAAAAACTGGAAGTTTACATGGATTGCAATAGTGTAGGAGACTTCATAAAGCATCCTCTTCTAACCTTAAAAAGCATCATTTCCAGAGCATAAAGTGCTCACTTCTTCATTAGCATCAAAATGTCACTAATGGTGCCACTAGATATCAAGCAGCATCCTTTTGAGAATCTGGCATATTCTTCACTCTCCCAGCTTTCAGATGAGTACAGCATTCAGCTGAATAGCTTTTTCGACAAATGACATGTCACAGCCTTGACACAAAAATACTTGCACCTTGTCAATCATTCACTCGCCATCAAGTTCAAATGCTCATCTTCAGAGATGAATTTGATCTGCACTGCAGTTAATGTTAAATATGGTCTCTCAGAGGAGAAGATGAGTGTAAGCACAAAGCAAATGCAGCAAATCAGAGAAAATACAATGTCATTTTTACACTAAATAGGCAACACTTCTGCAGTATGTGGAATTTCAGGAACACAGAACAACAAAGCTGAGTGGTAGATGACAAGGATGGAAATGTAGGCCAATATGGATGGTCTCCAGTTTTAAACTGGTGACCTAAATGTCTCAGCCCAAAGGTTAGCTACTGTTTTATCTATCAAGGATGTTATACGGCAACCATCACTATAATACAACACAGCCAGTCAGGTCCTTTATTGCCAGAGAGAAAACCATGTGTCATTTCCAACACCCCCGTTATTTGATAGATGTGTAAAACAAAGCACTATTGTGCACAGCAAGTTGCCAGTACTAGCCAAGGCATCATCTGTCACTCTGTTCAAACCAATTCAGTCTGAACTGAAACTATGGTAAAAATTAAACATAGTCACTTTGGAATTATTCAGGCAAAATAATAGTAATTACTAACTTTTGTACTTAACCTGTCTTGGTCCATGTCACAAGCATAATGAAAATCTTAAAGATGCCGTTAAGAGCAGAAGCCAACTAAAGGCCTAGTCTGGGATTTCTGAAAGGCCCAAAAGAATTAAATTCAAAAGGGCTGGATGCTTAATACCTGCAGTTCACTGCAGAAACAACAATCTAAGATGCCTGGAATGACAAAGAAAGTGGTCTCTACAGAATCCAGTTGCTAACAGAACTGATAACAATGCAAGATACAAGCTATAGGAAAGGTCTTGTTTAGTATTACTCTCTTACTGCTTTTCAGAGTCATTTTAGAGTGTCATTTCACCCTTATTCTTCCCTCTTCCCCTTTCCCTTCCTCCCCCAGAGGGCTTTCCACTGAATGGCATGGTATTTCACAATTACATTTTTAATTGAAAACTACATTTAATCAAGAAGCCCATTTTCTAGCATAGCACTGCTTTGACATGACGTTTTTAACCGGCCTGTTCCCAAACTTTTCCCAGTCCTTCCAAATCACCCAGAGGAGCCACTTTAACCATCTGTGCATGCTATTTCTATGGAGACCCTGCTGGGCCATCTCATATAGCTGGGACACAACTGAGTTTCTGCCAGGTATGTCTCACTTCACGGTTAAGTACTTGGATATATTATTCCTCTCATTTAACATTCAGTTTACTTCCTTTTATCTTGGTGCCAACCATCTTAGACAATGAGAGATTACACAAACCTGTCAGTCAGCATACATCATCTAAGCTGATTCACTACAGTTCTGAGGTTATTGATTCTTGTAGATTTTAATATCCCCTCGAACAGCCCAAACTGATTAACTCAATTTAATTCAACGCCACTCATTCACTACTTTGAGCTCTTAACTTCCACATGCTAGGTTAGCTGGGTTTCTGTCTCTTCAGTTTTCTTTTCAACCCTTTCTTATGGATCAGGTACCTCTATACTGCATTTGCAGTCAAAGGCCTCAGGGAATCAACTCAAGAGCATCAATCTTCAATAAAACTGAGATTCTCCATTAAAGCAGGCTCCACTTAACCACTCTTAGAATCAAGGTGCTGCAGTTTCAATGAGAACAGCTCCAATGCAAGGCATTCCCAAGGCTCTAGGCAGTGGATAACTGGCACAGCACGACACAAAAGCTTGCTTAAGTGACACATTGGGAGATTGTCTCTATGTTCAGTGACAGCAGATACAGATGATGCAGCCTGCTCTTGTTCTTCTCTCTTCTGGTGTTCTGATTCTTTTTCAAGCTACTTTCAGAAGCCTGGAGGCACTATGCATTCTCTTTCCACAGTGGTCTATCTGCACAGGGCTTCTTCCCACTTTACTGTGCCAATGCAAAACAACCATATTTTCTGTTCTAAGCCATTTTACCTAAGGAGGTGTCTTGGAAATGAACACTGGCACGGAGGGCAAGAAATGTAATAGAAAGTCATGAAGCTCTTAAAGCAATGTATTTTTCTCCTGGTCCTAAATGATTTTATTATATCTCAGATTTTCATCACATTACCTCTAACAGCAGGAACTGGCCCACCAGTCACTTTCATAGAATTACCATCACTGCAAAGCAGCATCTTTTTTAATGGTGCCAGGGTTAGTGGTTCCAGAGATCTAAAAGGGATTATGGGAGGGTGCCCATTTACCCACTGCTACCTCATTTCATCAGCCATTTATCAACACATTCTTCATTTGGAGAAATAAAATCAATGGTAGGTGGAGCTCTTTCAGTGCATTTGACTTCCCTGGCATGATACAGGTGGCAACACAGCTGAGATCAGACACTTTCATCTTTCCTCCAGAGCCAGCTTGGCTGCAGTCTAGCTGCTTCTCAATTAGAGATTGCAATATTTCTGGCAAGGGTTGACCATGCTTTCTACAGCTGGGATTTGCGTGGTTTTTGCTTTCTTACTTAAAGAAGATTCACTGTCTTCTAATAGCTCATTCACTTTTACGCAAGGTTCATAAGAGAAAGGCCTGGCTCAAGTTAGGTATGAGACAGACATAAATCTATGGAAAGCTTTAAGCAGATAAGGAGACCAGAACACTGATATTGCATTACAGTTTATAAACCCTGTCACACACTGCAATAAGCGTTTCTCTGGTAGTTTGCTATGAGAAAAGGGTCATAACTGCATTGTGAACAAATCCCAAGGAAGCTTCCTGGTAGCATTGTGAACAAATCCCAAGGAAACCTCCTGGCTTGTTGCTAAGTCATTTCTGCTCCCTGAATATCTTTATTCCAAGTTGGGGTAGCAACAGTTGCCCAATGACAATTGCCTTGTACAGAGAATTTTACCAAGTTTGATTTCTTGGTATACACATGAGGACAAGAAAAAAGGAGTACCATCATTCCAGTGCTTCACAGGGAGAAAGAGGTACTATGGTAAGTTCTTGCTCTTTCAGAAGTCTTTAGCCCTCTCTGGGATTTATATTTAAAATGTGAAGTAGATACAAACTAGCTATCCTACCTTCAGAATTATTAGAGATCCTGGAATCAAAAGGTGAGTAATGACTTATGTTCACATGGCACCAAAAATGCGATCTCTATTATGGCTTGCAAGACTCTCCAAGAATGGCTGATACAGAATCAAGACCTGAAGAAGAGTTACACCAGCACAAACCTTTTCATTTTGAAAAGACAGAGTATTTTAGAATGTAAACCAAGGACGCACAACCAGATGTTCCTTTTTTATAAATTCCCCATTATATCTTCAAGGACACTTATCACTACATGTGATTTAATATCTTAGTAGAATACTTCAGATCTTTAGCCGTCTCCACACCACACCTCTTCACATCCCCTGCAGGGTCCACAGGGCGACAGTATGCCACTCTTACTTTATTTAAGCTTCTATAAATTTCTGACAAACTGTTACTGTTTGCTTCAGTTGGTCAGCCTTTGCAATTTGTCCGCACTTCACAAGTAATGATTCAAAATAACTAGGATGCCTGATTTTCAAGTTGAAAACCAAATGACTTGTAGTCTCACTGCTCATACAAAGATCATTAACATTTGGATGACAGGTAACATACTGCTTTACATATATTTATATACATACATAAATGTATAAAACACTAAATACTGGAGGCTTGTTTTTTTAATCCCCGTATTCCGGCTAGCTTCTCATCCAGTAATGTATACATTGTGTTTTGCACTTCACGAATTCCTAGTATGCATGTAACTCAATAAATCAGCACTTACAAATCAGCCACAGCCTCTGTGTTGCATCCGTCTTCCCTTTCCCTGCCCTGAAATGCGCTGTCAGCAAAGGTCTGAGCTATTGGTTCTGCAGGTGCATGTAGATCAATATTAAACACAAGGTGGTTTAGTCTGCAGTGACTAATATAAGCTCTGCTTCACCAGTCATTTGGAGAGTGCATTTACTTAGGTTAAATTTCCAAAGCACTCAACACTGACCGAAGTCAGCAGTATAACTCTTGTTGAGACCCAGCATACATATCCCTCCTTAAGCACCGATTATACTGGCTATGGACCACAATGATCCTTAAAGCTTAGTAAGTAGAATACCATTAAAAGAGATATCAGATTGTTCAATACAAGCTGCCAGGTTACAGCTAACAGCTCTTTCACCCGCTGAAACCCACAACCTTTGGCTGTCCTGAGAACAGGCACATCTTGTCACATCCATACTGTGTAAAGTGAATGTCAAGATTAATTTCTAATCTTTGCCCAGGAAAAAAAAATATGGGTACCCAGGACTCTCGCTTCACTACCCTTCACTGATGGAGCATTCCCACCTTCCTTGGGCAACCTGTGCCAGTGCCTCACCACCCTCGCAGTAAAGAGCTTCTTCCTTATATCTAACCTAAACTTCCTTTGTTTGTTTTCCTCCTGATGGAGCTTAGTTTCCCCTCATGGATGATCCAAGATGGATAGAAAGGAAGAACTGAGGGAAGCTATAAGCCTTATGACTACTCCATGAGCACAAACTATGTGTTTCTATATTCCAAGATGCTGCTGAAGCCACATAACTTCACAGCCCTCCCTGCTTTGAAGAATGCATTTGCCCTGCCCTTCAAGCATATTTGTATTTTCACTACTGTGGTTACCAATGGCTTCAATCAGAGGATGACTCCATGATGCCAAATGCAGTACATGTGCATAATAAAAAAAAACAGTTCCTGCCCCCAAATGTGGTCCTAATTTAAAGCAAGGTGCAATGAGGGGGATGAACCAAATACAGAGGGCCAAGTAGGAGGATGGAAAAGCTGTTACATGAACAGGTATTTTCATTGACTGCCTCTACCCCTCTCCTGTTTTTCACAGACTTTAGCTGAGTACAACCAGCACACCATAAAGACTGAAACCACGAGTTGGGGCTTGAAGATTTTTTTTGTCCAGAAAATGGCAGAAACATAGCATAAAGCCATCCTAATTCGCGGAAGTTAAGCTGTTCCAATGCACTTTCAAGCAAGCAATTACAAGTGATGGGGTTATTCTCTAGAGGAGTGTTAGGGGAGGTGGGGATTTAAATGCTGCTCTGAATTTTACAACAGTTGAAGGTACTTATTCACCCTGACCTGGCCCTGCTTTTTATAAGTGCCTTATTTCATTCTCAGGTGCCTAAAAAGGACTAGAAAGCGTGGGAGTAGCCCTCTTCTTACCTCTGCAAAGGCAATATTTAATTTGTAGCATGCCCACTACACACACTGCTCCACAGCTTGTATCACTCAGAATCCATCCACACCAGAAGGACATGACATTTCCTCCAGATTGCAACATGCCCATTCATTTTCAGACACCAGTGCTGCTGCTCGAGATGACTACTGCACACCAGGAAAAAAAATAAAAACCACCACCAAAAAAAAAAAACCAACAACCACCCCCCAAAAAAAAACCCCACCAAAAAAAAAAAAAAAAAAAAAAACCCATGTGCCAAGAGAAAAGGAGACACGCATGCCAAGCTCTTTTCCAAGAAGATTATGCTAGAAAACTGGGCAGTGATCTGAAAGGATAACTTCAGATGAATAGGCTCATATGCAGCCCATGCACTTAACCTGTATGCCAACAAGCAATATAGCACAGCTCTGCTACTCATCCCATCTGATTGTAGAAGGGTGGGAACTGGAAGCTTTGTGCTGCCAAAATGCCAGCCACTAGCTAAAAGGTACATTTGGTTGCTTGTCAGTGCAGCAGATGTGAAATGGGCATTCTTTCTCTTCACTGACCTTCTCAAGGACAGCAAAAGCTGTCAGAGAAGGAAACCACAGAGGTCAGCAGAAGTAACAGATTTTCTGGAAGTTCTGCTTTTTGGCACTACTCCCACATTATGCTTTGCCACCAGAAATTTGCCAAGAAAAACATAATGCCCTTAATATCTCTCTCTTCCATAAGAAAATCCAGGAAGCTGAGGACATTCAGATTTAAAAAAAAGTTATCAAGCAAGGAGGGTTTGTGCCGACAGGGTTAAAAGGGCTGACCAGCTTGTGGGAACACCAAACACACAGGACTGAGACACCACAGAACCATGAGCCCATATGAAACCTCTCAAATTCCCTTTACAAATACCCTGCTTACTCACTCACTGTTGAAGCACTAAAACATGTAATGGAGTATCCTAAACCTGGAAGCAGGTTCTTTAAATTCAATGGTCTTTTAAACACCAGGGAGAGAAGTTGCTCCACCTGGCCACGTAGCATGGAGAAGTACTGTGACCACAAATACTGAAGGAGACATCAGGAAGGAAGGAGTTTCACTTCATGCCTCTACTTGAACCAGTGCTGATGAGAAAGAGGATGCAGACAGTAGAGAAATCTGTATGCAACAATCCCACCCTTAAATGAGATTTCTCTCAATAAAGCATCAACAAAAAATTGATCTTGCTGCTTAACATAACAGTAAAATATCTGCCCAATCCTACCATACTATGAAATGGCAAAATGAGGGAGTTGCTTGTAGCAGCTATTAAAGAGATTCCATGCAAAACAGAGACAGCAGAGATGTGAGCAGATGTACAAAGGAGAGGCTTCACAGAGTTACTATCCTGAAAAAGGAAAGGACACTTGCATCTTGGTATGCTCACCACCTTCAAGAAACTCCATCAAAAACTGGCAAGCCAAGGATATTCAGTTTGGGCCTTAACAAATTGTACAATTTTAACATCTGCCTGCATAGGAAGAGCTCCTGCATTACATAGAATATTAAGCAAACTGAGTGGATAAATCCACCAGTGATAACATTTTTAAAAATTATTTAATCAGTTGTTGCAATTTCAAATCAGGAACTGCATTTAAAACCACCGGGACACTGAAGTTATTAAAAGCAGGGTTTATTTATAGATCTGTCCTTAACAGCATAATTATTTAATAAAATATATGTAAATTGTATGTGCTATTAATAAGCTCATTAGGACAGTTAAGCCAAGCAGACTCTTAATACAGTAATCCATAGCCTTCTTAGAGAACGCCTCTCTGTTGCTCACAGAAATTTACAGGGACCAGCCTCCTATTCTCAAAGTCAGGCTGTAAGAGGGGTATTCAAAAAGGTTAAAGGAATGACCAATGTTTTAACCTGCTCTAACTAATCAGAATAATAAAAAGTTTAACAACATGCTCCACTTATTCACAACAAAACAAACAAAACCAGGACCAAGTTGTTCTGTTATCCTGGTACATCCAGCTGACCAACACTCAATGGTACTTGCAGAGAATGTCATAATTTCACCTTGGCAAGGCTGCAATTACAGTAATAAGTGTGAGATGGAAACATATACGTACACAGAACACACTTCCATCTAAAAAAACCCACTACCAACACATCCAGGCTAGAAATGGATTCCTAGTATATAGATAACTAGGAACCAGTTATCTCAATGAAGAACTAGTTTTCTTAATGACTATGTTATTGTGTTCACTCATTTACTTTTATATAAATATCTGTGAGACATCCCAAGCATTCATGAAGTGAATTAGCAATAGTTTACTATATTCCATTTCCCTTTCCAGCCTAGGGAAGATTCAAGGTGATGTGTGTTAGACACACACACACACCCCCCACACACATTCAAAGCAAGCAAGAGCTAAAAGATGACTGACTGTAGGGAAAGCTGTGTCATTCTCCCATAACAGCTGAAGATTCATAGCCTTCCACCTCTTCTGCCAGTAGTTCCTCTACCTGCAATCTCTAGAGTAGGACAACTCAAAAAACATCCCAGTTCCTGAGACTCAGCGTCTTATAATAGCACTTCAGTAACTAATGCCTATCCTTCCTCTGAGCTTCCAAAATTCATGAATGCTCCAGTCATTCACTCCATGCAATAAGAGACATTTACAACCCTGGCACCTACATCTGACCTAGTAATACAGAGTCAGAGAGAAACAGGCATTTACAGAACATCGTTCACTCATCTTTGGAGATTTTTTTGACATTTACCTACCCTGATATAAGCTGTGCCCCTAGAAATACCCATTTCTCTCCACTGATCGCAAACAAGATTCTAGACAACCTGCTCAGATGCAGGTGCCTAAAGATATTAAGTTGAACGCCTTAAATTCAGGTTTACAGAGCGCTTCTTCAGAGGCAAACAGTTGTTGGAGCAAAGATATAAAATTTCTAATTTCTCAGCTGGTACTAGAAGTACATCTGCAAATAACATTAGTCTCACACTAATTTCCCAACTCAATTTACTTATCACAGTTGCACAGTCTTTGAGCTCAGCTCTGAGACAGACAAAGGTATCCCTTTGCTGTCCTGCACACACAAATTTTCTCATATTTCCTGTGAACAGTCAGATCTCCAGTCATCTTCAGGCCCTCTTCTGATTGAGATTGATCTGAGGATAGTGCAGGCTTGAAAAACCAATAGCTCTTTCTTTGCCCAAGAGTGTATCCCACAAACAATTTATTCCTGGTCATTCTGTATCAGGTCCAGGATTTTTTACCCTTCACCACCCACTGTGTTATATTAGAATAGACAAAAATGGAAGCAAGCTCCATAGTCTAAATGGCCTTCACAGTCTCAGAAGGAAGGGGGGTAATTGAGACATCAGGCAGGGAGAAGCAACCCCTACAACCAACAGATCACGTGATGACAATCATAAGACAAACTAATGATGAAAGTTAACATTTTGCTTCTACAAACCTCTAGGAGGAACTGAACAATGCTTATGCTGTGCACTGACGTAAGAGACACATTCTTTTATCATGGTAGAAAGTAAGAGGAAGCAGGATTTTTCTCTACAGTCTTCCTATCACCACCATTTGTATTGCTCAGGTTCTGGTTTGTGCTGAGGATACTTACAATATTTCATTCATAGAAACTACTGTCCCTTAAAAAGGATTCTCAAAGAATCATTTTGCTACCTCATAGATTCAAGGCTCTAAAAATGTGTTACCCCGAGGAAAACAGAAGTGAAGGATGACTTGCTGTAGTACTACCAAACACCGGAACGCAATGTCTTTGCTCGAGTTTGCTGTACTTTAGAGAACAAAAGAGAACAATATGTGGCATCATCCTGCAACAACACCAGCAAGCAGGAATCTTTGCCAGGGACTCACGAACATCCTACATGTGTTTAGTCAAATGTTTTATGTGCATTAATGCCTAACAGAAGCTCTTGGCATCTTCTGATTAGAGCTCCAGAGGATACCAAAATACTCCCAGATTCCTACACTCCGTCAGAGACTGTCCATTAAGAACAGACCAGCTATCACCTTTGTGCTTTAAGGCAGGAAATAGGTCTGATGCTAGAGACTAGAGCCAGGCTTTCAAGCATGGTGAATATTTGGATCTGGAAATTTATTTTAGCACCAGAAGACCTACTACCACTTCTAAGGACATGCCAATACAAAAAAAACATGGAAAATGTACAGAACTGGGAAGAAACAGTCAGCCTCGTGTTTACTAGGATTGTTATGGGACACACCACATCCATCCCTAATGCTGTTGGCCTTTTTTAAGTCCAAGCTAATGGTACAATAAACACCAAGTCCACATTTCCTGCCTTATTTTAGGTACACAAAAACTCTGTAGGTGCATAAACATCAAGCAGCTAAGCAATCCATGAAAGACACTGCAGCTAGACTGGAAGAGTTACTAAACCCCATTTGGTCAGAGAAATGGTCTCTGCCTTGGAATCAGACAAACAGCTTTGATTTTCCAAAAGGCATTTCATCAAGAAGGTGTATGGCACACAGTAATTACCTATGTTCTCAAAAGCGGTAAGACAGACGACCAGCTGCATACCTATCCTCCTCCTGGCCCAGCTCCCAAGCACTCTGGCATTTTCCACTGTTGCCTACATGAATTAGAAGACAAAGGCAAACTGCATTAAGGTTTCTGCCAGTTGGGTAGCACTTCAGGTTTTAAGGACCACAGCCTAAAATTCAGTTACTGTTTACAACATGCTACAAACACCCTGTTAGGAAACATAACAGCTCCCTAACTGCAGAGCTGCTCTGTACTGTGAAATATGTCAACAAGGTTTTGCCAGGCTACAACGATGTTAAGTGTTCTGCATGTCCTTGAAATCCAAAATGTTCATGCCACCAAGTCTGAATAGCCTCTCGCATACATTTCCTGGATGAGAAGGTCTAGATGACTCAATTTCTACTTTCTGGTTTTTTGTTTTGTTGTTTCCCCCTGCACTCCCCACCCCACCTTTTTGTTGTTGTTGTTGTTGGGTTTTGTTTTGTTTTTTGAGGGTTTTTTGCTTTGGGGTTTTTGTTTTGTTTTAATTTTAAATCAAAATAGTGTGTTTTCTGTTCTGTATCATTACCTTCTGTCCTTATAATACAGGACATGTGAAAAAACAAACACAAATAAGGGCAGCTTCTCTTCCATGATGTGATGGGACCAGAACTTCGATTTACCTTCTCCAAGTTACCTGTTACCTCTGAAGCCTCATTCGGAAAAACACTTGTTTTTCCTTGAGGGAAGAACAATTACAATAACAAGCAGCTGCTGACTCAATTGCCCCATTACAGCTACTCCCATTTTCACAAGAGACTATGCTGTTTCAAGTACTCCTTTGCCTAGCAGTGTCTTTACTGGCATCACGCAGGTACAGCGTAATTTATTTCAGATACAGGAGATCAAGAGAGAACAAAAGTAATGCTCCCAGGGAAGGGCACAGCATGATTGCGTTTCCCCTCTGTGGCAAAATGTAGCAACTTCAAGAACAAAATAGCACCAGAAACTATCTTTAACACAAGGGTATAGCAGGAGGGAGAGGAAAAAACCAAGGGTGGTGAGGGGAAAGGGATAGACTAAAAGACTAGCAATTCTACAGCTGTACTTGTTACCCAAACAGATACAAAGAACAAGATGCTACCTGCAAAAGAAGAAAAGGGCAACAGGGAACGAAAGGTGCAAAGGACCACAGGAAACACAAGGTGCAAAGGAAAGACTGCAAAGTAAATTCCTCCCAGACGTTTCTTCAAAGAGCACAGCAAATTCAGGAATGGATTCCATAGCAATTGTGCAATGTAACAAGAAAGAGCCAACTGTTGTCCAGGGATATTTATGATGCTTTACACAGGGAAGCTATTATCCCGTGGAATGGACTACAGAAGAATCATTTTGCTACTCCACAGGTCCAAGGTTCTAAAAATCTGTGTTACACTTAGGAGAGTAAAAGTGAAGTATGCAGAAGTGATCAAAAGAGAACGGGCTGGTTTTATAGCCTGCAGGGGAAACAACTGATCATATATTCTTCCTATGACAAACAACTGAGAAAGTAATTGAGAGCCTAGCAGAAACCAATGTTGTTACCTCAGCATTATTGATTTTAGGCAGACATCTTAATCTAACACATGACAAAACTCTCGTCATTGCAATAAGATATAGCTTTCAAGGAAAAATGATATTTATAAAGGTAGTTTATGGTTCAGTTAGAGTTTCTTATGAAGTTATGCCCAGGCTATAAAGAAATGGAAAGAAAGAGAGTTCACAAAAACAAAATAAATAGAAAGTTCAATTAAAAAGTGAAAACATGATTCAGGAATACTAAAGCAGAAGGATCTTCTGATCTTCAAAACGCTAAAAGGAAGCAGTAAATGCATAACTTTAAGAATAAAGCTTTCTTAATACTTTATCAAATGGATGACTGGCACTTAAAAATTCACAACTGACCGTTAAGGGTTCATTAAAAAAAATCTTAAGAAATTTAACAGAAATGTTCCAATTGCTTATATTAAAAGGGCTGGGGTTATTTAAACTATGTAACGAAAAGAAGCCAGAACAGGATAAAAAGATAAAAGCCTATGTAGCCCTTTTTTAACACTCAAACTCAAAGAAATATTATAGTAAAGAAATAACAACTATTAGTACTAAAGAGCAAAGTTACATAAAATTGCAACAGTCATCTGAAGAATATATATATGGAGAAAAAAAGTTGAGCTCAACTACCAAGAGTGCGTTTTCAATTAAAAAAAAAAAAAAAAAAGAGGAAATAAAGTAAGCATTGCACAGAATTGAAAAATTCTTTCCTACCTTCCCTCTGTTTCTTCTTACAAGCAATCTGCCCTTTACAATGTCAGACACTGCACCCCACACCTCTCACTCTCCTGTTTCCTGGGGATATCTGAACCATGCCACTCCCATGCCTTTGCAGCCTCAAGGGTAATGCACCACACATGGAGCTTCAGGTGATGATGCTAATTAGGTTCTCTCCAGCAGAGGTAATTTACCTGGTAAATCCAATACAGTATCTTCACATCTGCATCATATTAGCAAACCACAGTTGACTAATACAGATAGTCAGTTCCCTGCCCTTCGTGAATAGCCTGGCATGGTTTTCACATGCTTGTGACAAATTTTCATTTGTGAAATCACAATCTGACCTAGAGGTCCCTAGGAACCAGGTCTAGTGAGATGATCATTCACCATTCTTTAATATGCTTGGGGCAGACTATCTAAGAACATCCCAGTCCTACACCTCCCCTGCTGACATGCTGTTGCTTTTGTTTTGCTTTTTGCACTGGAAACTCTAGGACAGATGCCCTTAAGGAAAGGGGAAAACCACTGGGTTTCCAAAACTAGCCTTCATTTTTGGCATCCTTTCACACACCTGGTATGAAACAAACCCAGTCTGTTGGCTTTTGGCACTGACTTCTTCAGATGTAAAAAAAAAAAAAAAAAAAGGAGAGGCAAAAGATAATGGTGTGGGAGAGCCTGGTTAACAAGGTGTCACAGCTATGGTTGATTTGTTCACCACTTCTTTCATTTTATTTTGCATATCAGAGTGATAAGGAGCAAAAGTTCTCACCTTTTGTTTATGCATTATGCAGCTTTAAGGCTCAAATGCAGCAATATCTTGAAAAGTACAGTAGGCTTTGTAAGTAAAGCAGAATGCTCCATTCAAGTTGTACCCATTTCCATCACATGGGGACCATTTGCATGAGCAAAATAGCACAAAGCTTTATTCCTCAGTAGCAAGCACCCATTGCATTACTGTGCGTGCAATTGTTCCAAATATGAGTTTGAGCCACAGCCTGGAATGAGATCATTCAGAACAGTCTGTCGCCTGTTTTGGGAAATTCAATGTGTTTCCAAACCACATCCTTTAGTGGCAAACTCTGTCAGAACTGCTTCTATCATTGGATCTGCCAAGCTGAGCCACTGAACAAGCTATTTCACTGGGTCTCCCCCAGTTAAGCTCAATTTGAGTTTTACAGTCCTTGATACTTGTGGGATATTTTCATAGAAGCCATTAACTTAGTTTGCTCTAGGAATTATGCTGCTTGGCAGAGGCTATCTGTCCTCACGATACCTGCATGTCCAAAGCTGAACCTAGTCTTGTAATGAGATGGCAAAAAGTAGTCATATATATTCAAAATGTTGGCCTGTAAGCCAGTAAGGCCTGAAAATATTTACCAATATGTCAAAATGCTTCTAGCTGAAAACCGTTTCTAAACCATTCACTGTTTGCAAGTTTAATGGCTTAAGGCTTATGGGCTCATGAATCACCAGCTTTCTTAGCAGCAGCATTTGAAATGTTGATACCTTAGCCTTGAAATAGATGTGAAGGTACCACAGCCTTTACAAGCTGTTACCGAAAGACATACTTTAAAAGCTCCCGCAGAAGACTGAATGTGATAGAAGTAGCCGAGCAGGATGAAAGTAACCAAACCAACTTAGCTAAAGTCATTGTTCATGTCTGTGTTCCATTTTAGTGATTACCCTCCAGCTGGACAATGAATCATATTAAAGGAAGCTCTGATACTAACAATTTGTCTGATAAAAAATCCAGATGACTTCAGAACCAATGATGAGTATTTGGGAAACTATTTGTCTTATTTCAAATTACTGAGATCAAATATCAGAAGAAAATTTTGGAGAGCAAATTCATTTATCACAGATTAAAAAAAAGATTATACCATTATTACAATCCCAAGATTTTCAGTTGAGAAGACATATGAACATTCATGGTAAAAAAATTGAGACAACAGATACATGTGGAATGAGTATCTCTAAGGTCAAGGAGGTTATGCCAGTAAATAGCAAACACTGCATTATAGAACTATTAAATGAAATGTTAAGTGTACACTATACTAGAGAGATAACAGGAATGGAACAGACAAATACAATAGCAAAACCACCTGGAAGAAGAAAGAAATCTCAGTTGTGAATAAAAAATAATAACTCCATATAGAGTTTAAAATACTTTAAAATACTCCAACATCAATTGATTTCTCCAGGTTTTGCAAGAGGATATACACTGTGGAGTGTAAAATTATTAAATATATACACTTCATCTATAATGCCCAAGATAGATGAATGAACGTGTAAATATGGTGAATAAATTCTGTTTCAGTTTTAACCAAAGAGATTACAAAACCCCATTAAAATTAAAAATATAAATAAAGACAATAGAATACTTATGGGTTTGTTTATCTGTGAATAGCTTAAAAGATACAGGAATTCATGGCTTCCTGTTTTTTCTAACTGGCCCCATCTATATACATCATCCACCATGTCAATGTGGATAACTTGCTGATCTGCCTTTTCCCTCCTACCTCCTTGTAGCAAGATTAAAATCCCAATTGTTTCAAACACTTCTCTGAAGACAGATAAGATCAGGTCGGCCTCAGCCCTCCTACCTTTCTCCTCCATTAGTATAGATAAAAATTACCCTTTAGCCTACAATCACAGCGTGGATAACCCCTGGCTATCCGCACTTGACAGTGGCTGAGCCACCCACAGATTTGACTTCTTTATAGTGCAGCAGTAGGACAATCAAGGTGGTTATACATTGCTTTTTACCACCACCTTGAATCAGACCACCACCAATGTCCTGGAACACACAGCCTGCCAGAATATACAGCTAAGCTCAGTTCACTGACACATGGAAGAGTGAAGGTGGGAAGAAAAACAAAAATAACAAAGAAAAAAAAATATGAGGATAGTGGAAGTGGAAGGAAGCTTATTAAAATTCAGTCAAGTCATTTAGCATTTTACACTGCTGCCTCAGTTACTAGGCACTACTGGTCTATCATGGAATATCCCTTTGGCTACTTCAGGTCAGCTGCCCTGGCTGTCCTTCCTCCCAGCTTCTTGTGTATCTCCTCACTGGCAGAGCATGGGAAACCAAAAAGTCCTTGATTTAGAGTAAGCACTACTTAGCAACAACTAAAACATCAGTGTGTTATCAGCATTATTCTCATACTAAATCCAAAACACAGCACTGTACCAGCTACTAACAAGAAAATTAACTTTATCCTAGCCAAAACCAGGACACCCAGTGACTGTGAAGCCGTGGATAGATTACCAATATGAATAAAGTGAGGACTTGCATAACTGAGATTATGCAACTGAGATTCAGCCAATCTGAATCCTATCTGTCCTACTCTTTATGTTTCACAAAAGCAATCATGTTCTGGCTCCGGTCTGAAGATGCTGCCAAAACCCTCCTACCCTTTCAAGAATGCAATTCCAGGGAGAAAGCACTTTCAGGCGCAGCAAATATACCTACTGATATATTGGGAACAATCCTCATCTCCTGTGAAGTCTATGCAGCTGGATCGACCTTACAGATACAGGGAGCAGTGGGGTTTGTACCTATGCCTACTTCACACATGGTTTTTTATCTCTAGGTAGCCTTCACCTTACTCAGCACAAATAGTAGGCAGAAATCTACCAAAACATTTAAATGCTCAAGTAACCACAGCACTGCAAGCATGTGTCTAATTAATCTGATTCATCAAAGTTTCCTATTCAGTAATATTATCAGAGCTATGTAAAATGAAAACTGCAACAAAGCAGCTGGCTCCTTTCAATTCAGTTGGAAGACTTTACCCCTTTTTTGACTCTAAGAAAGTGTTTTATCTTGACTTAGATACCAGTTATCTAAAGGAAACAATACATTGTCCAATACACTCAGAGAGTGGAACACCTTCTGACATTGCCACCACAGCTAAGCTATTACTGCATAAGAACTTGTGGGGCAGGGGGTTCAGAGACTGTTAAGTATGTTAGCAATTCTGTTCACCAGTTCTCTTGGAGATTTCAGAAACTTGAAGCTTCCAGAGAGCTTCACGTGGTGCAGCACGTCAAGGTGGGAGTCGAGAGGAAATCACGGCAGTGGAAGCTTACAAATTTAGTGTTGAATGAAAAAGCGTGTCCCACAGTTACTCTCTCCCTCGTGATGCAGTTGTAGAGAATAATCACTAGATGGAGTTGCACAGTCACAAATCTGATTTATGGCCGCTAGAAGAGTTTGCTGTCTCCCACAGTTCTATTTGGCCTAAAACTGACACATCGCAGCCCTTCCTGATAACTCATCTTCTGAAAGATGGGATGAAATGTTTTCATATAAAAAAGCAAAATGTACACAAAAAAAGTGATGAGATACTGAACAAGAAAAAAAGAAACGAACAATACTCACAGCTTTCAAAATCAAATAAATTTTAAAAGTGAACTGAAAGATATTTTATCTGCCAAGACAGATCAGATAACTTGCTTTGTTCTGCAAGTCAGAAAGCACAGCAAACTCCTTGGCACTTGACATGATTAGCTGCTGCAAAAGAAATACAAAAGCTCTGAGCTCAAGCCTGTGTAAATAAGGTCTAGCACACACTAAAAATACAGTAATAGGCAAACCCATTTCTCATAAATGCCATGGTGGTTTTCTGCTAACTGCATTGACACTAGATAGTTTTGCTAGCATAGGAACATAGTTGAAAAGTTATCATCCTAACCCACTGGCACACAATTCACCTGGCTTTCTAGAGATTAACTATGTGCCAAAAGGGAAACTACCTGCTTTCATCTTATATCTGTTGAAGTCAAGTTGCAACCCACTCCATGCCTTCATATTCCTGGTCTTTGTGCAACACTGCTCATTTCATCTCCTGTAGAGTGACAAAATGATAGATCTTCACATCTTGCTTGGGTTTTGCAAAATCCAGATATTGCCAGCACTTCACAAAATGAAAAACAAAGCCCTGGCCCACCTCCAAAAGGCACTGCAGGGGCCTTTCAGCATGTATCTATGTAATGAAACAAAAGAAACAGAAAAGTTCTTTTAGCCTCCTTTCTAAGAAAAGAAAATGGCACAGTCACTGTTGGCTAATATATCAATTCCCTCAACGACAGATCAGACCAGGGAGGAGATTCCCAAACAACCAGGCTGTCAAACAGTGGCAAGGGCACTGCTGCAGGTCACCTGGAAGGTGTTGCAGAAGGGGGCTGAAACACCAGCAGAGGAAACCGAGCCCCATTCCCTCTCTTGTGGACGATCTTCCTTAATCCCTTTCACTGGGAAACACAGTTTCTTTTGCTCACAGGACTGAAGTCCCACAGTCTTACATGCTTTTGGTTAAGGAATCTGCTCGCACCTCAGCTGCAAAAAACAGCTGTGCTAGGGAAAGAGAGAGCACATTTTCTAGGCTAGTTGGAGGACCAAGGCTCTCACAAGGCCATTTCTGTGATAAGTCCCTCCTTCAGACCCCATTGCTAGCTCTCACAAAACCTGGGAGTGTTTTGAAACGAAGTCTGCAGCTAAGGCATACCAGAACCAGCCTCCAAGGGAGTGATGGCACAAGCCCCAGGTGCCGCTTCTGTCACCTCACATGCCGCTACAGAACATGCCAGTGGGAGGAAGAGGAAAGCGCGCACCTCCCGCGGGATGCCGGCCCTCCTGCCAGCGCGGCCCCGCATCGGGCACCCCGGGGCGCGGGTAGCTCCAAGCACAGTCCGCACCGCGAACACCGCCCTGCCAGGAGGCGGCAGCAGCAGCAGCAACCCGGAGCCACTCCGAAGCGCACCGCGCCGCCGCCACATGCCGGCCAGCCCCGGCCCCTCCCGCCGCCTCGTCCCGTCCCGCCCCCGCGTGTAACCGGGCCGCTCCGCTCGCAGCCGCCGCGCCGCTCCTGTCCCGTCTCGTCTCGGCCCCGAAATGCCCCTTTTCAGCGTGCCCAAAGAAGTGGCCATCGGGACGGCGATGCTGGGGGTCGCCTTTGCCACTGGGATGCTCGCAGGTAAGCGGCACCTACCCACACCCCCCACGCACAGAGGGGCTGCGCCCTCCTCGTGTCCCCACCGGGGAGCGGACGGGACCGCGGCGTCCGGGCAGCATCCCTCCCCGTTGACGCTGCCCTGAGGGCCGGCACTCCGCCGAGCTACGGCGGTAGGTACGGTGGTGCGCTCAGAGCCAGAGCCTCCCCTGTAACCCGGCTACTGCAGCGTGGGGGCCGAGGCCACGGGCGCAGCAAAAGCGAGAGCATGCTCCCAGCACGGCCCCGGCCTGCATTTATTTGGCCAAAGCCCCAAAACGCCGTGATGGTGTCCTGGTCACAGTTTTCTGGTAACAGTTTCACTTACGTTCCCCGGGGTCAAGGCCAGAGTGAGCTCACAATCAGGCAGGGGGGAGGAGGCTGGTATTGCAACGCAGCCGCTTGGGTACTTACCCTTTGACTCCAGGCAAATTGCTGAAATAATCTACACCTCGGGGTGATCGTCTGTAAAATACAGCCATTAACAAAAAATAAAATAAAAACCTCGAAATAAAGGTGTTCTTCAATAGCAAGCAACTATCAGGAGATGTGGAACAGGGATTTTTTGTTGGGGTTTGGGTTGGGTTTTTTTGTTATTTCTTTAAAATATTTGCCCCATTTGGTAAAAGAAGCATGGGGCATCAAAGCTGTGATCAGTTCTGTACTTAAGTAGACAAGCAATAGTCCTTAAACTTCAGCTTTCAGCACCTACTTCCTTTGCATGCTGGTTTCATGCTAAACAAGCCATTGAGCAATGCCAGATTTCCCCTGGCAGAAGGGCAGGGCAGAGTGCAGGAGAGCACAGGGCTTGAGAAGATGCATCAGCTGACAGCCCTAACGACCAGCAGCCTCTATCCATCAGCAAAACAAGGTCCCCGGAGTAAGAAAATAGTGTGCCTCATTCATGCTTCTCCCCTTACACTTACCCTTTGAGTTTTGATGTGGTTACCTGTACTGTAAGAATATGACAGGCCATAACCTTCACATCAGCCAGTGATTCAGAGTACCACAGTACCCAACTCTTTCTCTTTCAGCCTTTGCAGACTTGGGCTGGACATCTTAGATGTTAAAAACAATAAAAAAATATATAGTCCACTGAGCTGTCTAGCTATGTTGCATTTTCTTTTTCACTGGACTTTTCAGAGCAAAGAACTCTTTAGCAATACTTATGTGCTTGCTTTACTAAAGCAGGCAATAACTGAAAAAGGTAAAAGTAAGTTTGTTTGTTTGTTTCTTGTAGGTAAAAGATACCCTTTAATTTTTGGGACATCCAAATCACCCAGGAGTATTACTGGGAAAAACAGTCCTGTCTGGCAATACATGCTGGATCACTCTTTGCGGGAACATCCAATTCTAAAGAAACTGCGACTGGTCAGTATTTTATGCGTCAACACAGCTTTCTGTTCAGCGCTGTTACTGTTCCAAGAGGACTTCTTGGTATTGCCCAAACTTCATCCTGAACTGCTGGACTCTGTGTGATATTCCCTCCTCTATCTTATTTGCATACATATTAGATTTTGTTTTGAACTCATAATAGCCAGATACTTCAATGTTCAGGCCTACCTAAAGGAGTATCTAATAGTATTGCCATACATTTTAGACATGTATTTTTTTTAACCATGTGTTTGGGACTGCGCTTGATTTTGACCTGAACAGATGACTTCTGTTCGTTTTTGTTGGCACATAAGAAAACTGTAGCTCAGAGAGGTGACACTGGAGCAGGCTCCAGTGTCAGAGCTCAGAACAGACCTCCTGACTCAGGACTGAGTCATTTCAAGTGAGATAAACTACTCCTCTATAAAACCAATTAAATACCAAGTGCTGGAGCTGGTTGAGAAGAATGAACCCTAGAGGAAGAAAGGAAGTGGGTGGACTGTTCAACTGTCATGGCACAGCCCTGCTTCCCCCTCCTCGATGTCCAGGGCCCTCGCACACTGGCATGGGTACAGCTTCTCCAGCTCTGTGCTGTATAGCCAGAACCACGTGATCTGAACTTTGGCAACAGGCTTTAACCTAGCAGTTCCTAAAACCATCCTACATGTCTCGGAGGAATAAGGACGCAAAGTACAAAGCTTATAATTAAAAAAAAGTGCATCTGTTTATGTAAATTCACAGAAATAAAGGACTTTGACAGTCAAGGTTCCTCTATGGTTCTTCATTAGCTGTAACTATTGCGGTTTGCCACAGCCACAGTAACTCTGGGGTATGTTATGCTTTGAGTCATTAGCCACTGCTTATGGCACACACCCCGCCCTCCTTAGTTACTGTTAAATTAAAACCAATTTCTGGCTCACAGACAGAGCACAAAGCCATCTAAAATGAGAAAGGCAGGAGTATCTGTTTTTCCTGTTTTTTCTCTGTGTTTTTTCCCTCTGATATTGTTTTGGAAGTTATGGGGTTTTTTGCTGACATGTTATTTTTTCCCCCCTTTCTAGCTCACCGCTGAGCATCCCTGGGGTAGAATAATGGTGTCCTGTGACCAGGCTCAGCTTATGGCAAATTTGGTCAAACTCATTAAAGCCAAGAAAGTTATTGAAATAGGTAAGGGTGTTACTTTGTTCTCTTCATAGTAGAATAAAGCTCCTGGCTGTGCTTCTCCAAATACAGCCATGTTTACATAAGTATCTAGATAAAGTAAGGCACTGCATACCCATCTCAGCAAGCAGGTGGTCAAACTTCAGTGTGAAAAGTAGCATCAGATTTGCACTTGCTTGCCACTTTGTGCATTCAGCAAATCCAGCATCAACATGGATGTCTTGTCAACTCTGAGGTAATCTGAAAACATAAGATCAAGAAATCACTTGGGTGTCCAGCAGCTGCAGCACAGGGTATATTCTTTCCTTCCTGTGTCAATTTCTTGCCAGAAGGAAAAGTTTTGCTGCACAGGCCCCGCATCCAATACACTTTCCTTGATGCACCTATGTTAGCAGGATGTCACAAAGCCAGACTGATGCTGAGGAGCCAAGCATGGGTTCTCACCATCTTCATTCTTGGCTTGGCTGCTACGATGCCCTGGTTATTTTGCTGCTAGTCCAGTCCCTTGGCTCAGGATTTAGCTCCACTTTCTAATAAGGGTGCTCCTTAGAGATGCAGGACAAGACTTTGCCCTGTGTGTCCAGGAGATTTTCGGGCGAAGCCAACATTAAGGTTTGCTAAAATGTTGATTTAAAAAAAACCAACAAAGCTGAAGTAAAAATTCCTCCCAACCCACCGTTACATTAAAAATTAATAGGAAAGCCTTTTGTGTCCATTAACAAATTGCCATCCTTGACTCCTTTGGGGGTTTTACTCCATTATTTATGCTAAATGTTGATGACTCTTGTGATTTTCCTAGGTGTTTTCACAGGTTATAATACCTTGAATATGGCACTTGTCCTGCCAGATAATGGCAGAGTTGTTGCCTGTGATATAAATGAGGATGATGTCAACATTGGAAAACCACTGTGGAAGGAGGTAAGCAGCATCTCTTCTGTTACACATTTGAGACGGCTGCATTTGCATACCAAGGGATTTTGGTGTCTTAGACTTTCATATCCATTAGATGCATTCCTATCATTAAAGAAGGCTGAGGCATTTCAATTTGGCAAGATAAATGAGTGCTGTCTGGAACCTAGAAATAATAGAAAAAATATCTGAACACCAGTCACTCTCTGAGTGCAACCTAGTAACATGCCTTTTCTTGATCACTTTCATTAACTCTTGGTGTTTTTCCATTCTAGGCAGGAGTAGAGCATAAAATTGACCTACGGATAAAGCCAGCAGTTCAAACACTTGGCAAGTAACCTAAAATCCTTCTGATTTTTCCTTTCCCTAGAAATAGAAGATGAATATAATACTGATGATAACCAAATATGCTTGTGGATGTGATCCTTTTGCTAGCAGTAAGATGGCTTCTCTTATATTTAAAAAAAAAATAAATCAGAAAACTTCAGAAATTCAGAGTTTTCCTACATGCTAGCAGAGAGGAGGAAAATGCTTGTCCTTTGTAGTGGGCTATAGTGGTCAGTCACCTGCCCTGTCCATTACCTTGTTTAATCTATGAAGTACTGTTGTCAGCTGCTTCTGGGAAAGCTGATTAACACAGATTAATTATACAAAGCCCAGTTTCTCTTATGCATTGTCCATTCTAAGCAAGTAGTTCTTTGTTATAGACAGGAAGAGTTTTCTGAAAGGGCTGGAGGTGCAGAAAAAACACAAGCCATTGTAAAACTTAGCATATAACAGTTGAGTTGTGTTCAGAGGAGTTCAAATTTACATCTGACAGTAGCATGCAAGGCCATTAGAAAGGCAATAACTTTTCTCATCCAAGAAAGCAAGATGCAGGGCAGTGGGAATATTAATAAATATTCTGAAAATGCAAGAGATTTGCTAGGAATGGAGGAGGCAGATTTTCCAGGAAAGGTGCTTGATGGATCCACAGATCCATCAATAACCTTGTATTACTTCCAAATTCATCCATCCTTTCCAAAGAGGCAAATAAGCAGTCTGCTAGAATGCACTGCTGTCCTTTAAGTCCGATGGAGAGCTTTGTCTAAGCAATGCTTCAGCCAAAAATATCCTCTGTTGACAGAGGATAAGGCAGGGGCTAGTGAGAGGGAATGCCAAGAACTTTAGGAAAGCAGCAGCCAGCTGCTCCACAAGTGGTGATTTGGAGTTCTCAGTCAACAAGTCCATTTCTGAGAACTTAAAACCAAATTCCACTTGCCTTGGCCAACAGAAGGACTACTTACAGCAATCTTTTGCTGTGGTAAAGATCTATGACAGGGTTTGTTCATGACCCATATCATGGTACTTGATCAGCAATGAGAGATTAGCATTTAGGACCTGTTTATAAATGTGCAAAAAATCCTAATCCATTTAGGAAAACACCTCTCCTCAATCAGCTCAAAAAAATAGCTGAAAGTGTAGAGTGTGTCCAGTTTCAAACTGCTTGACTTGTTTTTACTGCACCTTTCAGCAGCCCCAGCTATATCCTGCAGGTTTAGAACTGCTCCATGAACTTCTAAATAGGCAGAACTCAGTAACTGAGTGTTTTATGGCATACATCATGTCTAGATTGGTTTCTGTGGGATAAGCTTTTCTGGTAATTAGCTGTAAAGGAATAAACTGCCTGGTCAAGGCACCAAAAACATTATTAAATGAGAACTTTGACACAAATGGATGACTTCCTCCTACACAGCATTAACCAGGGTGTAATGACTCACTTTGTTGCTCATCTAGATGAACTGCTGGCCAGTGGAGAAGCGGAAACCTTTGACTTTGTTTTCATTGATGCGGATAAAGAAAGCTACAATGAGTACTATGAAAAAAGTTTGCGCCTCGTAAAAAAAGGGGGAATAATAGCTATTGATAATGTAAGTACTGGGGTTGTAGTGATAGTAGCAGAGGGCATTACTGCTTTTGCCCCTGGGAAAGAAAAAAAGTCACAGTGGGATTTTAGTAATGTCATTTCTGACCCGCAACTTGGTTGCTAATTGCAATGTTTGTTCCATGTTATACACAAAAGGCTCTAAAATTCAACATAAATTCCTAAAGTAAGCTATATGGAACACTAACATAAGCAAGGAATAAAACCATTTAGAAGAAAGGAGTAATGTGCTAAATACATGTTAGTACATAAACAGCCTCTGATAGCAGAAACTTCTCAAATTTTTTGTAATATATGTTCTATATTTGTCTGATTTGTCCTATTTGTCTTATTTTCTACCATATATAGAACTTACACAAGATCAAAGGTAGCACTTGTAATCAGTAACTACTACTAAGTTACCAATTAATAATTTTTACTAGAAAGAAAGAATGATGTTAAACTTGAAGCACCTTCAGGGTTATGGTGGCAGCTGAATAGGGGCTTTTAAAAATAACTATTGTTTAAACACATCATTTTTATATAGGTTTCTAATTTGTAGCAGAAGTACAATTAACCAAATGTGTGGACTCCCAATCCCACTTGCTTATGAGAACTGCATGTCAGACTAGAAATCTGAAACACAATAAATAATATTGATTTCTGGAAAATAAGCAGGACCTTTGTGGTCTGCAGAACATATTGGGACAAATTAGGTATGTGACATCTCTTTTTTCAATAGGTCCTACGGGGTGGAAGGGTGCTAAACCCAAGAAAGGATGACTTGGCAACTCAGAGCATCCACCACCTGAATGAAAAGCTGCTCAGAGATACACGGGTCAATATCAGCATGATCCCAATGGGGGATGGAGTCACATTAGCATTCAAGTTGTAACTGAAGGAATCCCAGCAGATGGGAGACACAAGCAGCATCAAATAATAAGGAAAAATGCAGGCAGTATCAAAAATATTCAGTTAACCTGTATCTCCACTGGATAGCATAGTCTGGGAAAGTAGACTTTAGGAGCAGCAAGATCCTAAAGGCAGCTCAGTTGAGAAGAGACTCATTTTGAGATTCACTACGGTTTCTTATTCTAATTGTAATAAAGCAAATAAAGTTATGTGAAGTTGTCTTTGTAAGACAGTGGTTGAAAAAAATCTCACTCCGTAGAATGAGAGAGTTCCAAGTGAGTCAATACAGCAAAGTAATTTTCTGTCCTAAAAGAGGCTATTGAGTAGCTGAATAATCAGTCCTACCATCAAAAGGAAGTGGAGTTTACTAGTATTAATAGCCGTAATAAAAAAAGGGATTTTAATGAAATACACATGACATAAGGGAAATTGTGAGCCTTCTCTAACAATAGTGAAAGTCACTGGTAATCTTTGATGGGTACTCGGAGCAAGCCTCAAATACACGCTTGTCAAAGGATAAGTGGGATTTCCAACACAGAGCACTACCTAAGACCTTTGTGTGCAAGGACTGGGTTTCTTTAACCTAAGTAACAACGCAGGTAGATTTTTCTGAAGTCAGAATGAGGAAGAACAAATGGGCAAGAAGGAAACCAGAAGAATTCTTCCTCTTTCCTCTCTCCCTCCCACCTGCCCCCAAAGAAACATCTTGCTAGTACTTGTTTCTTAGAAAGCTGCAAACACAGAGCACTGGAGGCAAGTCTACAGAAGGAAAATGATGATTGCATGACAATGCAATACAGCTGTTAACTGGCTATTTAAATCATTGCTGCAAGCAGAGATTCCCTTCCCTAAGCAGCATGTAACAAAATTATGCTTTTTCCATGCCCTAGCACAGTATTTTTCCTACAGTATTCTTAAGTCCTAATTAACTTCATTTGCTGTTGTCATTCATTACTCTCTTGTTTCACCCTGATGCATTCTATAACATTTTTGTCCAAGAAACTAGTTGAAAAATCTTACCTTACGTGGGAACAACAAAAGAGACTTAAGTTTCAACATTGTTACAACTGGCTACTTGGCTCATACTTTTGAAATTTCAACTGGGTTGCTTGGGTTCTCATAAGGGACAGACATTCGGGGCACAGGTTTTACCTGTCTCAGACACTCATGGCAGTATGCTGCAGTGGGAAAGTAATGAAGAAAGGAAGCATTGCGTAATGGTTTCAGAGTGGGGCAGTGAGCAAGGAGATCCTGATTCTATTTCCGTCACTTCTACTTAAAACTCTGATTCAGCAGAGCATGGCAGGATGTGCTTAAGTACTTTGCTGAATTAAGGGCTGGCTGCTGTAAAGTAAAATCCATGCCTGGGAGAAGGACAGGACAAGGAGTGTATGGCCCTTAAAAGATATTTTTAAATAGGGCATAAAGCTTTCCCAATTTCTTTTTTCAAAATTCTGTGTCCCTCAATTTTCTTATCTGCATAAAAGAAATAACTCCTTACTAAAGTCTTAATGACTGCAATAGCTCTCAGATAGACTGACTAAAGAAATACACAAGATCATTTAAGTATTTGCACGCAAAGCTTCTTGCCATGTTCTACATTGAAATTTTACTTTTTAAGTAGGTAACAAATTGTAAGTGCTACAAACACAAAATGGGCACTTTAGCAGCTGGGACATCCTCTCAAATATTCCTGCTTTCAGAGGCTGTAGACTGACAATCACGAACAAGCCAGAAGTTATTATGAATACATACCCTGGCCTAAAAGTACCACGATGGCCTTTTCCAAACACACAGAAGTCACTGGAAGATTAATTGTAGACTCTATTTTGCTACTAGTTTCCAAGTTGCAAGAATCCTGTTAGCAAAACCAAGCCAAAAATCGGCAACAGCATGAGCGTTTTGTGAGAAACTGCCAAATAACAGTTCAGCACCATTCAAAACCAGATCCAAACAATCATAGTTCATGAATTCAAAAACTCCTGCTCCTTGAGTGGTGGGAACTGGCAAAGTCCCCATCACCTGTGCTAGAGGAAGACCTGTCACATGCCTGAGGCTGCAGCCAGCTAGTATTTTGTCTCTGCTTTGGACTCTGCTCCATTTTAAATATGCAGAGCATAAAGTGAGCATTTCATCAAACCTGTCTCCATCCTGATCACCTAATTACCATTAGAAAGAATAGCAATGTGTCCCTAAACTATAGATTGATGAGCCATCTGTAAGCTGAAACAAAGAGCAGAAGGAAGCTTAATTGAATCAAATATTTAGAATACATTACACTATCTTGTAGTTACTCAGAAGCTGGCCTTCTCTTCAGGCTTCTGTCCTGTGCATCTGGAATTCATCACCACTAACTGCATTTAATCCTTCAACCTTACTATAAAGTGACTGCTGATAATACATAATTATGGTTTAATTCAAGTGATGAATCAGCTTTTGGGAATTTGTGGGGACAATGGGAATTTCGGCTTTCATTAGGTGGCAAGAACAGACCACAAGATAATGCAGCACAAGTCTTTGTCTCTCTCTAATGGCGAGATCATGTATGGAAACTTGTGTGTCTGCTCACCCCTCCCAGGTAACACACCTGCCTGAGCTCCTGCTCACACTGTAGAAGCTCAGGATTTTCCACCCCTAAAGAGGAGCTGACCTGGGGGCCCAGCTGTTCATGAAACACTGTCATCTCTTCTAGTCATAAGAGTTGACCCCAGAGAGGCCAACACAGGTGTCAAATGTACAGCTGGGACTTGGTTAGAAGCAAATGGAGCTGAAGGATAGTGCATTAAAATAAATAAAAATCCTCCTAGCGCAGTAACTCCCAGAAAGCATGTAGTCCTAGCTCCTGGTCAGGTACCCCCGTCCCTGCTCCAAAGATGTCACATTCACAATGGTGGTGTGTCATATTTGGATAGGTGATGGGAAAAGGAACAGAAGACTGTTTCAGAGCAGCCCTTGCATCTCTGCTAAGCTGATTAAATGAGCAGAGGACACTTGCTCAGCAGTGCTGCCATGCTCCTCCTTTGTGCTGGCCCTCTCAGATATACCCGGAGGAAAGATAGCAAGAGCTTAGAGACATCTGCAGGTGGAAAACAGTCAGGACCCATGGAATCATAGAATAGTTAGGATTGGAAAGGACCTTAACATCATCTAGTTCCAAACCCCCTGCCATGGGCAGGGTCACCACACAGTAAACCATGTCACCCAAGGCCCTGTTTAGCTTGACCTTGAACGCTGCCAGGGATGGAGCATTTATCACTTTTTTGGGCAACCTGTTCCAGTGCCTCACCACCCTCACAGTAAAAAACTTCCCCTGTTTAAGTTTAAACCCGTTACCCCTTGTCCTATCACTACAGTCCCTAATGAAGAGTCCCTCCCCAGCATCCTTGTAGGCCCCCTTCAGATACTGGAAGGCCGCTATGAGGTCTCCACGCAGCCTTCTCTTCTCCAGGCTGAACAGCCCAAATTTTCTCAGCCTGTCTTCATACAGGAGGTGCTCCAGCCCCCTGATCATCCTCATGGTCCTCCTCCGGACTTGCTGGTGCTGTCCCTCCAGTTGAGATGCATACAGCTTGGTTTTATCTAACCCATCTACTTGAAACTGCACAGGCCTCCTCCATCCCTGCACCACCCTTGCACTACCATGAGGAACATGACCACACTGAGCAGCTCTGTCCGCTCCTCCAAAGAGTGGGTACACCAACACATCTGGATAACCTACGACCTCCACATGCACAAGAGATCTGGATCCGTCTCTGAGTGGGTTGCGGCAAGTTTGATTTTACCGCTCATTTAATTTTCACAGGAGCAGCAGCATTATCACATCCTCCCCAGACAAACAAAATGAGAAGGGTCATTTGGGGAGGGATGTCTGAGGAGATCACAAACAAGAAGTAGTGAGCAGGGAATGACAAAGCCAATTCTTCCCTCTTTACATACCTAAAATGTGCAAACCAGCATTTCCTGACAGAGTGATTGCTGAAGTTTCTTTGGAAAAACTTGAAGGTAATAATTTCTCTTTTTTCTTTGTCTCCTCACCCATCTCTGGCTCTGCTCTCTGGCCTGCCAAACCTTGCCCCAGGGCAGTGGCTTTTCTCTGCTGTTGCCTGTTGCGCCAGTGATTTGCACTGAAATGAAAGGCGTTGCACCGCGAGTATAAAGCATTACCTCTGCATAATTCTAATCACACACAAATTGGTCTTATGCATTTGCAACTACTCGTGGTTTCTAAGTCACCTCTTTTATAATAATAATTTTAAAAGCAATGTTTTGAAAAAGGAAATGAACAAACATAAAACCTGTAAAAGAGGAAAATTAATGTGGGATTTCAGACAAGTTATTTATCTTCTTTTTTGGCTCAGTGTAATACTGTAGGGATAAGCACATAACTAGCTGCTTTAATATTTACTCCTATTATAGGAAAAGTAAACATTGCTGATAAGTCACTGCTTTCCAGGATTAGATTTCATATTTTAGGGACTGCTTTAAATTAATGCAGAAGCAAACATTATCTTTTCTTCTTATTCATATATTTCCCTAATGAGTTCCAAGCAAATTGTACCTACTTATATTTTATGATTTTAAATAATTAAAACATTTTATGGAGGCAACTAAAATTCTCCCCAGAGTTAGCAGAAAGATTATTGATTGAACAGATCTGAAGCTACAAGGGAAAAATTATTATTTAGTTTAAAGGCTCATAATTTTATTCCTATTCACCTACTGAAAAACCAAGAGGCTCTGTGCATTTTTACAGCAACCTTTTGAGTGATGTTGGTGAGCCGAAAGTAGTAACTTCTTGACATCATGAAATTAGATTTGCAGAAAACAGTTAATGAAAAGTGTTATTGCTGCTGTCACAAGTAAATGCAATCCCTAACTACTGCATACACACACGACAACACAGTGCTCAGTACCCAGGATAAAGCTTGGCTGTACATCACCAAAAATTTGAAGCAGATCTACAAATGCAAAACATCAACAGAAGAAGTCTGCTCAACAGAAGAAGTCTGCTGTCAGGGGAGGACTGGTGCACAGGACACCCAGTTTCTATGTGTCCTGTCACGTGGCACAGCCACAGGAGTCCAAAGGTTTATGGCCCAAATGTCACTGACCGGTAGCACAAGCCCCAGCAACAGAAACAGAGTTTCTACCAGCATGAGAAGAAAACCAAACAAACCATAACAACAAAAAAGAAGCAAAATCAAAGCTGACAAATGCATTTTAAAACAGGTAATAAAAGATACATGTAGAAGGAAAATGGATGTTTGAAAACCTAAATGAAAATAAAAACTAGTAACAGCTGGAGGTAAAATTTAGGCTTATATGTAAGGAACTACATGCTTGTCCATGATGTCACTTTTATCTTTTAATGTGTGATTTTTTAGGAAGCAAATATTACGAGTTTACATTTGAAGGTAAGCAAAACCTGTAGCTCCTTGGACTTGCTTAAAGAAAAGAAAAAAAAAACCAAGAAATTACAAAACCTATGCGAATATATATATGTAAATATAAAGGTCCAAATTGCTGACTTATAAGCACTATTGTTTACCCTGTAGGTCCTACACTTTTCCCTACAACAGCTAAACTCACACAGGCTGTGGCTCATTACACTCAATGCTTACTTCATTTCTTTATAAGGTAGATATTTTTGCATTTGCCTACTACAGGTCAACATTGCTGATGTCTGCTACAGGTCAAAACCTGGAAGGCAAGAACAGTAATATCTGCAACCAGCAGAAGTGGAAAGTTTCGTCAGGTGGCGATGCACACCTTCGAATCCCGGCAGAGCTGTGAGGGTTATGTGGGGACAGGGACGAGGTAGTGAGACCACCACACTGCTCTATCTCATGTCAGCCTCCACCTCTGGCAAGGTCCAGCTCCACTGCCAGAGGTAAGAAAGCATCTGTCCCTCAGGTGCTTTCACCCACAGCTTCCACCCAGCAATGTCTCCTCAGCCTCCAGGGCACATCGACAGGGTATTGGTATGTCATTTCTGCAGTGTCACCTTCAATGTCCTCTATCCTCTAAATGCCAGCTGCTGTAAAATGCTCTCCCAAGACACTTAATCCATCTTTCCAATGTAGAGTAATTACTGGGGTCGTTCTAAAGCAGAAAGCCACAGTTAATTGTGCCACTACTATGCCATCATATATTATATCAAAGAGATTAATACAACCTAAAACAAATTGCAGGGCCCTCCTTGGTTTCCTTTGAACAGCAGAGCTAGATCATATTCCAGTGAGCCTCAAAGACATCCCCATTGCAGAGGGGCCTTAATTCACTAACCAAGTGCAATTACAAAACAACACTCACTAGGTCAAACACCTAACAAAACGGTTCCTGTACAAAAAGCTAAAGTTTATCCACAGATGTGTAGAGCCAGCTTCTATATCACCTCCGGGTCTTCCCACAGCTGTTGCAGATTTTAGGCACAGTTATTTCCCGGGAAGAATTCCCATCAACAGGCAGCAGTCCCTCTCCTTAGGTCAGGAGGCTCACCAAGATGGAGCCAGTAAGGTGTCCTGCTGAGAGCTTGGGCCACAGCACCAAGGCTGAGCAACCTTGCCTCCCATCAAGGACTGCTGTGTGGAGTCTGACCTATCCTCACAATCCGAGGCTGATCCAAGTTATCAATGAAGACTAACTTGAAAGAGACAAAAGCACAGGCACATTTAATCAACACCCAGAGAGCTGGGGCCCCAAAATTCCTTCTGGTGTCACAGAAAGGGTCCCAGGAACCACAAACCCCATTTACACTCCCCTCTATCATGCATCTTTGGTTACTTTGATAGGCGCTACCAAATTTTTCTTTCTTGATTTTCAACATAACAACTCACATACCAAGTATGTGAGTGATGCCTTTTAGCTCAAGCTTAATTGTAAGTGTATATTTAAACTACCAGACATGGACCATGGTAAATTCCTAACAAAAATTTCAGACTTGCAGCTAGGGTCTGCCTGTTGAACTTGGGAACCATTTATGGTCACCTCCACAAACTGCATTAAAGGCAAATGATTAAAGCTGCAAAGCTAAGCACTCAGATGGTCACAAAAGACTAATTTAATTTGCACAAGCAGTCTTAATTTTGACCATCCTTATTACATATAGGGATTATGATATAGATTTTAATTTTATGATTTCTGCATTCTACGTGTGCTCCTTCCTGACCTTATTAAGTCTCATTTTACTTCTTTTGCCTTCAGGCTAATAAACTGAGAACCTATAAACAGGAAAATAGCTGGCTTTAAACAGCCTGTGCCAGCAGAGGATTTCTAGATCTCAGAAGGGCCGAGCAGCCTCATGTCATGGTCATGTTCCTCTGGAAGAATAGGTGGATGAAATTAGGAAATCACCAGCTGAAGCTATAAGTATTTTTTCTATGTTTAATTATCTTTTCTTTCCACTTTGTGTTTATCTACTTCATCTACATAAAATTGAACTGTAATAGCTACAGTAACACCAAGTCATTTTAGCTAACTCCTTGTACTTTTCCTCCAAGGGGTCAAAGGCTATTAAGTAGAAGGGAAGAAAAACAGAGGAGGTAGGAGTGGGTATTCCTAGACAACAGGACAGTTATTCCAGTGGAGGAAAGTGTTAAAATTAAAGCCTTTCTTTTCCTGGAAAGTTTACATTCTGAATGCTTCTCTTTCCTTCTCTCCCTTGCTGCTAACCAGGATGAGGTTTTTGTGCCCGAAACCCTGCGTGCTGGGTATGCATTTGCTGCTGTGCAGGCAGCTCAGCTCATGCAGCCAAGGCAGGCACATACCCACTTGCAACAAACACCACCACAACCGCTGTCTGCAGTACGGCCAGCGTGCAGCGGCCAGCTCTGCCCCCACCACACCAAACTAAGCACGAGTCTTACAGTGACACACCGTATTTTTAATTCAAGAAATCCCAGACAGATCAACCTCATTTCGGGAAGCAACTGGATAAGCCTAACACAAAAGCCTTCCAAGGCAGTGGGGTCATGCTTTCTGCAGAGCACCTCACTGTTCTCAGTAGTGAGTGATGCTTTGCCAAACACCGGGGGAACCAAGAGCAAATGCCTAACTCCCTGGCACTCCTCTCGGGATGGGGGTGTGCTGTGGGTTAGGAGGAACTGTGCCTCTGGAAGAGGCTGCTGATGGATGACTGGGTGGGACTGTGTGGTACACCCCTCTGCTGCAGCTTCCCACCCAAGGGTAGGAAATGGGACTTTGAGCCAACTGTTTAGACAGCCTATGAGGGAGAGAAATTTTGAAGCAGAAAGTGCGTTAGTTGGGTTGCACTGGCTTGGCAGGGAGGCCTACCAGGACTGCTTATGGACTTACCTTGTGATGGGCATGATAAAGTTAAACCAAGTGAGCTTCAGGCTGTATGAGTAGGCTGAAAACAATTTCAATGGCATGCTGATGTACCATAAATGCAGAGAGGTCCATTGCTACAAAGTGTTAGGTCTCACCTGAAAGCCCACCAGTCTTGCACCAGGACGGAATGCTGCACCAGACTTCCCAAGGAACTTCAAAAAAGTGACATTAAATGAAGTATTTCCTCAAACATGGTGGAAGATCAGCCTTCTGTTAGAGAGGCAGCAATACAAGCCTACACCCACACTAATCACAGTACCCTGAGGTGGTATTTGTGAATTGCTGTTTACTTAAAAATATTTAATAAAACATTGATTCCTGAAGCACTGGAGATGCCCATTCACACTCACCTGGTGCCATTTCTGCCAACAAAGACTCTGCAGCCAGCAGAATGGAAGGCCACCACCTCGCTTGCCACATCATGGGGATGTCTGTCAGAGCTGGTCCCATTCAGCCCAACTGATGAACCTCCCAGATCAACAGCGAGCAGCCCACATGCTTCTACAGCAAATGCCACTACACACTCCTCCACTATAAGCAGGCTTTTCTCCAGGCTGAACACCACACACCAAGCATAGCCAATAACAAGGGAAAACAGAAACACTCCCTACTCTGCTCCCCAAAGCACACAGTGCTAATTAGAGAAGTGAAAATGATACCAGGTGACTCCCATGATCAGTTGTAACCCATCCAATCCACTCAAGGTAGCAAGGAAAAAAACTCCCTACAACTGTATATCTAGCCTGGGCCCAGCCCCTTGCCGGGGCACTTGTCAGAGCACTCAATCCCCTCACCCCCAGCACCTGAGGGGCTCAATGCACCTGGCAAAAAGGTGTTTGCCTGTTTGCTTGGGCAGAGACATGAAGCCCCAAAAGACCAACAATAATCATAGAATGGTTTGGGTTGGAAAGGACCTTAAGATCACCTAGTTCCAACCCCCCTGCCATGGGCAGGGACACCTCACAGTAGACCAAGGCCCTGTTTAGCCTGGCCTTGAACACTGCCAGGGATGGAGCATTTACCACTTCTTTGGGCAACCTGTTCCAGTGCCTCACCACCCTCACAGTAAAGAACTTCTTCCTTATATCTAACCTGAACTTCCCCTGTTTAAGTTTAAACCCATTACCCCTTGTCCTATCGCTACAGTCCCTAGTGAAGAGCCCCTCTACAGCATCCTTATAGGCCCCCTTCAGATACTGGAAGGCCACTATGAGGTCTCCACGCAGCCTTCTCTTCTCCAGGCTGAACAGCCCCAACATTCTCAGCCTGTCTTTGTATGGGAGGTGCTCCAGCCCTCTTATCATCCTCATCAACCCTTCTTACTGCCCTGAGGATCTCAAACTTCCCCAAGAGAGGAGCAGGACACGGTGAGGCACACTCCAGGATCAGGCAGTGGGGAGCCCAGGGCAGCAGTGCCAGCCACACGGTTCACTGCCTGGCACCATGAAGACACTAGTCTTCTGGTTTTGTCCAGGAAAGACATATTTTGTATGTCTGTAAACAAAACTTATCACCGCTCCCCCCCCCCCCACCTGAAACATCCTGCACAACCGATTTTAACAGCCCCTCTGTGTGCAGGGGAGGGTGGTACAGCTGCTCCTCACAGCAGTGCTGGCCGCCCTGCCGCTGCTTCTGGGGGGAGGCTGCTGCCCCACAACACCAGCAGCTCAAGCAAGCAAAAGGGTACACGTGCTTCACCACATTATCCCCATGGGACAGGCCCTGAGCATACTTGCTGGGCTCTCTTCCCTGTCCCCATGCTCCACCTGCTTGATTTGGACTTAAATTAGTTGCAAAGATGAGGGAAGAGTTTGTGAACTACCTAGACCATGGCAGTGCAAGACGCCTGGGCTACAGCCATATGCCACATGGCCACCACACAGTCGGTCCAGCCCCACCACAGTGCCTGATGCTACCAGACATGGAAGGACCACAAGTCAAGCAACATTTTGCATCTTTCCCCTTTGCCTTCTCTTTTTTGGCAGCTGGTGCGCCCTGTTCTCCTGTCAGCAAGTGCTTCGCAAAGCTGCGGGTGGCCAGAACATCTCTTTGAGAATCCAGGGATCCTGAACCATTTGGAGATTTCTAGAAGGGTATTGCCAAGCCAGGAGCACATCAGCAGTCGGGAAGATAACCTGCTTTGTTAATTAATTTTGTTTAGAGTCTCTATTGGCAGCCAAATGTAGAGAACAGGACCAACTGCTCCTTCAGAGGTCAACAAGCGTCGCCCAGCTCTCTCAGACACGGGGCAGGAGGACATCCAAATTCCAGCATACGCATGGGTTTTCCTCCTCGAATTCTATTCTGTAGCCAGAATCAGCCTTAGCCTTGCCGCGGTTGTTATTTCCCCGCTGATTTCTTTCTGTCGGTGAGCTAAAGAGAGGTACCCGAGAAACACCCGCGGTCGTTACGTGTGGCTCCCCGGAGACGGGTGACAGGACGCCAGCGGCCACCAGGTGGCGCCGTTGTTCCGCGGGCGGGCGGGCGGGTGGGTGGGTGGTGCTGGGCTGCCGCTCCGTGCCCCGCCCCCCGACCTGCCGGCAGAGACGGTGCGACACAGCCCGGCATTCCAGCCGCTGCCGTGGCAGTTACCGGACCCGGGCACTAGGAGCAGCACGTTACAGGAATGCTCTGTGAGCAGCTGCAGGGGAAAACAGCGCGGCCACATCTAGGCAGAAACCACCACCCCTCCCCACGTGACAGCCAATCCCTAGACACAGCTCAGCAAAACTCACGATTTCTTACATTAGTAAGTTATGATCGCCAAGCGAAGGTTCAGTTAAGGAGTGTTTTTAATAATGCCACCCACCATGGGTCAATAAAACATCCAAGGACAAAGCTCACTGGTTCTTTGCAAGCTGCTTCCTCAGCCGCCCCACCTGTGCCAGGCGCAGCTGCGGGCTGGGCACTTGCAGCTGACTCACACCAGCACACCCAAACCGACTCTATAAAGCACACCACCCAAGATTAGCTAGATCTGTGTAATAGCCAGTTAGCATTTAACAGAATGATAGCATGGCCTGGCTTGGAAGGGACCTGCAAGATCATCTAGTTCCAACCCCACTGCCAGGGGCAGGGACACCTCATGCTACACCAGCCTGGCCTTAAGTGCTCATAGGAGCACAGACAAACAAAGATACTGAGTTAACAATGCAAAATCATTAAACAAAATCAGTTAGCATTAGGATCTTCCCCCATGGACAAAGAACATCCCATGAAAACACCCACAAAGCCTCGAAACATTTCTGACGTGTGTGCTACTGCTAACCAACATACAGTGTACTGCAGGTATTGCCATGGTGTTGGTTTCAGCAGAAAATTCTCATTCAAAAACATGTGCTGCAATAAAGGTCAAATACTTGGAGCTGAAGCAGTGGGACTGCTTACTATCTTTAAAGGTCTGTCAGCACTCTTCCCAACACCAGTAGATAAATATGAGTGTGGACATGAACCAAAACACCCCACATCTAACAGCATTTTTGAGTTTCAATTGCATATTATTTTTCAGAAATGGCCGTGCAAAAAGATTGCCTCTTTTTACATCAGTATCAAACACACAGCTAGAGTAGAAGATGCTGTATGTTATGCTCACAAACATTAACCCAGTGGTTTATTGATTTCCATTTGACCCAGCAGCACATGGAAAGATGAACACAATGGACAACTAAAAAGCAGACCCAGGAACAATCACAAGAAGGAAGACATAACTAAAATACAATGAATACACACTACAGTAATTGATATAATCAGTGTTTTTATTTCTGTTCCAGATCAGGAAGAGAAATATTCCACTGCAAAGGGAGGCTGACAAACACAAAACCGCTTGCAACAAATGGGGCCCCACATAATAACCATACAAGCTTTTTCTTTGGGATTTCACAGGAAGCATTAGTACCTGCCGTTAAGACACTAATGCCACAGGTGTGACCCAGCATTTGTCATCATTAGTGGCTTACCTTACATAGAATTACTTTCATCTTTGCTGACTGGTACGGTAAGGAAACAAGGACCTTTGACGTAAGCCGGGCTGAATCACCCATGCATGGGCTGCCTTCTGTTTGCTAGGTTCTACTTCCTACACAAGCACAGTCACTGTAGATTTAAACGCATCTTTGTGCCCAGGAAACGGACTATTGCAGTAACAAGCCACACACCAGAACACGACATTAGAGGGCAGTAAGCACACTCTATTACTACCTAGCTTTATCCCAGCGATAAAAAAACCTGTGCCCCAGTGCTGTGGGGTGGTTTCCATGCCCATTCCAAAATAGTTGCAAATTTCCTGGGTTTGAAAAACCACAGTGTGCAAGAGGCAGATTTCAGAACATACCACACCAAGCTGAACCACATGAAGAGTGCAAGGTTAATTGAAACAACCTGGAGAATTTCTACAGCACAATGAGAACATAAATGTTCAAGTCACTCAGTAACTTGCAAAGTCCAGGGCACCATGATCTCACGTGAAAGGATTTTTATTTATGAAAGCGTGATTAATTCTCCTTGTGATATGCATACAGACAGCCCCTACTTCAACTGCACGAGGCAGGAATGCAACGCTACAGTTCACACAAACAAGATGCACAGCCATGCTCAGGTCATTGGTTAACCCAAGTGTTTTTATTTTATTCAGAATGACACCTGAGGAAAGGCTGGCTAGCACTTCAAGCTATTATTAAGGCTTTTTACATGTTCTAACAAAATGGACCTATTTAAGCTACTGGCACTCCTTGCCACAAAACTCCAATTACACTGTAGCTTCTCTAACACACTTGAAAGTTTGAAAGCCATTTTTATAAGCCTCACTTGAGAGATGTCAAGAGATAGTCACTGAACTTCCTTTTCATGCTCAAAGTAGTGATTTATGACAGAGTATTTTAGGAAAACTCACATTTCCACAGTTGTCTTAACTACTGCAGATCCCTTTTATTTCTCTAGTTGCCTATCAGTATTATAGCAAATTAATTAAGGTTTAAAGGATGAGGACTAGTAAAGCGATGCACATGAGAACAGAGTAAAATGAACAGGTTAAAGCTTTCTATTACTAATATGCATGAAGAGTTGAAGAGAAGAAGCCTGGACACGCTTTACGAAGCAGCAAAAACAGTTATACTAAAAAGAGAACCCACGCTAAAAGTCAAATGTTTGGCTGCACAGTCATTGGCTTTAAGAGGTCTAGCACATGAAAACACTTCAAACTAAAAATACAGTTCACAGATGTTACCATGCAGTAAGAGAGCAATGAATTGCACCTCACATTCCTCTCCCATCACCAAGTGGTGGAAGCGCTCCTCAGATAAAGGCATTGAGTGACAGTAGTAAAGGTAGTCCCAAGCACAAATGCTGCCAAACCTTCTGTCACGTTACAAAACTAGTCAGACTAGAAAGCCTGCTCAAGAGCCTGAGCTGGAAGCTTAAGCTCCATGCTATCTTCTGCAAAGGTGGCTCAGCTTTTCCACAGCTAAAGCCTAAACAGAGACAGTTTGTAACAGAGTACTTAATTCAAGAATTTGAATTTGAGGACAACAATGCAATATGACTCAAGACCTTAAGCAAATCACTAGGACTTCTACAGGGTGAAGTTTAATCCAGCATGAACCAAACACAGCTTGCAAACCAGAGATAAAGCTTCCTGATCATAAACCTGCCCTATAAAGGAAGCTGCTGTGAACTGCAGACTGCAAGACTAAGTATCTTCCCAGTTATGAGAAACTGTAAGAATTAGGCTCCAGGCACTCCCCTGAACTCAATAAATCCCCATTCTTAAATGTATATTCCATATTAAAAGTATTCACAGCTAGTTACATTCAACCTTAAGGGATGTTATGTTCACAGACCAACTATCCCTTATACTTCTGTTGTCTCTTAATCCTTCCTGGAAAAACATGAGTTTTACCATTATTCTGCATGTTTCTCAACTTAAAATGGGTATCTGCCAAGATGTAGTCATCAAAGGGAAAGCAAAATTGGATGCATTTTCTGCCATCTTCATTTAAAATGAAGCCTTTATTTCAGTCATTTTAAGCAGAAACCTCTCACAGCAGTTGGGATAAGCAGGCCGTAATACCATTACACTGTTACATTCAGTTGCAGAGATACGTCTCACTTCATACAAATATAAGCAAAAGGTGTGTTTGTGGTGAGGTTTTTCACCCCTTGGGCAACAGCATCAGGGAGCAGTTCTTAAATATCTCAGTGTGCCACGTATATCACTTTGCACTCTTTGCATCAGGAGGCCAACTAGTACTGCAGTACATCTTGCCCGTGGAACACGGGGAATTAAACCGTTGTGTCATGACAAATCTTACCTACAGAAAAGCACATTCAACTTGCTTGAGGAATCCAACTGTTCGATGAAAACCATCTATATTCAGTGTTGTCATGGGTGGGGGTCCTTAATTGCACAAAGGTATAGAGCACTACTTCTTGGATTATTTTAAATTAAAAGTTAAAACTTAACTCAGCACTACCCTTATATCTTAACTCTTAAAATATCTGAGGCACAAGTATGTGTGTGTACTCGTTTTATTCATAATTGTCTTGGGATACCAAATGTATTTCTTCTTCAGGTGATTTAACCTCATTTCAAAACATCCACTGATCCATTTTTCATTCAATGGCAATATCAAATGTTAAAAGGAACATAAAAACAAACATGCAGACAATTGTACAGTTTTCATAAATGTCAATATCATTATTTGTGGGTAGCGCATTAAACAGTTAAATACATTTAAATAATGTTTAAGTGACTGCACTAATGCAGAATTTTAACTAGATGGGTAACCAATTTAACTAGAAACCAGCTAACAAGTAACTGTCTAAATACTTCAAATACAGCTCTTGTTCTAGGTCTTCCTTCTTGGGAGAAAAAAAAAAAAAAAAAAAAAAAGCCTGCTGGTCACATTGGAAATACATTTTAAGGCCAAATTCTTCTGATATCCCTTCTCTGCAGCAGTTTCTTCACCTTTTTAAGCTTCCAATTCCAGGCCAAGACCAAGTTTATGGCCACCAGCATTGATGCTCTTTCCATCTATCAGGGCAGAGAGTGTAAGCTTCACACCTGTAAGATTTTTAAACAGCACGTTTACAACATATAATCAGAGCAGCTTTCATGCAACTCAACCTCTGTCACTGCAAGTCCCAGTTGTAGCTGTTTTCCCATTTCACTGCTTTTCTCAAAAGATTTCAACAGAAACTTACCCATGAAATCTATTTAAAGCTAGTCATGTGAATCAAGCTGGATGCTTTTTGCACATGTTAGAAAGCGGATATACAAAGTGTCTACTTGGTAAGTACAAAACCTCTGCTCTACATCCAGGTGTGCGAAGGAGAAAAATTATGCACAGAAACACACATGTACCAAGGAAGGGATGGAATGAAACTGACTTTTTTATTGGTTTTCAAATAAGGACTTAACCAATAGTAATATAGCATTAGCACGTGTTTTCATATTTAATTAGAACAAGTTAAGTTCTGGAGGGTTTACTAAACACAAAAAGCAGGAAGTGTCACCTTTTGACAATTAATGACTATTTCAAGACCTGCTATCATTCAATACAATATGATGCAGAAACATCACCAGATACACCAGAATGTCTTGTTTAGATAAAGGTTTGATGTGCAACTAATGATTTGATAAGCTACTATAATACATTTACTTTGTCTTCAAGACAAAATAATTCTGAAGACTGAAATAGTTGCAGATGAATGCGTAGATCCCAAAGATTTTCTTTGTGATGCATATAAGTATGTGACATAATTCATGTGATAATCCTTACCTGGCCTCAGGGTCTGGGTGTAACCCACTCCAACTAGACTAGAATTGTTCACTTTTGCCTGAAAAAAAAAACCAAACCAAACACAACAAAGCAATTGAAATGCTGTAACTGATTAGTTTTTTGTTATCATTCAGAAGCTAGACTAACTATGGCAACAATGTCATCATCAACTTAATCAAATTTTACTTGCTCTCTCAATATCTCTATGCTTACTGGATTCTCTCCTCCCAGCTATGCCCTTGCCCACAACTTACAGATGAAGTAACATATTTAAGAGCAAACGGGACATAAGGGTCGGGAGAACTGTAACTGGAATGTAGTTTGGCACTCCCCCCTTTTCAGAAGGCCATAGCAATTTACCACCACAGTGTCCCAAAACAAGCCACTTTCAGAAGAATCCTCCATGTTTGTATTATTACAGAAGATTTAGTATCTTGCAGGTCCAATCAGTCAAGCAGCAAACATTTCATAGTAATGTCATAAACAGTATGCGCAAAATTATTTATCTCACTTTGCATCACTTCCTCTACAGGATGATTCCAACAATCCAGGTTCAATTCTAGCTTTATAATACATAGAATACTTCTCTGTATATCACTTTTCTAACAAGTATCACCAGAGTTCTTAGATAGAACATGACAGAGCTGCCCCAAAACTGGTTTTAAAAAAAATTATGTAAAGTTACAGAACTAGACATGAAGGTTTTTTTTTCAATTTTTTAAAAATATATTAAGTTCTCTAGAGTAGCACATCTGAGAGATTCTAAAAGAGACTTTGCCATATGCAACAATACAGACTTTAAATACATTAAACCTTTATTTAAGTAAAACAAATTTAAATTGTATTTAAATTTATTGTATTGCATTACATTTAATTATAACTGTCTGGATTGTAAGAGTAATTCCAAGAAGGCTTCCTGACCTATTACCTACCTTCTTTTATACTAACACACAGATCTGCAGAAACTGAAAGTGCAGTGTTTAATGTTACCCTTTTGGTTAGATCAGTACTTACAGAGATAGAAGCAGTGGAATCCAACTTGTATTTAGCTGCAATGCCAAAGCGAGTGCTGTTGCTACCTGCTGTCCAAGCCAGATTTACAGCAGTTTCAAGACTGTCACTCACTTTCTGGTAAATTGACCCACCAAATTCTGAACCATCATTGCTGCACAAAGTAAGCAAAAAGTTAGTTTCCTGTATTTACATTAACTCCAACTTTAACTACTTGAAATTTTTATTTACATGTGAATTCTGAAAGTCTCAGTTGTTTCACATTTTTCAACAAGCGAGGAGGAGACAAACAAAGGCTTAAGTGCAAAATTAAACCGCAATAATTCATGGAAGAAAAAGATATTTCAGAGTGCTACAGCTAATTCTCGCTGTAATGCTGAACTAAGTACTTGAATGTAATTCCAGATCACCTTCTTACAAAACTAACAGATAAATGTTAATAGTTAGGAAATGGGCATTCTGAACTCCATCGCTACTGAATACTTGTAAAATTCCTAAAGAATTAGATGACCTTTTTAAAAAGGTCTGTCATGATGTTTGACATTAGTAAACTGAAACCGAATTCTTAGTCCGTACTATAAAGTGTTTTGGAACTTCCTCCCATATGCCTCAACTTCCAAAAAACCAGACAGACACAATCCCCATTCTCCCACTCCAAAAGGACAAACTTCTACCTCAAAAATCAAGTTATTTTCTAACTAAACACACTAGAAAAATGTCAATTTTCACTGGCTTAGATTAGAAACAACACGTTCTTCAGTGGGTTTTGATCACCTTGCTCTGAAGAACATTTAAGATCTAAAGGCAGCAAGTCTGAAGAAAGTTTATAAACAAGATGTCTTATACTTGTTTAGTTACACTGTTTAATGCACTTTTCATTCCAGACACGCAAGAAGATGAACCTACTCATAAAGTCCAAAAACCAAGTTCTAGTCCTGCTCCAGGAACTAGTGGCCTACTTACACAGTGCAATGCTAATTACTACCTCTAACAAACATACTGCCCTTAGTCAGATATAATTCAATGTAATGGGAAAGCTGGAAAAAGCATTATGATCAGCTCTGTATAACTGAACTACTGCACTTCCAATTTGGATGTACTTCAGTATTTGGTAAGCTGTACATCATACTGTAAGTGCTAACAAGCCACAGGTACTTACTGTTTTGAAAGAGAGAGATACAAAGTAACCAGTTTACCATTTATTTAGTTTCCTATTGAAAAATGCACTCCAGTTAATGGCCTTGCAAGCACCTCTTCCTATTTCAAACCTTTGTATTTTAACTACAAGGAAAGGTAGAGAAAGCCTCCTTCTGTAAACCTGAACACAATTTTCAGTACTTACACATTAGTGTGCAGTTGGAAGTCTCCAGTCTTGTAACCCACAGAGAAGTTATTTCTTGTCAATTTTGATTTGGCACTATCGAAAGTCATCTGATAACCAGCAAGCCAGCCTTCATAACCGAAGACAGCTGAACCATGGATTGCAGGTCCAGCAAAATCAAAGTCAACATCACAACCTAGGTTTAGGCATTCACGTTTAAAAGCTGACTTAATTTTACCACTTTTCTTTCTGAAACAGAGAAACAATTACCTTAAGACAAAGCATGATCTTCCTTGACAAACTGTAAATTTGAGCCATATGACTCTACACAATCTATACACATGCCATCCACACGCATCTTTCTAGACTGAGTCAAAGCACAGCTAGCCCATCAAGAAAGCACAGGTCTACTGCGAACAAGCATTTTGTGTGGATGCAGAGGTGTTTTCATGCCTCCTGCAATCTTCCAAATATTTATATCACAGAAAACAAACAAAGTGGACTGTTGTGAGATGTCCAGTACTAACCCCATAGAGTAAGATGTGATACTCAAGAGCAGAAGCCTTTAGCATTGGGATTTGCTAATTTGGATCAATAGTAAACCATACAAATGTTTCTGTCATTACAATAGACCAGATGAACACTGACAGACTATGGGTGTTGTTACTGCCCTAAATAAGGTTAAAAGGTTAAACAATTCTTACCCTGTATTTGGTGAAAAAGTTGTATCAAATGTCAACTTCAAGCCTTTGGCAATCTAATCAAAGGGGGAGAAGATAAAGCTATAAATTTAGTTCTGCTAGTTACAAAAAATGAATAAATACTCTCCTAATCTATTACCTGATCTTCAATTGCAATTTCTGTTCCCAGAGTGTTATCTGTGTTCCATTTTTCTGTGAAAGTCAACCCATACTCAGCCCACTTGTATTTGGTCTCCAAGCTCCCATTCACTTTTCCAGTGTCTGTGTTTGATGAACCAGATGTTGTGAATTCCTAAAAAGGACAGTGCCCATGTTATAAAGAAGATTCATGTGATCCTGAAAGCATTGTACAGTGCCAAAAAAGACTATTCTTCAGAAATACCAAGATCATCTTATTCTATGCAACAAGTGTAACAACATTAGGCAACTTGAAGAGGGAGAAGGGGAACAATATGAACAAGGACTAGACAACTCATGCCACATGGAGTCCTGCCCCCACTTCCCATCACACTGCAGAGTTTCTGCCACTATTACAAAATGTACAGAGTTGCAACATAACTCGGAAGCAAGACAGTAGTTACCGTAAGTATTCTCCTTGAAAGCAGAAAGAGGTTCTTGAAATACAAGGTTAAGTCTGATACTCCTAAGGAGCAACTTAAACATCAAACCAAGAGCCAGAAACACTAGAAGGCACATAATGCAACTCCAGTAAAATTCTTTTAAGGTCACATATGTATTTCCATTATTCCAGTCAACCATCTCTAAAGATAAATTATGTACAACCATACAATGTCATAGAATGACATCATTTTTCAAATTGGGGGTGGAGGTTTGGTTGTTTGGGGATTTTTGTTGCTTTATAAGACTTCTCAGTCTAACTGATGCACCAGTCATTTCACACAAGCCATAGGCACATGTGTTTTTACTGGCAACTATCAAATTCCTATTCCCCTGACACTTGGGTTTAATGATACAGAGGAAGAACATTCATATTTGAATTGTGAGCTAAGTGTACAGTCTTACTTGGAATTCCTTAAAGTAGATAAAAGTTAGCAGTATCATTCACATCTCCCTGTTAAACTAAGTAGTTTGTGATGTCTCCAATTCTCACAAAGAACAGAACAAGTAATTCTGTGTACTTCTATTCAGAAACTAAAGGCAATAACTAGCAGAAGTGCAATCTGTTTTGCAAATGCACATTAAAGAGCAATTTCCACTGAAATATTATTGCCCTTATGATTTAAGAATTTTAAATTTTCAACTTCTTAAAACACATAAATCAAAATTTTGATCCCTGACTTCCTCCATGCACAGTACTATTTTCAACTCCTCACACTCACCTCTCCCAGAAGGAAATAGGGGTTTGAAGTTACAAGTCCTTAAGCATTCATATTCTCACAGTCCAAGACATACTGCACATAGCAAGCATGGATGAGACTGTTCTTTAATGGTGGCTGATCAAATTTAACCATGGCCAAGACACTTCTATTAAGCTAGTGAACCTCTAAACCACCCACACAGTTGCTTAACTCTGGTAATGTCTATTTCTTGGCAAGTGACAGGGACAACACAACTTCAAATCCTAATACCTTCAGCTTTAACTTCTTGCTTTGTGCTATTTCTACTGCACAGCTACATGTGACTGCAACCTTTGTGGTAATAGCTTCAGGAGCAGCTAATTATTACATTATCTCTTATCTCTGCTTTAAAACATTCGCAGTACATACATGCCAGCACTTACTCCTATGGCTTATAACTGATATGGGATTCACACAAAGGCTTGGATTTTTCAGAGGCTTATCAGTATTACCAGTAGTCCTCAAAAGAAACAGGGTAAAACAAGAACAACTACATCTATAATAGATGTCTTGCAAACTGCTTCAGAAGTCTGGGATATAGACTTCTAGAAAAAAAAAAAAAACAAACCACAGCACATAACCCACGCACCTTGTTTCTAATAGCCAGTTACACTGTTAAAACTTCCAGACATATAAAACCCCCTAAAAATCTACCTTTATATCTTGCAAGTTCTGCTCTACAAAAAGTTACAGGAAGCACTGCTTGGATGACCAAGACACCTTGCATGAACGTTACTACAAAACTAATATCTTTAAAGAGGAACAAAAGAGTCAACATGCTAATTCACTGCCAACTACTTCACACATGCATCAAGATACCAGAAAATTCCAAATATAAATAGTATTGCAAGATACTTTAGAAATAAAATCTGTGTACTATCATCGCTATATTAACATACTTCATATATTTGTCAGTTATTTGTTAACCTTCAGACATAAGACCAGTGACAAATAATATACCTTTTTATTTATGAAGATTACTAAACAGTGTGACACCCCAGTTACATTCAGAATAAAGTCAGATCTTTAGAGGCTTCTGAAATTATTTTACACCAAGATTTTACAATTTACATAACCTATAAACTACTAACAGCATCTGGAAGGTATCCTTTCTAATTGAATACCAGAACATACTAAAAAAATAAAATAGAATTAATAAGAGGTATTTAAACTCACCACTCCGCTTGCAGATTTTGTTTTCACATCCAGTTTCACCAACCCAAAACCTTAATAAACAGAAGTCAAAGTTACACCAACAGGATTTAAGACCACGCACATTTTCCAAGAAGATGGTTTTCCAAGCAGTCTTAGCAGTGTGACACACACATACATATATAAAACCAACCACAGACTGACTTCAGTAACAGCCTAAGTTTTAGATGCCACAGTGGGTAGAAAAGGCTACTCCAGAACAAGCCAGGAGTTGTGTTCTGTCATCACCACATAAAGCAGATAGTCGCCTCTCAGTTGTACACTGCACATTTAAGTACCAATAACTTCCAAAAGTAAATTTAGTGACAGACAAAATGCATTCTTTGCTGCTTCTGGGATGGCATCAGCTTTGTAGTCAATGCCATCTGAAGAGCTACTCCAATACATAAAATTCATCTCTCAGCACCAAGAATAAATATCTCAAAGTAAAAAACTGTAAAAGTGAAGTCACTGGGAAATACACAGCCATTGGAACTGTAATATAAGTAGGCTTTATGGGAATATCAATTCACATTGTTACCCTTACAGCCGAGTGACAGTCTTGGTGAAAAAGCCCCCACATGCATTCCCAAAGACCAGAAAGAAATAGCACTGTAACAAAGCAGAATTTATCTATGCAACCGCCTGGTATTAAAACATTTGAAGATGTTGAAGAATTCTTTATTCCAATAGCCATTCCGCTTTCTATTCCAAAAAAGGCTAGTGTTGCAATGGTGTATATCCCTTTCTGTATCAACAAATGTAGCTCAGACAGATTGGTAAACAAAATGTACTCCTAAGTTAAATTACACTTGGCACTTACGTTCTTGGAGGCCTGTACACCTCTGACATTTATGTAGCTAATGCAGTAATATTTAACAGACTTGACATCAGAACAGCTCACAAAAAAACACCAAATGATCTGTTAGTTGACCATAATGATACTAAGAACACCACGGCTTCCCCCTCCCCAGAAACTCAGGCATTCAAGCATTCAATTTCACAAACAGGCTTAAAAAGGCAATTCATTGCTGCACCATAAACATCGTGTTTTATAAAAGGTACTATTCTTACCATATCCTTTATTGAAGATATCTCTGGCAGACTTGCCAAGGTCTACATATGAGGGAGGAATCGCCATTGGAGCTGAAAGGTAACGGGCTAATTAGTAGTGAACGTTTTACCACTGCACACGCACCAAAAATTAAACCACAACTCTTTAAAGATACTCTTTCAGGCAGATTCATACATGAAGGCAGTTAACAGATGGATGGCTCAAACAATCACAGGATTCTCTGAAACACATACAGATTTTCACTGATGGTCACTATGAACAGTGTTTTTCTTGGCTTAAGTAATTTTCTTGTAGAGAAGAGGCATTACAAGATTACCCAATTCTTAAGTTTTCAAGTCGATTTCTCCACACATCTTTAATTAAGAGAAATCAAACAATAGCTCACATTTCCAGAGTTTGAAGTTATCACCAAAAACCAGGAAACTTGGAAATTGTCCTTGTGCCACACAGTCAAATTTGACAGATGCTCATGAAAATCAGCCGTAAGCACCTGCAAGGGCTGTGTATCTGTTCTGCAACACCATTTGCCCTGTATTTTAAATGGCAGACATACAAATTAAAAGGGAACATCTAATGCCATTACCTAGCAATCAGTCTGATGAAGTTTCCTCCCTCCCTAGAATATACAAGAATTTAAATGTGGGGGGTTGTCTTGTTAGCTTAAAACAAACAAGTAGTAGGAGAGCTGGGTCAGTGAGAAAAGCACTCTTTAGAAGTCCCTTTCTAAGATGGGAAGCCTCTGGTAACCTTGCTGTTAAAGAACCTGTCATTCAAGACCAGCTATGAGCCAGCCTCCCTGGCCCAATGGACAGATAGCAGCCTCAGGTCTCACACAGGCCTGTATGGTTCTCCTCCCTATGAAGATACACTCTATCTGTACCTTCCTTCGGTAACTGTTACCCCAAGATTTCAATAGCACAAGGCCACTGTTACGGTGCAAAAACACAAAAAACTGCACATTTTAAAGAATTAATAACTTCCCCCATGCTGTGTAAAGAGGGAGTGGGGGGGACACATGGACAAGGAAACTAACTAGATAAGTGCCATAAAAAGGCTAAATACACACAAACAAAAATCTTCTCTTAACTTTTTAAACTGACTGGTCACATTTGTTTTGTGGAGAAAGCCAGATTAACATAATTGACTGTTTATCATTTTTGTCGGGTTTTTTGTTTAAGTAAATGGAAAAATATCTTTAGAACCTCAAAAATAACAGAAGCAGTACTCTCAAGCTTCTTCTCAAGAAGAGTTTCTTCCCATCTTTTAATGGGAAAAACTTTACTGGAACATCCGATTCAGAAAAATCTCCTTTAGGGCATCATTCCACTAGAGACTTGTTTCAGATTAGCATCCACATTAAAGAAAAACAACACACACAACAAAAACACACAAAAAACCAAACAAAAATAATTACACCTGCCATACGCAGCCTAATCGTATTAGCTGCTACTATTCAAAAAAACACCCAAACTTTTTTAGCAAGCAATGGCAAGGCACAACACTTTCTCATCTTTCTACAATTTGTAATGCAGTTTTCCAGAGTACCTTACTCCACTTCCCTAAGCCATAAGAGAGTAACTTCAACCTCCTTCGGGCAAAACCATTTACATTCACAGCTTAACTAAAAATATTTTTTAAAAACCCTTCTTTAGTAAGGAATTCTAAACCCTACAATTGTGTCACTATAGCAAGACGTCCATCACTTACTCAAGAACATAAAGTAAGTCTGGTTTTCCACAGTTAAACTGTCTCTTAAGACAAAAAAAAGACATGAAAATGACTTAAAGAATTTGAAAGCCTTAAAAAGGCTTAGTCCAAAATCAAGTCTATAATTAAGTAACATCAGTCTTGAGAAAAACAAAATATCTACTGCAGAACAGATACTAATCCTGGTGACAAGACATTAAACAGTTCCTATTACTTATTCAACAAAAAGAAGCAGGTGGTAGACCAAATTACAGGAAAGTGGGAACACTTCTCCTTCCCCTCTAAACTTCTGCTATACAGCAATTGTACAATTCATTAGCACTTTAATTTAGAGAAAGTTCAGCTATGCATTTTTCCTTTAATGAATAGGTCTCGCTTCTAACATCTTCAGAAGAATAATTATTTCTAATTTTGAAGTTTTATACTGGCCTTTAGCACAGACATGCTTCTAGAGTATAAATAAACAAGCTTTCCACTTTTGTTTTCAATGTCTCAAATCTGACTAGACAACCATTACAGAGAAGACATTTATGCTAAGCAATAATGTCCTGAGAGAAGTTAACAAACCGGTATCTATGTCTAAATGCAAACGATTACTACAGTAATAAGGATGCTGCCATTTTATCTGGCCTAGTTAAGAATCCTTCCCACCACAAGGAAACCGACCAGTATTTGTCAGATATTTCAGCCTACATATCCAAGCTTTATACTAAGAAGTTTAAAACAGAGTACAACTGTCACACTGCTGTTCTAATCCTATACCAACAGTGATGGACAAGGACAAAAGGGGAAACGAAGAGTTAATTTGGGGTATACTAATTACCTGATGAGCACTGCCATCATCAGAATGTCCATTAAATGAAAACAGGGCCAAAAAAAAAAAAAAAATCATTCCCGTGTTCTCTAACGTTGGCAAGTTAACTAGGTTTGCAAATTCTTACAACCAGAAGTAATTTTCCTCAGCTCTTATTTTGAAGTGTCTTTCACTCAAAAACTACTCATTGAAAGTAACTCAAATATAAGGACCATTTAACGATAATAACTTTGGTGCGAAAATAACTATCAGATAATCCTATTCCTCATTTTAAAAAACAGAAAGTCTACTTGAATCAGGTGGGAGCTCCACCCTGATCTTTGTTTCATGCCACCCTAAAAAAAAAGTTCAACTGATCTGTTACTTGAGAGCCTTTCTTCTTCTGTAAAAAGATAGAGAATCCCCAAACATCTGAAGAACAGAAAAAGGTATTAACGCTATCAGAATTATTACAGCACAGTTTGAGGTAGTATTTCAAAACTCCCTCATGCCCTATAATTAAATGAATGCCAAGAACTTCTATAAAGATTTCTAGCAATTTTGAAGATCAAGATACAGCCAGCTCAGGCTATAATTAAAAAAACCGTAGAGTACTCATGCAATTAAGGAAAAATAGCAATAACTACACTTAAATTGTATTCAGTAGTGTAAACCGCACCAGATAAATCGGTATTATTGAAAAATCACTTTGCTAAAATACACTGGACACACGCTGACCTTTAGACTTACCCTGCTACTAGAGCTTAAACAAACAAAAATACCACCTCATTGCCCTTGCTTCAACTCCTTGTACCTCGGAGGCGGACACAGTGGCCTAGCAGCCACAGCTAGGCCAATTTACAGCCTCCATGGAGAAGCGAAAGGAAATTAAACATGTGAAAAAGAACTACGTGTTCAGAAACCGAAAGCGGGGCGGAGCAGAGCCTCCCAGCAGAGAAGGGCACCGAAAAGGGGATGCGCAAAGCCAGGGCGGGACGCATGGGGCGGCGGCACACCCTCCCGGGGCAGGGCCCGGGCGGCGGCGCCCAGCGCCAGCTCCTTCCCCCGCGCCCGGGCCCGCCGCCGCGGCTGCCAGGCCCGCCGCCAGGCCGAGCGGCGCCCGCTGCCGCCGCAAGGTGAACTCCTCCACGCGGCCATCTTGGGCATCCCGGCCTGACCCCCGCCCGCTGCGCCCTCCCCGCCGCCCCTTATGTAACGCGGCCCGGACCGCACGCTGGGGAGGGTGCGGCGCCCATGGACAACGCGTGCGGAGAGACACACGCACACCCCGCGCCGCCGGCCCCGCCGCCAGCCTGGCCGCTGGGGAAGGCGCCCCCGGCTCCGCCACCCCCGACCCCACGCGTTCCCCAGCCCCGCTCACCACCTCCCCGCCCGCTCGCACACGGTCGAGCCCCGCCCGCCTCCCCTGCTCTTGCGGGGCCGGTCGCGGCCGGAGCCTGCACCTGGCTAGCGCGGGAGGGCGGCGGAGCGGGGCCGGGGCCGCGGGCGGGTCTCGCCGTGAGGAGGCCGCGCTGCTGCAGCCGCTGGCAGTGGAGGGCGAAGTGAAGGAGACACCGATCCGCCCGCCCCGCCGCCGCCGCCGCGCAGGACCCCAGCCAGCCGGGGCCGCCCCGCCCGCCGCCTCCCCCGCCCGCCGCACCGCGCCGCCGCCCGGCCTGCGAGAGGCGCCGCCGCCCGGGGCGCAGAGCCGGGGGCGGCGGAAGACGCCGCATCCCCGAGCGGGGAGCCGGGCGGGGCCGCCGCGGCCCCGCAGGCGGTGAGAGGGACAGCCCCGATGGCGGAGAGGGGTCCTGCGGGCGGGCGGGACATACGTTGGCGGGCGGGGCCGTCTGGCGGCGGTGGTGGCCGCGCCAGGCGCCTGCGGGGCGGGCGGTAAAAGCCTCCTGAGGCGCAGCGGAAGAAGTGGCTGCTCGGGCTGCGGAGGCCTCCGGGTGCGGTGCTGCAGGGGGAGCGGAGCTGGGGAGGGACAGAAAGCGCCGGGGGAGCCCAGCGCCGCGGCAAAGGGCGCCGCAGGTACCGGCTCCGCAGCCGGGCTGTAGCGGCCGCACACAAAGAGCATCTCCTCAGGAGGGTTTAAATGGGCGTTCTCCCCCACGTGGGGATGGGGGCTGAAGTGCGGCTGTCAGCAGTACGTACGGGAGGATTCGTGCCAGGGCCACTGCCTTTCCCGAGGAACTGCTAGTGTTCTTTGCGGGGCCCGCCGGCCTCCAGTCTCGGCACATGGATTGCTGAAGCCCTTCACCGAGGGCAGCCACGGAGACCAGCTCTGCAGCCCGCCAGGGTGGCACCGGTGGCGTTTGCCCAGAGAGTGCTTGTTGGAGCAAGCCCTTGCTCCTCACAGCCCTCAAGACCCCTTGCCCCATAATAATGGCCAGCCCTTGCAGAGCACAGGGGTGATGGCACGCTGGCTAGCATCTGTCCACACGGATGCTTGCCTGTTCTTTTCCCACAACTCTTTGAAACTCCAAATACATTACACCTAAGATGCTGTGCTGTGTGCTACTGCAAAACCCACAGACACACAGCAACATCCAGCAGCACAGCTGTCCCATAGCTATCTGACGGTTTGTGCTCCATCTAACAAGGTTTGCTACCTCTTTCAGGTAAGCGTCACAGTCTCTCCAATTATCTAAGGTAATTTTTTCCAGTCACCACCCGCTAGAAGACCACAGAAGACAGCATTTCTCAGGTCAAGAGAAGCCATAACCCTCAGAATGCTTTCTTAGATAGTGCTGTCCTGGTCATACATAAAACCTCTTGGAGAAAACAGTCACAGGACTGTTCTGCAGAAGTCCCTGCACAACTCTGCAGCAGGAATCTCTGAGTCACCAGTGCAGACCGTTGCTAGGCCAAGGACCTGCAGGATAGGCATTACTGAAATTCATGGTTCTCCCCTCCTAACTTGGATTATGACCCAATCAAAATTCCTCAAGAAAGTAAAACTTACTTACAAATACAAATTATATTTGCATAGCATGCAACATCATCCAACACTAATAACTTACCAGAACATATGGTACAACAGTAGTTTTCCAGCTTATTACAAAGAGCAGATTAGCAGTGAGGCCCGACATCATGCCAGTCACCACCTGCTGGTTATATCAAAAGATAAACAACTGATTTTTTTTTTGGTGTAAGTCCAATACTTTCAAATCACAAGACCCAACAGGTTAGTACGTTTCGTTTTGATATTTTTAAATAAGACGGCTTGGCATTGCACAGGGGAAAATATATTGATGAATCAAGAAATAAAACCACATACCAAGAGAATAAACAGCAGTAGGAAAAGAAAACTAGTGTATCGTATTGTGCACAAGAACATCTGTTAGGAATAAATAGAGGTCTGATTAAATAAAAATAGATTGTGGCATAAGTTATTCATTATTTAAAGAAATGCATTTATTATTCATAGCCATAATATAAATCCATTCTGAATAAAAGTTCAGTTACTTACATGAGATATCAGCTTTTTGCCTTTTTTTCTTTTAAAGATTAATATTTCAGTCTCAGTTCAGCTTTATTTTTAACAATCCAGGAAATTAATTACTGCCCCACCCCAAGCAAAAAAAGCAATGAATCACTTGCGTTGTGAGACACAGCAGAGACCATCTGAGACAGACAACAGCACACAAACTCCTATGCATAAATGTTTCAAGCTCCGGTAGCAACAGCCTGTGCCTGCCAATGTTTTTCACTCTCCCCATTCCTCACTCATACAACTATGCCTTATTTCTCACAGCATATGTGCTAAAGCTTGGAGCACCAAGAAAGGCACGCCTTCAGGCCTGCAGTAGCAAGCCATCTAAATTATTCTGGACATTTCTTCTTAGCACTTGCCTCACACTGTTCAGCGCACACACCTCCTGTGAATGCGTGTTCACTCTAAATGGGTTGGTTTTACACTGAAACTGAGCAGATCTCTTTTTTGTGCCACTTGCATTTAAACTATTACCACTTCATATGAATGCAGCCATGCATACACATAACTGACACAGTCATGTTCTACTGGTGCCACTTGGGGGTGGGGGGTGGAGGAAAAACAACCACAGAAAAAACACATCACTAAGTAAGTTTACAGCCATTTGGACGAAAACTCTGCTTCTCTCTCCATATATTATAATCACCATTACTTAAGTAATGTATATGACCAACAAAGAGAGAATAAGAGGCTACAGTGTCCATCTAACAGCTTAAGAAAGTTTATGTTCATTTCTAACATAAGCTTGTCATTCATTGTCTGCTTTCCCCTCCAGATGCAAACTTATGAGTTGAAGATTAGTGGAGAAGAAACCCCAGCAAAAGCCTAGCAATGCACAACTAAGTAAATTAGTACTCCTCAAGTTGACCTAAGGGGTAGAGCAGAGATTATAAAAGTATAACCAGCAGGGAAAGGGCAGAAAATAATTGAAGGTAGCAGGAAACAAGTTCAGAACAAGCAAAGCAAAGTTTTTCTCCGCTAAAGGAGTGCTATTCAGTGGAATGACCTGCCACAAGAAGCTAAATGTTTATATGGGCTCCAGGGGAAACTAGGCAGATTTGTGGAAGAGAAATCCAGCCAGGATTACTAATTACTAATCCATTCATATGTCTGTATGGCCTCTTTGGAGTCAGAAAATCCCCAAGCTGCAAATGGAGGTATCATTTAAGCTTATCCCGTTTTCACACTCTTTTTTTTTTTTTTTTAAGCACGCATTGCATAAATCATTGCTTAATTCATTGACTTGGAGGCAGAAATATTAGGCTAGCTACACCTTTTGTTTGATACCATACAACTGTCCTTATGCAAATCAGGCACCAGGAAAGCCCTAAGAGGACAACTAGAAGAGGTCCATACTGCCAACATTCTTTAGAGTGACAAACTTTTAATCCTTGCCCCTGCCGAGCAGTTTTAAGTAACCTTCTTTCAGTTTAGTTTGAGCAATTAGGAGGAAGTTTAACTTAAACCATGTTCTAAGATACACTTAAAACAACACGTCCATACAGAAGCCAGCACATTTAAGTCATCTGATACAGATACATATGCAGGTAATCCCTTAGCTCAGAGGACCACCAACAAATATTAGTCTGTGATTTTAGAGCTGAGAAGGCAAACAGAAAGCAAATCAGAGAAAGCCAACAAGGAAACCAACTTGTTTGCAGGCGCTACTAAGGCTAATGGAGACACAGAGCACCTTACAGCTGCATAGCTAACAAAAGCCAATTGCCCATAGCTCTACAGCCAAAGCAAACTAAGAATCCAGTTCTTCTTGTTGTGGCCAATGGAGACACTGCACGCTCTTCTAGTACGTGTTCAATGCTAAAGCACCCTATTCCCAAATAAGCAGTTATAGTGATGTGGAAAAGGTTCCGTTAAAGAAAAGGGAGAAATGAAACTGAAATGAAAACCAACTGCATGCAGAAGAGCCTGTATTTACTCCTTCTGTATTTATCTTTGGTTTATCTTAAACTCTTTTCCATCCTTTTTCTTTCTGTTGCAGCTTTCATTGCCTCAGAACTTTTTTTTTTTTTTTTATCCTCAGTAGCTCAAGGAATAAGCAACTTTTAAACAAAGCTAACTACTGCCTGCTAGATCTACAAACCACCAGGTTTCCTGACACCATGAAATAAGTAAATTAATAGCCTTCATTCTTTGGAGGAGATATCTCTTAAAAAGGGAGGGGCAATTAAGCAATTAAATGCTGATTGGTAAGCAAAACACAACCATTCATGCAAAACTCACTATTTGAAACTTAAAGATATATGGCCACTGTTCCTAAATCACTTATGTGGAGGAATAGGTTTGAGTGATTAATGCAACAGTTCTCACCTGAAGTAAATATGAGAATGACTACTCATTTCTGCTCATGGTCTAGACTGTAGCAGTTACTGTGTCAGATGGATATGTGACACTTTTAGAGGTTACAAATTTTTCAATTCTCTGAAGCTTTTCATAAGAACTTGAATGAGGATTACACACCTCAGAAAACTCAATGAATTTTACACCAAAGAAATAACATTACAGAGCAATACGATTCCAAATCTTTACTTGCTTAACTTAAAACAATTTGGTTGCCTCCATGAAACACTGTGGAGGGGGGGGGAAACAAAGCAAAGGTAAGCCTTGGTGGAGAAGGAGGAAGACCTGGAAGGCTGTGCCCAAGCCATTGCAAGTTATGTACAGTGTTCAGAAGTGCTAACAGGGGACTTAGACAACAGTTTGCCCTGAGAAAATCCTTCTCTGAGAAAAAAAAAAAAAGTGCTTCCCTGGCATCACAACCTGTTACGTTATTTATAGGGTATCCTTATTATGCTCAGAGTATTCTTGTGGTCTTTATTGTAAGCTTTATATTGTAAACTTTACTGTAAACTGCTCTGGGTGCAGAGCTCCAAACCTGAAGGCATCTGTACATAACAGCACATGTTGTTGGCTATTTGATTTTTGAGGAACTAAGTTTTCTTTTACCTAAACAACATGAAAATCTTGACAGTATTTGCTGTCATTCCAACCTGCACTTCGATCAATTTCTCCCTGAATGTAAATCATTCTTAAGGTCACCTCTCTTTCTAGGGTGCCTGTTTGTAGCACGCTTTACAAACACAGCGAGTGGTGGGAAGCCATTTGAAATAGTCAATCTGCAGGGGTTTTGGATGGCTGTAACCTGAGCTCCTGCCCCAAACGGCCTCAGAGTTTGAGGGCAAACTGCCCAAGGGCCCACGGCCCAAGCCGAAGCCAAAGCCGAGGACAGTCTGGCTGAGGTCTGACACGGGCACATGCCTTGGCTCCCGGAGGCTGAATGTCACCATCCCCTCTGTGTAGGTAAGGCAGGTTGACTTGGGGTAGGGCCACACTGTGGGACATGGATCTTTAAACCGGCGGAAAGCAGGAGATTTCTGGAAGCAGATGTGTTAGCGGTAGGCTGGTGGTGCTGAGTGACAGGACGAGGCTGAGCTAGTCAGTGGGGCCCTCCGCTGTGCTGCTGTGGTTGCTTTTTGGTTCTGGGTGCATCTTTCAGCTGCAGTAGTTGAATGCGATGCCAGTGACCCCTGAGCAAGCTCAGGACCAGCCATCGCCCACCCGTAAAGAGCATGGGGTAGCCTCTATTTTATCCTGTGGGCACATAGGGATAAAGTGCCTGCTGTACAGGTCTGCTCTGTTCTCAGCCCCAGCAGTCAAGACACTTTGTGGAACAATTCATTCCCTGGCTGCTGCCTTTCAGGAGCACAGGCAGTGGAGGGCAGGCTTTCCCGGCTGGCTGAGCACGGCCAGGTCGGGCTGTAGGAGGAAACTGAACTGTAGATGCTGAGATAGAGCTCAGGCTTTTAAAAAATAGGACAGAGGGAAAGAGGGGGGAGTTGGGCTTCTTTCCACGTCTTTATAAAAGCAAACTGACATCCTGTATTACACCGAATGATTGTCAGTAGCTCCCACACCACCCAGCAGCACATCCCATGGAGACACAATGTAAACGAAGTTAACCTAAAATCGATTGATCTGTGATCAGCTAGAGTTCCACTGGAGCAACCTGACACAGCTGGTTATCTGGGAGGAGAGGCTTATCTTGATAGGACAAACCTGTTATAAAACCTACAGGAAGTGATTTATCTACAGATCTATTTCGACAGCTCTCATGCTAACAAATAGAAAAGTAGCAAAGGAATTACATTCTCCACCTGCATGATTTCCTTGGGAAACTGTGTAGTCCACACCCTCACATGGCATGGGCATGTGTGAAGTCAGCAACCTTTGCCAATGTATGTGAATTCTCCAGTCTGTCAAGGGTTTGCATTTTCATCTGAATATAAGATATTAGAACACACACACACACACACACACACACACACACAAAGACCTCTCTTTCTATGGCAGATTTTTCCTCTTTCACAGAATTTGACAATGATGCTCTAGTTAGTTGCCAGGTGCTCAGTGCAGCAGAGGTGATGATAGTGATTCTTATAATTAGGTCTGCCTAATAAACAGTAAACTGTCATATTTTTGGTAATATATTATTTCATTGACTCCTTTCTACTTAGAGTGCAAGTTCTAGTCTGGAAAACTGTGTCAGCCTGAAAGATTTTCGAAAATTTTGATTTAAATGTTCAGGGCTTTATAAGGAAAAAATGCTGTTTACCCAGTTGAAATAGTTCTTAAAATGATTTAATTGAGAAGGTTCTGTGCTTTTCGTGTTGAAACAGGTCTTTCAGACATCATATGGAAGGACTGCCCTTTTGCTGTCTAGTAAAATTCACCCATTCAATCTAAACTTCATAAGGATCTCCCATGGTGCAATTTGGCAATTGATTTCTCCAAGGAGTGTATTGATGGAGCATGTTTCATCTCTGCAGTTAACGTAATTGGTCTAAGCCATCTCCCAGGAGCAACTGTGCTTACTTCATCACACAGCTGAAGAAGCGGGCTGAGATTTCTTACATGATTTTAACTCTGTATTGTAAACCTGACTGCGATTCTGAGCAGAATGGAATGTGCCTACAAGTAACCATTCAGGAGAATAAGAATCCCGAATGCCTTCTATGCCAAGGAGTAAAGAACAGAAAAGAGTATAGAAAGAAAATGCATGACAGAAGCACTAATACAAGTAAGTACTAACACAAGGGGCTAATGAACTGTGACGGGACCAAGGGCAAAGGCGTCTGTTGACAAGAATGAAGAAACCAGGGCTTTATTCCAGATTTACCTGCAGCAATTAATTGCACTTCTCTTTAAGACTCTTTGCACTTCTCCAGAAAGGGAGTAATTGATATTGACCTCTTTTGTAGAGCCCAGCACACAGTGAATGTTGAAAAAAAATTGTCCTGTTTTCCAACCGTTACATAACTACAACTTCTTTTTTTAATGTCACATTGAAAAACCTGCACACTCAGGTGTAAAACTAACAGAGCATGTAATAGACACACAGATAAGATATTGTTTAAAATCTACATAGATGAAAATCCTCCAGATTCAAAAGTGACAAGACAGGTACAATAAATGTGGCCTATCACAGGCTATAGAGGCAATATTATTTGTATGCTACCAAACCACCAAGAGAAATCACACACCATTCTAAATAAAACTAAACAACTTTTTAGCTGTCCTCTTTTTTTTCCATTTCGAAGGAAGATGTAGCTAGGCATACCTATTTCATACCCTGAGAATACATTCACCTCATTCTTAGAATTCAGGCATGTAAAAATCTTCTCCTACACTATGATTTCAAGAGACATTTGTCTGGCACATCTGCCTACTTGGTTTGAAATGTGTTTCCAATGTTTGTAACACAAATGCTGAGCACTTGCTGGAATGATGAAGTGCTAAGAGAAATTTTAGATCATTCAAAACTTCAAGCAAAGCAGAGGATGGACATATAGACATGCTGCTTTATCAGTGCCACTAAAAGCTTCATCTCTCTGAGCTGGAAGAGAAACTGTGGTGTTCCTATGATGGTAATCTATCATGGATAATCTGGACATTCCTAAGCACATGCCGTATGAAGGCTGACCCTTGGATCCTGTCACTGTCCCTCCTCATTTTCACTGCAAATTCCATTATAGCAAAACAATAAATAAAACAGGAGTAATGTCTTAAGGGTTTTTACCAAAATAGACAACCCCATCTTTTATACCTGATGCTTAGGTTTAAATATGCACATGACTACTCTGGGTTAAATATTCACAAATATAAAGTGGAAATTGATATTTACTCAGCCTACACTTCACATGGGCTTTGCCCAAGCATGCAGAAAAAAAGCAATTTTATTGTATAAGTGGCTACAATCATGACATAAAGCTCAGTACGTTGTAAGATTAAAAAAAAGGACAAATTTTGAAAATTTATATTTTGATGGAGGGACAGAAAGAAATAGTTTTTATGTTGGTATCTGTATATAAATGTATTGTCAAAACTAGCCTAGACAGCATGCATGAATCTAGGAAAAATTCCAAAAACCACAATGTTACTTTTTATGTGGCCTGGAAGGCAAATGGGCATTAACTGTGTTTCAGAAAGTTATTTTGCATTTGCCAGGTATATCAAATGTGACATAAAACTAAGTAGGAGGAGTTATTGCTGAATTTACTGTCTTTCAGATACTGTCCTCAGATGCAGAGACTTGAAAAGCCTGTGTTGGGGGAAATGGACAGTATATATTTGCAAGTGCAGGTTGTGGAAAAATTCAGTGTCACTCACTTCATCAGTGTTGGTTATAACCAGAAACAAAGGTAGATCTTCAGAACAAAGACCTGCAAGTAATGACCCACAAAATACATATTTCTTAAAAATAATGGCACTGAGGACTGGCAATCAAACAGACCTCTGTCACTTGATGGGTATTCACAGCAGGACACAGCCAACAGTTCAGTTAACCCATCAGCAGATTAAGGAAGTCATAAACATTAAAAGGCTACCTAGTACATATATAGAAAATATATGGTTCATTGATCATAAGGAGTGATTAACAAGGAAGGAGTCCTTTCAGAGAGATAAGTGAGCCTTTGCTCCATTTTTGTCATGTAGAGAAAAGTTTTCTAGAAGGATGTTTTCAGACCCAGGAGGAAAGTTCCCAGGCTTCCGCATAACTCTCGCGATTCAAGCAGAAAATATAACCTTAAGAAACAGAATATAACAAAGAATAACAACTCAATTCAATATATTTTTATACACATTTAAACTCCACATTACCAGCTGATTAAAACTTAAGTGCACACTACATATTTTAAGTTTATGCATGCAGTAAAAAAACGTGTCTTGAAACAAGTTGAATATTTTTACTGAAATAACTTCCCACAATTTAGAAAATTATTGGAACATACTATAAACCATACTGGTTTACACTGGTTGTCAACAAATGCATTACCAAGGTGAACATGAACAGTTTAGTAATGTTGCCTAAGTGACAATGAGGTTAGAGTATCACAGTCCTCTACTGTGTCCAGGGTCCTTCTTGTGTGAATCCACCCACTTGTCTGATACGACCCACGAAATTGAGAAGTAAAAATGGGTTTGATGCTTCAGCGACTAGATATCTGACTGTGCATTACAGAAGGTTATAAACCCAAAAGCTTTCCTTTCTGATGTGTATTTGCACAAGATCTGGTTTCCCATGTATCTTGTTTTCAGTCCCATGTGCCAAACTGCTTTAAGTTATCCCAGCCCAAGTATCCCTTTAGAAAGGATAAAAAAAAAAAAAAAAATCTCTTATTTTACTTCAACACTTCCATGCTTCTTGCAGACAGGCTTCAACATTCAATCAGCCACAATAATTATAGTTCTGAGTTAGGCTTGAACTGTTGTGCTTCCTTTAGCAGCACAGTCTCTCTGTATTTCCCCTGACAATAAGGATAAAATTTAAAGCTTTTTATGCATTAAATAGAAAGCTACTAATTAGCATAACCTAGATATAGTCATTCTTTCACAGTTTTGAAGAGAGATAAGGTTGTACCAAAGTTGCAAATAGAGATTAGTAATAGTAATAGAGATTTAGCTGTGCAGGAAGTCTCATGGTCGGTGTTTGCAATCCTGCATTTCCAGAATTATTAAATCAGTAGGCATCCAGAAGTAAATCTTCAATATACTAGATTCATCCACCAAGACTAGATATTCATAGGAGAAAGCTGTAATGAAATCAGAAGATAATAATGTAAGATTTATTATAGAGTACAGTAAAAGAGAAGTTACAGAATGACAGAGATAAAACTTGCAAGATGCTTCTACACAGAGATCTGCAGAAACAGTTCCATCAGGCAGCAGCTTAACATGCCTGACATCATCATCCAGGGTTATGCCATCACTGAAAATTCACCCAGCAGCAGTAAATAGAAACATCTACACTTCGGAAACATGAACTCCATCAGACAAGAAGTTAATGTTTTTTTCAAACTGTTTTAAGCCAGGAAGGGCAGAATAATCTACCCTTTGAAAGTCAAACCCTGTGAAATCCAAGCTTTTTGACAGTGTCTCAGGATGGGAATAACAACAACAAAACCCAATCAAAGGAAAAAAAAACCACAAACCCCAAAAACCAACCAACCAAACAAAAAAATCCTAAAATAAAGATGACCTTTGCATTAACGAACTGTAGTTTCAGGCTGTATTTCCACCAAGATAGTCCAGGAGGACTGATGAACATCTGGACTTTGTGGCGTTATATGGCTGTTAACATTTGTTCAATACTACAGCGTAAGATTAACTGTACTAAGTGCCAAATACAGCATGTGTCATATTGTGTACAACTTGACCCATCCTGGGGGATCTCAGCAGACCTGTGGTCATTCCCATGAGGGATACATTCTGTCTCTAGCCTTTCATGCTTCCAGCACCATTTTCAATATACTTGGCAGCTTTCTTCTGACACAGACTGCAGTTAAAGTAGTGTCAAGTGATGCTGTGGATGCTTTCTGATGCACCTACCTCCCTGGCTTTTCTCTGCAGTATACAACATGCCAATCAGTATACAGAATTGCCTTCTCTGTGCTTCTATGACTGGCTCTGCCAGCAGCTCACAAGGTTTTTGTGAGCTGGCTTATGTAGACTGCTAAATGAGTGGGACCAAGAACAACTGTGTACATGTTGGGGTCAGATTTTTGTTGTGTTTTGGGGGGTATTTGGGGTTTTTTTTTAAAGTTTTAATCAGCTGTTCCTTGCAGGCACAAACAGGCAGTTTTTCTAGCAGTACGTTTATTTACCTTGACTGCAATCCTGATTTCTTAGTGCTCAGGGAATTTATATGTAGGGGACTACAATCTGAAGATACTCTCACTGTTTTAAATAAGTTACCTGAGAAGCCAGATGCAGTATGCAGGTTTGCCTGATTAAGCCCATTGAAATCTTTGGCATGCCTAAGACTACTTCCGTGCTTTCATTTTCCAGGAGGATGAATTTCAAATGTGCTCAGAGCAGGATACAGATGTTCAAGTGACAAAAGCCAGTGCTCAGTAATCTTACTGCACAAGCATACTTCTTTTGGCAGGATCCTGGCACTCCAGCTGTTATTCTGATCTGCTGGCCAGCTGCTTTCTATTAATCGCTTCTGTCAGAAGAAAAGGCCTTCCAATGATCTTTCACCTTTGGCCTATACTCAAGCAGCAAAAAGGATGTTGCAGCACATAAAGCTTGTGCCAGAAGGGATCTTCAGCCTAACAAAAAGCATGAATCTGAGGGGTTTTTTGCCATGAGATTCCCCACGGGTCCACTGTGCAAGACTCAGCAATCTTGTCAGCCACACCACATATTAGGTTTCTATATCTAAATAGGGTATTAGTCCTCAGCTACTCTGCCTGTGTTTGTAGTTACCTGACAAGTTAGTTCATGGGATTGACTGCACCCTCAGCAAATTTGCTGACACCACCAAGCTGTGTGGTGGGGTTGTCACACTGGAGGGAAGGGATGCCATCCAGAGGGATCTTGACATGCTTAAGACTTGGGCCTGTGCAAACTTCATGAAGTTCAACAAGGCCAAATGCAAGGTCCTGCACATGGGTCAGGGCAATCCCAGGCACAGCTACAGGTTGGGCAGAGAATGGCTTGAAAGCAGCCCTGAGGAGAAGGACTCGGAGGTGTTGATTGATGAGAAGCTCAACATGAGCCAGCAGTGTGTGCTCACAGCCCAGAAAGCCAACCGTATCCTGGGCTGCATCAAAAGGAGCATGACCAGCAGGTTGAGGGAGGTGATTCTCCTCTTCTACTCTGCTCTCATGAGCCCCCACCTGCTGTACTATGTTCAGCTCTGTGGCTCCCAACATAAGGACAGGGACCTGCTCAAGCAAGTCCAGAGAGGGCCACAAATATACCCAGAGGGCTGGAGCACCTCTCCTATGAAAATAGGCTGAGAGAGGTGGGGTTGTTCAGCCTGGAGAAGAGAAGGCTCCAGGGAGACTTTAAAGCAGCCTTACAGTGCCTAAACAGGAGCTTACAAGAAATCTGGAGAGGGACTTTTTACAAGGGCATGTAGAGATAGGATAAGGAGGAATTGTTTTAAACTGAAAGACGGTAGATTTAGATTAGATATTAGGAAAAAAATCTTCACTATAAGGGTGGTGAGGCACTGGCACAGGTTGCCTGGCAAAGTTGTGGATGCCCCATCCCTGGCAGTGTTCAAGGCCAGGTTGTACAGGGCTTTGAGCAATCTGGTCTAGTGGAAGGTGTCCCTGCCCATGGCAGAGAAGGGGGGGAACTAGATGATCTTAAGATCCCTTCCAACCCTAACCATTCTATGATTTGTGCATATATATGTGGAACATCAAGTGCAAATCAATAGCCATCAGATTATATAGTCTACATTCCCACTAAAAAGCCAAAGTGAAAAATAACACGATTTATGAACCATCCATCAACCACATCAGCTAGTGCAGGTTTGAATTTAACTCAGATGCATTTGGACATGGTATCGACAATGCCCAAGTAGTACCTTGTCTATGGATTTAGCTACTAGTGTAACTCTGTCTTGCAGTCAACTATTCCTGGAATAAAATAAGTTAATTCTGGCATATAAACCCTAGCCTACTCCCAGTCAATGTGCACACCACATTGGTGCTGCTGTAACTTGGTCATGCCATCACACCAGCCTGTCCTTGCTTCAACAATCCCAGTCTGAAGCGTCAAGGCAGCATTTCCACAGGTCTAGGAAAGAAATGGCCTTTCATGTTGCCATCTGAACAGAAGCAGACACCAGCCTTCCGCTAAAGCTCTGCTTTTCAATTACTGCAACCCACAGCTTGGAGAAATAGCCTGATTAAGAGAAAGCTAGAACTATCTAACAGTATTTTATGAAGGCACCATCTCAGAAACAGCCAGAGCCCATTCTAAACCACTCTCCCTCTTCCTCTGCAGTCTCCTCTTGCTTACTTAATGCAGCCTGCAGGAGAGTAAATATTTCTAGGTATTTCCAGCCTCATGATTGATGGCTTGTCATTGTCACATGAGGGGCTGTTACACCCCTTGGTGTTAGCCAGGGTGGTTATTTTTAGTAGGCAGGACAGAAATGGAGGTAGAGCCTTCATGTGAGTACTCTGCAACCCTCTGCTACTCACAGATCGGATCACTTTTTGGCACCTTCATTAAAGCATTCAGCTAATGAACTCTGTTTGCTTTCCTCTTCAGAAACACCGGTATCAGCCAGCAGCTCCCCCTGTAATACCCTAAATTACTGTTTTATCTTGGGGTGTGGGTCAGGAGAGCACACCTTGTAGTCACTCATCAGGGCACTGCTGACTGAGGCGATAGCCCCCTGGTTCGGGTTAGGGAGAGTTAAGAGAACGCAGAGCTTGTTAAAACAGCACTGAGACCTACTGAGAAGCAAAATAAGACCTGCAATCTAGGCCCAGTTTGGGCATCAACTACAGTTTAGTTTGGCTAGAGCCTGATCTGGTGCAAAATAACATTTGTGGTTTTACAGAAGCCGAAGCTAGTGCTTCATGTTTTTATTGCCTTCTCTCCTCATCGCTTTGGCTCTTTTTTCTAGATCAAACTGCCACTTCATGTAAACAATTCAAGTGAGCCTCCGAAGTCCTCTTGGAGCACATGCCACCATATCCCCGCTCCCTCAGGCAGGACCTACTCTCCTTTGCTTTCCACCACAACATGAAGCACAGCTTGTGCTTACCTTGGAGCACAGGAGGATGGGAAGAACAGCACTCACCTTGTTTCTGGCAGAAGAATGCACAAAGTAAGTTTGTGGCGTGCAACAGTTTCTCTGCATGTATAAACAATAGTCATATCAGGTTATTATTCTGTGTTCAGTATTACAAGCCTTCCACAATATTAAAAAAAAAAAAAAACCACCACCAAAACCCCCCAAAAAAACCCCACCCAAAACCAACCCCCCAAGGAATCTTTTAAAAAGTGCTGTTAGAATACAGAAATCTTAAGTTCTTAGTTTTGCCAACCCTTCCCCCCCCCCCCCCCCCAACCCCTAACATCATGAAATAATTTGAATCCAAAAACTTCAGCTCTGTATGGAACCTCTGTGGTGATACTTGTAACAAAGTTACAAAAAACACCAAAATTGCTAGTTACAGTTTTATCAACATGTTCAGTGCTTCCATTCATACACCAGGGAGACTCCAGAGAGACTCCTTAGGGGACACAGTCACCTCCTTAATGTGTTTTGGAATCCCCCCCAAGCTGCATACTCCACTCTCCTTCACAGGATCCATGAAATTAATTGCTTTTCTTTACATTAACTAAAGACCCTTCTTCAGTGCCACAATAAAAATAGCAAACGTTGCCTGCTACTGTCTACTCTTCCTCTCTGCCCCTTTCGTGTTACGGCTATTGCCTCAAATTATAGTAGAACAAAATGGTCCAAGGAGGACAATCTGAAGTCAGTTATAGCCAGATTCTATCACTTAAGAGTGTAGGGCATATAGAGGTGTTTTACCTGTATTTTAACACCAAACTTAAGCCCATCTACATAGATCCTGGGTTATATCTTCATTACAGATAGCAGCAACTGTTTCTATCTCTGGTTGTAGCAGTAACACTGAGAAGTGCAAGTTACTGCTGAAGGGAAAGATTTTTTTTTATTCAAAGTTCACATCTCTAAGCAGTATTGTAACATATTCTTGGATGCAGGCAGCTATTTTCCCTGGAAGCCTTCCCAATCTGTTTTACAACACACAAAGCACATACTTGCTTAAAGTTGCCTAGAACACAACCTACTGCTTCCCAGAACATTAAACCATAGGCCACATAGTCTGCAACTGGTACACTGAACCTTCTTGCTTTTGCTTCCCCCTCTGCCTTGTAATTGTATTTTCCTTTGAGACAGATTGGTATTGACACACCCATTTCTTTTTTGAATCTGGTCTTTAACAACTGATTATTAAAAAAAAAAAAAAGTCACACCAAAGAAGAGCTTCATATTCAGAATTCATCTAAATTATCAGGTGGATCAAGATTTTATAATTCAGAGGAAAGTAAATGAAAAACTTTCTAACAGTTCGGTACATTAAATTTTCCTGGCTCACGCTAATCAGAGAACATTTCAGCTGGATTAAGATCACAAAATTATTTCAAAATTGCCATTCGCAAATACAAACATTCAGCTCCAGGGCACACAGCATACTTGGTATCCTGTTTAAGTTTCTCCATAGGAGTAAGTGTACATTCTTTCACATACCAGATGACTGAAATCTGTGATTGAAAATAACAAGCCTAACACACAAACACATTAGAAGAGTAAGTTTTCAGAAGCTACCTTTACTCTTTCACAGTTTTTCCCAACAGTTTTTATAGACTGTTGATTTACTGTAACACTATTCACCACCAATACCTAGAGACATCAAAGTTACCTCAGCTGATGAGTTTTTGAAAGCCCTCTTGTCATACTTAACTGAGGTCTTACAAGATGGAATGCATTTTCCAACTTCCTAATAACAAAAATATTTAAGTAATTTGCCAAAACAATTTACAAGTGGAAAAAACATCATTGTGCAGCATGCATTTTCATACCAGTAAAACAGAGCTTTGAGGAAAAACAACTCTAAAACCTAGATTACTCAGGTGTACGTCTACAGTCACAATGCTAACAGAGATAGAGAGCCATCATTTTACATATAAAGTAAATCAAACATTTGTCATCTTTCAAATATTTTATTTTAGTACTTTTAAATATGTTTTAATACAACAAAGATATAAAACAATATATTAATTCAATCTGAGTTTAGAATCAAAACAATATTTACTTATTTACAGTAAACTTCCCTAGCATACCTTCTAGCCATTAGGGTAATACTATTTTCTCTGTCAAAACAAAACTGAAGTAACTGTTCAGTGTGAAAAGCCATGTTTCTACATCCCTGTTATCTTAAGTACCACATACTTGCAGTTAGTGGTTTCTTACATTTGACATATTTCTTGTATTTGCAAAACTGAATTGAAAGAGCAAAATTAAATTACACTTATTCTAACTACACAGTCACTGGGCTATTAGGTCAGGTTATTGTGCTCCACATTTATCATCTGAAGTTCTTACACACTTACTACAAATGGTCTTTAAAAATATGCATGTCACTGAATTACATACATAATACTCACTGCAAATTTCTTAAGATACAAATACTAAGTATGCAGGATACTGCTGTATGGGAAGTTCAGTGTTCACAATACTATAGTGTTTGAGGGGTTGTGAGGGTCTTTTTGGTGGTTTTCTTCATATAATAAACAGGACATCAATAGGTTCACTCCAAAGCACTTTTTTTCCCAGAAAAACTGTTTCAATTAGAATAGTGATGATATCAAAGATACATCAGAAATAGTAATCTGTATGATCATCAGTGGTCTATCAATTAACTTTTGACTGATAAAGTCTAAATGCATAAAACAATTCATAGGGTAAAATGATTCACTGCTACGACTTCTGCCAAATATATTTCCATCTTGACAAGACTATGGTTTCTGTAGTTACAGGTCAAGTTTCTATAAAAGTATACTAATTATTTAAAAAAACCCAGAAGAATCAATATTGTCTGTAGATTACTGCAAATTCTTCCCAGTTCTTCAGTAGAAATTACATGGATGAAAAACTATCAGTCATTATAGATTAATTTTGTTATTCTCCCGGTCCATAAAACCTACTTTTTCCCCCCCCAATATATCTGCTATTTCTTCAAATGTGTATTTATTGATTAGGACTCAGCTCCACAATAGTTTTGTCCACTAAATAGTAGCAAACAAGCGTAGCACTATGTAAACGCTGCTCAAAACCCAAGGAGATATCAACTGTTGCAAAAGACTTGTACTGACATCGGAGTTCAACTTTCCCTCTTTCCCTTCAACACTCTTTTTGGCACATGAGACACAGCCATATAGAAAAGAAGATTGCAGGAACCTGTGCTTTTATCCTCACTGAAGGGTTTCAATACTTCTGAATAACTTTATTTAACATACTTGCATCAAAAAATAGCATTTTATTTAATCATTTAACTGACTCTTGCTTCTTAAAGCAGCTACCAAGATTTATTTTGATACCCCCCCCCCTTTTTTTTTTCCGCAGATTTATTTTATCAGAACTCAGTTAAGTAGTAATTTCTTTGAAATTCTACTGGAATGTTTTCCTCTATAGTAGATTGGAGGGGGGAAGACCCAAAAGAAAGTGACATTACCTATTCCCATTACTGTAGAGTATACCCCATACAGCATGCACTTGGCCTCATCCAAGAAAATGCTTAAACTCAAAGGTGGTAACCCTTACTGAAATCAAGTGTATGTAGTGATTGCTTAAAGTTAAGCATATAATTTGCTTCATCACAAGCAATATACTTGCAAGATGCAATTCCTGCTAGTCTTGGACATTTAAATACTTCCAGCTTATCTACATTTCTGTAACAATACTTTGTGTTACCTTGTTTGCCAGAGGATGTGAAGTTAATTAACATATATGGAAGCTTTCTATATCATTATTGAAGAACAGTTGGAGGAACCTTGCTTAAAGATCCTTCCATAAGCTTTTGCCAGTGTAATCACAACTTGTTAAAAACCAGATCTATCAAAGTCTTATTTCTGTATGCAAGTGTAATGTCATAAACCCACTAGTTTTAGGGATCTTTTAGAAAGGAAAAACTAAAGGCAAAAGGTTTAGGAAAGCTTTATGAGAAGCTGTATCATAAGATACAACAAAAAAAAGAAAAAAAGAAAAAGGAGGTGGGAGTGCCTATGTGTCTATCACTTGCAGTATGTGCATACAAATCCCCAAACTGGTAATAATAAGGAAAAGCTTAAGACTATTGTCAAGTCTCAAACATTACTAGATTTGCTAAGCTACCAAAAAAAAAAAAACCACGAAAAAAAGTGATCCTCTCCCTCCTTTTTATATACAGAGTTATTAAGACTTTACTACTTGATTAGATTGTGCACTTCGTAGTACTAGACTAATGTTGTTGGACACTTGTACTTGCTGACATAATGCAATAATTCATTAATTACTCTGAATTCAGATTATGTGTGCACTCCCACAGACCACAGAAAATGACTTTGCACAAAATAGATGCAGCAAGTTAAAGGACAGCAAGAAGACTGGTGCATGAACATAAGGGAGAAAGACAACCCTGAACATATTTGGCATTAAATCCAAGGCCAAATGATGCTGTGCTGCCTTTACTTAAAAGAGCTTGTCAGCAACAGAGAAGCAGCAAGGTTTCTGAAACACTGACTCTTGAAAAAGGAGGTACAGAATTTTAAGCCTGTCAGTTACTTGCAACTTGTTTCCATCTAGTTAACAAAAAGCTTCATTACCAACTTTACAGACTGACCTGTGCTCTTCTGCATGTTAGATCAGATTTTCACATCCTCTATCAATTTCAAGCCTTCCTCTTGCATGTTTATAGAGAGACAAAACGAACTTCCAAAATTGAAGACTGACAATCTTTTAACTCACTTCAATGTTCACAAAACCAGTCTCTGTTTATTACTTATCTTGGATTTAGATATTCAGCATCAAGGGAATCAGCACAGAACAAGAAGCTTCCTTTAAAAACCACTGATAGGTGATGCTGATTTAAAACATGGATTTACTTAACAGAGTTTGAAAAATTAAATTAGAACAAAGAGAGAAATTTTATGCTTTAAGTATATGAACTTCATTAAAAGAAATACTATTGAAATGATAGCTTTACTTTATGTAAACATTGTTACACTGGGCTGTACTTGAAAATTCTCCTGCATGTCTAAGTTAGAAAGTAATTTTTCAGTTTAGACACAGCTATGCCACTGACATAGCTATAGCACTGACATGGTTCTTTCCAGAATCAACAGCATTGCAAGTTTAAGTGCATACCTCTCCACATGTTGTAATTCAGAATAGAATGCTGCACATCCTGAGAACAGATGTTTCCTAGAGTTTAAAAAAAATAGTATTCATAACTGTGTGTGCATTGAAAAGGCAAATATAAATTAATAAATAGAACTCTTCTTATAAAGTCTCAAGAGGAATGTTCAGATCGCCTTTCTGAAATCAGAAAGGTAAGAACAGCAAATGAAAAGTCTTTAAATCTTTCAGAATATTTTCTGATTTTTTTCTTAATTTCCCCAAATTTGGACAGCAAGAGCCATCAGGCTATGGCAGATGGAATAATATAGTATTAAACCTGAAATTTTGCTAAAAAATCGGAATGTTAGAAATATAAAAGCCTGCAGAGTAGTACAACCTATGTGTGCTCAATACCAAGATACTCCAAGATGCACAACTGCTCTGTGGAATAGGAGCTAAATTAGGTTAAAAAAGTAACATAAGACCAAATTAAAAGGTCTACACCATTTTTATGACTTGCACCACTTGCCTGGAAGTTTTCATTTAGCACAAATCTGATTTCAAGTCTTTACAACCAACATTAGTATCGTCCCGTTAAAAATGACTGCATAAGAAATCACAAACTCTGTGACCCTTGCTTACGCATTATAGACTCAAGAGACTGGGTTTGAGGGGTATTTTGTTGTGTTTGGGTTTTTGTGTGTGTGTGTTTTGGGGTTTTTTTTAACAACCAAAACTCAACTGCATATGGTACTTTTAGCTTTCAGTGTGGTAAATGAGCAACTTAAGAACTAGTCTCTTTCCATACTTGTTAGAAGAACATATACTCTGTGTGTTTATATAAATAAGCAAATATACTGTGTATATATATCCAGAGATATTCACCATATTGTTGACACCAGAGTGCTAAAACATACATCAATATGAGCACTATTTCCAATACTCACTATTATTACTTTTCTTGAAAGAGTTACTACATGCATTTTCCCCATCCATTTATGGGACATTAAGATATATGAATATAACTTTCCTTATTTTCCAATGTTAAAGAGCTGCTCCTAAAAAAACATGCACAGGTTTGGGTATAAAGCAATTAAAACCACACAAAAGTTATTTTGTGGCTTTAAAACTCACTAAAGCTAAATTAACTTTACTTTCAGTAGATGTAGCGTTTACTTTAACTCATTTATTTAAACACAAAAGAGAAAACTTCCAAGTGCTAGAATAACCATATAGACACATTGATAGACTAGACTAAATAAGCTCTCATTAAAATAAAACATCATCACTTCATAGCCACAAGGCAGACTTTCATTTTTGGCAACCTCTATGCAGACCGTTTATACTGTTGATTATACTTTAAGACTTGTTATTTAACAGTTAAGAGACCCTTTCAGCAAGGAACTATACTGTTTTCTTCATTATGACACAGTACTCCTCAATCTTTAAGTATAAACAGAGTTTGTTTTGAAAATTACATTTACGACTCTTTTAAAAGAAAGTCTTCATAAAGTTCTAATTTTTTAGTAAGTAAACATAAAGGCTGGCATGTCAGGTAACAGAGATTATTTGGACCTGTAAATAAAAACCCCATTATATTCAGTACAAGCACGTATTTGAGGTTAAAGTTACATAAACATTCACATAGAACCTTACTAAGGGTAACAGTATTCTGGTTTATATTCATGGTTCCTGGATAGCCTTTACCAGTCCCCACTGTTTTCTATTTTAGCAACAAGAAAACAAAATACAGCCCTGTGAAGTGTGGGAACACCATCTCATGGCTAAGAATCAAAGACAAAGGGGAGGAGATCACAGAGTGAAAATTATTACTTTACATTCCCCCCGCCACTAGCCTTGTAGGATCTTGGTCATAACGCTTCATAAAAATCTGAACTGACCTACACACTCTTCAGCCAATCAATCTTTTCAGTATAGTAGGTTTTGAAAAAGGCCAGCAATACTCATTGGGAACAGTACCATTAACATTGCATTCAAAAAAAGAAAACATAGGAAACCAGATCCTTGCTCTCCTACTCTGTTGATACGCTCTAGTATTAGCCAATGTATGGTAATACAAAAAGAGTCTTGTAGTGATGTAAAAGGCAATGAAGACGTCTATAGAATAATGTTCATGTGCAGCCAAAATGAAGAAGATTCCAAAGAGATTCAGGACCCAGGACAAGGTGTGCAAGAAGTTCCAGCTCCTTGGCGTATCTAGAAGAAAACAGAAAACCACTAACCTTCAATGTCTCAAAAATCTGGGTCATTATGAAATCCATGCCTAGATACTTCCAGGTTTTATACAGATTTTTCATCCAAAAATGTGATGAACTTACTGTCTCCATCTGGAAATACTGTTTAAATCTACAGGTGCAATAAAGCCAACAAAAACAATGGTACAACTCGTGTCTTATCACTTCATAAGTTCATTTACAAATACAGCTATTAAGCATTTCTGGATGAACAGAGCATCCTAAAATGGTTTAGGACTACACAAAGCAGAATTCTTTGTTCAACTAACTTCTATTAATGAAAATCATGCCTTTTCTCCATGTAATAAGGGGAAAAATGTTATAAAACACATAACCCTGTTCATGCAGTCCTTCCATCATTAGTGAACTCAAACTAAATATCTTAGCTTGTTACATAACATATCAAATCACACTTTGTATTTACAGAAGAGCACTACTGTTTCATATATTCTCACTCATTACGAGGTTTGGTAGTTCAGCTTTATGGATCTATGGATTATACTAAATGTACAGCCAGGTATTTTTCTCAACAGGGGATCACTGGCAGATACCTAGGGAAGTATCTTCCCTAGTGTTCTCCCATTAGCAAGCTAGAAAGCCTTTCTAATTTTCTTGGCTCACGTGTTCTTTCAAATGTGCCCTATTCATCCCTCCATTAATCTAGGTGCTTTTTCTTTTCTGTCTGTAAGTGAACTGTCACAAACCTGAGAAAGGGCACAGCAATCTGAATTTTTATTTGTTTGCTTAAATGTTACACACTGAACTTTTTGAGGAGGTCAAGCAGCAGATATTCTTAATACTTAAGGACATTAAAGTATTTATATTCTCGCACCCTTGGTTGACAGCAAGCAGCTCATATTCTTAACAGTTAGGGACATTTAAGTACTGACACTCTGTACTTACATTCTGTGACAAAGAAGTTGAGCATTGTCAGGACAACAGTGTGGCCACTGAACATATAATCTCCACACGTATGTACTCCAGTAAGAGTCATGCCAAAGCCACTCCATATTGCAAATGCCCGCTGGAGTTTTGCCCAAACATTGCCATACAACTGAAAGACAGTAATATTAACCTTTACTATGTTCTAACCCCACTTCCCGAGAAGCTGTCCTTAAAGTTAGTTTTACAGCATCATGTCTATTTAATACATTTATCATGCATTTATCATGGGTCTTTCATTAAAATGTAGGTTATCAACCTCCCACTGTGTCCTTGTCAAATTTCCAATATATTCAGCTCAAACTTCTTCTAACTAGAGGTTAGGATGAAACCACAAAATCACATGTTCTAATAAGGGGTTATTAGAAGGGATGAAATAATAAAACGGGTTTGAACCCTTTCCCCCCAAAAAAACCCCATCCATCCAGCAAGACATAGATGCAATTATTCCACTTTCAGCCTTTCTTCATGAAGTCAGTATCTTAAGTGCACGCTCCTCCAATGTAGTCTCTCCAGTTTACACTGTTAAATATTCTGAACACCCCTTCCCGAATAACTATCCCCTCTCCAAAGTGGCAAGTGCTTCTAAGACCCCTAAGGACAATGGCAATTAATGAAGGGGTGTGGAGTGGAACAGGAGAGAAACATCGCTGTTCTTACAAACACAAATCCAACATTATGGTCACAACAATCTTAATCATATAGAAAATAAAAAATAAAAATAAAAAAAGATAATTTATTTAAAGCATTTTAAGTTTTTACCTTTCCAGTACACTGCAAGTGCTGGCCTGGCACAGAAAGTGAGGTAACAAACATTGTAATGCAGCGTAATAAGAATACTGTCCCCATGAGGCTGCACAGCCTTCGCAGAAGTATAGATCTAGGAAAAGTACATAGGAACTGAGTGCAAGAATCCCAATATACTGTATTTTTAAATCAGCAAAGTTATGATAAAAACATTTCCCCACATTCCAAATTAATCCCATACAGTCCCTTGATCACTGCTGCAAGTTTCACAGTAATTTTGTTGTTTAATTTTTATTTTTTTAAAGTAGTACTGTAATGGTTCCACATGACAGGCTGAGACACTGTAGCAAGCTTACAGTCACCAAAAGGTACAGCTCCATTCCTCTGCAGCTACACTTGTTCTAGCTTTGGCATTCATACCTTCTGCTGGCAAAATGATAAAAATCAACAAACTGTAAAAATTTAACTTAAAATCTGCACGCACACAAAAGGGTTTTCTACCCTTCTGTGACAGCAAGCTGCTAGGCTGGCTCAGTCATCCTGTGGAATTTCATTCTCATAGGATTTTCTTATATACAAAATTGTTAAGAGTATGAGAGTATATACTGGCAACTCTCTGAAATACCTATGTTCTGAAGGAAACCACATATAAATCTGGTAGAAAAGTAAATTCAGATTATTCTTTTGTAAGATTCACAAGTGACCATTCTTGATTAACTCCTCTCTACCCCATTTTAACAGAGACATGTTAGAAGCTTGTAAGATTCCTACTGAATGGAAAATCTTAAACAATCATCATAACTTTTAGTTACAGTTCTTTCTCTGAATCAAATTACCAGATATTTTGAATTTTATATACTGTACCTGTGTTTGTGAAGCAGAAGAACCAACAGCCAAATGTAGCAAAGAATTACGCCACATACTTCAGTCATAGCAAAAGCCCATGGTATCCTAGGGACACTAACAAAAACGGATGAAGCAAGAAAGTTAACTTACAATACAAAGGCTTAATTTTTTATTTCTAGTCTCAGTATTGAGAATAAAGGCATACAAAGTTCTAACTACAAAACTAACTCGCATTAATCTGACAAGAGTTTAAACTACAGCCAAAAATTATTTTGTTAGACAGAATGAAGTAGAATTTTACTTAATTTTTAATTATCTCCTTTGTAATAATTCTTTTCAGCAGACATTTAAACATAATTCACTAAGTCAAACAAAATCACTAGTATGCTCTCTTAATTTACATGTGTGATTTACTAAGAGGATGTATTCCTCTACCATTGTTTCCCAACAACCTTTTTCATTCTGACACAAACTTGCATCATGTCAATTATGCAGCTTATACTTGCAAGAATGCCATGTCAACACAATTAATGAAATGCTGCAAAGCCTGAAATCCTAAACACTTGTGATAAAGCAAAATGACACAGAAAAGCATTAGGAAAAATAAAATTTGCTTTCAATGTTAGATTTCAGTGATAATCACTATATGTAAGCCTTTTGGCCTTGCTTGTCAAAAGATTTAATACTTTCTTGCACACACGAGTAACAATTTCCACTCTGCAATTTTACCAAAATACAAATAAACAGATTTCAAGAGAGGCTGCTCCTCATAGCTTTGTGTTCTCCCTGATACAAAGGGGTAGCAAAGCACTGCTCAAATGCTAGCTTTGTAGTAATCTCCTCACATTGTTTTGAAAGCTGCTGTTTTCTGACCTCCCCATCCTCCTGCCCACTGAATACCATGGTAGTGCCCTGTGAACAAAATCCGGTAATGTCATAGCTCACATTCTCTCTCCCCTTGCTGAATTATACCTAAATTTACCGGGGATTCAGCACACCTATTCGAAAGATTAGACTTTTACTGACATCATGAAAACCATTAATAAAAATGGAAATTACTTGCAGGAATAAGGAGATCACAAAAACTCTTAACTAGTTTATCTCGTCTTTTAAAAACTCCCCTAGGCAGTAAGTCCTCTATGGTGCAAGCATACTTCCTCAAAGGGAGCATTTATCCTCTATTCAATCTGTAGCCAATGACTAAATTTCACCTTTGCTACTGTGTCTCTTTGTCGCCTGAAGTGAAATATTTTCTTTAAAAATGAGTGGGTACTGTGTAAGTCACAACACTGTTTTAGTACACAGATACTCTATGGTTAAAAAAGATGCTGGTCTATTCGGTCTACTTCAGAGTCTCCCTAAACCATTTTCAACAAATTGACAGCAGGGAGACAGCAAAAATATACCATCTATGCTATTCCCTTTCAATTCCTTGCTCACTAGCAGATCAAAATATTCCTCCATCAAAAGTTCTTCTGTATCAAGACATGTTAGGCTTCATAGCAGCACCTGGATTTCAGAAAAAGCATATGCCAGATTATTTATGCCAGCTGACCATCACCCTTTCTACTAGAATAAGAGGTTAAACAAATTAATTCCTGTGTCGTTATTAGCTAAAGACATAGAATTAAACAACAGCTCAAATTATTTTCCATTAAGAAGCCTAAATCTCTGCAACTAACCGATGCACATTTCAATCTTAGTAGGAGGGTTTACTATAGTCCAATTACTATGTCTCAGAGGCATCTTCAAGAGCACATGAAACTTTGAGAATGAAAAAAAGACAGTCTATATTTTAACTACCAATTTACTGTTTTGTTTTAAAGGAAAATTTCTTACCTATCTAGAAATATGTCTGGTAGAGGTGGATATGTTTGCATGTCAGGTACTCGCTCGTGTACTATAACCATAACAAATGATGTAAAGCCAAACACTATGAAGACATACACACAGCTTAAAATTGTCTTCCAATACTCTGGGTCCAGTCTTCGTGTAGAGTGTTTGTTTTTTCCATTTGCATATTGATATTGATCACCATTTGAGTCAGTAATTGGTCCATCATAGTCCCGAGGTACTTCACCATTACAAAACCAATCTGTGCCCTGTAGCGAACCAACACTTGGGCTTGTGCCAACATGACTATCACTGTTGTAACCCAGCTCTTCTAGGACATCAATATGTTGCTTCTGTAGTTTGCGTATGGACAACATTAGCCTTTTGATATCCCCCAGGACTTTGATTTCCAAAGGAGGGGATCGTAAATCATACTCAGTAAGTGTCAGCAACGTAATTCCGTCTAGCCTGTGTCTATTGCACAAAACATCTACATATTCACAGAAGCCTTCTTCCTTCAGCCACTTGGCCACGTTCTTGGTAGTCCAGCGTCGAATGCAAAGCTGGCTATTGCCTGCCATCATCCTTCTCTATCCGCCAATAAAATTGACCTGTTACATATTGGAGAAAGAGACAAGACCTGAATGTTTACAAAGATTAACAAAATGCCAATGTATTTTGTGTGATTTTAGATGCTTAATTAGCACAAGGTTTTTTATAAAAGAGCCAGCTGAAAAACAGACGTATAATTCATTAGGTAAGTAATAAAAAAATGCTTGTAAAACATTTTTTATTCAAGCAAAACTACATTAAGATTCTCTCACTTGTTCCTAAACAGAAATTTAAAGCTACCAAAAAGCAGAGTATTTCCTACGTGTACCCCGTCTAATTTTATTCTTTTGTTAAAAAAAATAAATAAAAAAATAAAATTGAGTTTATTAATTGCACCAGGAGATGAAAAACAAAGTTTACTCTGTTTAAATACCAGCTTAATCATTAGTCTTTTCCACTGTTTGCAGTTCATAAACTAAGAAAGTATAGCCATCAACCACATAAAACTAAATTAAAGCTAAAATAATACATTACAGGTCCAATACATTCCACTGTTTTAAAATATATACTGAAGCTTTGCTGGCATGACATTTCCCCCCCAGCCCCTCCCAAGTAAACCTAAGACTAGGTATCTACAATAATATGGACCTGAGGCATCTTAGTTGTATGTTGATGGTGCAGCCATCACATTTATATCTTTGTTTGATCTCAGTAATTCAGATGCTTATTATATTGCAAATACTTTAAAATATTCAGCTTTCAAAACAACATTACTAAAAATGAAGCATTAGCTTTAATTCCAAAGTATCTTCAAAAGTAATGTGGTAATAGATAACACATAAATCCCAGAAAATATGTATTCTCTTCATACAGATTTCTCACTAACTGCTTTCTTGACTCTAGAATATGGTTTGAGGAAGGCAAGACATCTCAGGAACATTTTAGTCACTTGGAGCTGACAAGTCACCAGAACATTCAGAACAACCACCAGAAAAGAATATAACCACAGAAAGTTATGTGGAATACATGAAAAAACTTGGAAAGGCTACCGGTGATGTCACAGTAATAAAAAGCTTATCCAATATTTAAGACCTACAGCAATACAGAATGGATTTGTGCATAATTTATATTTGGTGGTTTATGTACAGGTACCATCCAAGAAACAGCTACCATTTCACAATGGTTCTTTTGTACTCAAAAAAAAGTCCCATTCACTAGCATGCTTCAATCATGCCAAGCAGATCTCAGAAAACAGGACAGTACAATACACTAGTGCCACATACATCAAAGTTTTCAGAATGAAAGGAAGGAAACAGTCTATTTATAATCTATTATTTAGCTTCTGAACATAGGAAACAGGTACTCAAACCCATCATGAATGTTCAACACAGGTATATATCTTTTTCAGGGACACAGCTCTTCCAAAAAGAGGAGCTCTTTCCTTCTCACTTCTCTCTTTAAAGAGGTACTGTACCTCTTATTGTTAGAAGTAGCTCCTACCCTAATTATTGGATGCAACTTTTTCTTCCAGCTTACGTCTAATAGGACCACATACTTATTTATTTCCTATCAGGGAAGATTCAATTTGTCCAATGATATTTCCCAGCAGTGCAAAAGAAATAGTTTAGAAGGAGTGCACAAATCAAACTTGCTCTTAAAAAAGATTTATGGGAGTGCTACTTTTGAAGATATTCTCTCTGGAGTTGATTGTATATCAACGACACGTACTTAACGCATAGTTTTAATTTCTCAAAACTCCATATATGGTCAGTATGTATATAAGCTTTAACACCTTGATTTAAATAGTTGCCAAAACAACCATGAAGCACTACTAGAATCTCTGCATTTACTGCATTTTTCCTTCTCCCTATGAAACAGTATTTTTTCATTTCTATGTTATTTTACTATTTTTGAAAGTCTTGCTCAAAACAACTGTAACAACTACTTTGTTCACACAGCTATTAACAAAAGAAATTATGAAATTTAATTTGTAATTAATGATCAGTTAATTGACCTTTTTTGTACTACATATTTTTACCTTACTCCAGTGTTTTGGTTTAACCCTAGCTGGCAACTAAGTACCACACAGCTGCTCACTCACCCCCATCATCCTGTCCCAGTGGATTGGGGAAGAGAGTCTCAAACCAAACCCATGGGCTGAGATAAGAACAGTTTAATAGTTGAACAACAACAATGAAAAGGGAGATAACAAAAGAAGAGAGAGGTGAATAAAATCCAAGACAGACAAGTGATGCACAATACAGTCACTATCCACCTGCTGACCAATACCCAGCCCATCCCCGAACAGCGACTGGTGGCTCCTGGTCAACTCCACCCAGTTTATATACTGAGGATAATGTTCTATGGTATGGATTACCCCTTAAGCTAATTTGGGTCAGCTGTCCTGGCTGTGCTCCACCCCAGCTTCTTGTGCATCTCCCCAGTGGCAGAGCATCCGAAATCGAAAAGGCCTTGCTTAGGGTCAGCACTACTTAGCAACAATTAATCAGTGTGTTATCACCATTATTCTCACACAAAATCCAAAACATCCAGTAAAACAAGCAAACAAAACTTGAGTTGCTTATCTGGATTTACAGCTTTCCTTACTCAGAAATACAGATTAAATACTGAAGAAGGAAAAAAACAAAAACCAAAAAAAAGTTAATCACAGGGTATTTTGTAACACTAATCATCATCAGTTTTCCTTAATAACAGTAAATTTAGACTCACCAAAAATACACTCAACTTACTGATTTGTAACCAGAGCAAAGGCAGGAAACTCTCCCTAACCTACAAGAATTCTGTCCATTTGTCACAAGTCAAGTAGCCTAATACCAGCCTAATGTTTCTTCATCTGGCACTACAGGAACAAAAATCAAACCTTACCAAATGTGCAACAGAAGTAACCTTACAACACTGAATGAGCATACTCATCAAAGGTCACTACTGAATGGGCTGGATCTGGGAGAACTTTCCCTAGCATTCTTAGCACCTGGAACACAATACAGATCTCTGTGCCAATTGCTCCTATTCATTTTTGAAGCTTAAGAATGCTATGTAACATCTTCAGTACTACCAGCCTGCAACACAAGACTGATGAACACAGCAGATGAGACTAAGTCACCTAGAAAACCATACTCTTCTTCTGAAAGAAAACAACACTGGTAAGTACTTTACCTTCTACATTACTGGTTTTATTGGTGAAACCAGATACTGGATAACATTACTTACTTATGAATAACATGCATGAGTAACAGAGCAAGCACAAACTTAAGCGTCAGAGGGCAAAATATACTTTTTGCCTGACATCAGCAATGTCTGTAGCTAGCTAGTTGATTACTGTGACTTTATACTTAGTCAGCTCATCAGCAGCACCTATCACATGTCCTGTTTCCCTTTTTCCTTTCCCAGCCTTTTAATTAACACCATGAACACAACTGAATATGAACTTAAAGCACGTGTATAAGTATTTTCTTTTCTTTTTTCTTTTTTTTTTTTTTTTTTTTTTTTTTTTTTTTTTAAGAAAAATGTTACCCGTATAAGCCATGAACATTTCCACAATTTGGTCAGGTCATTTTAAGAAGAGATGCTTCTGAGAGGCTGAAAATACCCTAGTTGTTAGCACAGTATTTTTCCTAGAGATATATTTAAATATAGAAAATTGATCTCTCTCAAAATGATGACACATAAACCTATCATGTTTTCCTCTACTGAATTACTGCTGGTCAACCATTAAGTCCCTAACTTTCCTAGCATACAGACTGTGAGTCAGTATATTGAGGTAAAAATGTGGAAAAAAGGAGAGCCAAGGAGAAGTAGCAATACTATCACACTAACATTAGGCTACAAAGAAACAAAACTTGATTACATCAGAACGATAGCTGAAGGGTTAAATAAGATCCTAGTTACTCTGCAGCAGTTAGCGGAATGCTGACTGGATTTGTTTATTCCAGACATGCATGCAAAACTACCAGCACCATCACTGCTTCACCACCTGCCCTCATGGGCCTGGGAGAACCTGTGGCTCTCTCTGCTGACATGCCTCTTGATTTTTCTCCCCACCTCCCAGCTAGGCTCAATTTTCACTATCCTTGAGAGGAATTTTAGGAAGAACACTGGAAAAACTACTAGATTTCAAGTGATTTAATCTACATTTCTTTGCAGAAGGTTTCAAGATGAAGGTGAATATAGGCAATTCCAACTCAGCCCCTCCTTCACTGGGCCCGCTGGGCTAGGAGTACAACATCTCACATTTCAGGGGAAAAGTTCTTCTGTACAAAGGCTGCTCGTTCACAATGTGAACAAGACCCAGATTTGAGCTCCCCAGCACAAAAAAGCCATACACAAAAACAAGCACTGAGCCAGCCTGCAATAGTAAGGCTACTGTCACGTACCAACTTAGTAATGCTGTGCTGGAAGAAGAACATACAGCACTGCCTTGTTATGCATCAAAAGTCTTGGACACCCTGGTGACTTGCATCAGAAGCTAGTCACTTGCTCTTCCTGAAAACTCTGAATTCTCCAGTGCTTATTTCAAGCAAATAGCACCCGAGATTTCATTGCCATATAGTATACAGTGCCTTCATCCTTACCTTCTAAATGCCACCATATATAGTACAGTATCTTGTAAACAGAAAAAAAGAACACTTACAAAAACATGATTTTTCAAGTGGTTTTAATACAATAGCTACCATGCTATATTAAACTGATCCAACACAGCACAATGCCCACCATGAGCCCAAAAAATTGGCTAAGTATTTCCCTGAAGCAAGCATAGAGTAATTTCAAATGCAGAGAGATTTCTGCAAAACTTGCATTGTTTTAGTGACTTTGCTGTCGATTTGTTTCAGTAACATTTCTAGTAAGCAAGATTATCAGCAGTATTTTATCTGTACCCAAGTGTCTTAATGCTATTTATGAAAGTAAGATAAGAAATGTCATATAGTAACACTCATTTAGTTTATTGTATGTCTTAAGTTTTAAACCATCAAGGAAAACGTGCTCTTCAAGAATCATTTACTGAAGTGCTGCATTGTGGAAAATATAGAACCGATACTGTAAAAATCAAAGACTAACTCCATATACTTGGAAGAGCCCTTCTGTTGGAACGCCTCCATGCAAAACCGACAGCAGCTACAACAGAAAGTCCTGAAAGCTAAAAATATTTGTCTTAAGAACCTCTAAGTGCAGTTACATATTGCAGCAAGCTAACCGCTCCCTGGCTTTTACACCTCATTAAACCAAATGAGTTGTACTACACTCAAGTGAACACTTAGAGCAGCTCAACTCCTGATCTACTAACCAGCTAACAAAACATTTTTTTATCCTACAACCATAATTCAAGACACACTCAAGTGATTTTTAAACAACTGATCAAGTACTCCAACCACTTCTCTTAGGATATAATTCACAGTATTTCATTAATATTTGTACAAGACCTTGAACATTTCACACGCTAAATGTCAAGTGTCAAGTATTTGTTCCTCCGACTTCAAGAAATAGTATATCCATCTCCTAACAGAATGCCTGCTGCTCTTTATCCTTATACAGCTTAGTAGTAAAACAATTCAGGTTTGCTTTTCCCCTTTTATTTCTTTCTTTTCTTCCCATACCCTCATCTTAGGATGGTAACTGGGAGGACATGAACAAACTCTCCATTAACAGTATCTGAAGTGAAACTGTGTTTGTTCTTGATCTCCACGATCATTCACAACCTGATCTTTCTAGTCTAGTGAAAAATCCAGAAGCCTTCCTCATTTTAGAGGTATTAAAATAAATTAGAAATAAAAAAGTTTTAAAGGTTATGTGATTATCAAATCAACATTTATAAAGTAGTATGGTTTATAGACCTCAACCAGCTCAACAGGCTGCAAAACTGAGCTCTGTACAAAGCAAACTGATAGTATAGAGCCTGAAAAGATTGCAGCTCCTAGGCTAACCTGTGTTTTTAATTCCATGCTATGGGGAAAAAAAAAAAAAAGAGATGCCAACCAGCCATCAAAAAGATCGTACAGAACAGCAAACAAGATAATTCAAATTTCTTGCTCTTTACAAATATACAGAATGTTTCCTTCATATCTAAGTAGCACTTTCGCAACAAAAAACTTATGAAACTTCCCAAAGAATTTCCTTCCACTGGGTATAAAAATCACTCCATCCCAATCCTGTGAGTTAATTCCACCTTCTTTTTCTATCACAGAGAGCCAAAGGAGAAACAAGACCAGAGGCATTTCCTTATCTCTGATACCCGGCAAGAGGCATCCCCAACCACACCTGAGGGGCATTTAAATGCCAGGGAATGTCTCACTGAGCTCTTGCCACTCCAGAACACAGCATGATCAGCTGCTCTGTGGAGGTGGTACAGACACCATGTCCAGCTGCACAAGGGAGCTCTTTGGAAATGAAGCATACTTAGCACAAGTGGAATCTTCCATCAAGTCACAGAACGGTCACCTTACAACACAGAACATGTGTTGGGTTTTTATAACACAAATTTTGCAAACTGAAGTATCAAATACAAAACCATGAGACCACTTCAATTACAAACCAATACATACATGAACAGTAAACCTGCCTCTCCTTTGCCCCTTCTTCCATTAACTTACAGAGCTGAAAAACCCTGCCCTATTTTTCAAAAACAGCAATTGGGAATCATTAAAGGAATCATTAAGTCCAAGAAGCCACCTAAGATATTAGTGATGTAGATTTGAGACAGTGAGCAGATAACAGTTCCTGCAGAGTTTCAACTTTCTGAACACACTCAGGCCTTAAACTCACACAAAATCTGTCCCACACAGGCACACTCCTCCATTTAATCCCAAATCTTGAAGAGCATGCATGCGAACAGGGTAACAGCACTTTGCTTTGTAATTATCAAATCCTACATGCTCAGAAACTTTTTTACTCAGAACTAAATATTCTGCTCTCAGGAAACGCACCAATTTTATACCATTGGCAGAGAAATTCAGACAGCTGAATATCAGTTTCGACCTGGTACAACTGTTTAGTTATCTAACTGTAAGACCGGCACAAAGCATCACTCCCAGGGAGGAGTTGTTTCCTGCGCAGGCTGACACAGGAATGAGAAACCAGACGATTTCCCTCTTTTCCCAGGCCCGCGCAGTAGCAGCACGCCCCGACCCACCTGGTGTGTGACCCACTCGCGGATCCTGCCGCCTCCCCGACACGTACGTACGCTCACGCCCTGTCTCCTAGCGAGGCTTTCTCCTTGTTCATCATCGTTGAAGTAGAGAATACACAAAGTTCAGAATGACATCGACCCAACCAGGCACAAGGACTAAACCGCTTCATCCCCTCCACAGCAGACGAAGTAACTTAAGCGAGAAACACGCACGATTTTCAGTGTCTGAGCAGACTGGTTTCCTCAAAAGGCAGCGTCGAAAGCTCAGGGCTGCGCGGCCGACAGCCTGTCTGCCCACCCAGATCGCAGGGTGGCGATGGCACCTCTATGCTGGAGAGGATTTTAGTGACAACGGATAATTCAAGAGGCTTTCCCCCCGCTCCTGCGGCAAACGCAGCTGCTCTCCCACAACACAGCAACTGGACCGGTGCAGCCCTTCCCCTCACGGGACTCGCGGAACCCGCCCGCAGCCCGCACATGCCGGCCCCGCCGCAGCGGAGGCAGCCCGCGGACCGAGCCGCTCAGCAGCGGGCTCCCTCCCAAGACCAGGGCGGCCCCGGCGCTCCGCTGCGGGGTAGCGCACGACCCCCGCGGGGCACAGAGGAGGGGAGCGGCCCACCCCGCACGGACCCCAGCTCACCTGCCGCCGCGGCAACCGTAGCAGCGCTAAGTGGCGGTGCCGCAGCGCCCGGCCCCGGAGCGGCGGCAGCGGCGGGTCCTGCGCGCCCTCCTTCGCTCCGGCGGCGGCGGCGGCCACCGCCACCACCCCATCACCCGTCCGGAAGTGGCGGCTGGCAGCACCAGCGCCCCCCGCAAGGCGGAAGGGGCGGGTACGGGGCGGGCAGCTTCCGGAAGGGGCCGCTGCCGTTCCGTCAGTGAAGTGATTGTTCCGTGTGAGCACAATGACAGCTCCTTCGAGCTGTGTAAGACATCCAGCGTCTGTAGGTGGTTGGCAACACAGGTGTTAGAAGTCATAAGAGTAACTGACTCGTAATCCCCACACAGACCGGCTGAAGGGAGAATTACGGAATTACCACAGAATGGTTTGGGTTGGAAGAGACCTTAAAGATCATCCAGTTCCAATCCCCTGCCATGGGCAGGGACACCATCCATTAGACCAGGTTTCTCAAAGCCCCGTCCAACCTGGCCTTAAACACTTCAGGGATGGGGCAGCCACAGCTGCTCTGGGCAGCCTGTTCCAGTGCCTCACTACCCTCACAGGGAAGAACTTCTTCCCTATACATAATCTACATCTAACCTCTTCCAGTTTAAAGCCATTCCCCCTTGTCCTGTCACTACAGGCCCTTGTAAAAAGTCCCTCTCTCAATCCCTTTTAGTCCCCTTTAGGTATTGGAAGACTGTTACAAGGTCTCCCTGGAGCCTTCTCCAGACTGAACAACCCCAGCTCTCTCAGCCTGTCTTCAGAGGAGAGGAAGCAGGGGTATCTTGCTTTTCTAACCAAAGAAGAACAGAACATGCTTAAACCAGGTTAAAGGTATAAAACTGTACTCCCGGAAGAGACTGTATTTTATTCCGTCATGATCTTTCTGCCCGTCATTGGGAATTACCTTAGTACAGCCTGGATGTGAGAAAGAGATGGAGGTTTCTAACCACACCAAATACGATTTTTCACTGATTTTTTATGAGATGAATTAACACATAGAATGATCATGACATAATTTAAAAACCCAGGAGTAGTAATGAAAATGTCCCCCTTCTTCATCAAAGACATTTGTCAAGACAAAATAGCAGGGAAAACTTACAGGACCCTCATCCTGTCAATTTTCTCATCAAGCAATCACTACAAAATGTTTCTTTCCTCTTCAGATGAACCATTTTTGGCACCATTATTCTTTTCTGATGTCTGTAGAAAAAATAAATAAGAACTGGCAGCTGTCTGGCAGCACTCAGTCATTTATCCAAGATGATATAAAGCACAGATGTGAACAGCACAGGTGACTTATGAAAGCTTCAAGTAAGTACTGTAACATCAGGAGCTCTGTAACCTATAAATAATACAAATGAAGAGGATAGAATGAGACAGACAAATTAGAAACAGATGACTCCAGAAACAAATTTACTTTATATATCAAGTGGCCATGGTAGCAGCCAGCCTTTTGCAGCGGTCTAAAGATTGTTCAGAATTTGCTTTGTTGATGATGTAAGTGCTAGGAGGTCCAAGACAAGTCTAAGTTGTAGCATCAGTTGAAGTAAAAAGCAGGTGCCAGCATAGCTCCATTGAGTTAATGACAGTAGCCTTTTCAGAGAAGTGGGGCTTGTGCTCTTTCTTCACAGAGGGGAAAAAAAGGATCTTTTGCAAAGCTTACATGTGAAACAAGGAAATCTTGCACTTCAAAATGCTTCAAAGCTGCTCAAGTTGTCAAGTCATCGAGCAATCTAATGCAAATGCCCATGGTTGTACAGTCTCAGTTGTAATGGGCTATTATATTTTAAATAGATCAAATATTGGTTATTCAGAACAGAAACAAGCTGTAATAACTGCTGCTCATTGCCACATGTCCTGATACTGGTTCAAAGATGATTATCTCTAAGCAATTTGTTCCATACTGCTTTTGGATTTTTTCCCACCAAATGATGTGTAGTTCCCAAATGAGTTGCTGAAGTCAGAGGGAATGTTCCACTTTCTTTACCAGCTTAGCACCCCCTGCAAACAATGTAGGAATTAAGTGCAGTTTCAGTCCTTGCAATGTTCCCCTTCTTTCCCTTTACATGCACTGGATGAAAAGCTGACAAGTCTGAATTCATCAGTGACAAACCATAGAACACATATGTATGAATCTGAAAAAAACCCCCGTACAAAGCAAAATATCAAATGGACCTTGTCTTCCTGTTAATAATGGACCTGATAATAAAGTTGAAAGTTGAGGTGATTTTGCTTACTTCAGGTCCACATATTGATATTAAAAATAACTAGCAGTTTTCTGACAAGGAAGACAAATTTACAGGAGAGCAAGGCTTGTAGCTAAACGAGAGTTTGTGTTTCTCTACTACACGCATTCTTCGCTTTTTCTGACGTGAATTTTTCTTCACCAGCTGCCAGTCAAACACAACTTTTTGCACACTTCCAAGTGCCAAATCAGTATAATTTACAATACATTGCCACATTTGCTTGTATCTGAAAAACGGGTTTAAGCTAAAAATGTAAAAATAAGCAAAACCTGAAATCAAAAATTGCTGCAAAAATAGCTGTAGCAGGCTGCAGAGCTGTCTCATCACTCAACAGGTCACCGTGTCAGGGCCTTAAGCAGAGACCTGGAGCTAACTCACCTTTGGGGATCTCATTGTTAGCCTTTTGAGGAGGTGCCAGGAAAGTGCTGCTTTGTTCAGAGTCCTATGGCTTTGTAGTGTGTTTGTTTTTTAAAAAAAAACACCTATAAACATGCACTAGAATCCACCAGCTCACCAGATTGCCAGAAGGAAGCAGAAATGAAAGCAAAAGTTTCCTTATCCTGTTTGCCTACACTGTTTATAGCAAGACCAGAAATCCACTCATGAACAACTTCCCAAATTCAGTCTCCAGATTTTAGAAGTTCAGGTTGGAAAATGAGCTGTATTTATATATGCATGTGAACCCATGACTATATGAAGTTTACCGACCCTAAGGTATTTTATATCAGCAACAGATTTCCATGCAGCAAACCCCTGGCCAAGAGCTGCATCCACAGTAAAAGCAGAGCAGACTTATGCAGCCTGGCCATGTGTCCCTGGAGAGAGCCCTGTGCCTGGCTGTGGAGCTGCTGGGCTGGTTTGCAGCAGCGATTTGGCAACCTCAGCACTGGAGGAAGCCTCGACGGTCAGTTTCTATCTGAAGCTATCACTGCTAATGGCATTTTTCCACTCTGTCTAGTTTCATCACCGAACACATGTTTGGAAAATGACCAAAATTAGCTTGCACAGAAAAGTGATAAAGAGCACAATTTAAAACTCGTAACTCTTAAATGAAAGTAGACATGTAATAGCTGCTTAGCCACTGCACTTCAAAGCCAAAAACTACTTCTTCTTGCTAACATTTGATGTTCTTTAACAGGGTGAATTATCTAAATAGTTTGTGCTTTATTTAACAGAAATTTCCAGTAAACCTCATTCCATCACTCTGAGTTATGTCACTTCATGCCGTGTGACATAAAGGCATTGATATAAGTTTGACAGGCAGTGGCAATGCTGACATGTCAGTCTGAGAATTTATGACAAATTATATGCTACAGATATTTTTAAAACTACTGTGGATTGCCAAGAAAAAAAAGTCTTTAAAATGTGTAATTACACTGGGTATATCTTTAGATTGAAAACAATATATTCACTTCACATAGTTACATTGAGGCAGTGTTCAGGCTGACACTTATTAAAAAAAAAAAAAGAAAGGAAATTTATATGGAAATTTCCCAACTACCTCCAGTGATATATTATATAGCAAAGGAAAATGAGATGTGTCGATGTAATACTTTCATTATTTTTTTTAACATTATGTCATTAAGTAGTACTGTTAGCATTTAGTAAGTTGAAATAATCAATCTCAAATCTCAAGACAGGAAAGAAAGGCCCCACCTGAATGGAGAATGACTTGCTTATGAAAATTCTATTCCAGCAAAGACTACAACATTGCGGGGCGGGGCGTGAGGGGAGGAGGGGGAATCTGTCACAAGAAGCAGTAATAGATCTATAGCATGCTTTTTTCTTTTTCTGGGTTTTGGGCTTTTTTTTTGTAATCTCAGTTTTGTACAAATCAGGTCCTGCCTTATAATTTCTTTGTAATCCCTGTACTTCAGTTAAAGCATGTTTAGATTAGTAGTCATGTGTGAGCTTTCAAGCATCTATTTTATCTTCAAATTTCTTACTCCCATAATGGAAGAAAAAGAGACTGAATGCCTAAGAACTAATCAAATTAGTGAAACATAATAATTTCTTCAAGGCAGAAGATTCACTTATTAGGGGGAAAAAAGGAAGGGGAAAAAAAAATAAACTCTGTGTGCTAGCAGGACAAAATTGTTCTATACATTAATAATACATTAATGTTGTAAACCACCAGAAAATTCTGTCTCACTTAATATTGTCCTAAATGTACCAGAATTCTATTAGTTCAATTCTCCTTCAATAGCTAACCGTCCCAAAAATCAAATCCTGAAAACAGGCTCATGAGTGAAATGAGTAGATCTTTCGCAGTTGGAGATAACTGTGTCTATAGAATCACAGCTAGCTGAACTTCATGCTGTAGCGTTTTCACTCTAAAAGCTTTCTTCTTTCAGGGTATGTGAAAGGAGTTTGATTTTGGCCCAGTTTTCACTAGAGAGATGGAGAGGTGTCACAGGAGTGGCATCAGTTCATACTGGTAGCAGTATTTTCAATAGAAGGGCCTCCATGAATGTCTTATTTTTGGCTGCTGAACATTTTTCTGGTAATGCCATGCTGCATGCTACTAGAGCACTCCATGGCAATTTACACTGTTGCCACCTGATACATTATTATCCAGGGAATGTTTGCAGTAGATTATTGCACCAAGTTCTACCTACAGAGTAATCACAAAGGCGTAGTCCGATTAGAAGGATGCCTTATGTTGGGTGTTCTGAAATTAATTTCAGCTGAAACAGGAGCTGGTTTACGATCATACGTAATTGCACACACGTTTGGCTTATTGCTGCCCACCATTCCTCCAGTCAGGAGAACGTCCAAACTCTCAGAATCTCAAAAAGTCCGTCCTGCACAGAAAGGTAATTCTGCCTCTGTTGAGTGTGACCAGATATCAGTTTGTTGCTTTTTACATCCACCTTTAGCAGCTTTAAAAGGGCCGGGAAAGAAACAAAGCTATAGAGAGCCAAATCCATCTGGACAAAAAAACTACAGCTGGAAGGACTCTCCTGCCAACTTTGAGGACAAAGCTAAGTTCATGCTTTTCATAGTTTTTTAGCATTTGCATTCAGGCTACTTTTATACAAACTAAAATACCACAATTCTTCAGAAGGAGAATTGTGGCCTTTTCCTGAATGTTGACACAAGGACACTGTAAGGCAAGGACAAGATAAGGCACTGTGGGAGCAAGGAGATGATGGAACAAAGCCTTCAGCTTCACTTAGGGGAGTTAGCACTTCTGCTGAGAAGGCTCTCCAGCTTCCTGGGAGTTTCATATCAAGGCACATCTCCGTAGCAGAGAACCTGACTGTCCTGGATCGACCCACAGACCTGGTGGCTAAATCCTGTGCAAAGACATGGAAGGAGAGGTATGCTCTGAGACATCCAAGCCCAGTGCTGCAGACAGAATGGCAGGCAGGAGAGAACATGGAGCAGGAAGAGATGATCTTGTTCTCTCTAGCGAAGTTACATCCTGTGGGTTAGTACGTAAAGGAGCTGGTCTGAAAGCCACATCTCTGCTTCCCGTCTGTTACAAAGGCAACTCCTGGCAAAAAGAGAAAAATCAGTAACACAGCTTTACCAGTCATGTTTGCAGACCATGAAGTGCTTAGAAGTTGCTAGGTGTGGAAGGCCAGGGCTTTGAAGGTGTATTTCATACAAACGTTGGAGGCACACAGGGGTTGGAGATCACTCTTTTGGCGTTCACACTTTTCTGCTCTACAGCTTTCATGCCACAGTTTTCATGAACTCTGAATTCTTAGTCAGTGTGTTTGGGGTAGAGGCCAATAAAACTTTTACAGCTGAAAAGGGCCAAACTTAAACATGAGTGTCAGCTTTCTGACAGAACTTGATTAGCAATAAAGGGCTGGACTTGCATTAAAATAAAACAAAACCTGCTTGTAAAGCCTCACCTTGAGCCTCCACCCAGAAACCTGGGAAAAGTAAACCAAGTTAAACAGCTTCACCTGCTCAGTCAGTTAAATTTCCTCAGTCATAAGCACAAATCAATCAGCTTAAAAAGCACTAGTTTAACAAATGAAAAAAGAAAAAAGGAAAAACAGAAAAACAATGTGACATATTAAGGACATATATGTAGTGCTTGAAGTATAACTTTAACCATTTTTGCAGTGGTCTCCTCTGCTGGATCTGGCCAGCTGCTTGCCTCAGTCACAGCAGGGCCTGCCCCACTGCCCCCTCTAGATAAGCACTGCAGCACCATTGCTTGTAATTTCTCTTATTTCACCTTTTAGGCCAGAACATACATGGCAGTGGGAGCTAACAGTCTTCGTATACAGGAGGCTGTTCAACAGTTTCTTCTCTAAATCCCCAGAATTCTAGCAATTTCTGCTTTGTGACAGACTCTAAAGAAAGTCACTTTTTTATTTCCTCTCTTCTTGCATATAACTTTTGCCTTCTGATGCTGGAAACTATTGCCTTGATCTCTCACCCCAGGTACTCCTAAGCATAGTTAATTAGTCCAGACTTTAATACACGGTTTCAAGCAGCTTTCCACAATATGTGTTTTGTTAAAATAAAATAAAGCAAATCATCACTCCATCTTAGTAAATCAGTGCATGTGGAATAAAGGTGGCTCACATCTGACCAAGGGTTCTTTCCATTTACTGCCTTTTTTTCTACAGGGGATAGTATCAGCAGCAAGTTTCTTCTCTTGCGTCACCTTCTCTTCTGCACTGCTTTGGTAGAGGAACCATGATTTGTCAGCATGTCAGCCACCAGACTTACAAAGGAAGAGCATCAGCATTTCATGTGCTTCACCCTGTAGCTCCATCACTGACAGTTTTGCAGCCCCCTGCCAGGAATCACACATCCTGCAGACCAGAAGCACAGGCACTTGAAAGAGCCCACTAGTATTACAGTTTGATATGATGGGTCTCCAACCTGAGGCTCACCAGACCGTCTTATACAAGCTAACTCAGTGGCTCACAAATTTCACCTGACAACCATTATGCTCACCTCCTTTGTTCTCTTTTCAACAGAGGGAGGTATCATAAAATACATGGCAGATGTATTGTATTTATACAGTGATGAAAGTAGTGACTGCAATAGAAAAGATTAAACGTATAATGTACATTTAGGCTCAGATAATTTTACTTGATGAAAAAACAGTACCTTCAAGAAATACATTTCTCTAGATTACTGGTGATAGGCAAGATTTCATCATCCACTTGGTGTTTAAGCTCCTGGTGACCATGTCGGTAGGACCCACTGGTGCATTTCAGACCCTTTCACAGCTAGTAAGCTTTTAAGCACCTCAAAATAAATGACAGTTGTTACTGGGAGAGAGTTGCCACTCTTTCTGCACTGGACAGGTTTCTGATTTTCCTTTATCAGGCCTTTAATTGCTTGTGATGAACATCCAGATCTCACTGACTGCTGCTGCTGGGTGTCCTGTGGGAAGGGGGCTGCTGCCACATGTGGCTGACACCCCCAGCACTGAGGCTGCTGTGCAGCAGAGCAGTGTGGCTCTGGGGACAAGCCCTGTGGAGCAGACTGGAACCAGTAAGGACCCAGTAATGCCCAGTTTGGTACATGCATCTGTTTCAACTGGCTGTGCCCGTTAGGGCAATGCACAGGCGAGTGGCCAGCCCTGGGGAGGGGGCTCAGGGGATGCCACAGTGCAGGGGCAGTGTGACTCTGCAGCAGGAGCTGCTGCCCAGCACCTGGCTCAGCCCATCTCCCAGCTTGCCCCGTGACTGTCCCGGGGGCTGGCAGCACTCCAGCACACAGCGCCGTGCCTCTGGCTGGTGGGAGCGGGATCTCTCCCTGGCTCTCAGCATGTCTGGGGTGGAGGTGCTGGGCTCCCAGGAACCCGAAGGCGCTGGGACATGCACAGAGGACGTCCCCTCCATTAAGGAAATTGAGCAGCTCCTGAGCACTGGGCGGCCCTCTTGCAACCATGTTGATGAAGTGTGGCCTAATCTCTTCTTAGGAGACCTGTAAGTACAGCTTTACCGACATACCTCCGCCATACATTCTGCCTGTTAGTATGCCTCATCAGTGCAGCTTTAGGCAGCTCATAGTTTTGCTAATTGCTGTCATTTACACAAGCAGACAGCACAGTTTCTCAGAAAAAATTATGACTAAGCTGGTACTTTCTTCTTGGTTAGCCCTTAGAAACAACGCACGAGCCAATGCTCCACCAAATGGCTTGGGAGATGCAATCGCAGCGCTTTCTGCTCCGTGATTATCTCTGCACCCATGTCAATTTGTCTTTATCTTTTCCTTAGAGTAACAGCTCACAACAGATTTGTTCTATGGAAGATGGGTGTGACCCATGTTCTGAATGCTGCCCACGGCACAGCATACAGCCACGGAGGCCAGGACTTCTATGGAGCGACCATTGATTATTATGGTGTACCAGCCCATGACCTCTCAAGCTTTGATATAAGCCAGTTCTTTTTCTCTGCGGCGCAATTTATCCATAACGCCTTGAACACACCAGGAGGTATGCAATTATTGTTGGTCACATTTTCATGTGAGTTGGCAGCCTCTATTAACAGGTCAGCTCCACGAGCTCAGTGGTGGACAAGTCACTACATGGTCTCCTGCCAGCTGCTGATCACCTGCACGTTGGGTGGCAGGAGGAGGGAGTGCTGGCTACACGGATGTAGCTCTAGCTAGGTTCCAAAAAGCTAATGTGAGAAAAAGGATGAACAGTGTACTAAAGAGACTGGGGCAGGGGGGAGAGGAGGTAGAGTAGAGAGAAAAATGTCTGGAAGGAAAGGCTGGTTCAAAAAGGGAGAAGCAAAAACATGCATGTTGTAGATGCCCCATCCCTGGAAGTGTTCAAGGCAAAGGTGGATGGGACTTTAAGCAACCTGGTCTAGTGGAAGGTGTCCCTGCCCATGGCAGGGGAGTTGGAACTAGATGATCTTTAATGTCCATTCCAACCCAAACCATTCTATGGTTCTATGCATTTAAAATGGACACCCTCTTTTAAGACCCTCATATGGCAACTGTATTTGCAAGAACAAATGAATAAAGAGACAGAAGTCCTGATTTTTACAGCCACCAACCATATGAAAGGCTCATATAGTGCAGGTGAGCTTCTTGAGTGATCAGGGCCTGCAGGGCTGTGCCCCCAAGGAGATTTACCTTTTATAGTGTGTTGCACAACAGACTGAGCTTCTTGGCACTGGTGCAATAAAATACTAATTAACCTGTGTTACATAAAAGAGCATTTCTTAGCATAAGCAAACTGGTATTAATGGAGCTGTCTCAGTCTGTATCACAAGTTCTGCCTTCAAAAGAAAATTACAGTGGCAGCTGGTTGCCTTATTATGCACTGGTACTAGGCCAGTCGTTTTTTTTGGTGGCTAATGTGGTAGTGTCATCCTTTCAGGCCAGATTTTAGCATTCTTCTTCACCTAAGTAAGCCCCTGTGAAACCAATGGGTCTGATTTTCATCTTGTTCACAACAGAACAACTTATTACTTCAACAGGATTTTATTTGTTTACCAGTGTTTCTGAGATCAGGCTGGAATCTCATGGCACTTCTCATGCAACTGAGTGTAACAATTGCAAATTAGACTTAATTGTTAGCGTTCATGTGATCTATCAGAAGGGTAAGAAATATATGACGTTTGCGGTGTTACTCTGACCAAGCTGGAGAAGGCAGAAGAGGTTTGCTTTCCCTTTAAATTGAACTTCATACACTATACTGCTTCTCTTCTATGGTTATATATAGATATATTTTATTTTTTTCTTAACTAGCTAAAATTTTGGTCCATTGTGCAGTTGGAGTAAGCAGGTCAGCTTCCCTAGTCCTAGCATACCTCATGATAAATCACCACCTCCCATTGGTTGAAGCCATCAAAACAGTGAAAGAACATCGATGGATTTCACCCAATCGTGGCTTTCTGAAACACCTGCGAAATCTGGATGTTCAGCTACGGCAAAAGAAGGACTGTTGAAAGGGCAAAACCATTTACATTCACTTATCTGAATTTCAGCCTTCATAGCATACAGCTTCCAATGCTCGATGCATGTTGAAAAAATGAAGAAAATTATGCATCAAAGAAAAAAGTCAATGGAACTGTAAATGGATTAATTCTGATATCTCAGTTTCTCCAAGACCAGAACAGCCAAAATCAGCACCGTAAGCACTGTGTGCTGTAAAGCCTAGCATAGTGCTACCAGATGACTCTACTAGAGTGGTTAAGATGGACAGAGTTTGTTCCTGGTTTGTGTTAATGCCGGAGGCAAGTTCAATAATTGTCTGTAGCTGTACAGTATGCTTGCATGCCCTTTACTTTGGAGTGTAACATAACCAGTTTCCTTGGTTTGGTTACAGTTCTCATGTGCATGTTCTCATAAGAAAAGCTTTCTGTGTTTCAAGCCTAGTAATGTGGTGAGGACAATTTCTTAAAAGCACAGGCATTGCTACAGAAACATTCCTCTTTCACTGGTCTGCTAAATACTACAGACCTACTACAGAAAGCTGGGACAGCCTGAAGACCCACACCAGCAAAATAAACTTCTGTGCAGCTCTCTCTGCAGTCTCTGGGTCAGCAAACCTACAAACCTTTCTTGCGTAAATATGTTTTCAGCAAGATAATGTATATCAATGCAGTATATTAAGGACATAAAAAAAAAAAAAGATGTCAGATCTTCAAAGCGTTTTGTAAGCTCATTAGTTCACTCTCCCTCCATATTATCCCAAATCAGTTCTGTGTAAGTGGCTTTGAATCATCCCTGATTTAACATCAGGTAGGAACTTCGCTTACGTCAATGGCTAGGCTTAATTGATACAAATTAGTTCTAAGCAGTTTTGAGGATGTCACTTTTCCTGTAACCAGTTAATTGGTACTTAAACCAATGTGATACTTCATGCAGCAACAGCTGTATTTGAAATTCATGCTACTACTCTGCCTGAAAATTAGCTTGTTACCTTGTGATGAACCATGAAGTGATAATCAAATCTATTTTTGCACTTTGCTACTGGTTTGATTTCTTGATTAGCTGACCTTATAAGCCTTCCCCGCCAGATTAAATAAATACATTTATACTTGTTTGCATTTGAAGCATCAGTTCTGACCATTTTCCCCTCTGCTGAGAGAGACTTGCAAGGTTCTTAGAAAACTTAAATAGTGGTAACTTGTGAGTTAAAACTCCCTTCCCAGACCGCCTATCCTCCTTAATTCTTGGAGAGGTTATAACATGAATACTGGTACTGCTTAGCACATATGGGAATGTAGAGATCCTTCCCTATTTCGGTGTACACGAATGTTTTGCAAAATATGCAGATTTAAGATCCTCTCAGAGGTCTATTTGATGGTCCAGATTTTCCAAGATGTTGCCAAAGAGAGAATGAGAGAAAGAGAAGACATTGTCATGTAAAAAGATCAAATACAAAATCACATTTAAAGCCCAACAGTGCTAAGACAATCTTTATACCTCACAAAGCAGCAGAGTGGTGGAGGAGGAGCTGGGTTTGCTTTGAAGTTCTCCATTAGAATTAATAAGGATTTATATGAGTTAATATTTCATTATAATTTATACTTCATTCATGTTACAGTAGGTTTTAGTCTGGAAACCTTTTCAAGACATGGCATTGAAAAATCTGAAATTCACATGAGTGAAATAATGCATTTTAATGGCTTTAGGCTGGGCAAAATTAGACACATGTGAGCAAGATTAATGGACACCCCCCCCAGCAGGATAATGCTTTGCATGCCCCTGAACATCTGTCCCACAAAGCCACAGCTGTGAAAGCTGCTCCTGTTGTAAATTAGTACCTGCTCTCAGACATACTGCTCATCCTGGGAGAGTGCTGTTTCATCAGGGGTAGAGAAGAGTACAAACCTAAGCTGAGTCAGTATAGCATCTATGCCACCAATGACATGGTAGTGATCTTGTACAGCAAGGCTTACGTATCCCAGTGGAGGGAATGAATTAGTTGAAAACTCTTTTCAAGGGCACTGGCAAATCACAGAAGTGTTCTTTTATCTGTGCAGTTAGTATTGGCTGTATTTCCTGCCTGGCTGTATTTTGCTCCCTTCCTTATATACAGTTTAAATTTGGCTCCAGGTCCGCTCAGGTAAAAAGATTGTAGTTAACATAAGCAAAAGGTCTGCTCAGGAAAATATTCCAGTCAACATAAGCAAGAGTAGTAGAATTAGTCCTGTAACTACTCAAAACAGAAAATATTGTCTGCTGTCATGTGCCAGGAGGAAAAGGGACCTTCTCGCCTGTCACTTACACTACCCACATTTAAGTCGTGATGTGACTTGACATTAGTGTTTCACTGTTTTCCGTTATCAGTGGGAAAACTTGTATTTCAAATATTGGTTTGGCAAGTTGACTAAGCAACCAAAACAAGAGAAAAATACTGCTTCACCAGTGGCACTTTCTTCAGAAAATGTACATCTGTCAGCAGGACCTACACAACCCAGGAGACTAAAGGCACTGAATGTCAACTCCTAACTGAGGGAGGGACCTTAGAAAGATATTGAAGTACCTAAACATAGGCTGGGTACCTGCAGAGTAGGACAAAGCACCTACGTTCATGCAGCAGTGCCTGCATGCCCTCCGAGGAGCCTGCAGGAACTGTCAGTCCTGGAGATCCCGCCTGACCAGGAGCTGATTACCTTCCATCTCCTCTGAAACAGGCACATAGGCCTTCCTGCCCCAGGCTTGCCTTGTCATGGGGTCTTTCTTTAGTCTGTTCTTAATTCCTTTATCCGTTTTAAACTTTTTCTATTTGGTTTTAATGTTTAGATTAAGAATGCATCTGATCAAAGCCCCCAGTAGAGCGCATGCAGTTCAGGAATGAGCTCCTCCTGTGAGAAAGGACCATGCCAGAACGAAAAATTGGATCTCCTCTGAAGACAATCTGAAAAACAATTTTTTATTCTTTTGAGAGCAATTTTCATTGAGATCCAACTCCTGAGCCACCTTACCAAGTGGGTAATGAGGACTAGCGCCAGCTCAGCAGAGGCTGTGAGTGCGTGTCTCTGAGCAGAGAGCACAGTGAAAGGGACTGTCCCAGCTACAGCTGACATACATCTGCTTAAAGCAATCACAAAACCACAGTGTCGCCTGAAGTGAGCCATGTAAAATTCCACTGGAAATTTCCCTTAATTTTATTTTCCGGTACAAGAACTCAGGGAATCAGATGAAGTCAGTAGAAGCCAGGTCTAAAACAAGAGGAGGGGGTTTAGGTGAGCTGTGTAATGCCTTGCCACAGGATGTTGCAGAGGGCAAAAGCCTATAAATGTTCACAGGGTACCTAGAAAAGTTTATGGGACAGAAATACATTCAGGATTGCCAAATACTTAGAAACTCCCTCCAGATCAGGAAGCTAATGAGCTGCAGCCAACTGGAAGCTGGGTGAGTGTTCGAAAGCAGTGTAATTTGTCATATATGTTTGTGCGTTCTTATTTTCTGTAGGCATCCACTTACAGCCACAGTCAGGCACAGGATAGTGCACTCGATGGACCTTTGGTAAGGCCCAGGACAGCTGCTGTCATGGTCTTTATTTTGAACTCACCCCTAAGATAAGCTGTCCCCTCTTTCCCGGTAGCTTATTATTAGAACTGGGTCACATGAGACATTTGGGACTGCGTCTCAGTTGCGTTGACCGACATTTCTTTCATAGGGAAAGCTCTATGCTGGCAGGCACACCAATATAGCTTATGTGGGGAGGGGAGTAGCAGGGTTTTTGTGTAAGATTTGCTTAATGCAGAATCTTCATTTTCGTGGCTGTTCCCCATTGCATCAGGGATGTAGCGCTGAGCTAATCCGGGGAGGCGTCAAGGCGCATGCTGTATTTAGAGACAGCCACCTGCTTGGGAACGTCAAGCAGCAGCAAAGAGCACGCTTCAGCAAAAAAAAAAATATCCCCTGTGGATTCTGCAGCAGCAGCACCCAGCAGGCTCTCCCCTGCCTAAATCTGTGTGTGGCCACCAAAGGGATCAGAACCCGAAGACGGTCAGATCTTGTCAGCCCAGGAATGCTCTGAGCCTGGTGCTCCTTCTGCTCCAGGAACTGCCAGATATTTTGGACAGCTGTGATGTGGAATTAAATCACATGGGTGAAGAATGGCCTAATCTCTACATAGGCAATATGTAAGTGTTATTTAAGGCTGTGCTGTTCTGAAGGGCTGGGGAATACAGTACTGGTTGACATATGCTGTCCAACTACTTTATTTAGTTAGCTTGCTAGACTTCGTTGCCTTAAAATAGGCTTACAATTAACATAGAAGAAAGCAAAGAAACTATTTATTACAGAAATAACCTACAGAACAGAATAAAATTAATTAAAAAGAGACTAAGACTCTCTATTGCTTTGCATTATAGTTATTCAACATACAGATTTTATAAATGCTGCAACATTTACCATATAAAGCACAAGGCAGACTCATGATCCTGAGTGGCAGTAAAATTGAACTATGATTGGGTTTTACTTTTTCAGTTTAATTTTAACTAGAATAGAATTTTTCACAGAAAAAAAAGCATTCTACTTTTTGCTGTTTGTATCACAACTTGATTTGCAGTCGAAATTTCCGAGAAAAAATATACGGATGCTCTGAATGACAACAGACTTGTGTGGATGGTTGTTTTGCTCTGGAGCATGGAGAAAGCATGCAGTCATCTGCACTCAACATGCCTAGTGCCAAATGTTACGCCAAACCAAGTTCTTTCCACCACCAGCAGGTTGCAAACTTGTTGAAATATCAGTAATCAGTAATTCCTAAATGAGAGAAGCAGGAGGAACTAACGATCCTTTGGCTAATTGGGCATTACAGGCTAATTGTGGTCATTCTTTTAGCTATGAAAAAGCAAAGCCTAAAAATGATCCAGATGACGGGGAAATAACGTGCGTTTACAAAACTTGGTTTTAAAAATTACAGCCTGCTTCCTAATCTCGCTGTGGTTCTAATCAGGAGTGTCACACCCTGCAGATGAGCCATGTGCACAGCGGGGGGGGGTGGCCACCCACTGGTAGGCACTGGTGGGCACGCAGAAACATGATTGTGCTTGTCTGGCCTGGGTGTGGAAACGCAGAAGCCAGCAACATGCAGTACTTCAGTGAACTGCCTTGGTGATGGGAGTGGGAAACCAACCTTCGCCTTTCCAGTTAAATCTTGTAACTATACTTGGAAATTAACTTTTTTACTTTAGTAGAACCATTTGGAGAAATAAGGATTTGCAGAATTGAGCCCAACAGGTAGTAAAAGCAAAGATTTAAGACTATAAAAATCACTGAAATTGTATTGTCTTAACACCATCATTTCATTTTAGACATCCTTCTAAGTGCAGTTTTAAGACCTCCATTTAATCCCTGTGTATGTGTGTTCCAAATTATTCTTTCATATTTATTCTCAATATCATTCTGTCTCTTGGAGAAAAAAAAAAAAAAGAATGCTGGGGGGGAAGAAGTATAGATAGCAAGTGTGTACATGTAGTAAGGAAAAGATGAACTTCGAGAACATTCAGCTCACAAGAATAAAAATATAAACAGGTTTGTTTGCTAATGCTACAGCTGATTGCTCATATTGAACTTAAGTACGACGAGTTACAGACTGCAATCAGTGAAACTGGAAGTTTATCAAGTGCTATAGATAGAATTTTCTTTACTCTGCCAACATCAATAGACAAATATGAACAGCACCTGAGAATAAGCTTTCATGGGATCTTCCTGAGGGGGAAATGGGGAATAAAGAGAGTATTTGCATTTAGAGCCCAACCCAACACTCAGTGAAGTCAATAAACAGAGGAAGTCTCTACTACTGAGCAAACCCGTGCCAACATCAGGACTTGTGCCAGAGCTAAAATAACCTAAAGCAGTATCGTAAATTGTCACTGCTTGTTTTTGTGGAACAAGTTAAGCACAGTTTATAAGGAGCTACCTGGAAACCAAAGATTAATCTAGAATTAATGCTGTATTTTATAAGAAATATTTCTCCTCATTATCAGAAATTTGATGGTCATCCTTCTTTAAAGTAGTTAAATATCTCTTGTAAAATAAAGTAGGGATGGCTGACTTTACATGATATCTTTTGTGTCTTTCATCCTGGAGAACTTTGAAGTGGTTAACAAACCAATTATTAAATATTTATCTGGCTGTCAGCTATTGCTGCTACACAGGGCCAAAGCCAAGACCCTTTGGGTTTGAAAGGTAAAATTTTTTACAGTGATTATATAATAAGCAGCTAAGGGCACAAGATGTAGAATACCCTGCAGAAATCAGACTTCATGCTGATCTTATGCAGGCAGGTTTATCAACTGGAGTTTAGCCAGATTAGCAAGGCTAATACCACTCAATCAAAGAAACGTCATACAATTACAGGCTGAGGCAAAATGGTTACAGGCTATGCTGAAACCTGGGTGTGTTCTTTCGACATGCGTATTTCAAGACCAGTTGTAAGAGGACCTCAGCTACTTCATAAACTGAATTTCTGTAAGGTGTTTGGGCCAATAACTCCCAGTGACTTTATAGTCAGCTGGAGCCTGTAACACTTGTTAAATTTGCAGGAAATTATAGGCAGAAAACTGTCTCTACATAAGTGAAATAACTTGGAATTCTGCATTTCCACATATATTTTGCATATATTCAGAAACCACAACCTTTTACCTTTCCTACACAACATGTCTCAAAACATGGTGGGTGCCAGGCTCTGCAGGCAGGAATACATTACAAGGCAACAAAGCACCTTGAGTTGCTTTTTGTTGTGAGTTTTCATTTATGATTCTCCACAGCTCCATAGCCCATAACAAGGAAGACTTGAAGAGGTTTGATGTCACCCATGCATTGAATGCTGCACATTTCATGTAGGGAAGCAAAGGAGATCAAACATTCCATGGCCAGGGAATGCATTATGATGGAATACCCGCAGAGAACTTGATCGACTTTCACCTTGGTGCACATTTCCGTACTGCCTCTGAGTGCATTCACAAGGCCAAATGGTGAGTCTCTCTCTTGGTGGTAAACCACTGCTCTTACGCAGCACTTTCATTAAGCGATCACAAATTACTTAAGCAGCATTAACTAAACCTCAGTCAACCACATGGGTAGGCCTAATTATCCACTTACAGACATTGGCTCCATTGGCAGGTGGTAGGACAGCAGGATCCTGAAAGCTTAGGAGTAACCAATGTCTAAATCAGTGGCAAGGATCACAGTGGTTTACTGGAAATCATCAGTGTATTTCTGTAGCAGGAGAGAAAAAGAAAAGCAATTATAAAAGGAAATGATGCTGTGTTCTAGAGAGTGGGGAGAAAATTCTGAGTTCTCAGTCAGAAACCACTGATTTCTTAAGTTTTCAGTGTTAATTCATCAGCATACACAACACAAAAATTGTTCCTTTCAGGTTTGAGAAACAGCCAAAAGCTGCAAAGAGCTATCATAGAGACATGCCAATTGGCCATTTACAAAGCCTAATAGCATGTGTTTTCCACTCTTTCTGGACTTGGATCTCTAGTAACAAAAAGTGGTTCTTGATTTATGAAAGGGATGAATGTAATACCCTGGAGGCTACTTTATCTCAGCTGCTGTAAATTGGATCTCTCAGAGGTGAGATGAGATGTGAATGAGGCAGAAGTATGAACTTTGCAGTCTGTGACCATGGCATTATTCCACGCAACCTGGAACAGCACTACATGTATTTATTTCTATTTTGAAGGGGAAATCTTTGTTCACTGTATTCTTAGAAAAAGCAGATCAGCTTCCCTTGTGCCGGCTTACCTTATGATCTTCTGTCACTTTCCTCTAGGCAATGCTATCCAAAACGTTACCCAGTAGTGAGCAATTTTATCAAGCTGCAGGATTTACATGTTGAACTGAGATAGAGTGTACACCTATGTAAGCTCTAAACTCTCATGAAATAAAACAAGATCAAAGAAACAGGGAGGAACATCAGACAGACAATCTGAATATGAGATAAACATGAACATGACCTAAAACTTCGGCATCAAACCTAACTTTCCTCTCTGTTTAGGGGCTAGAAGGTTTCTGAATTCCGTATGCTCCAGTCACTCCTCAATCATTTGGTTAATGAAGGTAACAAGAGTACTAGATACTCCTCTAGGATACATTCCCAATTTGTTGTCCATTCTGCTCCTTAAAACACTTAGAACTCAACACCAGAAGAAAATAGTCCCCTGTTTAAAGTTAAAGCTCTTAAGGATATCCCTGGACATAAAAAGATGCTAACCTGTTTTGCTGCATTGGGATCAGCAAATGAAAAGGGAAAAAAACGTCATAGTCCAGCATGTACAAGAAGTCACCCATATGTGGGACAGAATTTTCCCACCCTGGTGACAATAGATGCTCAATGGGCAGGGACTTCCCAGAGGTAGCTTCCTCCTGCTATGCCTTCTGCCCAGCTCTGTCTAGCTTTATGCTTTATAAACCTGAGATTTATAGCAAATGTAATAAATTTTCATCCATAAATTAGCCTTCATTTCATGCTTAGAATTCCCCATTCCCATAAAAATTCTTTTTACACAAACATTGCTGTGTCTCTAGCACTGGTGAACACAGAAGTAGCCAATTTCTTTAAATTTACAGGGATATTTCATAAAGGAACTGGTCTTTCAACCTTACTCTGCTTCCTCAGAAGACAGGTTTCTCCCAGTACCCTGTCTTCTGACAATCTCTCGGAGAGAAAAGGGGACTGCAAAGATAAACTACTCAGACTTTTGAAATGACTGCCCAAATTGGCAAGTTAAGCTAGACGACCCTGGGGTAGTTCTCATCTTAAAGCAGGTCGTCTTAGAGCTGTAAAACAATTGTAGTTTTAGACTGAAGTCCTAGACATGCAGAGGTAAAATACCTGGGGAAAGTTGCTGGTGGCAATTCCAGCACCTCAGCAGAACTATGCAGCATTTGCTCAGAGCTCATTTGCCACGAGTGCATTTCCATACAAGACAATGCAGTGCAACAGCAGAACACCAACAGTGGGGCCAAATTAATCCTTGGGGAAACTCCCACCAAAACCAACGGTGCAACCCAGGGCTGAATTTGCCCTCCTATTTCCGAAAAGAGAAGTCTGCCAAGGACAGTATGGCCTAAGAGGAACACAGAGCTGGCAGGCTTTCAAGTGTCAAAATAGAACCAGCATTGCTGGCCACGTACATCCTGTGCTTTGCAGGCGAGACATAGACAAGAAAAACAATCAAGTTGCCTGGTGGAAAAAGCAGCTTCCCAGGATCGCTCTAGCCACGGTGTAATTGTGATCAATCCACATTGGCAAGTATCAGCTTTCCATGTGTGTTTCGCCTAATGCAGGCTGCCTGTGGAGAGCAGCTCAGGCAGGCTGATGCATGCTTGTTATCACCGGTGTAAATATCTCTGCCTTGTGTTATTGTGGCACAAAGCAGCTGGACCATTTGAAAACCATTTAAAAAGCACTATAAAATTAGGGCTCCAGTGCTCTTATTTTATGACTTTCATGAGCAGCCATTGCCTGGAGAGAAATTATCCTCTTTATTTTCAAGGCTAAAGGTTCTTTTATCATTCATCAAAATCGAAGTGCACCCTTGATAACACATTGAGCTGTTACTTATCTCGTACCAACTCTTTACCTTCTGCATAATATAATGTTTGAGATCTCAGTTCTTCACATACAACTCATTTCATTGTATCTGCTGTTGTTTTCACCAAGTGAATTTGCATAGTTTCAGGAGAGGTTAGCTGATGCACTGAAACATATTCTTTCCATAATTCCTAATTTTTTTTTAATTTCTAAAACAATAGCCTGGAGTGTTTTTGTTACCAATCCTTCTATAAAAATGGTCAATTACCTCGTCTGTCAGTGGATTTGCACAGGCCGATTAAACACTATAAGTGAGGTTTTCAAGGGCATGAATAGTACTTAGGTGCATAAGCTGATAGACTCCCCTTTCTGCCTTTGAAAAATCTCTCCCCCCGCCATGTATATATATATATATAAAAAGTCTTTCATAATTTTCCTTTTTTCTGTTCTTGTTTTCACAGACAGCTTCTTTACCAAACTCAGGAAAACGGTGAGTGAACCAAAGCAGCATGACAAAATGCACAGTACAAAGGGAAAGCCATTCTTTTCAGAAATAAAAAAGAACTGCAGCTATATTGACCATACTTAAAGCTCAGATTGAAGGGCTTAGGAAGAGACATTGCATGAAATCCTCAGCCACAGAGGTTGCGAGTGGGGAATAGTGAGACCCTGCACATCTTCTGCCCTGCAGCTCAGGAAAGCCACTGTTTTCCTCTGTGTTGCTTAACCTGCCCTAGGTTTCTGTAAGAGACTGGTCCCCTTATTACCCAGACATCAAATACAGACTGAAGATAAACATTTAGAAGTCATAACCCAAGTTCTGTTCGCATGGTTCCCTCTTCGGCCAGGATTTTATTTCCTCTGGGGGTAGCAGACTGCCTTCGTGTGCCAAAAGGTGGCATGCTTTCAGATCTCTCCAAGGGGGGCTGATGGTGCTAATAGATCCTGCTGTGAAAGCATGTGTAGCCATGTAGAGGAGCTGTAAAGTCAAGGTGCAGCATCCTACGTGGAGGAGATGTAACCAGCCAGAAGGCAGGCTGCGTGTGTGCAAAGAGAGCCTCGTCACCATGCCAGCACCTCTGCTAGCAGAGGGAGTTTAAATTTTTAATCAGAGAGGTCTTGCCTGTCGTCACCCAGTTTGTGATTCATCAACAGGATGCTTAAGCTAACAGAGGGATGAGCTGGAGTTACTTGGTAATCGCAATCGTTTACGATCCTAGGAAGGCAGAAAATGGGACAGGCATGATCAAAAGACCCTTGCAGAGTCTTCTGTCACCATGGATAAAAAAACCTGGGACAGACATATAGTAAGTCAGGATAAGAAAGCACCTCAGTTCTACAGCACATTTTTCTGTTCCAATAGTCAGCAAGTCAATAACCCCCTTCCTGTATCTGATGATCCCAGAAATACAAAAAAGGGATCAACTGAGCTGACCTAGCTCTGGGCATTTCAGACCAGATTTGATCTTTTGGGTTAGGACCAACCTACCCAATCTCAGCCATTACTTGTAGCAATGGTCAAGAGTAAGTGGCAGAAAAGCAGAGTTCAGTGCAGCCCCCTCAAGCCCTGATCCAGCACCACAGCCATGATATGTCACCTGTGCAGGAGTGTCCTCCCTTCTGAGCTGACCTGCACGTATGCTTGCTCCCTCTCAGGTATATACTCCTCACTCAGTAGAACAGAAATAGAAAATCTCATATACCCAGAACTTTCAAATTCCTGGGCAGCCCTGAATTTGTCTGTGTTTTGGGGATAACTACCTGTGCAGAACAGTTTCTTGCTGTTGTCTTCACTAAAAAAAGAGAGAAGATTGACATTTGAAGTTAATACTTCAAATTAGCTGAAAGGGGAGGATTTTCCTTTCAAGCATGGAAGGGGAACAGATGCCTATAGAGTGTTGTTACTCCCATACACACATACCTACTAAAACCTCAAGATGTAAAGAATATGTGCTTACCTCATGTCCAGAACAGGATTAAGCATACCCTGGCACCGCTTTGACTTAGATGATCCATTGCTGGAAGCCTGGCTAGAGGACCCAGGTAGTAGGGTGTCCTGGAAGAGGCAGACTGAAAGCCATCTTGTGGTGTGTTAAACCTATTCATTTTCAGGAAGGCTTAATCTACTTCTGAATAGCCGGTGGGACTCTGTAACTCAGAGGTGGGCAGCCAAAGGACAAAAGAAAGCTCCTGGATGTTGGCAATGCTCTTGTGGTGTTGCCAGAAGCTGCCAGAAGCTGCAGAAGCTATTACTCTCTTTCTTCACAAGATGAAGTTGATTCTGCTGCTAACCACATAACTAAACTGGGAACAAAGTCATTTTAGCAAAGGCAGCAATATAAGAAACAGTACCTTAAAAAGCCAAGTAGGATCAGAATCTTGAGGGAGAAGGCGTGAGGGCACTGGGGCCTGTGTTAGCATCATCTCAAGTGGCAAGAGTGTTTCTGCGCAGGTGATGGGTGTCCATATCATCAGTTGCTTTTCCTCACCATCAACAACAGCTGAAAGTTGCTTTAAACATTCTTCTTCTTCACTCTTGATCCATTGTCATTCTCGTCCTTGCTGCCACTGTGAAATGAATGTTGGTTCATACTGATAAATATATTCCCAGCCTGGGAGGCAGATGCTGGATGTTTGGTGTCCACGTTGTATAATTTGGTATCTAGTTATGGATATTGTGGACACCTCATTCATAAGACAGGTGAAAAAGGTGCAAAGGCAGGTTAGACCTGAAGGCCTGGCTAGTCAGTCATTCTCCATCAGCCCAGAGCAGAGTCTAGGGGAAGGCAGCATAAGAAACAGGACAACTGTAGAGTGATTCTTCCCCTGTCTATCTTCCAGCTTTTAGACTTCAATAGCTTGGCTGCTTCCTAAACTTCATGATGCTTTTAATTACTGCAGAATGGGCAGCAGAGCTGTCAAAAGAGAGTCATAGTACAAAACCCCTTAACTGCCGCCATCAAGCACCTTGCCTCCATCAGCCCCAGGGAGGCTGGCGCAGGCTGTGGGGAACAGAAGGGAGGCTGCAGGTTGGGTGAGGAATCTGGCGCTGCGGCAGGAAGCACGCCGGGGCCGCGTTCCCTCCCGTTTCCCGGCAGCGCGGAGACACCTGGCGGGCAGCGGCGGCGCGGCCGCGACCGCCACCGGGACCCCGGGATCGGGACCGCCAGCGTCTGCGGTGTGCTGCCGTTCGGAAACAAGGCCTCCCGGTTCATAAGCGCCTCATGACCTCTGCAAGTTCTCTTCAGCTTTCTTTCAGAGGATGCAGGGGAAGCTTCGCACTAGGTGGGGAGGAGGAGTCCTGCCTTTGGTTAACTCAAAGCCCCCAGCCAGTCTGACTGCACTTTCCAAACGAATTTCCATTCTTGTAGAGGGTTTATTTCCTTTAAGAAAAGTGGTTGAAGTAAAAGCAGCTGGGGAGAGAGCATGAACAGCATAGACTCCTCCATCCAAGCCCTCCTTTAGAGCAGCTCAGTCCTGGCAGTGGAAATATCCCTCTATGAGACCTGTGTGACTGAAGGGTCAGTTTTCCCCTGGGGAACAGACAGGAGACACGCTGTCTGAGGTGACCACTAGCCCAAAACCAGGCCAAACTGCAGTGTGTAGAGAAAAAATGAGCACTCGTACAAGCTTTTTCTTATATAGAGAACCTGCATGGAAAACATGGGATACAGTGTCCATCATTTTATGTATACACCCAGGTCAATACCAATTTAATTTATCCAGTACATTTCACATTTATCTTCCGTCCAACCAGTGCAGTTTCTTGTCCATTAGTAGCAGCTCCCTTTAAAGGCCAGTCATGAGTATACTATTTTTAAATCATTCAAGATTGCTTTCTTCTGCCATCTTCTGGCAATACGAAAAATCACAGCGTTTCAGTAACTGCTGGTCTAAGGCAGGGGTTGTCAGTAAAGGCAGTGTTTAATAAGATCAGTTGACATAATTGGGAAAAATATAGCCTTTCTTGCACACTGAAAAGCTCATCTAATTATTCCAGCTCTACCTGTTGATCTCGTAGCAGTGGTTCAGTGGTTATCCCAGACCAAAATATTATGTTTCTTGAATGTATGTAACGGCAAAGGAGAGTTGCATAACATGTGAGGCTTTATCATTTTATAACAGGACTTCATCAAGTACACCTTAAATATTTTGAGGAGAGTCCTTTTTGTCAGTTTTGCTCTCAGGTCCTTATAGCTTCTTGACAAAAGACATTTTTGTTTCCTATGAAACCACAGGAAGATCTCATCTGATAGCCATGTAAAGCTTTTCCTTCTACTGCAGCAACTATTTCTATCTGATCTCTCAATGCAAACATCACAAATCGTGCCAAAACACCTTGCTTTGTTTGCTTAACACTAAAATAAAACATTTTCAGTATTTTGTTAAAAACACATATAAGATTTATAGAAGAGTAAATTTTGGTTCCTGGGTTTTTCCCCCCCTTTTCCTGCAATCACACAGAAGTTCTTTGTAAATGACTACTTGTGATCCCCACTCTCCTATCACAATAGCTTTTCCCACATAGTTGTGCTAAAAATATGAAAGTGATATATGATGATTCTATGAATTAAAAAAATAAAAAATCCAAAAGGAGAAAACACCAATATTTTCCCTTAAAATCTACTCAAAATGCAGAGCCAGTAAGAAAAACTATGCACAAAATTCCAGCCTGCAAAGATAACACTAATAAAAGCTGTTCAAAGCTTTGTTCATTTTCACTAGCACCAGCAAGAATGACTGCTTGGGATGCCAGGTATTGGAGAGAAAAGATGTTGATGTTATTTATAGCGCATGGGTGGCTCCCATTACCATTGTACCTGAAAAACTCACAGTCCTTAATGTATTCCTGCTTACAGCAACTTTTACAAGCAGAGAACAGCCTGCCCAAGGCTAAGCTGGAGGCACTGAGATTTGCTTTGGGAAAATGGACTGTTGCACTTGCAGCCTGTTCCCAAACTGTCTATTATAAACCTCCTGCAGCAGGCACAACCTCCAGCAAGGCTGCAGCCCTCCCTGCTACCTCTGCTTGACTTTCCTTGGGAGCCACGAGGCTGTTGCTTTGCTCGAGGCTCTTCCTTCCTCCACTGCCCTACCAGCTTTGGCATCAGTCTACAGCCTCACCAAACCTCAGCAGGAAACAGCATCGGAAAAACAACAGCATAAAACATGACAAGATAAAGGTGAAAAGACCCTCCAAAAACTTGCTGGCACATAACAATCCTTGCTCCTGCCCGCCTGACCTACTACAAGATGCAGGTAGCATCAACATGGTATCTGGTGAGTGGGGCAGCACCATGCTGCCGGCTCCTCACAGAGACAGCACAGCAGAGGGCCTGGTGGGGAAACTCCTTCCCACCAGCTAGCAAATGGCAGGGCAAGCTCTCCCAGCGACTCTCAGACTGGACATTCCATAGGGCAGCAAGAGCATCCCGCTGTCTGCCCTTGGCCCCTCATTCGTCACAGCCCAGAGAGGTGGCTGCACACACCGCTTTACCCACAGGCCCTGATGAGGCAGCTCCCTGGTTCACTCTGGTTTACCTGGCACCCCACACCAGGGAGGAGCAACAGGAAAATCACCCCCACTTTTATTTCTTCAAATTCAAGATGAGAGCAAATAGTCATCAGACACATAATCAAAAGTTTGCAAGAGAAAGTAAACCTCAGTTCTAGGTCTTAATATCTTCTCTCAGTTGTTCTTGTGCACCTCGCCAGTGGTCAATTCCTTTGAGACATACAATCATCGTACTTAAAAGATGACTTAATTGAAAAACAAATCGTGATTTTAAAGTCAGCAATTAAAAAAGAAAAAAAAAACTAAAGGAAAACTGGTCCACTCTGCCCCAACAAAGCTGAGAGTGTCCCTTGAAATCTCTATGATGTGCTGGAAAAAAACTTAAGTGACAAAATAGATCTTCCTCTGTAGAGTTTTGAAGTCTTTTTGCACTTGATTCCACTGCAAAGAATTTGTACAGCTTTGTCAGCCTCAGAAAGAGGTGTCATTTTCGTATGTACCCTTTCAAGCGAGGCAAGGCAAGGAGAGCACTTCACTGCTTATGTTAAAAGTGCAAGGAGAGACAGACAGCTCAAAGACTGAGGATTATCAAAACCCCGTTACTTGTGCCTTCAAATATTCTGAAATCTTACAAGCTTGACAGCATTTTCAATTTTGTATTGACAGCAGCAGTTAGACAAAAATAATTTGAGGAGTAAATCAAGGAGAAGAACCCCCACCCCTTAATCCACAGTCACACAAATCCATACTGCCTGCAGAATGGCTAGTGCTTTGGAGCCCCTTTTAATAGCAGTATATTAACATCCTTGTTTGTCTTTCCTGAAGCTCGCAAGGCACCCCTTCTCCCCCTACCCCTCCCACTCCGAGTCTGGTCTCTTTGACATAATTCGTATCAGAACTGCTCGTAACTTACACCTATCGACAGCCTGTGACACGGATGAAATCTTGGCACAGCGCTGGCTGTGACAGCACTCACTGAACTGTTATCAATATCAAGGTCACTTTGTTTTTCTTGCTCTCACTGGAGCTCCTCTGCCCTGAGGGCATGGGCTGCCTAAGAAAGCTTTCTGTCTAAGCTCCTCACAAGTCACAGCCTCTCTGCTCCATTACTGGCATTACATAAGATTAGAGTGAAGTTTCTACTATTAGAAGCAGTTAGCTGCTTGCTGATTGTGTGCTCTCCTGATATAGCATATAGCACAGTTATGGCTGCTGGCAGCAGAACTTGGAACTACAGATATTTTTAATTCAGGGAGAAGCATGAGTGTAGTCGAGATGCGTCGAGAAAAACAGTATTTTTCGGGGTTTTAATTCCTAACTGTGGTACCCTGGACAGGAGGGCCCCAGAAGAGAATTAAAGGTGAAAGCATCACCCTAGGCTTGGCAGATATTCATCGACGAACCGCAAATTATGGTAGGAGCCTGTGGAGGGCAGCGCTGTCTTGCTGGGGATGGTGTGTTGAATAGCTCAGAGATACCAGCTGCTAAGGTAATACTCTTTTTTTTAATCTCCCTTGAATCTGAAAGCTGCAGATGTAAAAGCTGTTGTCCTGCCACAGCCATGGCCTGTCACTGCAAGCAGGACTCCCCGTTTTCCCACCCACTGCCCCCATTTTTCAAGCATCCTTTCCTGCGGTGTTAGCCCCGTGCACAGGCAGGTGCCTCTTCCTGGGCTCTTAAATGGGAGGGTTTGAGGGGTGGGGAGGCAGGGCGGGACTGTGGGGCTGGAGGCAGCACAGAGGTTCTCCCCCCTTGGAAAGGTAGGGTCTTGGGAAAATATGTGCAGATCCATTACATTGCAAAGGAAAGGAAAAGCTCTCCAGGACTCTCCACTTTGATGCTGCCCAGAATCCAGTTTCCCGCACAAGCCTGAATCCTGCTGGCAGGGCTGCGAGCCTGGCTCAGCAACCTCTGCTGCTCCTGGGGGCTTGCCTTGTCCAGGGACAGCGGTGGCTGTGTGACCTCAGATGGGGCTGCTGGAAAGAGCTGTGTGAGAGTGAGCACTGGGAAGCCTCACTGAGGCTCCCCACCTTACTTGGGAAACCATTTGAATTGAGACACTCAAGCTTCATCTCCACCTGTGTTACTTCACAGCTCTGCCCGTGCCTGGCCATGCATCCCCTTGACTTCCGACTTCACCTGGGACCTGCCTTACCATTGCCGGCTCTCCCGGCTATCTGAACCCCTGTCCTGCCCTCTGACTGCTCGCATTCCTGAAACTGCCTCACGTGTTCCTGCCATTCCCAGATGCACACCTCTCCCATGGGGCAGCAGCAGGCTGCTCCTGCCCTGCAGCAGCCCCTCCAGCCCCAAGGGCAGCCCTGTGGGGGAGCCCGGAGGGCTCATGATGGAAGGAGTCTTTTGCTCTCCAGCCCAGCTGAGGCTCCTCACAAGCAGAAGTTGGTACCTTCCAACTCAGTTTGGAGGAGTCAGAGGGCCCCATCATAAATGTACAAGGCCGGATGTGAACAGAGGTGTTGGGAGGGAGACCAAGCAGTGACGAGGTGTGAGGACTCAGATTTTCTCCCACCCAGTAAAACACGGCTGCCAGCACAGGGCGAGGGGCATCTGTGAGCTGAGCTGAGGGGGTAGCCACAGAGGAGGCATGCAGGGCTGCTCCTGCTCCTCCTCAATGTTGCGGTTAAAGAGAGGGCTGTGTTTTCCAGAGCTCTCGATCTGGCATCTTTCCCAGGTAGTAAATTCTCTTAAAACCCGAACCAAACAGAGCTTTAATTGTATATTCTGCTTTTCTCTTTACTCTGGAATAATGGCAATGGCATTAATACAGCGCTGCATTGAACACGTACCCGCACTGAGGCCGAGGGACCGATTCTGCTTTCCATTATTCAGGGGCTCTGCCTCTGGTGAGGCAGATCAGGGTTTAAACAGCGAGCAGGAGCAATGAACTTCTACTGTTCCCTGCTGTTTGAATGTGGGCAAAATAAAAGGCCATAATATATGATGCAGTCAGCCAAGAAAGCAATATTCCTCTGCCATGTGCACGGTCTACACTGAGACGAGCCCAGGATCTCATTTCTAAATTCCCATAGGTGCCTCATTTAAACCATCAGCCATAACCTGCTTCTCATTTTCAATACCACTTGGTATTAGAGCTGCAGTGAACTGGTGGTGAGAGATTCTAATTCCTGCAAACAAGCCCCTGTAGGCTTGCAAGGAAAACAGAGAGTTCCCCTCTCAGTTGCCTGCTAGGTTCCCATCTGGCTGTTTTAACTTTGCTATTGCTTTTAAATGTGCCTGTTTCTGCACACAAGGCTTTCAGCTCTACCTCGAGAGACTCCTGGGTTCTCTTAGCATCAAATTCTGACCAAAATGTAGAGACACAGATTGGGTCTTCTTAATAAAAAGGAAGATCAGATTTCACATTACAGTATCTGAAAGGTTAATTCCACTTACATGATCATTTCCCTGTGAACCACACTTCTTTCCATCTGGATTTTTCCATCAGGAGGACAAAGAGCCATAGTGTTAAGCACTACCTGGGAGAAAAGAACAAGGAGTGTAAAAGATGAGTGCAGAGATGCTTGCTGAGAGAAGAAAAACAGTAGACAGCAACTTCAAATGCAACGAGAGGCTGCTGTTTCTTTTTCCATGTTAATTATATTTTCATCTCGAGCTTTGGTATTTTGAACCATTTAGTTTGTCAGGTTTTGATTCGGGAAATTTAGGATATTTGGCTGCAGGAGCTTTCTGTATCATGTTATTGTTAGCTGGTGTTTGTGTTATTCTAGTAACCACAGGTCCAAAATTAGTGCCCTGCTGTGCCCAAGGCTATCAATAATCTCATGTAAGACCTTGTTATTGAAAGACGCCTGCCCCTATCCAAGCTATCATCATAACCACAAGCAGAGCTGTGCCAGCTAGGAAGGTGCTAGCAAAAGGGCCAGAGGAAAGACGACTTGGGGCCTACCTAATGCCCTGACACAGACTCTTCTTGGGACTTCTGTAATTTAACCTACGGCCCAGTTCAGTCTTCAGGAGACAAGGTAACAACCACAGCAAAATGGCGAGAGGCTTTCCGCCTGCCACAGAAGTGAAACTTAGGGCTAGCTTAGGGTGGCTGCTGGGTTAGTTTGTGTTCATTTTTAGTTAAACAAAACATGTTTTTCTCAACCAGGAACAAGCCACTTTATCTTGTTTTAATATTTTAAAAGATTTTACACAATGCTGAAGTAAAATTCCAAAACAAAAGTAACTTTGAATAGAAAAATAGAAATGGTCGTTTTTCTTTAGCTATTTCAAACCTACAATATTGGAGTGTTTGCTTTTTTCACAGAACTTTGCCGAGTTTTTTTTCACTGGAATCTGCAAATGCAACATAAATCTGTTAAATGCTTTAGCCAATTGAAGTCAGTGGGGGTTGTGTGGTTGCTTCTTTTCTTTGCCAGAAAAATATTCAGTAGAAAACAGCAATTGTTTCCAGTGTAGGAAAAAAAGCCTTGCAGACTGTAATATTCAAGTGGTGGGTAATATCAGGGAGATACAAAGCTCAACTAGGATGTTGCAGATGAGGTCCTGGAATGACCCAGCTGCATGCAAACAAGGGCACGGACTCACCCACAGCCCTTCCTGGGTATCCCTGCCAGCCCCCCAGCCACCTGCAGCCTGCACCTCTGGCCTGGCTCTCATGCCCACCAGGGAAATCCAAGCCCCTGTGACTCAGGCTCCACACCTCAGACCCATTTGAGGTGCAGTTTGGGAACTGATGTGTAATGGTAGAACTGTTTTAAAGCTCGTGCTACCTTGTATTTTCCCAGGGAAGCCAGGAGAGTAATACATCTGGATTGCCCTTAAAATCCCTATCTAATATCAAACGCCTCCTATAGGTAGAAGGCTTTATTTTTTTTTTCTGATGTTTTGTTTTTCACCAGGAGAAAAAAAAAAGAAAAAGGAAAAGTGGAAAGAACAATCTAATGAGATGGTCTTTAGGTACTTCCAGGCTACAGTTTAAAATGAAAGTAACCCTATCCAACTTGCATGGTCTAGTTCTCTGCAGAAAACATTATTGACCTTGTAAGACAGAACTATTTTTTCCTCCCAGTTACAAGGGCTCCTGCCCTCCTGCAGTCACTGGCTATTTCCAACTAGAGCAGCTTCTGGGAGCCACCCAGAGGGAGAAGCTTAGAGAAATGTAATCAGTGGCAGCACTTTTGCTAGCTTTGCAGTATCTTACAGTAGAAGAGGAGGGGGGGACACACTTTCAGCAAAGTCCCTGTCCTTCAATTAAAAAATTCATATTACTTTCCTCATTAGTCCAATCATCTGGTATAGCTATTTCCAAACTTACCCCAAAGGCCCAGTGGAGCAATTCAATTTCAAAGCCAGCGCAGTGCAGGACTGAGCGGTATGCCTAGGAGGAGCTATGCTTCTTGGTGTTGACATGAGGAGCTCACTTGTCTGGCATTAGTCATGTGAAGCGAATGATGTTGACGCATGTTTTGGAAAGGGGATTGCTGAATGAAAGGGAGCTCTGTTGCAAAACACCTCCCTGGCTGCAAAGGCTAGAGTTCCCTGCTAAGTTTCACCGGCACCAAAACCATTCAGTTCTTGGAGAACCTCCTCAAAGTCAGGTCTTTCTTGAACAAAAGGCCTCGCAATGTAATTCTCTCTGCTAATCATCCCTTTCCCTCTCTCTGCTAATCATCTCCATTCCTGCAACTAGCTGACAAGGCTGCAACAGAAGTTTAAAGCAGCGGGGCCTAGGAGAACTGGAAGTTTAGTATCCGTCTGCTTACCTCCACAACTTCAGCCTTTAAGCATCTGCAGCAATTGAGAGTCAGCCACACTCCTTGAAAACGAGCCTGCGGTCTTATGAATCTCCTGATGTGGAAGCTGTATTATCTTTTTCTTGGTTTCCTTTTACTGCTTCAACTTAACATTCTGTGTCGGTGAAAGTACAAACAGGTCATCATAACGATGCTGGCAGTAGCTCTTGCTCATAGTGCATGACTTATGCAAGGCAGTAAAATTTGTAGGGCAATGCACAATACCTTTTTCTGTGCTGTTGTTCACGCTAATCTGTGCTGGGATTGCGCAACATACTCTCTTACCAAAGCTTTTGATGTTATGTTATCTGCCCTGAAAAATTCGTAGGCTTTTACCCTTATAGTCCTTTATACTTCCCTGCCTTTTCCTTCATCATTAAAAGTAAAACCAGTCAGGTTTTTTCCATCTCTCCCATCATTTTTATTGTGTTTTTCATATTTTCCTTATTAAGTAGTTACCCTAGGGAGACTTCCTTTTTATTGGAACATACAAAAAACTATAAGTGCTCTTAACATTTGTGGGGAGGAGGAGGGAGAAGGGAGCAGGGGAAGCAAATTTAGGCTGAGGTCACAGAAATATATATGGTGTGTTCAGTAATATGCCTTGCATCATCTGTACTTCTTTTTCCATAAGCAACAAGATATTTTCCCATGCTGTCTGCCTATTCCCCAAATAAGCATATGCTGTTAAAAACAAGGTACCTGGATGTTTGGAGCAACATCCATCTGGTGGCTGCTGCTGCCGGGCAGGGGTCAGACTAGATGACTTCCAAAGGTCCCATCTGCACTTGTTTTCTAGAATTGCTGAGAAAATAAAGCCAAACTGTAGATGCAGGCATTCAGGCATTACAGTGAAAGCTGATGCCATGTCAGAATAAAAACTGGCCACCCCACTTTGAGAAGAGTTCTAGTATGGCCTTAATACCAACAAGCAACCAAGGAAAGTTCATCAGTGTTCTCTGGGGGTGAGAACAGCAATTCAGGATAGTGAAAAATGCTCCTAACGTCTCAGAGAAGGGACTGCTTGGATATCTTTGAACTCTTGCTCTTGACTGAAGCTCTGTTTCAGGCTGGTCCGACCAGCTTGAGCTTCCTGAGTCTAAATCAATAAACAACATTGCAAAAGGGATACCCATATTCTACTCCACGATCTGTATGGGACCAAAGCAGTCCTAGATGGGATTCTCAACAGGGTAACAAAGCCAGAACTTTCAGCTCTATAATTTCCCAGAATTGAGATGCTCTTTTTTCTCACATCCCAGGCAAGGGCCGTACCCCTTAGATGAGAGAAACAGCCTCTCTCTGGAGGCAAATAGCTATCACGTTATTTATACAAAGTGGAACAGCTCCCAGAGGAGAGACTGAGACAGACAGATGCAAGTATACCAGTATAGCTGAGTGTTCAGGGGTATTCACCTGAGATAGAAAAAACTAGTTCAAGTTCTGTCCATTTATGTATGTACAGACACATATATAGATATACATATATGCACGTGAAAATCCATTTATATATATATGTGTATGTGTATATACATGTGTTAAATACACCCCATAAATGAAAGAAAACTGTATGCACATACATTTTATATATGTATACGTATACACTATATGAATATATGCCTCACATACACATCATAAGATTTCCGCCTTGGCCCTTGGAGCTTTGTAAGTATACGTCAGTCCAATGATTCCTTCTTTCAAAAACTTCCAGTTTTAACCAGAATCAAGTGTGCACAAATGCTTCAGTAACTCTCCAACACGAAGTACTGGAGCTTTCCTGCACACACTCATCAGCACTATAGTGACAGAAATAATACCTGCACCTATGAGGTTCAGCCAGTGCTGCATTTTGGTGGCACAGGATGTTCTTTTTCAACAGCATTACTTGTCAAGAAATTAAATCATATTGTCTGACGATGCTGCTTTCTCAGGGTATGAATTACATGCCTGTAGAGTCCTACCACAGAGTCAGGCCTGCTCTCTGGATGCTTTTAGCAACACCTGCAGGCCCTGCTGCACACACTAGTTAGAATAATGTAATGCTATTTGGAGGGTAATGGGCAGGACTACTTTCTAGGGAATATTATTTCTGTATGGAAATGTCCTCTTAATTCGTTTCAGAAAAGCTCTCTCTGATAGAGCCCAAGAGCAGCCAGATGCTTCACACCAGAGACTCTTCACCTCCAACAAGCAGTGCAGGGAGCACTTCCTATGAAACACCAGCGCTATCAGACCTCCAGAGGCTCTTTTGGTTTAGAGGAGGGTCTGATAATCATGTGGACCAAGTCTGGCCAAATATTTACCTAGGAGATGCGTAAGAACCCGTGGTCCTATTGTTAAACTATTCTTGGTCCCTGGGAGGGGGAGGAAGGGGTGTGGTACACTGGGGAGCAGCTTTTGGGTCTGCAGGAATGTTTTTGCTATGCAGGCTTCCAAAACTGGTATCATAAGGAGTCTGGATGTCATGAAAAGCACGACATACAAAATGGTGACATACTCACTGCATGTCGGAGTTGGGTTTTCTGTATTGTGTGTACAGCAGGGGATTTGGCAGGGTAAGAATTATTTGTACTCTAGACAAAAGTCCATAAAAAAACCCATCTCAAATTGGCGTAAACTCTGAAATGCACTATCTGCCCTGGAAACTGTGCTCAAAGACAGCAGACAAGCATAGTAGCCCTCACATTCAAATAGGAGTAGCAGGATCAAGAGCCAAATGGAGGAGGACCTAAAGGAATTATACAATAGGGATTTTGCCAGTCAAAATCCAAACTTTCTTTCAAAGATGGTAAAACTGAAAATATCAAACAGGAATTTTCATGCAAATACCTTATTCTTGTGACAACTTCCATTTATTACCATTTCTTTCTATTTGGATTGCTGCAGATAACATAGATCATCAGCTCATTTTTCCCTCCTCCTCATGAATTCATCAGTTAAGGATCACAGTTTTGTGGAATAACTTCAGTCCCAGTTTATGTTGGGCAGGGGGGAGAACCTGGCTGGTAAACATGATGTGAAGTAGGCACTTCATTTCTGAACCAGGAATGCAGTGCTGCTGCATCTGTTCTCGCCCTTGTGACCCATGCACACTATGAATGAGAGATTAGCTCTAGATCTTGCCAAACCACTGTTTGAAGGAAAATCTCAACCACTTTATACAGTAAGCCATGTTCCCAGGCATTAACTGCTGGAAGGCATTTTCTTAACTAGCAGTATCCCACTGGCAAGTCTGTGGTCTTGCTGCTCTCCACACCACCATACCACATTTTTCAAGTGTGAAGCACTATGGGCTTCTCAATATTTGCTACTCTGTAAGCAAGACGCAGTTCCTGTATCCTTCTCTAGTGGGAGCAGGCACTAACTTTAAACCATGCTATTTTAGCAGGATGTTAGGAGTGTTGCCAATGAGCTCTTCACGTCTTTAAACAGGTGGGCTGCTAAGAGCAAAACTACTCTTCAAAGCCTCAACATTACTCATATCCTTAATGCAGCAGATGGGCCATATAACATCAACACAGGAGCCAAATATTACGAAGATCTGCAAATAGAGTACTATGGAATAGAAGCATTCGATGATCCTTCCTTTAATTTAAGTATCTTCTTCTACGATGCTGCCAATTTCATCGGAAAAGCCTTAAACACCTCAGGAGGTAAGAGGGAGGCAGAGAAGCTTTGGAAGAAAGTTTCAACATGAGCCAAATGGCATCTCCTTGCAGTAACAGGCAGCCAGCAAAGCTCAGATTCACCCTGCAGTTCAAGAAGATACAAGCAGAACTACTGCATGGAGGGTGGAAGAAGGGCGCCTGTGCCACACACTGCAGGGAAGGTGGCCATGGCCAGGCACCTGGGGAGCTGGGGAAGGCTGGCTGCCCCAAGCCCAGCCTGGTGGGAGAAAGTGAGATGGAAGGGCAGAGGTTATGGCACTGTGGTGCTCCCCCATGAGCTCTATTCCTGCAGGAACTGGAAGGATCTGTGTGCCTCCACATGCACGTCGCACCCTGGCAAGAGGCTTCAGTCCAGCGATCCTGTCCTACATACCGCAGCCCTGCTCCTGTTCCTGCCGCACTCAGCTGGGAGCAGCAGCACTTCAGTGCTGGCTTAAATGCTTCACATGCTTAAGTGCTTCACAGAATTGGAGCTTTATTCAGACTGCCTATTAAGCTAGAGAAGCAGCAGAAGTTAATGAACTAAGTCAAAAACTACAAGCCTGACCCACAGCCTGCTGAATTTTTGTCAGCAGAGTTTGGATTATGGCTTAGTTATCATAATTTCCATTTGTTCCAGAGTTTGTTCTGACTCTGACTGGCTGCGAGATCTGCTGCTTTTACTAGAGCGCTTTATTAAATCCCCAGTTATAGCTCACACTGGGCTGCTGAGATACAGTAAATTATGAGTCCATTTTTACAGGCAGACTATCTTACAGAGTTTATGGGACTTGCCAGTGATCACAGTCGGGGCTGGGCCAAAATTTTCTGCCAAAACTGTTGAGTTTTTTCTTTTCCCACAGAAAACTATACTAACAAGTTTAGTCACAGAAAGCTTCTCCTTTCACAGAAAATTGTAGCTATTTTAATCTGAGGCCTAAATTAGATGCATGAGGTCAGTATGAATTGCCTAAGATGTCTGGCATGATCTTATGCTAATCCTCCCTGTTGTATCCGCTAATTGTCACTGTTGTTTTCCGGACTTGTTTCTAGTGGTTTTTATCCTCGCTTTAGAAATGTTAAAGGCCACTCACCTGCTGTGCCTCTTTTTTTTTGGCAGGTAAGGTGTTTGTTCATTGTGCCATGGGGGTGAGCCGCTCAGCATCTTTAGTGCTTGCCTTCTTAATGATCCATGAAAACATGACAATCGTGGATGCTCTAAAAACAGTGAGTGCTCACAGAGACATCTGCCCAAATTCAGGGTTCCTCAGCCAGCTCCGGGACTTGGACATTAGACTAAACGAAGAGAGAAACGGAACCAGAGCATCTGCTACCAAAGAGCTGTAAGAGAGCATTGCTGAGAGGACAAATGTTATTTGAGTTTCCTGTATCTCTGTTTAATGAATTGCATTTGTAAACTGAGAATGAAAGTTTATGATACACCAGAATGCATGTTATTACTGAAAGTAGATTTTACTTGATCTGTCCATTTTGCAAAGCCTTCCAAGATTGTACTTACAATCGGTTGTGTATTGCATCCTTCACTCTCCACCTTAAAACATTGCTCTCTGCTGGTAAAAAAAAAAAAAAAAAGAAAAAAAAAAGAAAGAAAGAGAAAAAGATATCGGGTTCCACTTCAGAAATAGCTGTGTTTCAGCAACTAGTAAAGCTCATATCATTTTATGAAGTGTTAGGCTATTTGAGGTGAAAGATGCCATATTATTTATGCTATGATAATGCTTAGAAGTTTTCTTCTGAATGAGCGCCCCACACCTCTTTGCTCCCCATGTCTAAAATGGTTGATATTTTGAGACTTGAATCTGGTACTGGTTAGTTCTTCCTTTTACGATTGGTGGAGCCCCCGAGTTAGTGGCAAGAGGCTGTTTAAAGGCAGAGCAGCTGGGAAACAACACAAGCCACGCTAAGAAATTATTCTAGGTCTCTCTATAGTCTGTTTCCTTTGACTGTTCATCAGTTTGGGTTTGCGGTTTCTTTTTTTTTCTCTTCCATGAAATGCCTTTGTTTGAGAAGCCATTCAAATATCGTTAATCTTTCCTGGTAAAAATCATCCAGAAGATGCTGTGGAAAACACTTCCAAAGATGAAGAAGGTGGATTCCCAGCTGAGGCTCCAGACAGCTGCATGGGCAGTGGGAGGGGGTGAAGGAAAGCATCTGACAATGGATTTGAATGTAGCCCGAATTTGTCTGACAGTCGAACATTATAAAACCTGGGATTTTCTTTCCCCAAAATAAAGGTCATTAACATTGCAACATCGTGTTCTGTGGCATTTGCTTTTGTGAGGGGACTCAAGTGGAAACTGAAGGGACAGAAATGGCAAGGGAGGTGCTGACAGGCATCAGGCTTTCATCTTTGTGTCTCTGGGCCACCATAAAAGCACTCAATAGCTACTGTCATCTGATGGATCAGTGCTGCCTGGAAACTATGTGAAGCACATCTGGTTCTTGGTTCCCAGTGGACAAACACTCGCAGCACAAAGCCAGCTGAGGGATGGCAGTTGTTTGCATTCCTAGTACCAAATTCAGGAATGCAGAGGCATGAATACTCCCCACCATGTGAGCTGGCTAGTCAAGAAGAAGACAGCAACAAGGGAAAACATTCCTTGCCATTCCCAGTGCTGTCTACAAGGCAGATTTCTGCCTTCAGGACGGACAACTCTGCACCTTTTATAACGCTTTTTGGCAATATCTACATCTGCCATATGGGCCAGGCTATAGGAATGGGAGCACAAAGCAGAGCATGTGGCACTGAGGACCTGGCCCTCACACCGATGGGGCATCTCAGGAGGTTTTGCTTTGGCTAACCCTATGGACTGGACATCCCTGAGAAGCAGGAGAGCAGTGCTGGAGCACTTTGCTTTAGTTCCCTGTGTAAGGAAGCCTGTTCACAAGCTCCTAGGGCTGCCCTGCAAGGTCAACAAAAACACAGCAAGTAGGAATGGTCAGCTTAACGGCACGCTTCAGACCCAAATCAAAACTTAACATGTGTGTCTCAGCTACCAATTAATTCCAATTAATTCTAACAAACTGATTTCAGCTTATGGAACAAGCTGGGAAAAAACCCAACCAAGCAAAAAAAAAAACAAAAAACAAAAAACCAGTGGATGTGGCTACAGATCTGCCCCAGCCCTGAACACAAGAACCCTATTTCCTTGTGCTTCTCACTATGGGAAAGCTCCTCTCGCCGTCAGCAGCAGCAGAACTGAGGCCCACCAACTATTTTCAGCTATAGGGCGAAGGGCACTGCTGAAGATGCACTCACTGTGGGTACGAGAGTACCTACAAATTAAACACATTTCACACTCCAAAAACGCGCTTTTAAAACACAGGTTGGTGGAAAACCTGCATCGTACTCCGACGATAAATCACTGTGAACACTGCAGAATAGCACACAGAGCGTAATGCCCCACGCTGCGAGGTGATACACGCGGTTGCCCCGTGAAGCCCCGGCGCGGCCCCGCACCCCCCCCACCGCCCGAGACACCGCATATTGCCGCCAGGTGGCGCAGCCGGCACGGCACGGGCGGCGCCCCGGCCGCAGCAGCAGCGGTGCGGTGCGGTGCGGCGCGGCGGGGCCGTGCGGAGCGGCGGGCGCTGCCCGGCGACCCCGGCCCTCAACCCGCATTGGCCCGTTTGTTCCGAACTCGGATCAAACCCGGAGGGAAACGGAACAGCCGGTGCGGGGGGTGCGCCCGCCCCGGCACCCCGCAGGCGCCCTGTGTCGGCCGGGGGGATCGAGCCCAGGCCACCCCGCGGCCCCACCGGCATGTGCCCAGAGTAAAACTGCCCCCCCCAACCCTGGTGCCAGGGCTAACCCCAACCCCGGAGTGATGGGTACGGCGTGGTAAGACCTCTCCTGGGAAGACAGGCTGAGAGAACTGGTTTGTTCAAGCCTGGAGAAGGATCCAGGGAGACCTTAAGCAGCCTTCCCTAAAGGGGAAGGCTACAATGCTACCTAAAGGGGGCCTACAAGAAATCTGGAGAGGGACATTTTACAACGGCATGTAGTGACAGAACAAGGGGTGATGGCTTTAAACTGACAGAGGGTAGATTTAGATTAGATACTAGGAAAAAATTCTTCACTGTGAGGGCGATGAGGCACTGGAATGGGCTGCCCAGGGAAGCTGTGGCTGCCCCATCCCTGGCCAGGTTGGATGTGGTATCTGGGGCAAAACCCAACTATCCCACTGCCATTCACATCTCTCGTGCAAATCCTAGGACTGTCACCAGCACTGTCATGCCCAGTGTAAACCAGCAGAGCCCCAGCAAGGCTGGCAAGGTCAAATCTGCTTACACCACCTAACGATTAAAACTCAGCCTCCTGCTGCTGCTGCCCTCCAGTTGCCTCGCTCTGGCTGCTGCTTGCAGGTTCAAAGAGGGTAGTGGATTATAGTTTATAATTAACACAATTAAAAATAGACTTTGAATAAGCTGAACACAGAGAAGCTAGAGATCTGTTGTACAACTGGCACGTTAGGAGGAAGCTAAGTGGTATTATTCAAACAAAGGTTATCCAAGACACCGCAGCGCAGGAACTTTGACTACCAGGCAAGTACTTTTAAGCTTGTTTACAAACCAACCCTCAGTGAACTCAATACATGCACTGAGCAGCATGAACTTTACCACAGCCAGCTCTGCAAGTGGTGAGACAACTGCAGGGCTAGGCCAGATTATCGTCTCTGCCGTTGTACTTAGAAACTCTAACATTTGTGAAATTCCGGTCTGCTTTCCAGCTGGATTCCCAGGCTGAGGATCTCCCACTGAAAAAGATGCTTAAATTCAAGTGTGGGTTTTTTTAAATACCGGTCCAGCTGTATTTAAGATTCTTACAGATCTGTCTTGAAGATAATAACTGTGAAACGCTGTATCTGGGTTTTCTTCTCAGCTGATGTTCACAAGAGTCATCCCTGAGAAGGGAGAAACTGGCCAGCCAGATACCCTGGAGAAAATGTGAAACAGGCTATGAATAAAATGCTGTGCAGCTCAAAAACAAAACCTGGGAGAAACAAAGATTAAGAAGTTTGAGAGGGAAGTGGGAGGGGAATTTTTTTGCTCCTTTTTTTTTTAAATACTAGCTCTTTATAGTTGGGTTTCTATGGATTATTTATTACTTGGATATGATTTTCAGACAGAAATGAGATTTTTAATATCAGATCCTTCCTCAGAACATTTTTATTGAGGAAATAATGTTTGTATGGCTGTGGAAGCCATCAGGATGCTTGAGGTAAATTGTACAGAAAAAGAAGACTGGGTTAAATTAATTCTTGCTAAATACCTACCAGCACACTTGCTGTCTATATGAGGAGCTGGAGGAGACAGAATTGTACCAGGGTAAAAAGGATACCGTGTCTATTTATAGCACTGCCTTCAACACTGTAGGAATTCAAAGGAAAACTCCAACTCAGCACAGTCTTCTTATCATCTTCTGTCAAGATTAAATCAGAGCTGAGATCATTCCCTTCCCCTGCAAATCCCTGCTAGGAAGGATCTGTTCCTTTCTGCAAGTAAGGAACTACAATGGTACAAACCACTCCAGAGCTCATATGGTCTGGGCTCTGGGAGTCCTCACCCAGCTAAATGTCACCTCTTTCCTCTTGTTAGTCAGAGGAGGGGGAGAAAAACAGTCTCACTGCTTTAGCAGGGAAGAGCTAAGGCGTTTCACCTGCTCTGTGTCCCTGCCCCTCATACTGTCCCCAGCCCTTCCCCTTAAACCAGATGCTTAAGGGCACTTGCAAATAAGAGAGTATCATCATCCCAGCACCCCAGCAGTGAGGGGAAGAGAAACAGGGTCCTTGCACATGGTTATGGTCAGTCATGGTGCTGCCTACTGAGATGAGGCCCTTACCCTACAGGGCTATGTGCCCCTCTTGCCACTGCAGGGCTGTCCATCTCTGTGAAGGTGTGGGCTCCAGTAGGTGTGTGTGGGACCTATGTATGAGTAGAAATTATCTCTGATGTTAAGAGTACAAATGAGAGCAGCCTTGGGAAAGGTATTAGCAAAAACCTGACCGCCTCTCTAAAAATTAGGCAGGCTCCTGGAGTTCCTTATCTCCACTCTGAGCATCATGGTGTCCTAGATCTTTCCTTCTCATCTTCCACCTTCCAGTTTCTCTTTAGTAAGAGCTGCTCTTTTGTTCTTCACAAAGCACTACCTACCCTACCCTCTTGGTGCTCCTCTTTTGTAATTCTGTTATCAAGCTGTCTGCAGGGTGGGGAGGAGAAGGTGCAGGACTTGATGCTGCCTTTGAGGTACAGGTAATTATTATGTGCATCTGTTATTGTGGTTGCTGCCTCAACAGGTGGAAAACACGCTATTCTCTGATGGATTTGCAGCACTCTGTGCTCCTGCCTTGTCTTTTCTCTATAGCCAGTTGTGTGGTGTTCCTAAAATAATAAACACAGCCTCACTGCTGCCACGAAAACCCCTGGTAAATATATTTTTATAGGAATGAAATATTAAAGGATTTGAACAGTTATTCACTGAAAGCAAAATATGAACAGTAAGGTTGGGTAAAGATTCAAAGGCTGGTTTGCTTCCTTTCCCTGGGGCACATCAAGGCTGTACTGTTTGCACTTTAGAGATGGATAGAGGAGAATTACTTAACCCAAAATGATGGAAACAATTCAAACTATAATAATATAGCATGAGAGTTTCTCACATTACATCTATTCCCTATACTGCTGGCTATATTCTGCCTTCAGATTCACGTGCACAACTCTCATTGGATTCTGGAGGAACTGTATTTGAAGCCAAAATGCATTTCGTTGTCTTTCTGAAGTCTCTCTATGGTTTACTTGCTAAATCCTGAGCTCAAGGACTGGGGATAAAACTTGTCTAAGCATTTCCCAGAGTCTGTCTCTGTGAGATTCCCATCTGCTGTGTTTTATTTTGAATTTCATCTTCCTACTTTCCTGAAAACACAAAGCAGAAACACACGTTTCCTCTGCCCTGGAGTGCAGGAATCACCAAATTTCCCAGCAGGTTTTCTCACAACATATGATAGATCCAAGTTTGTCTAAAAATGCTACAAGCCATTTGTGGAGTAGAAAGGGAGTAGACCAGAAACGTGGGCCAAGTTTCAGAGTGTTATGAACACCCCCCCTTCTCCAAAGGGACTCTATATCCTGTTTCCTCTCTCCCAAAAATTTCACCTGGCATTGGATTTTATTAGGAGAAATACACATTGCTCGAGTCCAGGCTCTAAGTCTTCGGTTCGTGCTTCCTGCTGACACTGCAGAGACTACGAGAGCCACAAAAGCAGAGTCTGACCTGGGGGCTTCAAATTTGCTACAATAGTAGAGCAAATTAAATGGAGAGCACATTAAGCGGGTTGGGAGATTGTTGTTGACCAACAAATCTTCATTAAGTTCCCACACCAAGCTGTGCTGCACCTCCAATGAAACTGATTATTGTGTTTCCATCTGTGTTTCAACTATTTCTCCACCAGGCTTAAAAGAAATTCAAACTTGCTTTAGGTCTAATTATAAATAAAACACAATATTAATCCGCTGTGCTCCATGCATGCACCCAGGTTGGAGGTGCTAGTGTATTATTCAAACAGACCAAGCTCCACTCTGTTCACCACCAGTTATGTACTGCCCAAGTTTGTGCTAGCTCTTCTATTTACTGCCAGTGTTTCACAGAGACTTTGTTCACTGTTTCATGGTGACTTTCTGGATTACTGGTTTGCATTACCAAAGACAAAATCTGAGATAAGTTCCTGGCACTGCGCTCCAGGTGTTTCAGCTCAAGAGCCACCAGTGTGAACCCCAACAGTTCATACGACTCACACCTCCCCACAGCAAAGCCTGTGCTCAGCATAACAGCAGCTTTTATAGTATTAGAGCAAAGCCCTTTTCTGATATTCATGATGGAAGGGAGGCTACCACAACTTCTGACAGCCTTCCCCACAGACCACTACTAGAAATACAGCTCCACAGGTAAAACTCAGGTGCCAAGCTACTCTGCTGTACAGGCTTTAAAAACATTGACCAATTTACGCCAAACAGAGAGGTTTGAGGAAAAGGTGTAAGGGAAACCAAGGGGAATTAAACAACAGTACTGAGAGTTACATAGCTTTAGCTTCTGCAGTGTGCATGCAGAGCAGGATCTTCTGCCACAGACTGTCCTTGCCCTAAGGTAAGGTAAGAAACAATTATTAGGTATTTCTTTCTAAATATAACATAAGAAACAAAAGGTACATGCAGTTACAGCATGAATGGGGGAGTTAACCTTCAGTATTATTCTTTGTCAGATAATATTTATGGCAGCTAAACTGTATGTTGGCCATGGAGATTGGCTGTACCCCATACCATGTTGTCCTCAGAATCAGCTAAAACTTGAAGAACACAGATGGGACTCAACCTTTTCTGTATCAAAGTGAAGGCAATGATTATTTGGGTTTATGCAGCAGCCCTGGAGCATGCTGATTGTTACTGGTTCCTGGCGCTTGGGCACTCCAAGGAAACCTCCCCTTCACAAAGCAGCCTGCTGCATCCTAGGCAGGACTGAAGAGCGCAACCACAGCAGCTGCCTTCTACGGGAGCTGAATTATTTTTTTGCTAGTGATTAATTGGTTTCTGTGTTCTAGAAGAAAATGTGTTCTGTTCTTTTTGTACCAGGTGATCTATGACATTTAGGAGCACGTACTTTTAACTGCTACTTTGTTTTAGAGAAATGGTAAGAATGAACCTAAAGGACAAATTACTAGAAATACCTGTAATCCCAAGAGCTAACATAACTGCTGGGAAATTCTAGACCTCAAATCAGCTGTGCTACAGAATATGATGAGTTCCTACTTTTTTCCCCTTCAGCAGACTTAGTGAGATTTTACAATGAGAAGAAAGCAATCTGCTTAGCTGAACTGGGATTTCATCTCCTTCCGTTGCATCTCTGACTATACACACATCAGCAAGTAAGTCTCAGCTCTGTTCAGTCTCAGTCTGACCTCTGTACTAACTTGATTTATTGTTTTTAGTTCTCAAATAGTATATTACATTATACCCCAAAGGGTCCGATTAGAACTGGCCAGTATTTTAATGATTTACGAGGGGCATCTGGGATTGGGTAGCATACGTATTGTGTCACTGCTATAGGAGAAATCTGTATTGATCATACCAGCATGTTCCAAGACAAGAGTGTGTCAAATTCCAATAAGCTTTACTTCACAAACCTGATTTGACAGGTGGCCAAGCTTGCACTGGGACTGACCATAGTTCTCATGGTGGGAATAAAACAAAACAGCTGGATTGCCTCTAGCCATTGCATTGTGAGAGGATTTCCATTACTTTCTCTTGTTCTATTTCTATCTTGCAGTGCTTAAGGAGGTGTTTATCCTTCCCAGTTCTGTAGCCAAAAACCTGGGCAACAGGAGCTTGCTATCAGCTCTGTGCTTTATCCTTCTGCCAGAAGATACTGGTGAGAAATACAGGCTACTGAAACTAGTCTTCCAAACCTCTCCAAGTCCTACTATGGCTATCACATTGCTAGAAAGGCTCAGATCAGAGAGGCTGGGACAAGAGAGAGAAAGATGAAGACACAATTAGAAAGACCACGTAATTGCTTTCAAGCCATAATGTCACTTCATTTAAAAAGGGATTGTGCTTTTTTTTTCTTTTTTTTGGTTTGTTTTTTTAGGGTATCTCTAAACAAAGACTTTGCAAGCACTGAAAGAAAGGTATTATGAATAGAGCATGGTGATACAGAGTTTCTGTGTCCTTGGTTTGATTTTGCATGTTCTGAATTCTGTTTTGAGCACCAAAGCCAAAATCTGCTGAAGCATTCCTAAGAAACCTCGCCCCCAGCATGGAAATCCAAACATGACCATGACTTTCACCTCATAATGTAACCTGCCCTTGATTCACTGGAGGTGGGCACAGCTTTCAACCCAAATTAAACCTGAGGGTAACTCCCTACCCAGGCTCAGCTACCACTACCAGTGTTTGGCAGCACTCTGCCCCTGGGTTGCCTCCCAGCTCATACTTGTAGAGAGATGTAGAAAAATCACTTACCATTTCCACCTGTGCAGCGGGAACAGCAGTGTTTTCCTCACAGGCTCACTGCGATAACAACTATAAAATGCATTCCACTGCTCAAGAAACATCAGGGAACCATGGCTGCCTAACTCCTGCTGTTTCCCATCCTTCTTCCTAGCAGGTTACTCAACCCTTAGGCTATGCTGGCATAGGGATATATGTCTGCTGTCTCCTGTAAGCACAGAGCTTCATGGTGCTGGTAGAGACCACAGGACAAGAACAAAGAACAAACATTGAAGCTGCCAATGCCCCCGAACAGAATAGACCCCCCAAAAAGGCAATATATTGTTTTTTAAGATAGAAGAACATACCAGAGCTAGTCACAGGGGAGAAGGACTTTGCGTTGTGCCATCTTTTTGGTTAAAACCTTGGGGCAGAAGCCATTCATTTGTAATGGGATTCTTTGAATTCTGAAGCTTGATTTTATCAGTGCTGGGCTGGAGGACACTGCTATGTTAGTTATTGTTACAGCACCCTCATTCACCTTCGGATGTGGCCTGCTAAACGCTGGTGGGGACACAGGGCACCAACTTAAGGGACTGCATTACAACTGTGGTTCTGTGTAAAGCACAGCACAGGAAATCCTCGGCCTCTGCTGAATCAAGAAACAAACATGATTTCTGCCTCAGATCATTTTGAAGGTGACCTGGGAAAATTAGATCAGGCCACCCAGAGTAAGCCTGAAGAGTAAAACCACAGCTGAGGGGCTGGAAACAGTGCCCAAGCGACACTTTGCCCTTCTTTCATTAAGCTAGATGCAGTGTGCCCAGCAACCCATCTGTGGCTTTTTTGCGTTGTGTTCAGTTGGAACTGAGACATCTGGATTGACATCCCTTACAAAGTAGACAGTATGTGAAAGAGTGTAGTTGTAGGGCTTCTCGGCAGCTGCAGTTTCACCCCAAACAGCCACAGGGAGGGAGCAGAAAATGTACCCTGCGGTGTACAGTATGAACAGGCTCTGCTTCCCACACAGCGACAGTGCTGAGGCTGAAATGCATCACTGCAAATGTGAGCCTCCAGTCCACTGGATCTGCTTCAGAGAAATAGACTCAGCATATTTCAGCCAATCTGTGAATAAGCCCAAGCTTGTACCTCTCTGCAGGGTCATGCTGTACTAACATCATCCAATAATGAGAGCACCACACGCTCTCTGCAACTGCAGGCTGCAAATATTGGGAAAGCATTACTAAAAGTCATGAAAAAGCAACTAGGGTTTTTGTTGTTCAGGGAGGGTGAAAGCTTTGGAGTGTACCAAAACACCAGTGTTGGCCAGACAACCCAGCTGGTTACTGGCAGCTCCAATAGGAAATTAAAGGTGCAAACATTACTCCTGATTTACAGCAACCTGCATCAGCTTGCCAGCCTGTCTTTCAGAAATGTTTCAGCCTTTGAGTTTTTCAGTAACCTTCTGAATCTTCTGAGGCTGCTTCCAGAAGAAAAAACAATTTACCCATTCAAAGCATACTGGCTTTTACCTTGGACAAGTCATTGCTGGAGGTAGTAGAGATACAGTGATCTAACAACCCTTGTGCACAGAAGAGACAGCCTTAACACAGAAGAACTGAATTTTAGGCAAGCTTGTCTTCAAATGGGAGCATAGCAAGAGTGTCTCATGAATGTAGCACATCCAAGAGCTGTTTAGTGCTACAATACGGTAGACAGGAATTTTTGTTGTCTCAAGGAGGAGTGAAAAATATCAGTACTGAATGGAGGAAGGAGCTACAGACTGTCAGAACTGATCATTTGTCAAGTATGATGGCTGAAGTCCATTGCAGAAGATGACACTAGCAATGATGTTTGATCTAAGAGCGGTAGCCTGGCAGGGAGCTAGAGAGACTCTCAAATATGGGCATGCTGTTGCAGTAACAAATAGCATGGCAATGTGGTAGATGGACCAGCTTTGACGGTCTTGGAGTCATACGACCGTCTGACTCATATGCAGTGTATCTGATTCTCTACCAGCTCAGTTTGGGTTAATGGGTGTAAGGATGCACTTGGCAGCTTAGAGCACAGGAGTACCAAGGGGCTCCGAAGGGATGAGTTTTGCAGCTGAACTTCTCTGCTCACAGCCAAAAGCCCCCACATCTTTGCTGGGACTAGGGCTGGAGGGAAACTGACTTTTCTTTGCTTGCTTGCCAAGAACCAAGTTCAGGTCCCTTAGAGCTCTATGGTGCTCTGGCTCCAGCAGATGACTTCATGAACACCTAGCACTGGGAGGAACACAGTTCCCCGCACAGCTTTAAATGTTTGTGTTTCCCTGCATATGCCGATGACATCATCGCCACCTGAGGGCCCGAACTCTGGTCTTGGCAGGTAAAAGCCTTTTGGGTCACCTTACATTGGGGTTCTTGCTTTCGATGTATATCTATATAATGATTGCTAGATGGCTGTAATTACATGACTGTAAAGCACCACCTAAAATGCACTAGTAATAAATTCTTAATAGCTAATGCTGTAACAAGCAGTTACAAAAATATATCATAACATGCAGATTGTTAACAGTGTCTGGGCCTGTTTAATGCTCAGTTTTAAATAGTTACAATGCACACTGTTAAAATGGCATGTAAAATTTGCAACTAGTAAATAAAAGGTCCAATTCAGCAAAAAAATACATCCAAGCTTCAGTGGTAAAGAAGCCACAGAAAAGCGTGGGGTGGATGAGCTATCTCCTCTTACCTGCAACACCCTTCTGGTAGTGCTGCCTATCAGCCATGGTTTCTGTAAAGCATACTGCATGTGCCCCTACCCTGCGTGGTGCAGACTCTGTCCCTACTCAGAAACGTGGTTAGGATCCCATTTATATTACAAAAATGCAACTCTGTCCAGAAAACCCTTGGTTTTGCCTTCCATGAGGAAGGGGTGGGTCAGGGAAAAATCCATTTAGCTGCCCATAATTTTAGCTTCTCTTTTACACAGTCAAAGCTGCAGTGTGGGCAATAGCTCTACAGAGAGGATTCCTGTGGCTAAAGAATAAAATAAATACACATACAAGACCCAGAAAAATGAGCAAAATCAGCAGGTGGCCAGGTTTCGCACATTTGGTACAACACTGCTGCACATGAAAGGATGGCTGCTTCTGTCTAGCCACTATCAGGAGCCACACACATGGATGGCAAATACAAGTGTACTAACCAGTTGATGACAAAGAGAATATTTTATATTACAGTTGCAGACAAAAATGAGGCCACCCTGCCTTGGGGCCTGCATGACGACGTACATCTTGAAAGAGTCAAGACTGTTGTCTTGACTGTCAAGTCAGGTCTGAGCCCTGCTGGCTGGCCCACAGACTCGCTATGAAGAAATTAGACATTTTTGAGGCTTCTGAGGCCTGGCAGCCTGTAACATCAGTGGAGGCTGTGGTAAGTTCAGCATACTTGAGAACCAGGATGGGTTGATTAATTTCTTCCTTACATTTGAGTAGTGCTTTGCATCAGAAATGTTGCTGCTGATTTGCTTGGATGTCCCACAGAGGAAAATTCTACTTGGACAGAGGAGAGGTGTCATGATCCCTCTCCAGTTAGGACAGCAAATTTGGTACCAATGCAATACTGGTAAAAAACCCAATCAGATATTTTCCTCTCCTTGTGCTCCTCAAAGTCAAGCACAGAGATTAATTTAGTCTACTCCTCTACACAGGCGCTGCATCATGGTCTGTTGAAAGTAAGTCCACCTAAATGGATTTTGCCAAGTCATACCAAGTGGGTGCCTTACCCTAAATGTATAGCTGGGTTAAAGCTGTGGATCTGGAAGCCTCTACTAAATTTGGAAGTGCTGTTCAGATTACATCCTCCAGCTGCTGGAGAGATTTTCTTACAAACAGTCGGCTACTCAAATACTTCATGCCTCCCTGGAAACTGCCTCTATCTCAGCTTTCAAGTCCAGCCAGCCCTACCTCAGTCATTGCTGTATTTGATTCATACCATCTATATCCCAGAGTGCTCCTAGCAATTGATAAATTATGGCTCCAGCGAGACTATCGGGTTAAACATCTAGGAAGAAAGAATGATGACAGTAATACTTGTCATTTGTGCAGAGATGTAGCAACACAAAACCCTCTTTCAAACATATGTTATCTTGGAGGAATCTTTCCAAGGAATAGGCCTTCTGAGAAACGTTTATGGCTTTTCAATGCATGATAGGCATGAACTTGATACAACCTACTTTGGCCAAGCCCTGGGCTTCAGCCTGGTCTTTTACCACCACAAATCAGCCTATTTGAAGTTCAGTCAGACTGATATATTCACTGAGATGACAAGGTTACAGCACATAACGGCTTGAGAAAAGCAGGATGTAGAGCATATTGCTCTCAGGATTTAAAAAATTTAGAAGTATTTTTACTAAAGCCAGAGGAAAATAGCTATGTTCTACCTATACACAAAAGCCAATATAATGCCTGGGATGATTAAAATATTCAATACATCATTGAAATGAAGCACTGACATCCTTGTATTATACTGAAATCCCTCCTTTATCTTGGCATTGGAAAATGGAAGGAAAAGCAGAGGATATAAAAGCTTTCTACTAAATATCCTAGACACAAGAGTTGGTTTTTCCTCCTGACTTTCCACAGCATCATACTGCAGGGCTTTGTGTCATGCCATTTCAGCCTTCATACCATCCTCTCAGCTTGATCTCATACCAGTATAATGCCAAACTGTCAAATTACACTGACTTTTGAGTTTGTTCTTATTTAAATATTACAGTGTTGGAGAAGTTGAATAAAAGGTGGCACATGTTTCCAAGGACTGAGATACCTGTCAATACTGAGACACTGTCAATACTGAGGCCCTTTCCTTAAGCACAGCACTGAACAGCACCTATGTTATGGATAAAGCTGTAGTCACTGAATAAACTGGAAAACAACCCAGGCATCCACAGTATATGCAATCCACAGAGGCATTCACTGCTGGGAAGAAAAGCAGCCTAAACAGTCAGTAAGAAGATACTATCTGGGACCTCTCGCAGGACCACTTTCCTTTCTTCTTGGGATAGCCTCCTCTATAAGGAACCACTGACCTGGCTGCTCTCGTAGCCTGACTACAGCAAAGCCACTAATGGGTTTCCAGAAAGGCAGCTACAGATGCAGGCATGGCACAGTGATACGTATGGCCTATGTCATACTCTAGGTCACTGTAGGTCATCAGAATGACCTTCTGCTCTGTGATAGGCTTCTTTGATTGCTATTCTCCTGCTAGCCATAATTAAGAAAATTCTATTACACAGTTCAGATACAATTACAGTTGTAGTACAAACCAATTCCAAATTAATCTAAATATAATGGTAAAATTTCTCCTACGTGATTGAATAATTACTGCAATACAACTCCAGTAGGGCAAAGATCAGGAACATTTCATATGAATATCATTCAGAAACTGGCATTTTAAAATTGTATTGCTCATTCATACGACACACATCACAGAAACAGATCCACTACAAAAAGTGAATATAGAGGAATTGAGCTGAGAATCATTAAAAACGTATTTTTTAAAATGAAGAACAACCACATTATTACATATAATCATTTTCCTTTCACACTAATTTGTTTTAATCTATTCATGCTCCTTATAAAACATTACACAAAATTTTAATCATAGCATTGTTTTCTTTAAATATGTGCATTTCAGTAAATGACACTTGCATGTATAAATTTAGTGAGTTAAAACATTAGGCTGATGCTAGAACTGAGCAGTCATTTATTCAGAAAAAAATTGCCTTGTTTTCCTGTCTGTGAATTTTCTATGGAAAGCTATTATTTTTTTCAGTGTATTCATTATTCAACATATTAGTTGAATAGTCCTACAGAGACTTTTCTGCTTTTGAATCATTCACAGCCTGTTAGTTCCAATTATTTCACATCTGAAATCTGAACCTCAGTCCTTCCTTTTTATTGGACAGAGTTTACATGAACTGATGCTATTCTCCAGGAAAAATAAAAAAGTGACCAGAATGCAGATTAAATGTTTTGTACACAGCATCAGCAGTTCATGTCTGTGTTTCAACAGGAGTAAATTTCTTAGCTATAATACAAGATCAATGTGAACACAAGCTGAAAGTCATCTTAGGATAATTCTAAAAAGCACACCCATCTTGTAAAGACCATTATTCCACAACTTTCAATATCCATGCAGCACACATTACCTTCTTTCATCCAGCCTACACAGTTATGTTCCCTTCTAGAAAGACAACTTTAAAAAACAAACAAACAGAAAACTCCAACAACTCTGAAGAAGCACTTTTCCTAAGGTGTGCTATACTTCAGTTATCCACCCAGCTGCTACATGGACGGAGTTGTGGACCTGGAAAGCACAGCTCCCACATGGGCAGTACGAGTAAGTTGCCACCTGTCCCTCCCCACCTGAATGCCACAACACTACCAGGGCTTTTGGGCAGTGCCCTGTGATTCTCCACTCCCGTGAGGCTTAGCAAAACCAGGCTGACAGCAGCCTTCAGTCCTAAAAGTCAAAGTATTTATACAGTGGAGAGGGTGAGTACTAAGTAAGAGAAAAACCAACAGTTGAAAGCAATTTTATAGGGAGTAAGTAAGTGCCCTAGAGTGGTCATTAGCCACACTGCAAGGAATGAGATACATCAAAAAAGGGGAACATTTGCTGCAGATATTACGAGGTGGGAAGGATTGGAGGAGCCTGTTATTCTCAAAAGTATTTAAGGAATTGGCAGATGGCCTTATAGACAGGACACAGGAAATGCAAGTCCCATTTCTGCTGCAGACCTCCTGCATGGGATCAGAGAAATCATGCCTGAGATCACCCGTGGGATCTGGGCACATGGGACACAGTGGCTCTGGGGTGGCCAGTGTGAAAGCAGCTACCAAAATCAATGGGAGATGTCCATTCCAGTATGGGAATTCCTCCATGCCTCCTCTTGTATAAAGCCATCCAAAATGGGCAAGAACATCTGCTTTTGTTTTCACAGTAAAAGCTGACACTGGAGGAGATATGCACATTTGGGAGGGGAGCACATTCCACAGTAGAGCTTTTTGTAATACAAACAATACAAGGCTATCCTGGGAACATCATTTTTTGGTGAAAACTTATTGTATGCAAGAGGGCAAGGCTGCCTGTGAAGGTGGCAGAAGAACATGTACCGAAATAACAGAGTCCCTCTTGGCACCTGGGTGGCAAGGCAAACCATCCAGAGTGCATGGCAGAAGAGTGGGTTCTAGTCAGCATTCAGTGGCCTAACACTGACACGACAGTCACTGCTTCCCTCCATTTCTGTGAGCATTTCAGGGACTTAGTTGCTCCGTTTCTCTTTCAGCAGATCGATATTAAGATGCAATGAGCTCTCAGAGCACGCTAGTTTCAGACTCCCTTTCTGGCTTTATGCGTGCAAACCCAAATATTTTTAAAAAAAATTACACCAAAATGTGAACTTTGGGCTAGTGAAAGTACCTTGATGGGAAATCAGGAAAACCTTTCACCACAGTTAGTGTGTGGAAAGAAATTGTCTGAATACAACCTATTTGTAAATGATAGAGATGTTCAGCAGAAAGATGGAAGATTTCAGGTTTGCTGTCCTGAACTGCTCTACCCCAAACCATCCCTCTAATAATTTATGCAAAAGTCATTCAGTAGACAGTTCCGGAGCAAGACTTTGACTCAGAGACTACAACTTCACCCATGTCCAAGACAGATGCTTCTCTTCTAAAGCTGCATGAGTTGACGGGCTTCCTAATATTTCTGTAATGCAGACGCTTGACTAATTTTTAGAACATAGCAAAAGAAATATTTAATATTTTCTTAAAACAGAACTCTAGTAAAAATAGAATTTCTATTCCCCTCTTAAAAAAAATCCTCCCAACAGTTCAAATCTGTATCTAACATAAGGAACCACTGTTTCAAAAGAAATGTACCACACGGGAACAGAGTAATTCCAGAGATAAACTGAAGCCTAAAAAAGTGGTTTTCCTTGTAACTGAAGCACTTTCTTCAAGATTAGAAATGGGACAGTTCTTGGCGGGGGGCAGAGAGGAGAGGAGTGCAAACAAAACAACCTGTTAAAAAAGAAAAAACAGGTTAATGCTCGTATGAATGGCAGCTGGAATCACTGTAACTTACTCATGTAGATTTTTTCCTACAATGAACATTGGTCATGAGGATAAGTATGGCTGGTAACTACCACTGGAAAGAACCAAAACACTCCTTACAGAGTTTCCCTGTTGAAGCTGACAATTAAAAGCTAACCAGTGAATAAGGTTTTGCATGATCAAATGCTACATTTGTATCTACATTTACCCAATACATTTTCTGCAGCATTACCTCTTTCTACTTGAAAGCAGAACTCTCACACTGGCATATTGAGGGCTGGGCTGTTTCAATGCAGTAATAACAGTGTCTACAATTCCAGATAGCAATATGATAGATAGAAGTATTCCCACTTCCTATTTTAAAAAAATTAAATCTTTAAAAATACAATAATGAACTTTTAATCAACTGTTTGACATACCCAGAAAGAAAGGTTGAGCAGTCAGGTCAAAATAAGCCTACTAAGGCCCTGGGCCTTGTAGTTTGCAAACGCTTTCACTTCCAATTTGCCATAATAATGTAACACTTTATTTTAGAAGCACAAGCATTGAACCACAGCATGGGACTATGTGAGCCACTGGACTGTCATTGTTTGGATTGCAACAGTATTCCCAAATCCAGCTGTGGCCTCTGCTGTGATAAGCGTATCAATGCACAAGAGACAGTATCTGCCCCTGAGGTTGCCCTCTCACTTGCTGTGAGCCCACTGTAACTGTGGGCAAGCTTTGTGAGGGGGTAAGGGAAGGCGAGAGGAAGAGAGGGTGACCTCAGAAATGCCCCAGGCTGGCAGTGAATGTCTGCCCTCCCCGTTTCAGGATGGCCTGGGACTCCCTGTGCAGTGGGGACTTAATGCGCCCCAGGATAAGAAGTGCCTCAAGCTGGACGCCTGGCAGCTGGAGCCGTGCCGGAACGCTGTCGCTGGAGGAGCTGCAGTGCCTGCTCTGGAAACACACACCTCCCACAGGGCACATGGATGAAGTCTGGCCAAACCTTTACGTGGGAGACCTGTAAGAGAGAGGGAAGGGTTAAAGGCATTAATGCAACCCTTAGTTCCCTCCCTATTTCCACCCCTGCCAATCTTTATCTAAGAGAGAGCTAGGCAGTAATCTGGGGATCCCTCACAGTAAGTCTAAGCGTTGAGCAAGGCTGGATTGTGCAAAGGATGCTGTAGCATAGAGAAAGGCATCTTACCTGAAAAGAATATTCCCTCTCCCGATTTCTCCTCCTGCATTAGTACAGGAGTACCACACTGCAAAAGCCTGGTGGGGCCATGGTACTGCAGGCCATCATGCCAGAGCTAGGTAAAACAAGATCAACCTCCTTTCTCCTCACACTAACAGATGGCATCGGTCCCCTGAACTGATTGGTGCTCAGGAGAGGTGACTTGTTGAGAAAGCAAACCAGAAAACTCTTGGCTTGTGGAGAAATATCACAACCATCACCACCTTTTTATTTTTCATCAGTTGAGAAGAACCGCCTAAGCTGGTGTTTGGGAGAAAAATGCAGGAAATCTGAAAGTCAGTTTCTTAATGAGTCACTTCTGTCTTGAAGCATTTTGGTGGACAGTTTGGACCTGATCAATCTGTCAGAAAATAGCCACTAGAACTTCATGCAGTTTGTAACAAACTGCACCATCAGCAGCATGTTCTACCCCTCATCATGCAGCAGGTGAATATAACCAACTGTCCTTCCAGGCACATTGCTCGTGACAAAGAGCAGCTGAGCCGAATGGGCATCTCCCATGTTGTGAATGCTGTTGCTGGGTGATCTCACATCGACACTGGACCCGAGTTCTACAAAGACCTGCCTGTGGATTACTATGGAGTAGAAGCAGAGGACAGCCCTAACTTTGACCTCAGCATTTACTTCTACCCAGTTGCTCTACACATAAAAGCAGCACTGAATTCCCCAAGAGGTAACTAGACCACCTGTGCATGTTGTGTATCTTCTGCATAGGAGCCACATAGGGCAAGTTATCAAACAGTATTTGGTATAACCATCTGCAGATACAGGTAACAATTCCTTGGTTTGGGACATACCCAAACCCAGTAGCATCACACCTGCCTCCTGAACTCCCACAGTGAGTGGGAGTTCCCTTGTTCCCCTGAAACAGGGAAGGATGCACTGAAAAGGCTTTCAAAGGGGCTTTCCATACGCTTAGTGCTATTCGTTAGAAAAAAACCCCAAACCCAAAATAGCAAGTATCCTTTATTATCTATAGGGAAACACTGACCTGGGAGGAGGCACATAGACTTGATCTTTTCAAAGTAGTGATGGGGTTTTAAAATATAAGATAGGGTGAGGTAAAAAGAGAATGGCAAGCATTATATTTGAATAAGAGTCAACTATAATGCTGTGCAAGTCCTACAAACACAGGATAGGGAAGAACTTGCTGGGAAGCAGTTCTGTAGAAGAGAACCTAAGCAACACCACGAGCCAGGAGATAATATTATGCTGTTGCTAGAAGGAGTATAACCTTGAAATATGAAAATAACCTGGAAAATCCTTGGACTTGCTAAACACAGGCCAGGTGCAATACCAGAGGCCTGGGGCTAGTGGGGGGATCATTACTCTTAAGGACAAACCTTGACAAAAGTAAATCTCCACTGTGCTTCAAAACTGTACAGATACCCACTCAAACGTGATTTATTAAGAGAACAGTTGCACACTCAAACTGTTTTGCTTGCACCATGGTAAACTTTAAAATCAATGAGGGTCCTAAAACACTAGCTACCCAGGTTAATCATGTGCAGCTAGTAGATCCAATCCATACCATACAAGCTAGGAAAGGGAGACACGGTAACGAAAAATAGCATGTCTCTGTGCTGGATGCCTCAGCTTTTACTGCTGTTTGAAGGGCTTAATCCATCCCATTAGAAAGTAATTTGCCTTTGTGCAATTGAAGGCTACATTTGGATTTCAAACCCAGTAACATGTTTGGGGAACTTGGATCTGCACCCATTTCTATTGCTATTTGCAATTGAAGAAATTATTGGTGGTGCTCCAGAGAAAGGTAAGATCCAAAATCTATTAATGCATGTGTAAGAAAAAAAATGTTCCAAATCAATTGACAAAAGACAGAAAACAACAGATGAATCCTGGTGGCCACAAAAGCAAACAAAACCAGTCCTTGGCAAGATGCTTGCCCAAATACTGAAAGTTATGAGTGCAGAAAAAGCTAGGGCTCAAGGCACATTTATTCCTACTTCCATGCTTTAGGATATTGTTTTACTGAACTCCATGTGGAAGCAGGGTTCTCAGAATGGAGACAAGGTGAAATTCAATCATATATAGTCCAGCTGTTGCTGACATTCATCATTTTACGGGAAGTGCAACAGTTTAGAAAATATATAAACAAGATGTTCTGGAAGCATAATTTCCCGAGCTAAAGAAATTTAGCAGCTAAATACCCATGACCTGTGCAGGGATGAGAGGGAGGGGATTGTTACTCATATCACTTAGAAGAAAAGAAATAATAGCATTTATTATAAGCAGTGATTCTGAACAAAAAATTATACCAGGTGACAAGAGGCCTGTTCATATTAAATTCAGGATGTAACAAGGTACTTCTGTTTGATTGAGAAGTCATTTAAAACTGCTTCTTAACTATTACAAGCAAATTCAACTTTTTTTTTTTAATGGAATTAAATTATCTTTCTCACCTGGGAGGATAAGTCAAAGTTAAGACCGTATGATGCACAAACATACTTAAAACTATGAATCAAATACTCATTAGAATTAAGTAAGAAGCATTACTCCCATCACGCTTGAAGAAAAATTCTGATGCTTTATACCAGAAGGCCAGAAAACATATTGGGCAGATTTATTCCAGATTTCTACCTTAGCTGAACAGAATGTGTCTTTGGTGATGTAAGGAATTTATTTTTAAGGCAATTTCTTCAAACCTGGATGCCAGAGCATGAGCAAAAGGAAGTAGAGGAGCACGCACCCACATGCTCCTGATTGGGAGCTATTCCTTTACAGTGGTCGACGGCTGCCTCATACCCTGAATGACTCTTTAATCATCTTTGTCATACAGATTAAGAAATACATGCACTACAATTGCAGCTATGCCATATAAGCATTATTTTATGAACCCTGCTTCCTTGGCTGCCTTTCCTTCAGCACAGCCCTGCTGTTCCTTTGCCCACCTAACAAACAGAGCTGTTTAGGAAGGCTCAGCCAAGAGCAAGCAGATACACAATCTGCCCTCTTCTCTGAAAGGAAAACACAGTCAAGAAGTACTGGCCTTCTCCCTCATGCTCATGGACAAGAGGAAACACCTTGAATACCAATCTTGCCATTTCGCATGGCCATCTGTATGACTTGCTTTTTTCTGGAGTGCAGCTAAATCTAAGCTTAAATTAGGAGGGCTGAGTAAAGTCTAGTGGAAGAGGGAGAGAGAACTCGAGAGCACAGATGAAAGCATGCCATGAAAATTATTAAACTAACACCATCCAGAGAGAAAGATTCTGAAGTAGAGAGCTGCTCCTTTTACTGACCTTCAAACATGTTTAAAACAGGCAGGTTAAAATCATCCATTAAATTCCTGAAATTACAAACCCTCTCAGAGGCATTCCCTTCTTCCACTTCACCAAAGAAAATGAAAAGCTAGGCTTCCTCTCCTGCCACCTTCTTGGTGGTAATGGTTATGAAAGAACCTTAACTTAGGAGAAAAAGGCTCCCCTTTCTTGACTCTGCTGTAGGAGCATTACGTACATCAATTTGACCTCCTACTCTCCAGCAAATGACAGCCCTTACCTGTTCTGGGAGGCGTGGGAAGAAGGGACACGCCACCACGTAAAGCTTTCTGTAGGCTTCTTGCTATTTTCAGCTGTGACAAAATAGACACTTGATTAATCAAGAAAAAGACAATTGATTCTGCACCTGGCTACAGGATGGTGGCTAAAAGGTAACAGGAGATGAGAAAACCACAGTGGAGTAGGAAGAGCCCCTGGGGCTCTCCAGCCCAGCTGAGCTCTCCTCCTGGTGAGCAGCATAATTCTGCTGGATTCAGTGGAGCGAGGGTAGCTGGGGTGTTCACCCTGGGTGACAGATCTGGAGCCTGGTCTTATGCCAAATTGAATCCACCCTGCAATAAAGCAAAGGCTAGTTCAGGACATTTAGCTCAGTTAATGATGAGTAGCAAAAGGACAATAAGATATTATGTGTTTTAATGACTGATTTGTTCAACAACACTGAATTACCCAACTTGAATTTGGCCAACGAACTTGAATGTGCAAACTTTATCCCTAGTGCAAACCCTTTGATGTCAGTGGAGTTACAGCAGGCATGAGCTGGATATAATATCCATAATCCATTGTTAAAAACCCAGTGTTATTGTTCCGCACAAATCCCAGCCAGATGACAGTTATTGTCTGCCTCTGCAAAATGTAGCTTGAGATGTGCGATGCAAAATTTCAAATAAGGATTGCAAGATTTAATAATGCCAGAAGCTAAGTGCCCCCACTTCGCCTCAGTTAATCCCATTATTCCTAAGGGATCCTGTTACACGCTCGGAGAGAAGCTTGCAACGTGGCCCTCTAATATGGGATCAGTGCAACTTCTCTTTGCACTGTATGTTAAAACAAATGGGGACAGGGAAGGCAGAGTTGCATGATGCTGGCTTATGGCATAGATTGTGTGGTGCAGAAGATGTGGTTATAACCTCCTTGCCCACCCCATGACATGGGTATGCACCACGACTGCCTCTGTGAATGCTGCTGCTTTCCCAGGCTGTGGTCCAGCAGCCACCCGGGAATCCGAGCCTCCTGTGAGAAGCTGATGCCACACGCGTTACCAAGCCCACTGCAGACAACCCACATGGTGCAGACATGCTTCAGGCGCTCGTCAAATGCAGTATATCATGGTGGGTTCAGAGCGTCACTTAACCCGTTTACAGCTACTGCTAAAAGACAAGGGCCTGAGCCTGTAAACAGAAGCAAATAGCAACACAGCTTTTGTTTCCTGACTCAAGTTTAACATTCGATTTGTTTGCTACAAATAATCACATAGTAAATTCAAATCTGCTTTCATTAGAGCAATTTTACATTAATTAAATCATTTCACATGACTGACTTATCTGCAACAAACAGTCATTTTATTGTCAGTGTACCAGCATTTATCATAACCTCTGTGCATGGTGAGACAAAGGCTAACAATGTGGAATAGATTCTGCACGTGTGAAAGAGATAATATACCTGCATCCTCATGGGAACCAGTATCTTAGAAAGACATGCAGATTAGGTTCAAGGTCAATAGTTGGGGCTTGTCCAGGTTTTTGCCAAGACACCTTCTAAAGCCAGTTGTTGATCTAGGAGGACTCTTCTGAAGTGAAGATAAGCCAGAGAAGCAGGGAAGAAAACAAAGCGTGCTCTTACTCACCACCTTCTCCTCCCAGATACAGAGGTAGATATAAACCATTAAAGAGCCAGCCTGTACAAGCAGGAGCCTGGAATTTGTTCTGCTTTCTGTGCCCCTAACAAAAACACATCAGGCAATACTTAACAGCAGCATCCTTACCTGTGCTCAGCTCCATCTTCAGTTCCAGACTGCAGGTGGGGCTGAGCACTTCCCAAGGCAGAAAGCTCCATCTGGGTGGAAAAAAAATGGACCCAAGAACAACTTTACAGAAATGAGGTTCAGAACAGCAAGTATCCTCTCCCCTGTCCAATTTCCAGCCAAACAGATTGAATTTTGAAATATTTAGCGACTCAAAATCAAACCCAGCATCAAGACCATCCCTTTTTGGTTGTTTTTTCTTTGCCTGTCCCCCCTTCCTGGTGCAGCTGTTGAGTGTTGGTAGCTTAGAAATTTTCAGACTAGTCCCTGGCACTGTGTTGCAGTCAGGCCTACTGCAGACTAGTGAAGCATGTATTTTCCAAAGACTTTTTGGACTTAGCCCTATTCACAGTATTTCTCAAAGAGAAATTGTGCTCCTGGTTCTTTTATCAGGAAAATCTCAGGCCTGGGTTATTTGGGCCTGAAGTACCTCCTCTGGGGAAGATAATTCAACATACATATCCCATGAGGTTGATGTGAAGGCTAATGAAAAACATTGAAAGCACATTGAAAAAAAGTCTAGTGAAAATTCAAATTAGCATTATCTTTAGCAGGGGTGCAAAGCTTTTCTCCACATTCCCATAAAAAGTAGGACTTCACTTCCAAGAATCCCCATGGAGTTAATGACAGTAAATGGTATCTCAGCAAATCCTGCAAAGCTGTATCTGAATAGGAAAACACAAACAGAAATCACTTGATCTTCTAATTTTGCAAAACTGACATGATGTCGGAAAACCCTTTTCCCTCCCCCAATGGTTTCGATGCCCAGTCCGAGTCTGCTGTCACAGGAGCTGTTTTCACTGCTTCCTTGGTGACTATATTTGTCCCTTTATTTTTACTGAAGATATGTCTATCTTTAGGGCTGAGCTCAGATTTCTCATGCCAGGATAATGAAAGGTGGCTGTGTCACATACATTGTGGAATTCAACACTTCCCTCAACCTGCTCGCCAGAGCAGGTTTTCACAACACATGCTCGTGCTCTCTGAGCATGTGCCTATGCCATCATCATTAGTCAGAACTGGAATGGTTGCTAAATAAATACTCTGTCACAAACAAAATGGAATTTAAGATTAAAAGCTGTGCACAAAGTACCCAGAATTAACACCCTGGGAGATGGGGCAATCACTCTGAGGGTTTTCGCTGGATCTAGGCTTATCATCCAACAAAGGTATGTTTGTCTCGCTCGCTGCTAATAGAGAAATTAAGATGCTGTAAGCACAAACAAAACAAGGAACTAGCCCTGAAAAACTGCTCATTCTTTCTACCCCTCCTCACATTTTACAGAAAAGCAGCATCTGAGACCCTTTATTCCATCTCCAAAGGGAAAAAAGCAACATGGGATGTTCTTTACCAATTTTCACCTTTTTCTGGATATAAATTGTCTTCTTGTTGAATTGCATTTCCTGTAGCTTTATAATTGGTAAACAAAAGACCACAAATGTGACAGTTTAAAAAAATAAAATTAAAAGGAGAAAAAAGAAAGGCCGAAAATCTTTTGTTTCAGACTTGGGAAGATTTCCAGTCAAGAAGTGTTCTGAAATTTTCATGCTAAGACAAAACATTTTTACTCAGCTGTCTTAATGGGTGACAGAACTGTCCATTAGGTGGTCAGAAGTTCAAATCTGATTCTAATTTCTGGTTAGTTTAATAATGCCCAATTGCTGAGCCATGGGCGCTACATCTAGAAAAGACTAGATCTGGCTGCGGAAAGGACAAGAGAGTTTTTTCAGGCATGGCTATAACTGAGCAGAAAAACAGAACTCTTTTTTCCCAATTAAAAATCTCTCATTGAATCATATGTTTTTGTGAAAGTTGAATCATTTCACAACATGTGCAAGATGCAGGTTTTCAGGTTCCAGAATGAGCTCTTTGTTCACATGCAGAGGGAAAGAACTACAAACCTGAATTTTCCCACCTGAAAGCAATCCTTTTGACGAAATTTCCTTTAATTGCACATAAGACCATTTTAAAAAGTGTTTATCTCCTTCCAGCATCAATCAGACACACATTAGAAACCAGGAAGCAGTCATGATACAGAACTGCATTTCTCAGGCTGCTTCCATTAGTAATCACAGCAAAAAAAAAGGAAAGCAAAGCAGACGGGAGGAGGAAGATATACTCCTAGATTCCTGGAAGGTCTTCCCTGAGGCTTGCTCACAGCAACATGGGAGGACTCACGGTATTACTCTTAATGAAGATACACACCTCACACTGAAATCTCTGGGGAACTAGAGGCATTTCATGAATTGTTTTTCTACTGATCACGATCACCTAATATAGAAGGGAAGATAAAGGCATCAGGGAAGGATAGTGACTAGAGATATACAGAGTAGGCTATAAAAATAAAAAACCATGAGCTGGTGCAAATGGCATATACAAAGAGAAGTGGTTCTTAATGGTACATACTTCCAACAAAGTCTGGGCAGCAGTCAGCACCCTCAGAAAGCATAAAGCATTACTGCCCTAAGCAGAGAAGAAAAAAGAGCTTGGGAAAACCCAGGAGCATTCCTGTAATAACAGCAAGCAGTCCTGAGCATTGCACTTTTGAAATCCCAAGTTTCCAGGCCCTCTGATAGGAAGTAAACTGCCAAGGCTGCTTCCCATAGCATGGCCCTCAATTATGACAACTTGAAGCTTTGCTAGCAAGTACATCACTCCCCAAACCACATGTGTGCAACCACAGATACAGGCTGGGCAGGAGGACTAGGGGAATGCCATCAGGCTGAGAGCTAAGTCCAAACACACATTCATGAATTTTCTGTCCCCAGCCATTATAAAATGCAATGTTCCCCCAACCAGCAGTGCCCCAGATCTGCTCTGCAGGCTGAGCACACCAGCTGGCTCAGCCTCAGTATCAGCACCACTTCCATCTTCGCTCCGGCACAATAAACCCCACCATTTGGCCTCCTGGCATAACCACATCTCTCTCTCCTTTTTTCCAGGCAAAGTACTAGTTCACTGTGGAATGGGAATCAGTCGATCTGCAGCTCTTGTCCTCGCTTTCTTAATGATCTGTGAAGATATGTCCCTTGCTGACGCAATTCAGACTGTGCTCTCACACAGAGGGATCTGCCCCAACTCTGGCTTCCTCAAGCAGCTTTGGGAGTTGGACCTCCAGTTAGGAAGGGGGCAAGGCAGAGAAGCAGAGCCCTGCTAGTGCCAAGGGGGCATGTTTCCTGGCACCATACTGAGAGATGCTGCCTTTGCTGAAGACAATGCAAGGATGCTGTCAGGACTACTCTGTAGCTGCACTGAGAAACTCCCTGGGAAATGGCTGAGCATGAGCAAGCTCATAGGAGTTCAGTATGTGTTTTTTGGATAAGCCCACTAATTAGAAAGAAAATTAAATAAAAAAGGATTCAAACGGGCAGTTTTTCCCACCTGGGCCTGTTTGTTTAATTACCTGTTGGACAGGGCATAGGGAGCAGTTGGGTTTTCATGCAGAATTAAAAGGCACTACAGTCAACTTGAAAAAAGACTTTTTACTTGCTTATAATTGCATGTATAATGCAAGAGGGAAAATGGCTAAACTAGTAAAAAGAAAAAGAAAGTATGAGGGTTTTAAGCAAATCTTTAACATTTCTCATCCAGCTGGCTTGGAATGAGACTTCAGGTTTTGCAAGCTGACATGCTCCTTTAGTCTGACATGGTGACACCAGTCAGGATCCAACTCAGACCCTGGGCTCCCACTGTTAAAAGCTATGGAGGCTCTTTCAGGGACCTTCACACGTCCTTTTATTTCAAATATATGGCAAACACTCAGAACTTAAAAAGACCATGAAATCCTCAGGAGCCGACATTGGAGGTCCCAGCCAGATGCTGCACCCTGGGGCATGGCTGTCACCAACCCCACTGCTGGCCAGAGGGAAGGAAGGTGGCCCCTTGCAAAGCAGGGGGCACACTCAGGGCACACTGCCCACTGGTGCACTGCAGGGTAGCAGCAGTGCCAGACAAACTTCCTCCTCTTGGCTTGCAACCAGATGCTCCAAATCACATTCCCCAAATTTCCCTGTTTTAACGGAAAGCCAGAACCTAGTGTCATCGTGTCAGAGCAAAAATGAGCAATGCCTCTAACAAATCCAAAGCAGCAGCTCTGCATTTCAATTACTCTTTTACGCCCAATTGGCCACATTTAATCTTGTGAAGAACTCGAAGCAGATATTTGCTTCAGTGCAATTACAGCCACATACAGAACATTGGCAAATGCAAACAATATAGAATTTCCACTTGACGGCAGATTAATTTGGTGTGATGTTTTCCCTTGAGAGGTCTTAAAGGCTTGCAGTTCTGAAAGTACCCTGCAGTTTGTATTTATAGCACTATGGATGTTGAATAGAAAGAGAAAATCATATACTCATTCTGAAGTTTCTTTTGCCTCCATACATTAAAAAAATTAACTGAGCATAGCACACTTCCACTGCATTTCTCATAATGCAATATGGAAACATGATTTCCCTGCAGAGCCTATAGAGAAATTCACGTGGTGTTTCCACTTCTATAAACACAGTAAGTAAAACACAAGCAATGCTACAGACTAATTTCCTCTCAGGGAACAGAGAGATGGGTCTTCCTTTCAGAAAGGGTCCCATCCCTTGAGGCTGAGTAAGTGGCCAGAAGGGAGGTCATAGCTAATGGTGGAAAAGAAAGAAAAAAGAAAAACAATCAGTGAACTTATAGCTTTCACAGGCCTCCCACTGGCTGCCACAGCAAGGAGATTAGATTTCAGTGAGCATGGTGGCGGAACCACTCCTGGCACTTGGGCCTCCTCCACCTTGGTCTGTCTGGGGATCATTTTTTATTGCAGACTACGCTGAAGCTGTTTTGCAAGTAGTCTTTTTAGTTGCCTTACTAATCACTCCCTTCAAGTCTTTGTAAGTGAGCCCATGCCAAGCCAAATGGCACTACATTAAAGCACAAGGAGCATGTGAAACACAACGGTCCAAAAATCTTTGTGTATTGAGCCCATAAGGACAGGTCATAATTCCCAGCAAGTTGCACATCTGGAAACATCTGTGGTTGCAGGGCAGAACTTAAAGTGAATAACTTCTCAGAGTGACCGAGTCTAAGTTTACCCCAGCTGAGGACTGTTGGCCACTGCAGGACTATTTCAGCTGGCCATGGACAGCCATAGATTCCCCTGCCATGCATGACTTGCAACTGGGAGCATTAAGTCCAGTTGGAGCTGCAGCCTGCTGGGAAAGCCAGGGCACTGGCAAAGCAGGGCTGATGGCTGGATGTCACTGTTTTCACAAGTGTAGAATGGAAGCTTCCTCTTCAACCTGGAAAACCCCAACCAAACAATGAAGAACAAGAGGTCAAAAACGCTGGCTCTAAGATAATAAAGTAGCTATTCAACCCCAGGACAAAAAAATTCCCTTTCTAGAAGAGCCTGAGCTGATTCCAGCACTTTGCATTGCTGTGAAGTTCAATGGCAGGTAGGTCCCCCATCTCCTTGCAGTTTCTCCACACTCCAGCAGATGACAGTACCTGAGCCCACCATTACCTTCCCTCCATGCAAGGGCTGCAGCATCATGGAGGTGGCCTGGCAGGGGCACAGGAGCAGGCTCTGTAGTTGATGACAATTAAGCAGTCCTACTCTCTGACCCACATGTGTTTCACACTCAAATGGCTTATTGCTCTTGCGCTTAGTTAAGCAAAAATTACAGCTCAAAATTACAGCTGGAATCAAGACAAAGAAATTGAAAACAATACTGGGGGTAGTTCCAGCTACATCTTGTGCTGCAATTTCAAGATCCAGAGCTGCTGACTCCTTGCAAGCCACCAGCTTGGCCTGAGAAACAAGGAATAGGTTCTTTCCACCACAGCCATTCTTTCTAACAACAAGGCGTTTGGTCCTGGCATGCAGCTGTCAATTTTGCTGCTGCCGTGGGGTCAGGCGGAAGCAGCCCCACTCAGTCCCCTGCAGGTGTAGTGCCTCTGCTGCAATCGCACTTGCCCAGTGCCCTAGCTAAATATTACCTGCCAAAAGCAATGTCAGTTGGGACTGCAGGCAGGGTAGAAGTGATCAGAACAGCAGATTCAAACATATTAATGGACAGAGCAGTGTGATGTTCCATGCTTACTTCTTACCCAGCGCAAACACTTAGGTTTATTTACACCTATCCATTCTGTGTGCTTATGAAGGAGCAACCTCCAGCACTGCAGTGGACTTGGTGTGCTTTCCACACAGTAGGCCTGCGAGGGAGGATGGGTGTCTTAGACAAGGCACCTGGAGTTTGCCTGAGCTGCAGCAGGATGTTTGGGGACAAGCACAACAGGAGTGCTCTCCAGCCTCCAGAATTGGCATGAGAGCATGAGAATAGTTTTCTCACATAAGATATCTTGCCTTCACCAGCTTTTCCTCCCAGACTCTCAGCAATGATAAATATAGAGAATATTGCTGCAGGCATGTCTGCACTGCGTTATTTATCCTTTGGATTTGCACTTAGGGTTTTATTTGTAAAAGGAAAGTGGGACCATAAATCTGGTCTGCAGGGAGCCAAGGGAAGAGAGGACAGAAATTTTCAACAAGTTGCATGGAAAAAGATTATGCCAAGGACAGGCTTCCCATGGAAAGAAATGTCAGCCAGGATACTGCCCAGGTACCCATGACATGCAGCGGCAACAGCTAAGAGTGTCAACCTATTTCTTGCAGGTGCATTAATTCATTCCTCCTTGCAAAGGTAGCTTTGGGGTTGCTGTAGCAAGAATGGCCCTCCTCTAGGACTTTCCTAATTCATAGCTCTTGCCCTTTTTGTCTTACCAAAAAGAGAAAGAGAGAGAGAAAATCTGAACTGGGACCAGAATAGACCACAAAGTTGAAGCTGAAAAACTAAGTGCACAGAGACTAACTTGTCAGGGTTGAGTACCAAGCCTAAGTTGACCACATTCCAGAGTAACCATTTTGTTCATGGCCTTCAGCATACATGACTGCTCTTTGGGTACAGCACCCTAAGTAACACACAGCACTTGCAGGTGAGGATGGAGGCAAGCAGGCTCACAGAGAGGTACCCTGGTCCTGTGTTACACTGGCCTGTTCCACTTTAGCCAGTGGCTCCCACTACTGCTTTAACCTCAGTGCTGCCCACAAAGACCAGATGACTTTTAGCCTGCATAACCCCAATGTCTTGATCATATCTGCCAGCTCCTGCCACCCTCTCCAGAATTACAAAGCACTGTCAAGTCCACCTGCCAGACATTATCCTGCTCCTGTTATTTTCCTCTTGTATTTTCCCAATAACAAGGCTGATCTATGTGTTACTGAGGAGAAGGGCTTATAGCTTGTGTTTTGCAAATGTACTTGATAGTCTAAAGTTTGAAGAGTATATGCAGCTCCTGAAGCCAACACAAACAAGAATCTAGGGCCTGTGAGGCTTTTAACAGTGAAGTTTTCTTTAGGCTACAATTATTTTGCTTAGAAACCAGACCCTTTGATCTGTTGCAGGAGGTTGCAGTTTAATAAAGTCAAATAATTTGCTCTTTGCAATGTACTATTTGCGGTACAAGTATCATTGAGTTACACCACTCCCCCTCACTGCTGCCTCCTGGAACCTTGTCTGTTTATATACAGAAAGCACTCTCAGGAAGCAGTCCTAAAAATACTCAGCAATGTTAGCTAAGGACCTGGCTCTGCCTCTCCTCCTCCCGCTTGTTCCTCCGTAACATCCTTCCATCATTTTCATGCTCAACAACCCCAGCTGTTCAAGCAAAACCTTATTCCTGTCTCACCCTCTAGAAAAATCATCCTTTTCCTTCCTCTGCTGCCAGTAGCCATTCTCCAGCCTGCCACAGAATAACTTCCATAATGTTGCCATGCCATGTCCCATCCAGTGCTTCTCACTTGATCGCTAAATTACAGCGAAGCCCACATTGGCTTTATCAAATCCTTGAGTGCACCTATATGGCTCTGCCCACTTTTCAGACAATGAGAAGGTGCCATGTCAGGGCAAAAATAGGACCAGAAAAAGAATAACATCTTTTACTTTATAAAGGGGCATCTGAAGACTGCAAAACAAGATGCAGTATGCTCCACAAACTTTTGAAACCACCCTCAGGGACGTTACAATGGAGACAGATTCTCCCAATGGAAATACCATTGTGAAGGAAAATAGAAAATCCGCAGGCAAAGATCTATCCAGGTGACAAAGACATCAGTTATTAAACTTCAGCTAAAATTCAAAAGCAGGTCTGGATTCAGCTCCCACTTCCGATCTGTTTGTTGCCCAACATGTGGGCAGAGTCTCCACTCACACAAGATGCCACTTGTCAAGGGATAGTGTCTTCCAATTGCTGACTCGGATCCTGTTTGTTGCCAGTCATCTTCATGATCACAAAGATCTTCCAGTGCATTCTGTAGGCACCCAGAACACACCAAGATATAGCAGCACAAAGGACCTTTGATCCTTCAGTCTGCCCATACATGACCAACTGACTGGAATGTTTCTCTTCTCTAGGTGTTCAGCAGACAGACCCTGAAAATGAAAGCTCAACAAGTCTGCTGCTGTAGTAGACAAAGACGTATCCCTCAGGTTATTCCCAGCGTAAACTCTTCTGAAAGGCAGTTGCTGCTCTACAAACCCTTTTCTATACAAACAAAGCATCTAACTAATCTAATCCCTCCTAATTCAATAATAATTCATTAATTCATCTGATTATTTAATATCAACAATGAAATATTCACAAAAATTTACAACAAAAATTATTTGTCAAAGCCCTGAAGATATCTTTTGGAGAACCAACAGTTCTTAGACAAAAATTCCCCAAACCTGAAAAGCACAGAACTGTAAGCAGTGAGACACTGGTAATTTTTCCACCAAAACCATTTAGGTTGCTAACAATCAATCAATCAATCAATAGATCAGTTCTTTACAAAAACCCCACCAGTCATTGGAAAACCATCAGCCAGCAAAGAGTGACCAAGGAATTATTTGCTCGGCTCTGGTGACAATTGGCTGTTACTGGAGTTATTCTGACACATTGTTTTGGAGAACATCTGTTTCCACTCCGACTCCTTTAACTTTCAGATGTGAAAAACAAAAGCTCATTTTCATGCCACGTCTCCCATCTTCAGTTGGCAACTGTTATGTGATTATGAAGTTATTGTTATGTTGGATGATCTGTTTGTCAGTTTATATTTTCCTATCATATCTATTTTTAGCTGCTCATTAGTATTACTTGGAGCCTCTCCTATAAATCTTGAACATTTATAGCACATCTCGACAATTCATCAAATGGAGCCAACCTCCAAGGAAAGGAAACCTAAACCACTTCCCCCTGCTCAGCTGAATGAGATTCAGATACTTGTCTTTTAAACTTCAAACTCAACATTTTCCCATCTGCTCTTTATACACAACAGCCCTTTTGCTCTGCACCAATATTTTATTCTCCATTCATAACTTTTTACTTCCCTCCAGAGGTTTCCTGATGCTTTTAGCCTGCTGGACTCACAGAACACTTGGATTTTGGAGGGTTTCCCCCCCACACTCCATTGAAGGGGAAAAATAATCATTCAGCAATGAATGGCCACTTTTCATTACTCATTCACAAGAGAGACACAGCAGGATCCCAGGGCTGGACTCAAAGACACTTTTCTTCGCCATTCTCACTAGAGCATTTTATCAGAGACTATTCAAACTACGGATATTTGGAAAATTAAATTTACTTTTACTCTCTGTTCTATTCATTGACTTGCATTTCTAATCCTCTGTGCATCGATAACTATCGATCAGCCGCACAGTTTCTGTAGCTATGACCATGCCTGGAGGTACACATGGTTTGGCCAGGTCACCCATGAAGGGAACATTTCTAAAGGGTTCTGTCTATAATGGCCAACGACAGGATGATTTCAAGAAATAGCAGCCAGAAGATGTTGCCTAGCCAAGAGTTCTGCAGCTGATAAATCTCCACTGTGAAGAAACACCACTCCCTGCCGGGCAGCCAGCAGAGGCTGTGGGGGCCAGATACTTCACAGCCCAGGGGACAATGCCCTCCTCCTCCTCCTCAGCTGTCCTGGGGAAACCTCAGCCTTGCATGCTCAGCACATTGGAAGGCTAAGCAACACTCTGCTCAGGTGCAACTGTTAATTGTCTGTATGTAATTAGCTGATACACGACAGGAACACAGAACTGATTAAAAATCAGACTGACCATCTTTTTCATTTCCTACATATTTGAATTAATGAAAGGAGACATCGCATAACAAGAAATGAGAACTGTACCAAGGAAAACAGTCCTGGCATGCATGTTACTCTTACAGAGTGGCTTTAATTTAAACAGCTCATCTGATGAGGCAGAATAGCTGTAGGTTGCTTTTTAGGGAGGTAGGGAGTGCTTGGGAGAAGGCAGTAACAGAAAGGAATATTTAGATTTTACAACCAAAGTTGCTTTCCATCAATTCACCTGATGTCTTTTCCTACTGTCAACATCCATGGTAGAAAAAAAACCCCAACAGCCCAAAACATTAAGACTCAGCTATGCCTCCACTTGGCTACACCCTGATTTTACAACCACTATAACCTCCAGAAAGTCCTCCAGTTTCTAACCCATCCTGCTTCATACCAGACATGTCAGCATACCTGCATCTCTGCTGCCCCAGATCCTTTTGGTCAGATGTCAAGTATCAATGCCATAGTGGTCCACCCGGCCAGTCATCCAAAAGCACATCAACAGATGAATACTAATACATCTTTGTCAGGCTAGTCATGTCGACGACAGTCATTCCAATGCTCAGAAATGCCTGCCTGCCAATAAAGGTGCTGGCTTACTAAAAAAGAAAGAAAGAAGTTTTGGGCTACTTGGAAAAAAATCCAAGTAGGATTTTTAGCCTTGGCAGGCTAAAAATTCTGTACATTCTAGTAGTTATCCTGTGCTAAGTACAGTGAGAGCACTTCTGGAGTGGTGTGACTGTACTGGCAGAATACTGCACCATGGAATATCAGTTCGCACTGTGGCACAGACATCTTTTTGGGTGGGTGAAGCAAACTGTGCAGGCACAATGACTCAGAGATGAGAGATTATTGCAGCAAACCCAAGCAAGTCAAACAAAGCACCATCATATCAGGATCCCCTCCCCAGTCCAACCATTTTTCCCATGAAAAGAAGTATTCCAAATCCCTTACAATTCACTGAAATTAAAACATAAGATTAAGCTGAAGATTGACACAAACTACAAGGTTCAAATCTCATCCAGATTTCCCTTAGCACTAAAATTTACAGATCTGGGATTTTAAAGTTTGTTATGGTAATAGCAACCTTGGATCCAGAAGCACAGCTACGCTCAGGCACGCATACAAATGACCCCTACATCTACCTAAGCAAGAACTGAATTTGTGCCAGCCCCAGATGTTCAGAACTCATGTATCAAGTCCTCCGCTTTCCCACTGTGAGAATATCTTTATAAAGCATAGGATTTTATTATTATTATTTGTCTTAAGGTTCATTGTTTTCACGATTTTCTTGACAAGGGCAATAAACCTATATTTCTCCTCCTCTCCTCTGCCAAGGAAAGCTGAGATTCTCTGGTAGATTTGGGAGTGCGTACCATGTTATGAGAAATGGAAAAAGCTATGAGAGCTAGAGTACTGCCATCTGGCACACCACAGCCATGCCCTAGGGCTAAAGCAGCTGGGAGCACATGCTCTTTCATTTACTCGGCCATGCCTTAAAATGAGCAGTGTCAGGAAAGGATGTATACATACATATATACTACAGCATCATCAACATCCATGACATTGGGACATATAACAAATCTTCCCAAGCCCCACGCCCCGCTCTGTCAGCTTTGGGAAGGAACAGCCCTTTGCGAGCCATCAGTGACACTAAGACCTCTACTCAAACTGAGATGATTCCCACCAGAAAAGTGGAAATTTGACCAGGGCCAGTGTTATCATATACAAACTGATGGAACAAATCTGTGTCTCAGTTTGAAGGGGATTGTTTCCTAACAGAGCCATAACCAATCAATTTTTTTAAAAACATCTGGAAAGACCATATAATACAATTTATTCCTCTAGTCTTTCGAAGGACGATTTTACTACATTAGCCCATAAGATGCATGAATTGCCCAATTTTGAAGCTATCCTTTTAGCAGTGTTGTATACACATACTCGGAGGTGAGTTCAGCTGCAAAAGCAAGCAGAAAGTTGCATGTCACTAAAAAGCAAAGGTTTTAAGATGAACTACTGCATAGTCTAAAGGAACCTAGCTGTAACAATGAAAACATTTGTATTATTTGGTTTAGTAATTAATGGTGTAAATATTTCATAGCATCAAGAAACAATTCAAAAACATAAAACACTTGCCATCGACACTTAATACTGGCAGGATGCAACAGATGACCCCAAAACACAGCTGGGCCCACAAGCTTGCAGCAGGCTGGAGCAGCAGCATCCTGGTGTGTGCCAAGCTACCATCCCTGTGTGCTTGTCTTTAGACCTTCCTCAGCTGCTATTGCTGACCCTCAGAGGTACAGAGGGATGCTTTAGCCCCAGGCACAACAGTTGCATGACTGGGAGGAGGCTAAAGAGAGAGGAGAAGGGGCAGGATGTAGTGGGGACCATGGGAGGACAGGCATCCCAAGTCACTCCTGTGAGCCAGATCTCATCTTGTCCAAAGGCCTAAACTCCCCCCAGAGCGTGGTGATGCTTTGCCCAGGTTGTTTCTCAGAAACATTAATATGGGGTTGAGGTTTTCACTGTCCTGTCATGGCTGCCCAAAGGATTTAGAGTTCAGACTGAAGACTTCCAGTAATTTCTGCCACAGCAGCATAGCAGGGCTCTGGAGACACCGATGGTATTTATAGGAGCCTGAAAATTATACCTCTTCTCACCAACTGAACCAGTTCCCTGAGCTGAATGCTTCAGCTAATTGAGAGAAGACTGTCACATACCATCAGCTAAATTTACTGCTAGTCCTCAAGATCAGGTTGTGCTGACTGCATTGTGACAGCAGTGTCTAAAGGGAGGTCATCTTCATTTCTAAATTTTCCCTCTAGGAACAAGAGTTTCTTCTGCTGCATCTGCACTGCTAGGTGACTATTAATAGGCTTAAAGCCCTGTGATGTAATCTTCCTTTTTGTTTCCAAGGAAACAATATTCGATGTATTCTACTTTCAAGTTTTATGTCCTCTAGGTTCTCCCCCCACCGTTTTAAAGATAAGTCAATAGGTAAAACCTGTACTTGCTTATCTCTGGCATGCAGCACAGTTCTCTCTAAAACCATGCTTATTCATAGCACTAAAAAAATTGAGACATTTCAAAAATATGCTTAGCAGTAATTTTATGCATTGTTTATATATATATGTATATATTACTTTTCCACTAGTAAATGAGCTATAATTGCAACTCCTGCTGATAGCTCAATTTACTCAAAAACTTCAGTTCTGCACCTCAGCTCCAAGGCCTCTTTTCCTGGAAACATCTTTTAAAAGCCTCTCCCTGACCACCCAGCCAGCTTCTCCAGTGGTTTTACTCCTCAAGCTGGGGCTCCTGACAGCCAGTCCTGGCCTCTGGCAGTCCGTTTCTGATGGTAGGGCATCTCCCAACACCTCTCTGCATGCTCCTCTCTGGCACAAGGTGGTATTCTCAGGTCTGCTGTGGCTCAGAGTTCATTTTCATTCACATGAAAATCCTCTACGTTAATGTTCTTTTAAAACAATCGGTTGTCACTTCAGTGTCTGTAAGTTAGGAAAATACAGGGGACTGAATCCACCATTTACACTGAAATCAGCATCTGTAACAGCTGGAATAAAGTGTGTTGAATGGATTCTTGGAGAAATGGGGGTGCTTTGTAGTCTTAATAGAAAAGCAAGGGGTCAAGCTAAAAGCTTTCCTTAAAATTCTCAATGCGAGTGTGTTTGTGTGGATGAGTTGAAAGCTGTGGGAGAGACCAGCTGGTTTCACAAAAAGAGACTATTTTAACTTTTATTGTAACAAAAATTAAGAGTGGCAATGCTCATAAATATAGTTAATTCTGACTGGGAAACATACACTCATTTTTTTACTCCTGCCTTGTGCCTCCATGATATAAAACAACAAATAGGCTGGACTGATGATCTTCTGTTCTACGTACAACAAAGTTACAGCCAGAATGTTTTTAGGGCTACCCAATATCTGAAGGGGGCCTGCAAGGATGCTGGAGAGGGACTCTTCATCAGGAACTGTAGCGACAGGACATGGGGTGATGGGTTCAAACTTAAACAGGGGAAGTTCAGGTTAGATATAAGGAAGAAGTTCTTTACTGTGAGGGTGGTGAGGCACTGGAACAGGTTGCCCAGAGAAGTGGTAAATGCTCCATCCCTGGCAGTGTTCTAGGCCAGGCTGGACAGAACCTTGAGCGACATAGTCTAGTGTGAGGTGTCCCTGCCCACAGCAGGGGGGTTGGAACTAGATGATTTTAAGGTCCTTTCCAACCCCAACCATCCTATGATTCTACGACTTTGGAATATAAAAGGGATGGTAAAATCCCAATCTAAAAGAGATGATGTGGACCAAGAACATTCAATAAGAGTTTGTGTGGTGAAGGGGAGAAAAGTTGTTAAAGCACATTCTGGATAGAAAGTCAGCAAAGAATACAAATTTTACACTACTAGAGAAAGCCTAAAGTGAACATGGAAATTAGTTTCCACATTGGGTCTTAGGGGTTGTAGACTAACACCCATCAATTCCTGTGTCGACTCCAAAAAAGGCCAAGCTCTTTCTTAAGATATCTGATCTTGATTCAGAGGCTCCAAGATCTCTGAAGAGAGATCTTGACTCAGAGATCCACAAGATCTCTGACTTGGCAACAGCAAAGGACATAGGATGGGAAGACTTAAACGATCTAGACCTCTGCCAACATCTCTGGATCTTTTTCAAAAATTCACCACAATTTTTCCTCAAAACCCTAAAATAAGGATTTTCCACACTCTGCATTCCTACTGGAAGCTTCTCAAGGAAGCCACCTCTCTCCTCCTTCCACCTCAAAAGCTTTCATAGCCAGTCTTGTCCCAGACAATCGCAGTTGTTATCAAGCTTTCCTATCTTCTAGTCCAACCACAGTTTAATGACTTGACAACCCTGTCTACTTCCCAGTGGTTACTCAGTCTCTTGAAGAACCTCAATAAAAACCATATTTGACAGGAAAGGGAACCATAACAAGCTTTAAGTGTTTGTCCCTAGGTTTTGTTATTTTATTTCTGAAGCAAAACATTTCTGGTAGCTAAAACACAGAGCACATTTCATGGTCTGGCAATGCACTGCTTTAAAGATTGTGGTTCTGTAAAGAAGGACTTTATCAAGTTTGTTTGCTTCTCAAAGACACTCCTTGGCACCGGACAGGTCCAATTTGGTCTCAGTAAATCAAATGCTTATTTGATGTCAGTGAAACTAAGATGCAACTGCTGTTTTGCTCAAGGTTGCCAGAAAGCTTTTCAGTAATCACTTTCAGTCAGAATAGATGCTCAATTGTTCTTCTTTCCTGCCGCAAGGAGGAAAAAACAGCAGCTAGCTCTTCCTCAATAATTCCCTCATATTTCATTTTTAATCTCTTAAGCAAATTACAAGTGAAGACCTTTGATGTATGTGCCAGCCAAACTCATTGATTTCTCAGTACTTGCTGGACTAGAGAGGATCTCCTGTTCTTATGCATGTGGATGATAATAACAACTTCAAAGCCCCCAGGCATGTGTTAGCTTTCCCCGATTTCCTTTCTAAGTATGCATTTCATGGGCCAACACCAGTTAAGACCCATAAACAGCTGCACTTGAATGCCATCGATTAAGGCAGTCTTGCTATCTCTCATAGTGTAACAACTCTATTTCTACTTCACATAACTACTAGGTCTGGCTTTTGTATTTTCCTGAAATAGAGTACCTCATTTCCAACGTTTATGGTGTTCTCAGCTTAAAAGAGTCTGGAACCTGATCAAACTCGGAGCAAAAAAACATTAAAAGGCACTTGCCCTGAGGTGGTGTAGAGCATTCCTGGTGGATTACAAGGCATTGTTTTGCTGTTGTGGGTTTTTATGACATGAAGTGTACTTGATTACTTCTAGGGGTACGGTTGGTCATAGCCATATGGTACCACAGGACCAGATGTTCCAAGTACAGCAGAACAGCTGCACCTAAGGAGTGGTCCGGCAAACTTCCCCCAAGCTTGCTTAGTTAAAAATGAAAAGGGGACATATTTCAAACCAGTTAATGTTGTAAGTTATAATTATCACCATCATTTAGTCTGTTGAACTCATTATCAGAACACTTGGAGGCAAAGAGCATAGAAATGTTAAAGAGAATATCAGTCACATAAATAAGAAAAACTGCCACCAGAGACAATTTACATTGGAAGAAAAGAAATGGTTTTGGAAAAGCCGTAAAACTTCAGGCTTCAGGCTTTCAGCCAAGCTTTATCTAAGAAGGTGGAATGGAGAGATTAAACAGATTTTCTGTGGGGCAGAAAATTTATCCCATAAGTGGGGAGCACAGATTTCACGTACTTTCCTTTAAGGCATTTGTTACTGACCATCATCAGCAGTACAGACACGGGGCTAATGGCACCAGCACAGCAGCTCTTGTGTTTCCACATCTGCACTGCCAATGAGTCAGAAGCCTGTATCAAGAGGACAGTAAACATCAATCCAATTTCTGGCTCTGAGCTCAATTTAAGTCTGGATTTGGCACTCCGTATACCATGAGATTATGCTGACCCAAAACCTGCTCTCAGCATGTCTGGACAAAACTTTCTGATGAGAGCGACATACCAAGCATCTATTATTTTTGTTTATTTTTTAAAACATGCTATGCTTAGGGAATGGGTTAGACCACACGTTTCTGGAATCTCTGCAGCAATATGTTATTAAGGAAATAGAGAAGTAGAAGAAAAAACCTTCTTACCCCAATGAACAATAAGAGTAGAAACAGACTGTGACAGTTTCCCAACATATTGTCAAGAGAGTTCAAGTGCAATCCTGTGTGTGAAACTGTGGGATATTAGGGACAAAACCATCTTGAATTTTGGGAATGATGTTTTCTTTGTAGGGCAGTTTAAATGTTGTGACTAATTGGAAGTGTCCGATTTTTCGACCTCAGGAGCACATGAGGGTGCCCTGCACAGAACTATGTACTCACTGGTTAATACTTTCTCTGTGTAGGATTTCTTTGGTAGGTGCTCTTCTTGAAGGGCTACCTCTTAGCACTGACTAGGAAACAGGGGTAAGCAGTTTGGGGCCCCAGGCTCTTCCCTGTTCCCAGCATTCTTTGGTAAGGGGAGGTTACAAGAAAGCCCTCATCCCTTATTTTCCACATTACTGTGCCTTGGGATCTATACTCCATTTCAACACAAATCTCCCAGAACATTTTTTTCTGCTGACAGCGAGAGAAAAAGCAGAACAGTGAACAAAATGCCTTTCAGAGCCCTGGCCCCAGCCTCCCCCAGGGAAGGCCAAGGAACCTTGTTCAGGACTGGGGTCCTTCCTTCCTAGTCCCAAGGGAGGCTTGTTTCATCCCTAGCCTCAAATACTGTCCTACAAACATAGCCACTACTGCTGGGCTATTAGCCCTGTCAGAGATTTAGCAAGAGACTCACCAGCCATTAAATCTGACTCTTACCAGGTCAAATCCAAGTTACCCTTCTGACAATACTGCTTAAGCAGCTCGTAAAACAGTATTTTTACTTGTTATACTACTTGGACAAACAACATCAACTGTTATCTACAAGAACACTTGCTTATTGACTTAAAAAAACCCCACAACCAACATAAAAAGTAACATACCATGAGTCTATCATTTCTGATGGCCCTTTCAATTCCCCTTTTTTCAGAACTTCAGAAGTGCTCCTAATGTGTTGACTTAAAACATTCAGACACTTAAATCTTTGCCCTGTGAAGCAAAGCTGCCGCTTTGATTTGATTTGCAGAATGGTCTCACAAGGCAACGTAATTCTGATTCCCCTGCTGACAGAAGCTAGCACAGCTGACATCTAGATGAAATGAAGTAATGAATACAACAGACAATGCTTATTAAAGAATCAAATAAAACTCTGAATACATCAATCAAAAATAAGCAGACGACCAGTATTGTCCGGCAATCCTTAACTAGGAGATGAAGAGACAAGAACAAACTCAAGCTCAAGTGGGAGGTTACACAGGGCAGCAACTGTCCTTTGTGTTTAATGAGTCTGCAATGCCTGCCTCAGCAGAGCCCAAACCCCTGATGGGGGCCATTAAGCAACACTTCAGTAGAAAGAGAAATTAAACAAGTAACACCCAACTACATACTCATGCACACAAGGCATTGTCAAACAAGTTTTATGTAGTGCTGCAAAAACGCCAGTTGACTTCAGCAAGAATCAAGGGCACGCAGCATTTCGTGAAGAGGGTGCACAGTCATTTGAAACATTTTATCTGCAGTAATCAAAACAAGTTATAGCCAGGCTACAGCTATATGTCTAGTTTGAAGACTGCTTGTCTGTGCAAGAGAGAACCATCTGGATTTACTTTATGGTTAACTTTAATATATATATAAAAATATATATATATATAAGGTTTCTTAACTTTTGCCAAACAACTGGAAACATAATGGTTTCTGCATGCCGTTAGCATCTCAGTACAGCTGCAAATGTCCATTAGGCCAATCTTATATAATTATATACTTATTCTTCCCATGCAATTGTTAAAACCCCAGCTTTTCCAAATAATAGCACATTTTGTAGCGAAGAGGAAATCTTCCAGTCCACCAGGTTGGGGTGGGGGAAGGAAGTCTTCTAAAGCGGAACTTTACTCAAAGCTTTTATTTTAAAGTAACAAAAATTTCAAGCCTTAGAAAATAGAGTGTCAGATTTTCCCAGCTGTACCTCTAGTGTGGTCTGGACAGAAATCTATAATTTCTCTCTCCCTTCTCCTTTTCTTTACCCAGTGCTTGTGGAAGAAATACAGTCCTTCCAAGGTTTCTTTGCCCCCCCCCCCCCCCCAAATAGGACTTTAGCTCTCATCCTTCCCACAGCTTCCATACTCTGTGCCACAGAAACTGCCACCTAAGAAGTTGGTCAGTGACATTTTGACCACAGTCTTTCTTTCTCTGCTTAGGTGTCATCCTCTTCCCCATCTAAGCCTTTCTACCTAGAATATCAGCCCTGAATGCAAGGAATTGCCTTTTATCCTGCATCTGAATAGTGCCTGGGCTGTTCTTGGTTGGCCCTTAGACACTTTCAGAATACACATGAAAAATACAGGGATAATGAATTTTACCCAGGGTCACATTCTGGGCCTGGTGCAGTTGCTTTGGTAAGACAGGTACACGGGGCCAGCGGGTGACTGTGGGCAACAGTGGGGACCTGCACACTGAACAAGGGCAAGCTGAATGCATGCAAGGCTGTGGGAAGGGGGAGTGAACTGCATGTTCAAGGCACCATCATCAACTTAGCCAAGATTTTCAGGAGTGTCCAATAACATGGCAAACATCTGCTTTTAGGAGCCCAAGGCAACTATTCAACTTTGCAGAGGGCAGGTGCTTACCTCTTCCAAAATAAGAGCCTTCCTTGTGTGTTTTCCATGTGTCCAAGCTCCACAGCACTCTGAGTCATTAGCCCCTCACAGAACATCTCACCAGCTAGTATTTTTTACTTAACAAAAGCAAAACTAATGGAAACACGCATTAACCGGTCCTAAAAATAGAACGTTATTCCATGAGTAGAATGATCCCTTCCTACACGTTCTTGGGACCCTACAGAGAGAGGGGCACAAGGGCTCATATTGTTTTGACAGCCAGGCAGACAAACAAATACTTCTGTTTCAACTTAATATTCCTGGAACTCAACATGCCAGCCTGAAAAAACAATACCACAAAACACTATCATGCCATCGATCTGACATCAGAAAGACAACCTTGGGAAGTCACAGCCCAATAGAAGCAACAGACCACTGTGTACCCCTGTGCCGCATCACCCGTGGCACACGGACCATCCATTGCACACCTCCCTCACCAGCACTGCTGGTCTGCTGTATCATCTTACCCACATTCACCCATACTGGGTCACCTGCAGGGATAAAAATAAAACAATCCCTGCTAGGTTCTGTTATATGGGGTCTGTATCTCCTTCTCCACAAAGTTTCTCTGTTACCAGTATAGAATTAATTTGCACAACAACCTTCCAAGGTAACTTAGAAGACACAGCAGGTTTCTAACATCTAAGCTCTTTCTCATTTTAAGAGCGACTATCTGAATAATTGGCAGGGAGGAGCTTGGCTGCTCTGTAATACAGAAACTTGGCTAGAGTGATGCTGTTACCATGAAACAGCAGCAGATCCAATGCCCAGAACTTGAACTGAAACTGTTTGTTATTACTTCACATCTGTACTGCAGTATTAGACACAGGCCATGACTAAGTCTGGTCCTGGTCCTTTTGGGATGAACTTTTATCTTTTAAACAGGCAGGGGATGATGAAGGTAGTTGGAAGGATTTGAAGTAACATGAAAAACAACTGACACAGTCAGGAACTTGTGTCCCACTGAAAATTAATGGCACCTATTGTGGAACTTGCACACCTTGGGAAAAAATGATTGGCTAACCTGAAACTTTGGTCAGGTACAGGCACTTGCATTCACTGAAGACTGTTCCTGTTTTTGCAAGATGAGAACACGTCCACAGTGGGTATTCATTAACAACTGGCTGCTTTTTGTATGCTTTTCACTGGGGTGAAAGTAGGGAAAACTGTGAGTCAAAAAGACAGGGAAGCAGCACGCACCGGTCTGCTCAGAGAGGCCATTTCCAAGATGGTCATCTCAACAGAAGGGGCTGGGAGGCTCCAGAAAGCAGGTGTAGAGACCAATGGGCTACTTCCTGGTGTCATGCACTTGTCCAGACTGATCCCTTTGCCTCCTTCCCCTACACCCAGGCAGAAGGCGATGGATATGAAGAATTTGCCCTGAGAAATATGGATACTCATGTGACAGTTGGAGCTTCTTATGTCATTGCAAGTCTGGCTCCCGCAGCACCGAAATCACATTAATCCTAATGAAGTTGTCAGAGTTGGCAACACTTGAGGCACGGTTTGCTGCAGAACAAACGCTGGGGGAGAGGATATCGTGCACCAGCTTCTCGCACGTGAACACTGATCCCTCTAGTAGACAGCCCTGTGGGCCATGAAGGTCACCACTCTCACAGTGGACAAAGTGCTGGAGTTGAAGAGGTGTGGCTCTGACACCAGGGAAACCAGATCTTTGATCAATCTGACTAAGACAGTAAGCAGGGGAAGATGTCTTTATGGTGGTGCACATGCAAGAGATGAGGATCTTGTCAGGCTCTCTCCCACTGCCCATTGTTGTGCCATTGCCAAATCGCTTGTGCACAGCATGACAGGAAACAGCACTGCAACGCTCCAAACCCACATGCAGCAGTAAACACAGCATCAGGCTTGACAAGGGACAAGAAGATAAAAGATAAGTTTTGTTTTATTACAGTCGACATGCAGGCATCACATTATCTTAGTCATACCAAGGCTGGGTAACTAAATTGCCAGGTTTAATGTTGCGGGTCACATCAGGGAATAGTTTTACCAGCAGATGTAAAGATCATCCTTTGGAGTGGGTAGCACCCAAGGTCAGAGTCAGCAAATCCTCCTCTAAAAATAGACTCCAGTTGCAAAGTTGGTAAGATTTCTTTTGTCGTTCTGCCACACTTAACAGGACCCAGCTACCCAGAGCACCCACCTAAGCTTACAGGTAAGGCAAAGCAATATACCTTTTCTGCTGTACTTCTTGTGTTCCTTTTCCTTCTTTTATTACTTAGTTTACTAACCTAGGGAGAGGAACGAGAGCTGGCAAACTTTCTAAGGTAACTAATAACTTCATAAACTTGTCATAGAGGAAAAAAAAGCTTAAAACTACTAGAGAATTAAAAAGGCTTTTAAAGTATAATTTTTAGGTTCTTAGTAAACCAATTGGTCATGTCACAGAAATGACTTTATAAAATAGGAAATGAATTGCCAGAACTGTATTTATCTTAGAGATGATTTCAATTTAAAAGTCAGGAATAAAAGTGCAATTTTTCAAGCTTTTGTAACATCCATCCCAGAACATTTTGCTTACTTTTTGCTAATTAGTCCACCCTCCAGTCAAATCTAACTTTTCCAACTGAATTACAATTCTCTCAGATGACGCTGTGTTTTAAGTTTCTTTGGGCATTCTCATAATATTTAATGAAATCTCAGCTTAAATCTGTTTCAAATTAACCAGTTCAGTCAACAATAAAGAATAAGGGCAAAAAATAAGTTTTTAAAGAGTCATCAGTGGCTTAGAAATTCATTGAAATAGCTGGTTAGTTTTGAATATTCACAGCAGGAGGGTCTGGGATATAATTTCAGAGAGGCTATGATTTTTCTAGTTTTACTCTTTAAAAACAAATGCATTGGATGAACTATTTTACAGTTCCTGAACACTTCCAGCATAAGAATGTGGGGTAAAATAAAAGAGCTGAAGTAAATGACAGTTTTTGCTGAAGCCTAGGACAGGAAGAAGGAACACAAGATTATGTTATTCTTAAACATACTGCAGGTACCCCAGGGATTTCCAGTTCTGGATGTACACCACTTTGCTTAATTATTTTTGGGCTCTTTTAGAGAAAGATTTTTTTTTTTTTTTTTTGTAGGGACTTAACTCCTCCTCCCTCCCAAGAAGTATTTGTACAAAATTAAGTTTTTTGGTCTAGTTTTATGGAGGAAAAAACCACATAAGGAACCTTTGCAGCACCGCACTTCATTGTGGTTCCCTGGGGTGCAGCAGTGCCAGGTTACACAGGAAAGCATATGGCTCCTCATGGCTATTGCCAGTTTTCAGGGTCTGAGTAAAATGTCATGGAGGTGGCGTTATCAGGGAGCACCATTTTAAATTCATTTAGTTAAACCATCTGACAAAGCAAGCTTTTGTAACTGCAGCTAACCAACTCTCAGCTCAACTGATGTACTTTGAGTCATGAAAAGCTTAGAAACCAAAGCACTGTTTACCCTCCTCCCAAGCGCAAACACTGCTCTCCAGACAGCATGTGCATTGGCTTCTGCAAGGAGAACTTTCCAGTTTATAAAACAGCCCTCTGCTTAGTCATACTCAAAAAGGGTAAGTACACTTTTTCACCCTGCAGGGAGGTATGTACCTGGCATGCTGTCTGGAAATGGAAAAACAGAACATGTCTTAAGAATTCAGAAACTTGCTCAATAAATAGATCCTCACTATTTTGGAAGACCCTCAGCCATTAGATCTGATTTTTGTCTGCCTTCAGCACTGAGCGTGCTTACCTGGAAACAGGTTAACTAAACTGGATTCAAGCCTTTTGCACATGTTCTTGAAAGTGTAGGAGAACTGGTATTCTCCCTGCTTACCTTCTCTTAGATACTTCCCTCTCTTGTACACATTTGCTACCGACACATTTTCTCCATAAAGGTCTTATCTAAGGTAGTTAATTAAGCTAAAAGAAGTAAACAAAAATTAAAGCATTTTTGCAGTTGTCTGGAAACCAAGAAGGTCTCAGGTTTGGACCCTCTGGAAGATAGATGTCCTCTGATTTCAGTGGCACAGAATCCTACCTGATAAATGAAAACATTCAAGTAAGCTATCTCTCCATACAACATCAGAAAAGAAAATGGGAATAATTTCTCAGGAACAAGCACTTCACACACACACAAAAATTTCTTAATCATAATTCCAGGGCTTTTTTTTCCACTTTGTTTATCTTTCAAATTTAGTGTTCATGGCAGTAGATAGATTCACTCCCCAGACTCGAGGGTCAAACACTGGCTAATTCAGGGGCACCATGTTTATCTCCTCCTGCACTGCTGTAGGCATAAGGTCTACTAGAACTGTCGTTACTTCTGTAGACTTCTCATGAAAGGCCCAGAGCTGACAGATAGTCAGTCTGTTTTTGTTGTTTTCTATCCTCCCTTGGCATCTTGGGGAAAAAAAGAAAACCACCAAACCACAAAACAACCTAAACCTCCAGATAATCATAGGCTCCACTTTTTCAGAGCTGTGATGAGAAAAGAGGTAGGAAGTAAAACCTGAAAGCATCAAGAGTAAGATTAAAATTTGTCTCCACGTTTACAAATAGGTTATACATTTAGGTGTTTGGTGGATGCTGAAAATCTTCAGTTCCCAGCTAAACCAGAAGAATTTGCGATTGCTTCGTATTTTCAGAAGCAGCAGCTTTCAGACAGCTCTCTAAGTACAAAACTGGGGCTGGTACGCTTGTGCACACCAAATTGAATTTAACAAAGCCAGCATCAAAAGCCCCACTAGCACAGGTGATTGATGTTACACAGGCTGGGAGAACTCCCAAGAGCAGTAAACATGGGTGGTAAAGAATTTAAACTATTCTGCTATATAAATACGGACTGAAGCTGGCATTAAAGGCAATGAAGCCCTGTGCCCTATGACAGGCAAGACAGAATAGCTAACAGGATTACAGTTGTTCCTTCTGTAGGAAAGAGCGAGCAAAATTGCCTATCTCCATTTTTCTTCCCACCTTTTATTTGTTTAGCCTCTCTCAGTTGTATGTTTGTAGCAACACCATTGGGCTCTGACCTTATCAGGGATCTGTAGCTTCAGGCACACAAACACAGCTACAAATTGGCAAAGAGATGTATGCTTGGGACAACAGCAGTGATGGAGGAACCCCCCTGGGTCAGGGAGGGGTGCAGAAAAGAAGGGGAGAGGTTACATAGGTTCTTGCAAAAGACAATCCTTTTCTGTGCATGTCTGTTTTTTTGCTTTTCTTTCTTTCCTTTCCTTCTTTTTTTTAAATCTCTACAGCTGACTTGAATCTTCACTCCCAGGCATAAATCTTGCCAAATTGTTTGGCATCTTTATACACAGCACTGAGCCTTGCACAGCATGTTGAGCCAAAAATATTAAGAAACATAGTATTTTGTTGTGTAGATAATGACTTATAGCTTTTGGTCTCAAAGTACTCAGAAACTTCCACTACATCTGGAAACCAGCATTAGAAATGTACATGCTACCACCAAAGCTCTGACCTTCACTTCTAGATATGAACCCCAGTTCTCCCCATCCCCCATGTGGGATTACCAAACTGTAGGGCCCATGAATGATGTTTCAAAAGACTTAGCTAACCCCCTACAAATTCTGGGGCAGGGGAGGAACATCCTCCCAGTTGAACCAATGGGAAAATGGACCACTAAGTTCTGTGACTTCCTAGGGCTTTCCTGGAAATTTTGGGTTAATTTGAGTAGTTCAAGGGACTCAGAACAAGGTGCAGAAAGGAAATCTTTCACTGCCATATCACTGCTCCAGCCACTAGACTGTGTTCACTTTTTGAATTATACAGCAGATAGACTGGAGGATTTTCCTTTTTTTTTTTCTCCTCCCTTGCACTTTCTTTCCACTCTTCCTGTTCTGTTAAAATAAAAAAGCTAAAGAGTTCTACACGAAATTCCATTTGGCAGCTGTAGAGTGGATAGTGAACGTAAAGAAGAGATTCCTTTGCTGTGCCTAATGCATGCTGCTTATCCAAATTAGCCACACAATTACTTCTATCAATGCAAAAATAGTTTAATGTTTTTTTTCTAGTGCACAGCACTTGAGAACAACTTAAAATGCAGTGTAATTTGCCACAGTGTATGTCCTGAAGTGGCTCACTAATGAAAAGAGGATTAACTCTCCATTATTCTGAATTACCATTTTGTGAAATCACTAACAATATTTTCATTTGTATACATATAACCCAAGGGGAAGAAATATTCCAGCCATCCAACTGATTAACAAATAAATTTCATTAGATAACATGCACTTTGGTCTTATTTATGAAGAGAAAGATTAGGGTATAAAAATGCAGATGACTGAATTTTTATCATCCTTGTTCTGATAATACACTTAAGCCCATGACAGCATAATTAGTGAGCACCAGCAGTTCCGTGCTATATCCACACACTGGACTGAGAAGCAGAACCTGCAGGATGTCAGGCTTGGCAGCCGAAGTCTCACAGGCTTGAGCATCGGAACTCGGTCCCACTGAGGTGGACCCAGACACTGCAGTGTGGGCAGAGAGGGAACGGGAAGGTCTCAGCTGCTCGCACAGCCTGGCTACTGCACAGCACAGCAAGAGGGGAGCTGTGGCCTGGGCACACGGGAAGAGTGGGGTGCACTGCAGACTGCCCTGCCTCACTGCCCTGCCTCACTGGAAGGTAATTCCTGGGCCTAGATGCAGGGCTCTGTTCCTCACTACACTCCCAAGTTGGGCTCAAACCTTTCAGCCAAGGAGAACCCCTCTGGGACAACGGCAGTTCCTGCTAGCTGACTGTCCTCTTCATCCCTCCCCCATGAAGTAAGAAAGGCTGTCCTGAGCTGGAGCAGCACTTCCAGGGGCAACTAGGGTGCAAAGTCCCTCATGCAAAGGGCACAAGGACTGTCCCTACTCCAGAGAGCTTTCATATCCAAGGTTGTGTGTCCCCAGCACAGTGTGGTGCCATGAAGCAACTGCAGAGCTGGTACAGGACAGCTGCACTGCTACATCACTCAGCCTGCACTAACTAGTCTGTAAGGTGAAGCATTTTAGCTCAAACAAAGCACTGCAAGGGGTGCGAGACTGCTCTGACGAGCCTGTGCAGGGCTAACCCTGCAATCTGCCGTCTGACTGTACTGGGTGAACACCCTGCAAGGGATAGTTTCCACTCCCCAGAGGTCTGCAAAAGAAATCTGAGTGTTTCCTGCCTGGTTTTGTGCTAGACAGTCATCCCTATACAGACAGTCATCCTCAGACAGTCCTCCTTATATCCACAACAGCATTCAAGAACCACTATGGAAAAAAAATCCAACCTACTCTTCACTTTTTAATCTAAGAGGGCAGGCCTGGGGAATGGTGTTCCCTCAGCTCCCTTTGGTGTACACAGAAAAGTCAGCAACAGATGAGGTTACACATCTTTGGTTCCTGGAAAGACACAAGCTTTTCCATCCCTCTACCCCCAACCAAATGCTTCATGCCAATTAATTCCAGAGCTCAAGCAGCAAACCAGTCCCCTTTACCCCCCCTTCCAGTTAAACTCTGTTATTTCTTACTTAGTCTACAGTCGAATCTGAAATACATATTTTACTAGAAGAATTTCAACTGATGCTTTCCTGTGCTCTAATTCAATTTAAAAATCCCTGCAGCAGATAACATTGGCAAGGCATAAAAGAACATAGCTAACTTGAAAGTTCAGGGAGCATATGGCTTCCCAGGACAGAAACGAGTATTTCTCAGCAGTGGTCTAACTTTCAGAGTGCTAACCAAGCTTCAAAGTGAGATGGTGTCACAGTACCACAAACGATCATTTGCAGATGTAATTGCCCTGTTCTGAGGTCTGCAGTCTACAAGGAGGGACTATTGGTGTAACAAATCAATACGCTGTGGCCACCGAGCACGATTACCGATTACATTGCTTTCTCTTCTTCCCTTCCTTTCCTCCCCTCTCATTTTATGCAGCAGTGAATAAAAGCCTAGTCAGTCCTTCAGCATCAAGGCAACAGGCTCTCAGTTAAGATAATTCCTTAGACAAATAATTCCTTACTAGACAGACAGCAGTTCTTATCAAGTTCTAGATAACAGCCTATTCACTCTGAAGTCAGACTGTATTAGATTTGTATCTCTGACTATCTAACATTATCTAAACTGTTGAGTCTGCATGTAGAATTAGCATAATTCTGGCACAGGAAGGAAAAATGCTCTCCTGGGGAATGTCTACTGGGGGCACAGAGATGGGACTTGGTGCTACTCAGAGGCACACAAGACCAAGCCCAGGGTAAATTTGCTAGAAGCTAGAATTCTCAGAGCCCTTTACAAATCTCAGCAGAGGACCACTTAGCTAATCACCATCATGTTTTAGGAAGCTTGGCTGAAAGACAGATCCCCCTGCCAGTGAAAGCAAGCCAATTTTTGAACAAAGGTGTACACATGCCAAACAAAAACTGACTCTACAATCTTGCCTAGCTTTGGAGTAGGAAAACAGGAATCATTTGGCTTTTTCAAGTTTTGTGGAGAAACAGAACATGACAGGCACAAAAGAGCCCAAACTGAGGAAACAAACCCCATGGGTACATGGGATGTCAGTGAAAAATGGTCATCCTGCTTTCAGGAGAGCTCTATAACAGCTGCATAAAGGCATTAGCCAGATTTTTGTAATTAAAGGACACAAACATCACTAGCAGCCAACATAAAAAAATCTGTGGGAGCCACTACAGGATTTGTTGCCTGCAAGAAAGGTGGATTTTTGGCAGGCTGTACTTGCACACTTCGTAAGATCAATCCCAACTGCACCTCTTCTTGTTACGAGTCTCCTATGGAACTGCAAGATTCAACTTTTCCCTTCAAGGGGATGAGCGACAGGACCAACTGCTGCCTTGAGACATCAGGGAGCCCAGCAGAAAACACATCAGAGCCAACAGGGAAATGGAGCAGACAAGAATCTGCAGCAGAAGGCTGGCAACATGGGAAAAAGGAAACTTGTTTCAGACTATCTTCAAACAAGATAGTTAAGTGACAACTGGCAACAGGGTAAATAAGATGCCAGATATGCGGCCAGCCCCAAATTCTAGTTCCTAGAGATTTGCTGTAAAGATCAGCTGCACGAGTGGTTTAACTTCCTGCTGACAACATGCAGAACAAAAGGTGGTTTGCCTTTAGCCACAGAAGACAAGCAAAGGAGACACTGATTGCAACACCCATGTCCCTCATAATAATCCTTCTCTGACATTGTGCCTGGACCTATGACATGAGTATTTGTCTGTTAGTGTGCAGAGTGCTGCTAATTTAGATTGAAAAGCTCTCACGTACACCTTTATCACTTGTCAATCACTCCTTGTTTCTTTTCCTTTACTGAGAATACATGGATGCCCTGTACCTTAGCGCTCCCCCTGCAAAACTGTCTTCAAGTCATCAAAAAATTAAAATAAAACATAACCTAAAAAACCCTTGATCTAAACACACCAACATTGTATGCCTGTGAATACCGGCTGACTCCTCTGGGAGGACAGCGCAGTGCCACACCTGAGCTAAGGAGCACAGCATTGCACTCCTGCAGCTGCGCTACACCCACAGTGGGTGGTACAGTTGCTGCTGGTGCAAGAGTTTCTGTATCACATGTATTTCACTGGGCTTTTACGAGGGTTACTTTAGCTGCAGGGGATTAGGAAAGTTAAACGTGGATCCAAAGAACCCACCTGTCCAAGAGCAAAGCTATAGTTACCTGCCACATCCTAAGGCAGTGTCTTCATAAAGACATAGATAGGGGATGTGCTGAGACTCAAGTTAGTCCTTGGCCTTAAACTCTGCTCATCGGCTTTGTGAAAACTCCAGGCTGCTTGTGGGGTCAGTGCCCAGCTCCTAAGCAAGGCACAGCCCTGGGGAAGTGGGGGAGAAGGGACATCACCTAACTGGGCTTTAACTGCTGACTCCACAGCTGAGGGAGGCAAACTCTCCAAGGGAAAGCCTCAATCAGGACAGCAGCTGAGAAAATTACAGCAAGCAGGAAAGAATCTGGAGCTTCAAGAGATGGGTAAAGCTGACACCAGAGGATTCAACACTAGCAGATAGCTCAGACACACAGGACGTCAGGGTTGTCAGTTCTGAGCAACTCAGCTCTGACAGCATGGACAGGCAAAGGGTGTTGTTTTTAGCATCATTAATGATACTCTGATTTTAGCTACAGGATAATATTACTCCATTGCTCCCTTCTGTATGTTCATCAGTGCTGCTTCCCACGCACTTGGCAGGTATGCATCAAGGTTAAAAAAATAAAACCCCAAACAAACAAAAACCCCCCAAAACCCCCAAAAAGTGAACCCCAAAAGAAGGAAGTCCTTGAGCCCAACCTGGCTAGGAAATATTTTGTCAGTGGTACTGCCAAAAGGCAAACTCTCCTTCCTGCAAAAAGCCTACAAGGTTCAGTGTGCAAGGCTGCATTAAGATCTTGAAAGACTAGAACTGGTACACCGAACATTTACCTGAATGGACACATTTTACCTCCCTACATTGCTGAAAATCACAGAGAGGAGAAGCCTTTAGGAAATTCACAATTAACGATAAAGAAACATATTTATCCCACTCGGTTCCCCAAGCTACTCTAGATCACTCGGATCAGGCTGTTGGACCTAACAAATTTTTACCAGTGGACTTTTTCCAGGAAACAAAATTCCAGAGGAGACCAATCTTTGGTGATCATAAACTTTTGGCTTTTGCTCCCATTGCTGGTGAGCTTGTCCAACGATGCATTCCTTGCCCAGTTCACAGGAGGCAGAAATCTAGGTGTGAGTCTGTGTCTGCCACAGAGCAGGTACATCCATCTCATACCATGCCCAGCCCAATCACGCCCGGCCACTGCTGCCCCCAGCGTCACACAATTGTAGCAGAAGTCGCTTGCTTTGTGATTCCTCAGCTTAACATTCTGTTTTGGTTACATTCCAGTTTCTTGCACGTCCTGAGCGCACCACTCCATGGATAAGATGTCATCAGCAGGTTTGAATGCTGGGAAGCAAAATGCATACAGAGCAATCAAAGTAGATCCTGATGAGGATTACTGTACTCCAGGTGCATTTGAATTGGAGCGACTCTTCTGGAAAGGATGCCCAAAGTACACTCATGTCAATGAAGTCTGGCCGAACCTCTACATAGGAGATGAGTAAGTGTACATAGTACTGCTCTACACAGTGGATGAGTAAGTGCACATAGCACATCTCTTCTACATAGGAGATGACTAAGCTGTACTAAGTACAGCTCACCAACAGAGCAGGGTGTTTCTTTGCTCCTCCTACTCATTCGTTAGTATTTAGCAGTGATGATGTGGTTTTACAAGGTACTGACAGATGCCAGAGTCCAACAGAGCAATCAGAGCCTGGGATGGTCCTCACAGATATTGGCACACCGTGTTCATTGCTGCTGGTTCAGGAAAGTGCTGGGTAAGTGCGGCAGGGTCTACTGTTCAAGACTGAGTAACAGGAGCAGTTGAGGCACTGGTGCAGGCTGTTGAGGTTGAAGCCCGTCATGATCTATTTTTAAATGGCTCATTGCAAGGAGTAATTTGTGAAATTCCAGAGTTACACTGACAGAAGAGCACGGCCTAGATGTGTTGACCACAGCTTAGGTTGGTTTAAACCTAAAATGTAATTCTTGAAAAGTGGTTAAAGAGACAGCTCAACTCGCAGTGGTATTTCTGCATTTCCAAGCCTGCGCTTCTGTACATGGAATACTCTGCACTTCCAAATTGCTCAAGAGATTAAAACAAACAGAACCCTGTGGAAGGCAAAGCTGCAGATCAGACCAAGTGTGATTTGGAAAAAAACCAAACCCACAAAACAGACTTAGTTCTGCTGAGCACAGGACTAAACTAGAAACAGCCTATTCCGACAAGCAGAGATGACTGCAGCAACCCAGATACATGCCTTCAGAAAAATCCCCCAACCCAAGTCTCTGAGCAGAGCACGAGTGCTTTTCTTACCCCTTAGGCATTACTGGTCTACTTCCCATTCTCCTCTACACCCTGGGCTAACATGACATTTATTCTACATCATTACTGTAAGGCACAGGCAGGAGCCCCACTGGCTCCAAAGTTCTCAATAATTTTTTAAAAGGTCCTAAAATTCATCTGTTGCCAGCTTACAAAAGAGGAAAGATATACAGCCTTGAAAGTTACAAGACTCCTAATATCATTGACCAATTACTTCTGTGGCGCCAGAGGCAACAGAAAGACACATGAGTTCTGGGCTCCCACTTCAGAGACTTTTAGAGATTAAGCCGTGAGAAGAGCCTGGCCAAATGACTCAGGAACAAATGAAAAGGAGATTGAGTTGTCCTCTCCCCACCCCACCTTGCCCCTTTTGCTATGTTTTTCTGACTCAAGATTCAGTGTAAAAAACAGCCTCTTCTGCCATTTATTTCCTACTTCCTTATTCAGAATCACCAGCAGAATTATTCTGAATTAAGCTGTTAGAAGAATTTCCTTCTTATCTCCATGATGAGGCTACAGCTCTGCCCTCTAGCAAAGGAATCTGATGAGACAACAGGTATTTGGACAGTCAATCTCTGAGCCCAGGACAGCAGCCACTGACTCTTTCCTGTAATTGTTCCTGTAGCAGTGGCTTGTTAATTTAATAAATGTTAGAAGGTGTGACTCTGAATACAACACACCTGCGCTTTGTACAACCTAACCAGAGGAACAGCAAAAACAAACTTCTTGAGAGGTACTTAGAGCTTTGCCCACTTACACTGAGCAGTGTATTTCTGCAGGGGACCAGTCTTACATCAAGAGGAAAAGCAACGGTGCTTCAAGGCGAAACAAGTTTCCCAAGTGACTGGGACAGAAGCATGAGAAAGCTAATGGAGAAGAAAAAAGATCTGAGGAGCAGGTGGGGAGTTAACAGAAGTAAAACTTCACCAGAAAATGGGGCTCCCTGAAAGAGACCACTTAGTCAGCCAGACAGGGGCAAGCCTGACATCCAGTAGCAGAAAATCTAAGATGAGAACTGGTCTGCAGGCAAGATGCAGCTTTCATTACCGGAACTAAAATTTCATTTGAAGCAGGCAAAGTTCAGACCTCTGTATCTGTCCTCAGCCAGCTCCACATCTTACTTCTGAACAACAGCTTTCCCCTTCAGTGTGGCAGTATTATTTTATTTTAAGATCTTGCTGTAGCAGTGGTTGCCAAAGAGCTGCCATGGAGACATGAAGAGATGTTGGCTGTATTTGCATCCTTAGCCATGCTAAATTAAAGTTGATCTTGAAAGAATTTAGTGGAGCTCATCAACAAAATCAAGTGAACACACACATGCAGAGTTTATCTTCAGAGCCCTCACATCTGTGCTTCATTCCTGCCTCCGGCATTTACAAGGTTAACAGGACTTGTAACTGCTTATGGAAATGCTAATTAATTAACCTGACTACATAACCACATCTTCCTTCTAATGCAATACAGGCTATCAAGGAGCCCTGTGAGGCCACTCAATCCTTTTGTTACAAGGCTTCACTGCAGATGTTGCCCAGAGGCAATGAAATCTCCATGAGCCTGTCAGGCACAGAATAATCAAAGCCTCAAAATATAACATGCTGTGTTCAGCTCCAATTGAAATTTTCCTCCAGCAAGTTCCAAGGACTTTTAAAGACCAGACACTGGAACTTGCAGGAGACAGCCCAGTGATACGAATAAAACAAGCTTTGCCAAGATTTTGATTCATCTGCTACAAGGATTAGTGCTTGCATGTATCCTCCTCACATCTAGAAGCTGCCTAAATGGATAGAAAGCAGCTTTGTCTTGCTCCTTTCTTTCACTGGTCATTGGGTTACTTGCATGGGCAGTTTGACTGGCTAATCCCAAGTCTGCTTGGTTCACTGCAATCACGTGGAAAATACCTCTGCCAGTTATGCAGCTTATAGTTTCTTATTGCAGCAGTTCAGTTATCGCCTTGTTACCCGAGATGTGGATCATGGTTCCGCTTTTCTGAATTTCGAAGAATATTTTAGCTGAAGACAAAGGCTTCCCTGGATTTTATTTTCCTTTTAACCATCCACTAGCTCTCATTAGGATATAGGGCCTGATCACAATTTCAGGTCTTTCCGTGTTCCCAAACTACTCCAGAGGAAAAGAAGTCTTCTGGAATCTAATTCCTTACAGGTAAAATATGAAAACTAATTTTCTGGATATGCAGCTGAAGTGAGCTGGTACTTCAAGAAAGCTATGGTCTGTGCTTGTCCCAGTAGAGCCCCAGGGCTTAGGGTCTTGAGAACTAACACAGGTAAGGTTCAACAAGATACATGAGTAACTCGAACTTCCAGATTGAAGTGTAGGATAATTAAAATCTATAAGTAAACTTTAAATATAGGCTTAAGTAAAACTCACTCTCTCCTCTTCCCTTTCTCCAGAAAAACAATACAGTATGGCTTTTTCCAAGAGATTAAGTAAAAAGACAATTTATACTAATGTAGAAGAAAACAGATGGGACTCGCTCAGGGTAGAAAACAGTTTCCTCCCACTGTTTTACCATTATGAACTCTCAGGATCTACACCAGTATTAATCATACAAAAATAGGAGTGCATGCAAATTTAGATTATAAGAACTCTCTTGAGGACATAGTTTCAACCTTGTTAGTATGAGGATCTGCCAATTGCAACCGCAGTTTAACAATTCAGAAAATCAGATCTGTAGCACTGGACTGTAAACCTCTTAAAGCAGCAATGATTTCCAAGACAAGTAAAAATTCCTCACATACCAACATCTCTCTCTATAGGCGATTTCTAACACTTGGTGAGTGACTGAAGTCAAGACCAGGATCTGAATGACTACATCACTTGATGTAGTCAGTCAGGCTTGATTCCTCTCTTCTACACACAAAGCAGAGAGGTATTCCCTGTACCTAGGTTGTATTATTTACAAAAATGAAACCCACCACTTTGGACTAGAGGAAGATGGACTACTAAATCTTTTTGTACCACATATTATGAAGATCCTGTTCAGTATCTTCAGCAGTACCTAAAAATTCTTCTAATTCACACTGAACAGGAGGTATCCACAGAAATGGAGCAACACCTCAGAAGGAAAAGGGGATACAATGCTTCACTATCTCTAGACTCCCTCAGTGCTGGAGTTACCAAAGGAAATTGGGTCAGTATTATTGGAAATTCTCAACATCTCTCCTCAGGAGGGAGAACTGCCAGATTTTCTTAAGAAAGTGTCAGTATTGCCTATATTCAGGAAGCTTCTTTCTGACACTGACCATCTGGTAAATTATCATCCTGCATCAAGCTTTCCTTCAGCGCTAAAGAAAATGGAAAAGTTTGAGAGATGATTCCTCTTCTAGTAACATGTTGCCTCAGATTTCCTTGCGTTTTGTCAATCTGGGTCATGTCAATCTGTGGCTTTAACAGTCTATACTGAAACATGTTTACATTGCTCAAGCTTAAGAGACTTTGCGCTACTTAGAGCTTATAAGCATACCAGTCGTTTGGTTGACCAGTACCAGCTGTAAAGTGCTGACTTACCTATCAAGGGAGCTGCTCTGCCCACACCCTCATGAGGCATTTTGGAGGATTACTTCCCTTCCTTTAGATGCACTTGGGTTTTCACCATTAGCTGTTTTTAATGTACTTAACATTTGCTGTGGAGGTGCAGGCTGCAGTGCCTACAAGTGGTTTTTCCTTCTCTTCCAACTCCACTGGTTTGGGCAACTTCCTGATGAAAGCAGCTGGGACTAAAGCTTGTTATGACAGTATTTTTGAAAAGAAGAGAAGGAATTTGGTACACTGGAGATGGCAACTTGAAAAGAAGGATTTTCTTTCACGTTATAACTACTTACACTGTTGCTTCCAGTTGCTTTCAGAAGAAGGGAGAGTTTGCTGCAGCACTTGCTTTTAATCCTGTGAATCTTAAGTTTTAAAACTGACAGCAGGCACAGTTAGTCTTGGACAAGCCCTTAACTTGCCCTTGCACAACATGAGAAATGCAAATAGCCTTTTGGAAACCATTTGAAAATGGATGACATTTTTGTTTGGGACAGTCCTCCCTCTTAGTGATAGTCTGTTATTATCAATATATCCCTATGTGAAAGTGATTTTATCTCAAGTTTTTGCCATTTAGGTAGCATTCCCATATCAAAGTACTCCCCCTTGCCTCAGAACTTTAAAAAGATGTTTATGAGTCCATCTGTCCTACAACAAATGCAGGGTCTGATTCAGCAAAGCACTGAGTTTTTGCTTAACATGCTTTGCTATAGAGGGAAGGACTTCTGGGTATGCTTAACTATTAGCATATGTTTATGTGCTCTGAACGGAAGAACTGATGAGTTTTTACGCAGGACCAATCTGCCCAGTTCATCTCTTTCTAAAGTGAATTACACTGAAAATTTCACTGTTATCTCCCAGTGTCACACTTCACCCTCTCCGCACAGGAACATGTTCGAGGCAGACACTGGAGACCACAGTTGCACCATGTGAAGAGAAATCAAGCGCTAATAGCACAGATGGTGGAGACCTACAAAATGAAAACAATCACAAGAGTAGTCAAATGTTTAAGGCTTCACCTACATCGGCATTTGTAACAAACTCTTCTTTACAATGGCTACTCAAAACTCAACCACAATCACAAAAATGTAAATATTAATTGCAATTTCTTAGGAAACAGCAGCACCCAAAGAGGGAAAAGAGGAATATTGTTAGCTTGACTATTAAAGACTTTTAGTGAGCCAACTGCAAGGGAAAAAAAACCTGTGCTACTTCTACCTGGAAGTGAATTAGAAGTAAGAGTTATGAATCCTCCAATAAGGTTTATGATTCATATATCCCTGAATGATCCTATGTTATCAGTCACCTCAACCAGATGGATATCAGCAGATATTTATGCTTGATTTATTCCTTCCTTTCATCTAAAATGTCAATACCTCAGGCACAGTAAAAACTGCAAGGAAGACCAAAAGCATTCCCCCTTTCTTGAGGACATAACCAGGAGCATCATGCACAGTGAAACACACAAAAAAATTAAGCTCTAGTAAAAATAAAGAGATAATGAGGGATGCTCCTACAACAGCATCTACACTAGATTCAGCTGAGGTTGGAAAGCAAGCCAGTCCTTTGCACAAACCTGGAGTTCACTGATGGCTAAAGCCATTCCAAGCAAACACATCAAGGAGCACAGTAACATTTCCATCTACAGGCATATGGGTCCCTCTATATGAAGGCTTAACAGCCTGCTCCTTGCTCTCTATTAACTGGCAATCAACATACTGCAGACCCAGCACGACCTTAAGTTTAACTGTCTATATTTTGGCAGTGTCTGAGTCTCAGCACAGTCTCTGCCCAGTAATATTTATGATCAAAGAACAAGGTAAAAAGACAGCGGATGGGAGTGAAAAAGCAGACAAACCTGGGTCAGTATGACAAGTGGTGCTCCAGCTGGGCTGTTTGCCTAGCTTTTGGGTAAAGATTTTACCAGAAAAAAAAAAGAAGAAAATTTTTGAAAGGACAGTAGAGGTATCTTTTATGAAAACATAATTATCAAGTGCAAGACTGGGGGGATAGAGAGAAAGGAGAAAGAGAGTAAGTGCTCTCTAATCTCTGTATCAAGTTTGAAACTACGCATTCTTGGCTTTTGAAAAAGAGTAAGCGTCACTTCAGATTTCTTAACAAGATGCAGATCCTAAAGCCCAAGGCAGGCACCTCTTGCAGTCCAGTGAACCCTATTTTGTATTGCACAGTAACCGTTTCATCAGATCTCTACACAACAGTATGTATTAGAAACCTTAGGAAAAGCTTTTCAGAGATTATGTTGCCCAGGGTATCTGCTGGAAGAAAGGTAACTGACATCCTCTTTACAGATTACATGCAACAGCTCAGCCTGCAGATGCACAAGCCACATACCTACCCAGAGGACCTACACTGACCCTGCTCCACTTGGCCAGGGCAAATGTTTTAGATCTCAGTTCAACTGACAGGTTCTACACCACCTACACACCACACAGTTTGAGCACCTATTCCAGTGAAAGTATGGAGATCTTCACAGATTTGAGCTCTCAACACTGAGCACTCTGGAAGTTTTCTAGATTAGCAACATCCGTAGAAAGAAGAAAATGCGCATCCATATTACAAAGATAAGAATTATACTGGGCAAGGTAACATTCAGTCCAAAAGGATATTGCTCAATCTGTTTACATATCAAGTGCAATTAAAAAGCAGATGATGTTTTAAAATCAGCCTATCCCAAGCATTGAGGAAAAGAGTAAATATTCTTCATTTCCAGAAACGGTGGAGTAGACAGGTTAAGTATTTCCTTGATACACCAATAAGTTACTGGGGGGGGGGGGGAAAAGAAAAGGAGATTTCATGGAAGATGATTTCATTACACTTGAGAATTTACAATGGGCTTTTTGCAACAGCATTCAAGGTTGATCCACTGCTGATTTCATTTTCAGCCCAAGCCATGGGAAACAGAGGGAACTAAAAGAGTAATAACATGCATATTTCTTAATTCCAGCAGGCAAAGGGCAAAACAACAGCTAACGCAAATTGTGATGCAAAATCAACACCTAACTGCCCTGCCTTTAATTGGATGAATTAAAAGGAGGAGGATTAATTCCATCTAGCCACAAAATTCACAGTAGGAAGGTACAGGCAAGACTGGGAGGTGGAGGGGGAAGGTCCCAGGAACTTGGCTAGACTGAGCTGACTGCTTATGCAGTTAGTGAAAGATGGTATCCCCCTCTTTCTGAATACCTACTGAAACACTGGTGCCACTGAACACTTAAAAATGAGAGCGACATCAAACAAGATTGTAAGTGCAACCATCAGAAATGAATGCATTAGTTTCATCCACTGTGTCAAAAGGCAATCCCCTGAGAACCTAATCAAGGAAATGGAAAAACTGGATTTCAGAAGAATGTAAGTGTCAAATGTTAATGACTGTCATGCAACCTATTGTTTGACATTGTCCTTGCTCAGAACAATTTCATCTTATAATTCAAATGCTGTTTATTAGCCTGAGCAGTGCTTGCAGAAGCTAAAGTCTGGTAGTATCCACAGTCCATCAGAAACTTTGTTTTTCCACTGACCATAACTACACTGTAGTCCTACTTACGATTCAGCATGCAGGTCTCCAACTGCAGGGGTTCTAGTTGAGCACAGATCTCTGACTTGAAACCGTAAGTCTTTCATGGTTTGTTGGATACATGCTTTGGGCCAACCCTGGTGAATGGAAAACGTATTTTCTCTATCCCACTATCAGGGAGGTAAAACAAAATAAGACAATTTGAAAATAGAACCTGTAGTTCACCTCAAGCCCATCAAAACCAAGAGAAGTACTTATTCACTGCACCTTTGCTCTTTTTTGACTGGCCATCCATATGGCCCACAACTGAAGTGCCTTTGCTGGCGAAGTGTATAGAGCATATACACTTGAAGAGAATCCAAAGGCACAAATCTCCTAAAAGGAGGAAGAAAAACAAAAGTTTACTAGGTCAATCACTGCAACAAGAATACAAACGGAAGGACTGAGCATCAATTAACTTGAAGTGAAGGTGGCAAGTCACAGCACTAGCAGCAAGATGCTGCTGCTTCTCTGTCCTCCCGAGTTGACTGAGCTTAGGCAGGCATAACCACGCTATCTGGAGTTTTTATTTACTTTTAAAATCATTGCATAGTGGACTTATGACATTACTTCATGACAACAATGCCAGTAGGGTGAAGACATTATCATTGCTGTCCACAAAGTAATTTCTGCAGGGAGGAGTATCTACTCAGAACAGCCAATCACAATGAGTTTTAATTAAATAAGAGTGAGCATAGGTAAGACCTTCAGTATCTATATCCCAGTTAAATGCCCTAATCACTGCGTAAAGGGGTATTTTGACTTTGACAGAGGCTGGGAAGTTAGAATCAACATCAAGCTATTCTGAGCTGTCACCACTAGAATTATGCAGCACAACAGGTAGCCCACTACAACGTCCTGTGTGGCAGCAGGTGCATTTACACATTGAAGCGTTCAGGAGACATTCATGGAGAGAGGTACTCCTGGTTGGAAAAAGCTGTTTCACATCATGCACTAATTCATTTATGGCAGCAGTAGTTATGTGAAAACATTGACAGAATAAAGCCTATGCAATTTTTTGGGGGAAAAAGCTCAATAGCCTTCCTTGGCACTAATGATACTTGACACCTTTTCCTGAACAAAACTCACCAAAACTAAAAGCTTTCTGTAATAGAACAAAAAAGGTTTTTACGTGCCTATCTATAAACTTCACTTTTTTGAAGAATTTTAGACTGCTGGCAAGCACTTAGAGTGGGTTTAGGCACACAAAAATTTAGGATTTCCTCACCTATCTGACTTCCCTTGTCTAAGGGAAGAGAGGACAAAAATAAATTAGAATATTAAGCAAAATACAAGAATTTCAGTTTTCACGGAAGGCTAATATTTAATTTCTGTATCTAGTTCTTTTTGCTTTAGACCTCTGGTTCAACCAAACATTACATTAAAAGGAAACCTGGTAGGGAGTTTTGACCACAAAAGGGTGATTTTTAGAATTATTTTCATTTTTTAAAACAGAAATGGAGAAAAAACTCAGTAACTTCTTTTAGGGATGAAGAGCTTCTTTTTGAATCCTAAATATCTTACTACTCACATATCACTCACTCTTATTAGTTCTGCAATATCAACTGATGGGACAGAAGGGGAAAGCAGCATCCCTGGGTCCTATTTCAAGTTCTGCCACTGATTTATGACTTTAAATAATTCATTCTATTACTTTCTGTATCTCAAGTTTCTTCTTGTACAAGGTGGATAGAAGCCAGTATTTCCTATATTACAAAGGCATCAGGAAAATAAATTCATTTTTAAAGTGCTCTAAGGACCTGGGAGAGATAGTTATGAACTCCAGAAGTATCATCCACTCTAAATAACAGTATCTTAGGATCTTTACAATGGTAAATGATGCATTTTTGAAGCATTATCAGTTCCGTTAACATTTAGAACATACCAAATCAGATATTTTTTTTTTCCCAGCTTGCTGGGTAAGAAGGTTCTTCACTTACATAATAGCTCTTGTTTTAACAGGAAAACTGCACTAGATCGCTACAGCCTTCAGAAGGCAGGCTTCACCCACATCCTCAACGCAGCCCACGGTCAGCGGAATGTGGACACAGGACCAGAATATTATCAAGACATGGCTGTGGAGTACCATGGAGTGGAAGCAGATGATCTCCCCACTTTCAAGCTCAGCCAGTTCTTTTATTCAGCTTCTAAATTCATTGATAACGCGCTTCAGGATGAGAGAAGTAAGGAGGGTGCTGAAAATGGTTAAAAACAGTACAGTATTTACTCCACCTGATTATCAGCATAGCTCCATGGCATTCAACCTTGTGGGAAGGAAACAAGTCCAAGTTTAACAGAGAATATAAGACTAGTAGCAGGAAACTAGATTAAGAGAAGGTATTGATGTAAACAAGGACCTTTCTCACTGCAGAACTAGTACCAGCCCCAGAACCCCTTACCAAGCACCACCATTATCTCCTGTCTGAAAAGTTTTTTGTTGCTTTGACTCTTTCGTAAACACATCAGAGACAATTAGACATCGCATAGGTTCCATGAATTAGCTGTCTCTTCCTCTAATTAGTCCCTATTAAGAAAGGTTTAATGAATATTGGTTGCATATCACTAGGAATGGAACACAAGTGCTCTGCAGAGACTGAGAGCTTCATGCTTTGCAGCATTAGATTCACTCTACAAATACAAAACCTACCTTTCTACCTGGTCATCAGATCTACCCCAAGCTATAGTAGATTTCTCTGCCATCTTCTAAGCAGCAGGTGACCAAAACAACTCTGACGATAGAAATCTAGAAACATTTCATTAAAGCCTTTGTAATTTCTCAGCTTGATTACCACAATTCATTATTTGCTGACCTCCAACAGTGTTCTATCAGAAAGCTGTATGCTGACATGAAGTGCTAAAGCCTAGGCCTCACACTGGCTTTTAAGATTACTCCTACTCCTTCCCCCCATGTTTTGGTTTGGTTTTTTTTTTTCTTTTTCTTTTTAAAATATCCACAGGATATTTTACCAGAAACCAGCTGAGAAACTTAAGGCTTTCCCGCTGACCTACAAAGTCCTCAATATCAGAGGGGGTTACATATCAAGTTTCTAGCTTTGTGTCAGCTTCTGTTCTTGGCTGTTTAGCTCAGCTGTAGCCAGCTACTACCTGGCTTGCCCCCAACAGCCACACAGGTCTTAACAATTTTACCCTTTCAGCAAGTACAGCAAAAGTCCCTTTCCTTGGTCAGGAGAAAGTCTTAAAGCAGTTCAGTTTTAAAAATCAAAGTACTAACAGCAGAAGAAACTACTTCAGGAGCTTTCTTGCTTGTGAAGAAAGGTACTTGGCATTTCAAAAAATTATGTCTGAAGCACTGCCTTTGGGAAGGAGTGGATAACTAACACGCACCTGTGTCTAGCCACAGCTGGAGGCCAGAGGTCAGTATCAGACTAGAGTAGCTGAAATAAGAAATGCAGACTTCCTCACTCCCACCACCCTCCTGTTCCTGTAGGACTTTTCTTTGCTGCACTGAGGTAAAGAAACAAGCACAAGGGAAGCAGCAAAGGCTAGAAAAACCCCCCTTGCATCCCAATAAACACTGGGGCAGGGAAGGGTAAGATGGGAGAGGGGGAAGTATTAATATTTTTGTTTCAAACCCACATCTAAGTCCAGCAAGTTCTGAGACAGTTATCAAGCACCAGTCCAGCACTGAAACATAAAACCAAATCAAAGAGTGACTCGAACTTCTACGAAACAAAAAAAATCTTCACTAAAGTAGATACTACCAACTGCAGCAATTTCTGCAGCTGTGCACTGCCTGCCGCATTCAAAAGTTTTTGTTTTTCAAAGAAGACAGCTAGGATCTTTTCTGCTGGAGATCAATAAAATAATTACTGTAATACTCATGAAGAAAAAGAGCAAGCTCTTAACTTTCTCATGAGGGAAAAGTACACTAAATGTCCATCTCCAATCCCAGCCAAAGATATGCATAAAGGCACCTATGCATGGCCCACAATGAAGTTGAATGCATGACAATAGCTTCCCACTACACATTTACAGAACAACAGAATGAATCCAGAAGCTAAAGTGAAGAGTAGACTGATGTCTCTTACACTTATAGCAGAAAAGCCTAGAGGCAAGTAACTAGTGCTCTCCTCCAAGAACTACATGCATGGTTTGTGAACACACATCTAATATAGAAAGGTGCTCTGTATTTCAAAGGCTATTTGCATGTATCTTCCTGACAAATAGCATCCATATTCCTTAACAGGATTTTATATTAAGTAACCAAGTATCTACCTCCAACACAGGATTTCAGTATAAGGTGCTAAATAGTTCTGATCAGTAACCCAATTACACTCCTTTGCTGCTTTGCATCAGAACTGAGCAAATACGAAGAGAGGGAAAAGGGCAACAAGAAAAGTTTACATATTTGTGACCAGAATGCACGTACTAATGAATCTACATTGGCTGTATCGCATTGCTTGGGGTGCAACCTTCAGTCAGCCAAGTGATGGAATGCATTGAACAGATGTCATCATACAATGCTTTTGCTAGGAGAATGCTCAATAGTCAGTGTTGCTGAAACAAGCCGTCCTGCAGATGAAGCAGCCTCCCTCTTTCTGCAACAGGCCAGAAAGCTTGGCAATTCAGATGCTGTCAAAACACAGTCCTAACACATTAATTCTGACTTAACCTTCAAAATCTTTGTGATGGTGAAGAAACTCCTTGATCAGAGCAGTATTCGCAGAGTTTAAACATGGGCAGATGGACTTGTAGCTGAGTTGCTTTCAATGTTCGTAAGAGTAGTTTTAGAAGCAAACTCAAACTGTTCACAATTATGCATGCTATCATTCAGTTGTGCATAAAGATTTCCAAACCCATGCAATTCAGACTATAGGGCAGCTTAAAATTTGTATCAGTGAGGCCTGATTAACTCAAACAGAAGACATTATTTTAAGAGGTTTTTAAGTTCCCTACTATGCTACAGATACAGTACTCATTCCCTTGGCGCCTTAATTCCTTAGAATGTAAACTAAAGGGGAATAGCATTTTCTTTTCATGTGAATATGTCATGGGAAAACATGCACTAAAGACAGATATAAAACAAAAAGCAATGTGAGAAGAAACATGAGAGACAAAGACCCAAGGCATTTGACCAGACACCTCAGCATTCATCACTCCATCTGACTCTCGAAAGAAAGCACTGCATCTAGACAGATTTTCAGAAACACAAGCCACAGTTAAGTGACCAAAATAGTTCAGGGACCTGTCACCACTCAGCAGGCTCTGTGCACTGGTGTTCTATATTCAGCCACACCTTGAAGGATAAAAGTGTGAGAATCAAAAACAGCGAGAGTGAACTCCCTCTTGGAAAAGGAAGATTCAGATTGGTTCTTATACCAGAACCGATGTTCTGTCAGGGACAGAAGGGCTGCAGCTCTGCAGATTAGTATCAGCGTTTTGCCGTAATAGGCAGTCATCTTGAATATTCACACAGAAGAAAGGACAGACTTCATTTTCCTACAAGCAGGGGGCATTTCAGGAAATTGTACAGCCATTTTTTACCTTTGTTAACAATAAAAAACTACTGTACATTTTCTCCTAGATCCCCTGCATTTGCCACCCACACAAAGGAAAGCCTTCCTTGTCCTATCATGTATTTATCACCTCAACAGCAACCCATTTACAAGGTGGGAAGCTCTAAAGAGAAGCATGAAGGACTGAACAAATGTGAGTTTTTATCCGTTTCAAATATTTGCAGTAATAATAGAATGGATTATCATTTTCCAGGAGAGAAAGAGGCACTTTTAGTTATCAGAGAGACTGGAATTTTGCCAAGATGCCTCTAAGACTATCTGCTGGGATTAGGATGCAGACTGTAACCATTTATCCTCTAGTGTTGGCAGTTCTTGATGCATCCACTGCACACCAATGCTGCTTGTGCCAAGACCTCCTCTTTTGCCTGGAAGCAAAGGAGTTAACCGGCAGGAGTCATGGCTTTGCACCCAACACTTCTCACTAGGCATAGCTGACAGAGATAAACTATTATTGGCCCTGTGAGGATGGTTTTTTTTTCCCTGTGGCAATTCAGCTTAGCAGGGTGTTAGAGAGAGTGCTCCAAATCCACTTCCTTCAGCAGTTCAACTCTTTGTGAGACCCCCTCAAGGGCTTCGAATCATTTTTGGAAATCTTTTGAAGTCTTTCAAAACCTGTTAATCAAACGTGAAAACACATGAAACCTCCATCTCCACCAGACAAAGTAAGTGGGGAAGGTTTCACTTCAGCTTACATGCTTGCTAGTATGTGAAACCACAGACTTTCTGCCTCTGGAAGTCCAAAGATAAACCAAGCAATGTCACAAAGCTAAATCTTGAGGTACATTTATTCAGACATGAAAACTACTAGCAGAGATTCTCCATTTACAATATTACACAAGACAAGCTACTACTGCAAGATGATCATATGAAAGAGAGGTGATGGTGAAATACTGCTTTCACTCAATATAACAGGGTGACCAGCCAACTTTAAAATGAGATTTTTAAAGCAGCTTTACTACAGTTTAAGAAGTGGTTTCTTTCTATCGCCCTGGTTATATGCCTAGCAACTTCTATGGCCCTTCTTATCTTCTGCTCTCAAAAATATCACTAAGCCTTAAGAAAGCCTTGTTAGCTATATTTTACAAATGATGTATTTGGGCATAAAGTGATGCAATCCAGATCCTGAAGGACGTTACTGTCAAAACAACAAAATATAATCAAGATTAGGTTAGCTTTTGTGTCTAGCTTGTAGAACTGAGAAAGGCACCTCCGTGCACCCCATTTATCCTCATGGAGGGATGGATTCATAGCATACCAAACCCTCCCAGACCCTTGTACTTTGGTCAATATGCCCAAACACAGAATTACATACCTGCCACTTCTCAGGCATGTAAGGTTAGGTTGCAGTGGGGCTTGCTAATGTAACACATGGCTGCAGCCCTCAGGCTTTCTCTGCAACCTGGTTTAGGATGAAATGGGTAATCTCCAACGTAGATGATGTTCAGTTAGTATGTAAGATTTACAGCCTCAGTTTCCCCACCTATAAAAAAGGCTGGTAAGGGTAGTCAAACCACCAAAGAAAGCAGGGGCACCACAGAAACCTTCACTGAAAAAAGAGAAGTTACGCAGTGTCATCTCTGCATCATTTGTCTTTGTTTCCACAGACAAGGTTCTGGTTCACTGTGCTATGGGTCGCAGCCGGTCAGCTACACTGGTCTTGGCTTACCTGATGATTTACAAGAACATGACAGTAGCGGATGCCATTGAGCAAGTATCAAGACACAGATGCGTTCTGCCAAACCGGGGTTTCTTGAAGCAGCTGAGAGAACTGGACATAGCGTTGACACTGCAGAGGAGGAACACCAAAAACAGCCTACCATCTGATGATGATGAGAACAGCACCACGATCTAGTATCACTGCTGTCAGGGTTGTGCTGGAAAAGAAACTCCATAAAAATTAACTGTAGTTAATTACAGTCACAAGAACCATTTGTTATTTGGAAGGAAAACAAAAGTAATTTCAAATACTGTCAGGATGAGAAAGAAGGGAAGCCAAATTTTAAACCCATCTTTTTAGAATGATCAAGTCTTAGCAGAATTCTTTTGTTACATCAACAAATAAATTATACCCTCTGTAAAAAAGTTTTTGCAGCACAAAAGCAGCACAACATCAAGAAAACTCTCTTCTAGCTGAGTACTCCCAGAATCCTGATCCTAACTTAAGTGCATGGCCTTTAAAAGCATGGAGCTAGACACTCCTGAAGAAATTTTGCAGGAAATACACCAAGATGGTAGCAGCACAAATGAATTGTTAAGTTTAGTTCCACAGTCCTGTGAAGTATTTCACAGGAGTTTGCCTTTTTGTGGTGTTTCCTGGCATCTCCATTTCTTTTTTCACAGTAATAATCTAGGGCAGCACAGCATTTAAAGAGCCTCCAGATGAGGATCAACTACTCGGTCTTCACAATAGACTTTGCAGCAGACCATGAAAACTAGAAACAAAGCAAGACCCTTGAAAAGGTCAGATGCGTAAGCAGCTATAACAGACAATTCAAGGACATATATACATGACATTTCAGCAGTTTCAGTTGTAACTTGGTTCTCCGAAATGCTTCAACTGCCTGAATTTTAAAAGGTCCTACACATACAGTATCCAAGTGAATTTACAAGTCCACCAAAAAAAAAAAAAAAAAAAGGAAACAAAAAAAGAAGGAAAAAAGGGAGGGGGAAAAAAAAAAAAAGACTGGAAAAATTATGTGTTCTGACTTGTTTTCCTGCACTTGGAAAAACTAACAGCTAGAGCAATGAACAGGGAAAATAGGACTGCCTTTACATTCCAAAGAGGAAGCTCAGCACTGAACATGTGCAGCCCTAATGTCCTGGTTTCAGCTGGGACCTAACCACCCCCTAAACAATAATGGATTATAACCAGTTCTAACAAAATTTTAGTTGAGATTAAAAAGAGACACAGGTGAAGCCGGGGGGGGGAGCGGGATATAAAAGAACAAAAATCTCACAGTGCCTTGACTAACCACAAGAAAGCTGCTGCTGCGCTTCCAGACACCACTGTTTATGTTTACCACTACCAATAATGTTCCCTCCTATCTCAGCTTTAGTGACCTTAAAACATTATTGTGCTCCAATACAGTTGCTAATAATTGTATTTGTTGACAGAAGCAGTCCAGATACACAATGGGGACACTGGATCTAATTTTCTGCCTAAACTTACTCAATTTACTCTATTTTATACAAATTATCAATAACTGTTTTCACACGGAGAGTTTTGCCACCTCAGCAACATTTGATATTCTTAGAACATACTGCAGAGGAGGATCACAATTAAGCCACATTTTACCTTTTTTGCATCTGCAGAAAGGTCAAGTCATCACTCTTCCCACTGGAATTTTTTCTAATTAAATGTATCAGGCAAGAGCTATGTACTGCCTCAGCGCCTGAGATGAATGATCTAGCCACCAAGAGCATCCGAGAGTTCTCTTGTTCTTTACCAGCTGACAAAGACTTTGTGACTTCAGTGCAGTATGGACTGTGTAAGTCCTAGATACTTAAAAAAAGAAAAGAACACAGTGCCACAGAAGTGAGCACAATTTTAAACCGTTTTTTGTAGATGTTAACGGCTTAGCATCTCTAATGTGAAGGCTTTCCTATTCCTTCACTTCCTGTCAGGGCCCCAAATCCATAAATCTTTAAACACTGACTGTAGCCAAGGCTGCAGGCATCCATAATGCAATGCGTTTGACTTATCATTTGAATTTATGTGTATAATAATCACCTTATCTTCAAATTCTCAGATGCGGCAGAACACATTAAACACAACTAGGCTACTGTTAAAAAACAAATCAGACATCACAACGGGAACAATATTCATGAGAGAGATACACGAATTCTGGGACTTATAATGAAGTAAGTATCACTACTCCCAGATTATGAAAAAAAAAAAACCCCAAACCCAACCAACCAACCCCCCCTCCCCCTCCCAAAAAAAAAAAACCCAACCAGAAATAAAAGGAAACTCAAAGAAGGTCATTTGACACTTCAACTATAAACAAACAGTCACAAAGCGTGTCGTAAAGAGTCAAAAAATACTTGGACGGGGTTCCTCAACTTTCCATCTATATCCACAGACCTTCAAACACACCTTTTCCAGAGCACCTTACTGTCTAGTGCAATATAATTCACAACCCAGACATGCAACAGCTCTCTCAGCCCTGTATCTGACAAACCTGCCTTTCAGGCATGCAGTCCCACTCTTTCATTTACCCTGATGGAGAAAGCTGAACTTTCTCACCTCTGTGGCAGCAGTGTGTTTCTTAGCATTAGCCTCACAGACAGGAATTCTGTACCAAATGATATACAACAAACATCTACCAGGATCTCCCTCAGTCAAGTTACAGGTTATTTTCTTTCCTGTATCCTGCATGAGAGCTTGACGATTGCTGTAACTGGAAGAGGGTTTTTAGCAGATTTACATGCAGAATTGTATTTGAACGACGTTTTCTGAGGCTTAGAAGATGGGTATTTCTTTTGCAGTCACACGTGCAAATACACAGGAAAATTTTAATTCCTGAGGCCCAGCTGCTTTTGGTAGAGACTGACAGAGCTTTCACACAGCAGCCTCCCAACTACTGATAGAAAGCAAAATACTAGAACTCTTGAGTAGTTCCCACTGATTTTGTCCTGCATAGGAGATTAGGAAATCAGCACATGGCAACACTGACATAATGACAAAAGAATGCATCAACAATTTCCAAAGGACGGGATTCCAAGCTACTCAGAAACTAGGAGCTCCCTTTCTTGCATGGAGATGTGAAATAGGACAAAACTGATTTATTAAGAAGTAAATCAATAGAAACCCATATTCCCTTATTTCTACACGTACTACTTGAAGGCCTTAAACATGGCTTAATTAAGCTTATTCTTATTTAGCAGATGGGGAAAAGCTACCAAGAATTTAAATTACTCAACTAAAAAAAAAGTCCAAACAGTAATCCTACCTTTTATCTTCTTACAAACTTCCTATGCCACAAAGCTCAAAACAACAACTTTTGATCAATGCATACCTCAGAGCTTCGCTATGGAAGAGTTGACCTGTATGACTATATAGTTCATAAAAAGTGCTGGAAATACAAAGTAGTACTGAAAGTAAAGGGGGGGGGGGGGGACGGACACGCGGGGAAAGAAAGGAAGAGAAACAGAGTTGTAGGTCTTTACTACATTGGTCAGCTTGCAGTCTCTAGAGAACAGGCTGTATTAGGATCACCCTTAGCACTACAGGTAATTGCCAGGCCCGTTTCTATTTACCACACTGTATATAAATGGAGTTTGTTTCCATCAACTAACCTGTGTGACGGATAAATTAAAACAGCTTAGAAAACTAAAATATAGTCAGCGATCTAAAGTAGAAGTCTTATATGTTTAGAAGTCTTCTGCTTCTCCTTATATCACATGGCTTCTTATGAAGTTCATGAAAACAAACAACGAAACAAGTCAATCACTGCTAGGAGATCAGGTAGCTAGAGTGCAGTAACACTTACCATTCCTGTCTTTGCGTATGGGGTAGAGCACAGCTTTCAGAAGTATTGGTCATCCAGCAACCTCCAGATGAAGTAGGTTCTGCTCCAAAGACAAGTTTCTTCCCTAGAACGAGGTCTTGCCTGAGGCACTCTGCTGGTGCAGCTATGCCAATTAAGCAATTCTGAAGTAAACATAGTACTTATTTACTTCCCAGCTTTTCTCCCTACCATTCTCCCGGAACCAGTTAGACTAAATCAGAAAAAGCAAAAGGTCTGGAACATGTAGCTTCCACAAAGGAGGCAACTCTTCCAGGTAGCTAATTACCTAACAAGTGTTGGCAGCATTGACTTCACTGACAAGCCAGGTCTGCAAACAACGTAGATGCAGAATGAGGAGAGTTTATTTCTTTCTTGCAAATCACTAGTGGTATGAAGTATTCTCTGTTTGCCAAACCAAAGACTAAGACTGCATGGGCAGGGAAACCTCCTGCATTTCACAAGAATCATCTGTTGCAACTCTATGAAGAATTCTTTTGAGATACCAAAAGAGCGAGCTAATTCTCAGCTGGGATGGTGCTAGAGCACACAGTCAAAACAGACACTGCAATGGGCACACAATACATCGAACAGGTACATCTGTCAAGGAAAAGACAGCCTTCTTATACAACAGAAGTTTCAGTGCAGTAATGCAATTCACAGCTAAACAGTCACTACGGGAACAGACGAAGTGAGAAGCTATATATCCTCTTGAAAGGAATTCAGTTCTGAAACAAAAAAACATTGGGAACTTGCCTGTTGCGCACACAGAGTAAGTACGTCATTGTCCACCCAACCTGTAATCCATATATTGCAAATACAAAATTTTAGCAACATGCTGGAGTCAGGATGCTCTGTTTCAGGTTCGCACATACTGAAATGGTAAGAAGGTCTGATTTGCCTGTATGGGGCAGTCTTGGAAACCTGAAACTCAACAGGAGTGGATAAAGACCCAGGTGTCTTTTTCACTCACTGTAAAAACACACAAAAAATCACAAAACATAGTGCTACTCTGAGATGCAATCATTGAAGAAAGGTACAAAGTCTTAGTTATACACACTTGAAGGCTGCACTTTAACTGTGGAGTTCAGTTTCCCTTCCCCTAAGCATAAAAAAAAGGTGACAGTAACTTTGTGAAGATGAACACACATACAGTTTAAGCACTATGAATACTCTCTGCCTTCAAAAAGCAAATTTGACAGCGTAAGTGCATGAACAACATCTATGTGGTACTGTGCTCTCCTTATCAAGCATTCTCAACTTCTAAATCACAAGTTACTCCAAATTACTATTCAACCAGCAACGGTAGATCCCGTTCAGATCCGCTACTTTAGACTGCTGCCTCATCATGCTGGAAATGAACAGGTTACCTTCATGAATCTGTAGTATCAACTTCTGGATTTGGCAACACCACACACTCTAAGGGTTTTATTTAAAGAAATGCACATTTCTCTAACTTCTGAGCATATAAAATATCACCTATAAAGGTGCTTTATGTACTCGAATGGGGCCATGAGAGTTTTTAGTCAAGACAACCAATCGTCTCCCCTTAGCTAGTAAGCTTCTTGCAGTGGGCTAGAGGGGGGGATTCAGTAGGAACATTCACATGAGAAGCATTTTGAAAGTTTCTTACATGGATTTTTTCTGGTGCAGGCTCACACACCCAATTTACACTTGGTCCACTCCTGAGCTTCACGTATAGACAGCCTTCTGATTTTTACAGACCTCTACTGCTAGATTAGAAATGTTCATATATGTATGTGTTTGTGTGTGCACATGTACATATACAGAACTCGGGTTCAACACAAGATTTGCATTGTCTTGTACTCAGCAAGAATGACAAAGGAAGAGATTACAATTCCATTGTTAAGATACAGTTCAAACACCATGTCTGTTGCTATCATATACCCTTTTACAAATATATAAACACTTTCTATAGGAAAGATGTTTCATACATTAAATATTGACAACCTTGTAATGTATTAAATACATATTTATTCAATATTTTATTAAGATTATTAAAAAAAATAATCTTAGATACTCTTTATTTTCACAAGGTGTATGCAATTATGATGAGTAACCTACACTTAGGCTCTAACAGCCTAATCCACACCCGATCAACTTTAATGGGCTTTAGATCAAGCATGTGAGAGCGCTATAACAAACACTGTTTCAGGAGGTAATTCCCATGCAACATCAAACTATGACAAGACACAAGAGGCTAAAAATGGCTCATCATAATTTATTTTATGTTAAAATGTACAGCTTGGGGGGTGTTGTTTTTTGCAGTTTTTATTTTTGTCGCTTGGGTAGTTTTTTCATGTTGATTTTCTTTTTAAGTGACTGACTAAAAAGGTAACAGATAAATACAAGAGTGTCACTGGGTCCTATTTTTACATGTATCAAGCCTCTTCTGTTCGGCCCTTACAGTCACTCTGTACAGGTACAAAGGCTACAAAAAAGGAAGCAATATAAACAGACACAAATAACTTTTGCCTTTTTACATGCGATCTGTAAGCTTAGTTTGAGCTATTCACACGCTACTGCTCTATTTTTTCCCTTAAAAAATAACTCCAATATTTTATAAAGATAGAAAAATCTACAGATGGAATGAAAATGTAAAGTTAGAGGCATTTCCATAAAATAGCAACTTTACACCAAATTCACTACTTTTTTTTTAAATCCTGCCAAGTATCTGGACATATATGAAAATGTTTCAAAACTTGACAAATAAACACTGAGATGTTTCAATCAACAAAAAAAAAACATAACAGTATTTATAAAACAGAAAGCTGCCTTTTTTACTACCCCAGCCCCAAAGAAACTGGTCACAAAAATGGAAGAGAGTCTCAACTTTACACTAAACATACAGCAATAAAACCCTTTGAACTAACCAAAATGTGAATAGCTTTTGCAGCTTTTTTTTTTTATTAATTTTTACAAGTTTTATAATTAACAAAAATATAGTTCTGTTTTTTTTTACCCCTCAAACTAGGGTAACCTAATCAAGGCAAAAAAATTAAGAAATGGCTTACTGTTAAGCACAACACTTGTACAGTACTACAAAATGCACTGTCACTAACAAAGACATTAGCGGCATGCAGAAGTGTCACCTTCAGAAACAAAATAATACAATAAAATAACTGCTAAAAGGCATTTACATGTGGGGAAAGGAGAGAGAAAAAGCTCACGATCCAGTACTGTCTGATAGTTTTGGAGTCTATTTTATCCGCATTTTTAATGGGAGCAGGCACATAAAATGGCTCTGAACCATCAGCTGCTGTGTTAATTGCAGTTCATAGAAAGAGTTCTTCCTTTCCAGAGAACTTCAAGCTCAGTGAAATAAAAAATGGAAAACCACTTAATTCCCCCCAAACAAAAAGCTTAATCCCACAAAGTTAAAAAGGAAAAAAAAAAAAAAAAGGAAAAAAAAAAAGGGGAGAAACAAAACAACAGAACAAAAAATAAAGAAAAAAGAAAAACTTGTATAAGGCTTTCTGCTGCATACAGCTTTTAAATGGTGCCAACAAATGTTTTTGCATTCACACCAATTGCTGGTTTTGAAATCGTACTCTCCAAAAGATACTTGTGCAGATCAATCCAATATGCCAGTTGGGTAGTCTGTCTTTCCAAAGGGCCTACCTTCTCATGTAGGATCCATTAAGAGACTGTTTAGACATGCCTGTATTCATGTAGCCATGATGCCCCGGAGGAGTGTACATCATGTTACTGTGGGGTGCTGTCTGCATTGGTTGCTGTGCATATGGCTGGGTTCCCATCATCCCCATCTGCATCTGCATAGGGTACTGGGGTGTTTGATTCATATACCCATGATTACTGTGATATCCACTATTCATCATTGGCTGGGACATACTATAACCATTCATAGCATTAAGGGTATTCATATTCATGTTCACTGAATTAACATTATAAGCTGGGGCTGGCATCAAATTTACACTCATGTTCATACCACGCTGCATTGTTAAGGTCCGTGTGGGCCCTTGCATGGCCACAGTCTGTGAAGCACGCCCATAGATTTGTGGCTGATGGGCTGCAGCAGCAGGTGGCAGTGGCGTGGATTTGGTTCTCACAGAAACGTGACCTTTGCTGGCCATCTGAGTCTGCAGTCTTTGGGTGTGGGATATTCCAATATTCGATGAAGCCATATTACGCTGCAAGAGGGGAGGTGGTAAATTCATGGGAGGAGGAGTAAGGTTGGGGGGAGGGGTCATCGTAGCCTGTGCTTGGGGTCCACCAGGAACAGCATGTGGAGACTGAGAAAGCTGAACAAGCCCTGTATTACTTAAGGGAGTTGACAAAGAGGCACTGTTTGCATAGGAAGTTACAGCAGCTGAATGGCTGTAAGGCAAAGAATGATCCATAAGCGTGTTAGTTAACTGTTGCAGTTTGGCAAGGCTGAAGGTGGCAGATGGCTGTGAGTAATGCCCCGCTCCAAATTCACTCTGCCCCATTCTTTCATATAATCCAATGTTGGCATTGCCAGTCTCAGGGATTTCAGTTAACTGCATAGGTGGTGTAAAATTAGCGGCCATGCTGCACTGGGATAACTGTTGGTTGCTGCTTGGAGGCCTTTCAACAACACAACCTTGGGGAGATTTTACATTACAAGTGGGAGGAGAACTGATGTTTGTTTGCATCATACTGCAGCTTCCATTAATGCTAGACATCTGCTGTGTCACTGCACAGCTACTCTGTGTTAGGTTACTAGATGTGAGGCTACTGTACGAGCAACTGTTTTGAGAAGAGTTGTTTCCACAGATACTACTACCCATTGTAGAATCATAACTGCTTGGGTTTTCGTAGTTTTCTGTTGTGCTCTCAATGCTCCCTAAGTCACTAAATCCACTATCCACAACTTGTTGCGAATGATCAGAAACTGAGGGAACATCCATCATTGGGCTGGTCTCCATGTTCTGTAGAGACGGCACAGAAATGGCACTTTGATCTGGGCTGATCTGAGCATAGCTGTTCTCTAAAGGAGCAACATTTGGACTATTAACAGAACGAACTGACTGGCTGGGATGAGAGTGCACAGATGAAACTGGGCTACTGTGGTCAGACTGCTGACAATCATCCAGTGTGGTCATCTGGGGACTTTGGTCATTATGGGTATAGTTTTGCAAGCTTCTACAGGCCTCTTGAGTCTCTGCACAGTCCTGAAACGTATCTTCGTGTTCACTTGATTCTTGGGTTAGAGACTGTACTGCTTGAACTGTCTCTGAATCAATCTCCATGGTCTCAGTACTCTCTCCTTTGAAATCGGAATGTAATTCTTCACCAGCTTTTTGGTCCTGGTTGTTATCTGTATGATCATCATCAGATTCAGGCACTGGGTCTGAATCTGTAGCAAGTTCTTTCTGGTCACTTTCACACTCATCGGCTGCAAGGTCAACACCACAATCCATTAAGTCCTCCTGATGTGAATTACCAGTTTGAACATTTACGTCTAAAAAAGATTGCTGTGTTTCCAGCATTTCTTTGAAAGCTTCACCAGGCAATTCCTCTTTCTCCACTTCTGATGAACCCATGTGGCTATCATCTTCATCATCTGCATCATGATCCTCATTGTGAGATGGTTCTTCATCCTCTTCCTCCTCCTCCTCCTCCTGATCATCCAAATGCACTGACTCCTCTTTTTGCAGAAACACCTCTTCCGCCTTCTCTCTTTCTTCATCTTTTGAATTGATTTCACCTTCTTCTACATTGCTTTCTTCTTCCCCAGCTTTTATTGTATCATCTTCTTGTTTTTCAAAGGGTTCACTGGGTGGATGCAGAGGTTCAGGTTCTACCTCTTTTACCTCACCATCTGGTGGCGGTAATACTTCAACAGGCTCTTTAATCACTTCCTCTGTAACAGCAGTAACTGAGCAGGGTTTGTCTTCAGCTACTTCCTTTTGTTCCTCCACCAACACCTGATAGTCAGGCTCCATAGGAGTCTCGGGTGGAGTGTATAAGTTGAGCTTAAAGCCAGGTTTTCTTTCTTTGCTTTGCCTCCATTTAGATGGACCGCGCTTAACTCCTCTGGGCCAACCCTGCTTACTCTTTAAAGGTTCAAGATTGTCTTTAGTGCTTTCTTCCAACACAGCTACGTCCTCTGTATTATCTTTGGGAGGCAATAAATAGAGACAAAAGAAAAGTCTTAGCTTGCACAAACTAAACAGTATTTCAAACATGAACCCAAAAGTAATTTATAAACTCAAAACTTATTAAGAAACTCTGGAACAAGAGGCATAAACAGATCTCAAACCACAACAGAATGACATAATATCTACAGCTTAAACACACACAGATATGTAAAGTGTTCTTGTTTAGTGGCCTTTTGACAGTGACTGTGAGAACCACCATTTAAACACTAGAAGAATTCCAAAGATTTAAGTCACATGTAAACTAAATCCTAGTATCTTTTCATGGGCAGCATATCATGACACAGCTCATGGTACATGACAAATGCAAAAGATAATTAAAATTAAACACAGTGCACCTGAATACTAAATTAATCCACTGATAGTTAAAAAAGAAAAAACCAAAACACACCCAAGCAAAAAAACCTTCCCAAACACACAAACACATTCATTCCTTTTCTCTCTTCCCAGATACCACCCAAGTACACCAGAAAAAGGGAGAATTCTCATAATATAACATGCTATGCTTGGGAGTGTAATGGCTTCAGCAATATTCCTTTGCCAACTTCTGCCTCTCACTGTAGTGTTATAACACTCCTACAGTCAATTAATGTGATGACATTGTTCATGGACAGACACACGGTATCAGTCTAGTTGAAGAAGTGCAAATCTGACCACTGCGACATAGCTGGAACAGGCTGAATTTGCTACTATTAGTTTAATTCATTTCTGTTGAGAAGCAGGAAAAAGTGCTAATATTCTAATGTACCTGTGCACTGGTTTGGAACAGCACCAACATTTGTAAGCATGGTTGCTCTAGTCACACAAAAGCTGTTTAAAATACAAATCAGTGCATGATCCCTCCACTGAGGATTGCAAAGATTAAACTTCCCATGCAATTATGAAAATACTAAAATAGTACCCACTGGCTTCTTAGAGAAAATATACAGATCTGAGAATCCAGCCATTCATTCTGGAATTAAAACTTATAAGCGTAACTTGAGAGCCAGGAGGCCAAGGGAGGAGTATATGTTCAGAACAGCTCATTAGTAGTTTCACTCTCCATCCATTACCTTTTCTGCCAGGAAACATCCCTGAAATCAAACTAGATAAGCAGCTTTGTAAGAACATAGTTTTAACTACCTCTTTCCTCTGTGGATAAAAAAAGATAGGGACCCTAGTGCTGAGACCATAGTATGCCTAGTGTAGCAAACACTTCACTGAATTACAAACAATACTGAAAGGAAAGATATTTGTGTAAATCAAATCTTACTTTTGCTTGTATCCTTTACTAAGGATATAAAACCAGTATTGGACAATATTCCAGTGATACCCCTGCTATGTCGAGCATTAAATGCCCTGCTGTAGGGACATAAAAGTTGCTTCTGGCAACATGACAAGTACTGCAGTGCTCAAGACTAAAAATCACTTGCTTTCTGAACACAAAAAAACAGATTATAATATTAATGGGTCAGGAATAACAGAAGTAAACACAATCAAACCAATACATTGAAAATCTGAAGTCATCACTGAATTCTAATGAACTACATGAAATTAATGGCTCCAGTAGCACCTCTAAGCAGGAATCATTAAGACCATATGATTTTAAGATCAAAATGGCTAAATTAAAAATGGCTAAATAGATCTCATTAAAAGATTTTCAGATTTTCCAGATTTATGACAAAAATAAACACTTCCTTTGAAGGCCACCGACTGAATTTTGTGAAGATATAACAAAATGTTCAGCTTACTTGTACAATTGTCATCACTCCTGTAACAACAAGTATCTTTCTCTTCCTTGCTCTGCTCTTCCTCCTCCTCCTTCTCCTGTTTCTGCTGCCCAGGCTGATACTCAGAAGCTTTTCTAATCACAGGCTTCAAGTCATCATCTTCCCCATCCATCTCACAGGTAGGTTCCAGCTGTGGCATGGGACGCTCTTCATCCGAGTTATCAAATGGCTCATTCAACACCTCTGTTGTTTCAGAAATTGTCTCTGTTGTAACACTGCTATTAATCCTTCTGCGCTTACGCCCCCTTTTCTTTTTCAGTATGAAAGGTCTCTGAAAAATAATTCCACAAATATAACTCTTCCTACATTCCTGTTTGTTAACCGACTGTGGGCATAAATAAATATGTTTTTGTAAAGTGAGTTTACAATACTCTGTTACCTGATTCAAAAAAAAAATAAAAAATCTTATGTAGACAGATTCTAAAAGTGAAATGTAAAATAGGTATGCACGTACACATGCACACAACCTTTCTGCAGGCAAAAATTACAACTAGAATTTTCTTCATACCGTAGTGACTTCTACCTTCTTCTGTCAAATATTCATAGCAATATTACCTAAATTGTACTTACATATTTTTCCACTGTAGATACAGAATTGCCCAACAACCTTCACATGTATCAAAGTTTATACTTCTACATTTCTGGTTTCTGCTATTCTAGAAGTATGTATATAGAAAAATAGGTAACAGCAAAGGAAGTGAATCTCAAGCTTCACACTGGTCTCAACAATACACTAAAATAATCCTCTAGTTGGCTGCTATGAAGAAGAAGAACTGTTCAACAGTTTATATTTCTATTATTATACATTCTCTCAGATTTACAGTAACTTTTAAGTTTGCTCAACTAAAGTATAAAGAAAGAGACACTTCAGTTCCTTAATTCTCACCAGACATGTAAATACATATAATAAGGCCAGTGCTTTAAAATTTTGGGATGCTTAGCTTACTAACTTAAACCATTTGAACAGTTGATTTTTCAAGGAAATTAACACTTAATAAACACTGCAGTAACCAGAATTTCACATCTAAATCCCTTGGAATTTAGAAGAATATGGGTAAAAAAAACCCAAAACAACCCAACCAAAACCCCTTTTAACAGCATTTGCTTTTAATAAACAGTATTCCCCTTTAAGGAGGACCTGTATTAAAAGCAAGATGATAAACCCCACAAGCTGGACTCCATCTTAAAATGAATAAAGGAATAACCATTACAATATTGAACCAGTACCAGTGCCAAACAGCAGAGGGCAATCACTATTTTAAAAATTAACAGAAAACTCTGATTTTTTTTTTTTGTGTCACTAGTATTTTACAGTTCTGTGAAAAATCAAAAAGATAAAAGAATGGCTTGAGAGGAAAAACCAGAAGATGGGAGTTGTTCAGTGTCCAAACAATACAGAACAGATTACAACAGTCTAATAAATGTTCATAAAAGACCAGATTGTTATTTCAATAGTAACTATTTGATTGAAATCAGAGATAAATGACTTGAAACCAAACCACTGAAGTAACACACCTTTCTTTTTATGGCCAGGGACTGTGGCTTTGTCAGCCGGGGAGGCGAATTCTGCTGACTCTCATCCCCGCCATCCTCCTCACTGCTCTCCTTCGATTGCTCTGTGGATTGCCCTCGCTCCCCCACCACTGCCACACTTTCCGGAGATCGCAAATATTTATTTTTAGATTGTACTTTTGCAGGTGATTGCCTACTATTACTTCTCGTGGAGAATATTTCTTGCTCTTCCTTTTCCCAGCAGCTAGCTTGTTCCATCAGACGCTCAGCCTGAAGGGTTGAGGTTAAAATAACAGGTCACTGAAACAGCATTTACTTAACCATATCCGTTACGTTCAGCTAAAGAGTTACAATAAGTCAACCCTGATTAGCACTGCTGGCTAACCTAGCAACAACATTTCAGCTGAATCATCTAGTAGCTCCTTTACAACAGTTAGGATAACAAACCAAAGAAGATTGCATTTCATGGGATATTTAGCACTATTAATGATGCAGCGAATTGATTTAAGTCCTTTAGCACTACACTACATGCCCACTGACTGGATCACTTTGAGCAAGTTCATAACACAAAGAATCGATTGCCACTGCAGCCCCTGAGCTCTGCACCAAATTTGATCTGATTACATGCTCTTCGACTACCTCGAGTGATAAATACAGCTGCATGACAAGTGATTCAATGTTTTAAGTTTTCATATTCATTCCCCAAAAGTTACCATGTCGCTGCACAGCCTCCAAAAACTGTGCATTACAATAATATCAGTATCCTCTAGCATTAAGCAGTGGTCAAAGTTAGAACTGCTCCAATTTAAGACAGCCTAATGCTGAATATTCGGAGTAATGAAATCCAAAGGAAGGGAAATTCGGCATAAGAAGTTGCTGCTATTACCTCCTTTTCTGCTTCTCTCTCTTCTTCAGAAACTGCCGCATTGGAAACTAACAAAGGAGTCCATCTCAAGCTTTCAGGATCTACTTCATTGATACGTGGATTTGCTTTCAGTTTCTCCATATGACTTGAAATCAGCTTTTCCCTTCTAATAATTACAAATCTACAACCCAATAAACAGTAATTTATTTTAGAAAGTGATCTCCCCAATCAACCTTCCTACAGTTTAAATCCTTTCCACAATAAAAAATAGATGGGTAACTAAATGGATACATCAAACTGCAAATATCAGCTGACACACATAGATAACATGCTTATACTACTGTCTGTTTACTAGGAGGAAGTGACGAAACAGAAGTATATGAAGTGAAAGCTCAATACTAAACACCACCAGGGCAACAGAGAGGAACATAAAGGTTTTATAATACTCTAAATCATGCAGGAGGTTTAGTGTTGGCACTTCATTAACTGGCAGAACAATTTCCAATTTTAATATGACACATAAGCATAAATAGAAAACATTGTGGATCATCAAGTAAAGAGTGAGAAAATAATTAATATTACAACTGAAGATGGCAGCTGACAAGAAAGCAAGTTACAGGTTCTCTAACGATGCATAAACATGTAACTTAATCCTGTGCCGATGCAGTAGAAAACTACTAATTACTATGAAGTAGCATATCAAAAGTAGGTGAAGACTAACAGAAAGCACACTGTGCTAATATCCTAGCACATATCTCAGAGTCCCCTGTTACAAAGAACTATACAATTCCAAACAAACAAAAAAAAAACAAAAACAAACCCACAGTGTTTTTTAGCAAGGCTTTCAAATGCTGTAAAAATCAGGTAGGTTAAATGACAACATTGCTTTTCACTGAGAGAATGCCTAAAAAAAAAAAAGCAGTAATTCAAAACCAGGTGAACCCTTTTCACAGAATTTTAACAAGTTTCTACTTCACTGCATGTGAGAAAAATTAACCAAGTGTAGGAAATCATAAAAAGCCATACCCCATCTCCAAGGTTAGTCTCTAGCAGGAATTTCAAAGATATGATTTCTTTTCCTGGCTCAGCCACTGACCTTCTAGATACCTTTAGCCAGGTTAGTTCATGCCCCTGTCTAAGCTTTATTACTTGTGAAAAAAGAACTAACTAACCTTGTTCATAAAGTACTCTGAATTCTGCAGATGAAAAAACATTATTTTCCAATGATGTGTCAGTATTCAGGGTCTACAGTAATTTGTGACAGGGCAGAAGATGCACATACTACTGGATTCTACCTTAAAATGCATTTATCCCATCAGGTTGTCCATAAATACCCCAGAAAGTTAAGGTTTCAATGCAGTGACAGCACTCCTCTTAATACTCTCATAACACCATCCCAGCAAGCCAATCTCCTTTCTGAACACTTGCATTTTTACTTGTTCAAAACTTCCTAGCTTTGAATACTAGTGCTGGTGCACATGAAAATTACTGAAGCTGAGCTATTCCTGATACTCATTTTTTTGAGCAATCCACTGTCTGCAAGGCAGTTTTGCTTATTATAAAGTTTCTGTGATTGGAATATCCAGTAAGAATTACTAAGCTCTTCAGAAACACAAATACCATGGAAAGTCATTTAACGCATTTTATAAAAAAAGAGCCTGAACAACAAAAATACCACACTTAAAATGCGTAGTATCAATCAAGATCATTAAGAATTAAGATATTTACAAAACAGGCCGTCAGCTTCCTAGTACACTAACATCAATCATAACATTAAATAGAAATTTGCATTCCCAGTACCTTGGGCAGGAGGACTTCATGTAGAGCTGATCAGATCCCATGGCTTGTGTGAACTCAGTCATGATTGAAAAAGGGGATGTTTAGAGAGAGACTGCCACCCACAAACCCAGATTTTTCTCTCACTGGTATTCAAAGATATTTGCAAACAAGAGTTGAGAATTGTACTTACGGAAGATGATACTGAATGAAACAAAACTCTTCACTGAAAATACTTCAAGGTGGCTGCACCCTTCTAATAACCATTAACATGAAAAAGGATCCATTTGCACAGGGAGAAAAACTCTTTATGCAAAACCCCATTAGCAAGACCTGACTGTACTCACTTCTTCAGTAAGATGGTTATCATTCACATTAAAGTTTACACAGACATTTTTCACATCAACTATTTTCTAAGTAAATGAAAAAGTGAATGTTTGGTCTCAGTATTTTTAATTCCCCCCCACCCCCCTTTTTTTTTTAAACAAGATTCACTGACCTATCTTCTCTTTTATCTATCATGCTATGCTGCTGCAGGGTTGTGGCAATATCATGCGGGCACATTCCAGTAGCTCGACTCATTCCTTTGATGCTGATTTGTTTTTCATGGTGGCAGTTAAGGTATTCTAATATGACACTCTTCCAATAAGCCAAGTATGAGAGACGACCCAGATCAGACAATGGCTTTTCAGGGGATCCTGCTTGACCCTCTCTTCTAGAAAGTAAATAGCCTATAAGGAAAAGAAACAGAATACCTTATTGAGATAACAAAACCAAGCAATTTTATCTACCCCTTAAGAAAGTTAGTATTAATAGAAAGATCATCATGACTGATTACATTATCAGCAACTCTTGGAATTGAAGAAAGTCTGTCCATGAACGAGATTGGTTTTCATCATTATAGCGTCATAGTAAAAGACTAAATCCTTCTAGGAGACTCAGACCTCCTAGAATCAAAAATTAAACACACACACACGCCCCCCTCCTTAATCATAAGGAGAAAAGAAAAAAGCCAACACATTTCAGAACCAGTCTCATCATACATGATCTCATTTAGAACTACAACTGTCTGGCCTTCTGAGGAACTTCTACATCTGAGTTACATCACTGAAGCCAAGAATTTTCAAAAGAATCTCAAGAGGAAGTGTAATGGGTAATATCATTTCAGTCATTTTTCTTCAAGAAGTCCCAGGTGACATAAGTTTTTGATTAAACAGTTAGTTGTTGCATTTCAGAGGTAACATATAATTCACAAGTTGAATTACCAGGGGAGTTACTTAGAAGAAATAATTAGAAAATAATCTCCCTTAATGTTTAAGAACAGTCACATAATTCCAATTCACAGTCTTCAAAACCAGTATCCAATCAGCTATTATAAAACACAATATGTTCCTTTTATAGTCTATGCATGTTGTAAGTCCTTTTTAACTCTCTTCAGCTTTAAGAAAGTTCTACAATTTAAAGAAGAACACACCCACCTGGTGGTAAGAGAAGTGTCGTATTTGCCACCATTAAAACTAATTCAAGAATAAAACCCCACAATTAATAAAATGTATACTTTCACAGTAGTTCATCCCTCCATGATACATATTCTGCACTTTACAAACACTACCAAAACATGGGCCTTAAACACCAGGCTTATAAAATGCTTATTCCAAAATAAGCATGGACATCATGCTTATGGAATTACATTACTCAACATCATCTGGAATCCACCAACATGTACAGTTCTTCTGCCTTCCAATATTCTCAAATACTTCTTTTTTTAGTTGTAATCCCTCATTTTTCAAAGATCATTTTAACACATATCTAGTACAACCACATCCCATTTGCTAAATAAATCCTCCTGACTTCTTTACAAAGTTTCTTCTAATTAGGTTAGCTGTAAATTAAAAACATATGATTAACATCCAGCTTTGAGTGAAGCAGTAGCTGTTCCCTTATTCTGCTGTATGCTCTACCATATACAAACTGTGCACACTCATACATCTGTTTTCTCAAATATATAAAAATATGAAATACATGCACACATACATGTGTATTTACTCAGCCTCAAATGGTCTCCCCATTTTCAGGGGCAATGCAAAAGGTCCATAACAGAACTTGGAAATCCGAGTTAGATGTAGTGGTCATCACACTCTAACTTCCAGTTTGCTAAAGATGTTTACAGAGGAAAGCAGACATCCTACTACATTTGAAGTGGTCAGTAGCAACATAACTACTGAAGTAAGCCGTGTTCCCTATCTATTAGCATGACTTATGATAAAATTGTCAGATTCTTTAGGAGGAATAACATCTCCCACATCTGCCTACTTCTACATAGCACGTAGATGACTACATATGACCTTGTCCACATTTGCATGGTACCACCAGAAACTCAGCAAGTAAATTTTTTCTGTTTTACAGAACAAACACTACCTTAAAACTAAAGGAAGGTGTTTTACCATGTGAAGTTGCAGCGTATTAAGGTTTCCTATAACTAGATGATACATCTTAGTACTACAAGTAACTGTTGTCAACAGAAAAAAAAACCCCAAAACAAACCTCACATTCAAAACCATGTTGCATACTGAACAGCTTCAAGGTAAGGAACTTTATTACTTCTAACTGCGCAAAAGGAGACCTGTAGCATATAGCCTATTCTGCATGATTTTAGGCAAAACTTCACCTGTACCAAGAAAGAATTTTGAAATAGCTTGTTTACAACACACAGCAATAAGTTTCATACCAAGACATCGTTGCCAAACTGCAGCAGTTCAAGTAGTGATAGAAGTCTCAACACAAGAAAGGAGAGAGAGAATAACTTGCATTTTTAAAATAAATTCACAAGAACTTACAGCTGCTTCAAGTAACTTTACAGTTTAACCTACCAACTTCACACTGAAAAAACTTGCGCACAAAGTGTTTGTAGGCTGTTTGCAAGACCTGCATTTCATTCTTGTATTTCATTACACTTTATAATCAGTTGGACAAGAACTTTCTTCCTCTGCTTCCATTTTCCTCATGCATAACAGGGCTGTAACTATAATTTCTTGTATATATCATACAAGGCTTAGTAAGAAACCAGTACTAGAGTTTGAAATCATTAGTTAGGCAACCACAAGTAACTTTATAGTTCTACTATTGTATCCCTGCTCATCGGATCTTACCAGTGGCTGGGAACTTTGAGATTGGTTTCTTAGTAGTCATTTTCTCATATTTTTACTCTACATTAAAGCAGTGAAACTTAACCTACATGGCAATAATATCTGTCTGTATTCTTCAACCATTCTACAATATACCTATGCTTACCCAAGATACATTCTATAGGATCAAAAATAGAAGCAGAAGTAACAGTCTCAGTTACATGTAGTGAGCACTGATTGGAAAGTTTCTCTTAAGAGATTCTGTGATTTGAATGACATCCATTAAATTAAACTTACCAAAGAGACGCCAAATAATTGATCTAAGCTGCAGGTAAATAAAAAACACTGATCTTGGTTTCTTGTGTATCTATCCTGAAGCATCTGAAATGAGTACAATATGCCCCTGTTAAACACATACCCCCAGTGTCATTGTGTCTACCTAATCTAAGTAATGGATAGCCACAAGTTGGAAACTTGAAAGAACTTTCTTAAACTATAACCCCTGATATCAGACTATGAACAAGAGCAACATTCAGAGGACAAAACAGAGCTCCTCCCCACCCAGCCCCCAAGAGTAAACAAGTCAGACTGTAAATTACACATACACACAAAATTTAAAGAAAACCCAAAAAACAAACACAGAAACAACAAAAAAAACCCAAACAATAAACCCCCCCCCCAAATACACACACAAAAAACCCCAACAAACAACAAAAACCCCAAACCCTCAACAACAAAAAAAAATATCCAACCAACTCCCCAACAAAATATATAACCTAATCTAGAAGAACCATGAGTTGTCTATCTGGAAATGTGAGTGATACTATCTCAAAATTAAATAGCCAAAATACTGTGAATGGTTTTTATTTCTTGCATTATCTCCAGACTTCATAGTGAAGCAACATGCCACATGCAATTTACAGCCTTCGATTTTTGTCATGCAAACTTCCCCAGAACCACTAAGGTTTTATGGTATTCAAGATTTAAAACAATGAGAAGAAATTCAATCCGAGAACTGTGTATGACGCATGCATTTTATGCCTCCAATAAAAATTTAGGAGATAATCAGACACTAAAACATAAAGAGACTAACTTGACCAGTATCTTGCAATTTCAATCTATATCATCCCTAATATGTAACTTCCCCGAAATAGCTACAGCGTGGTCCACAATGCTGTAGCTCATGTGAACGCTTATGTGAAAACAAAGCACTTATGTGAAAACAAAAACTTTAATACATCTGTGTCAGTCTCCAGAAACTTTCAGTTAATTACTGATATTTTTATGTTCAGTTCTGTCTCTTGAAACAAATTAAACAGCATGAGATCAGAGGTCTGTCTTGATAGTATACCCTTTTCTGTCAGTGGCCAACAGAAAAGAAAAAATATCCAATGGATACACTAAAACAGGCAACTAACTTGTGACACTCGCATGCCAACAGAATTAGTCTGGCTCTGGCCAAATAAAGGGAACCCACCAGATGTGTATCCTCCTCACACCGTTTGGCATTTTCTAAGAAGGTGGTATGACTGGTAAATACCATTGCCTTCTACAAGCAGCACAGAGTTTATCTTCCTCCTCCACGCATTGCATTTACCTATGTGCTTCCTAGTACAAGTCTTTATTGTCATGTCCACTAACATGCCTGGTACTGATGTGAGATGAAATGACTTGTTTCTCCCCAGCTCTCCCCTGAAAATCTAAAAATCAGCACCATATCAGCCCCTTTTCAGTTCTGTGGCACAAAAGCAGTTTTATGCATACAAGTTATAAACTGCCATAAGCAGCTATTTAAGTCTCCAAATCACCAAGACACATCCTTCTTTCCCTGCCTTACATACTTCTAAATTTCACTACCTTAGCTTTCTAATACTAAGCATAAATCACACCACAGTTTTAAATATGTCAGATACAATTTAGCTTGAGACAGCTGAATAGAATTTTATTATCTATTGAAGAAATAAGGACTTGTCGCTTTGCTTTGAACACTTTAGCAAAGGCAGCTCTCAAAGCTGTAAGATGACAGATGAAGATTACATAGAGGCCACTGGCATAGGAAGGAGCCAACAAAGACACTAAATAATTGAGCTGGTAAACTAAGAATGATCAAGAGAACAAAAACTAAAATTGACAGAAAGAAGTCAAATGAAGTTTGAAGATATTCTTTAAGGACTCACCTGCAATCTGTGTGCTCCCTACACATGCTTTATATTTTATAGCAATGAACAAATCAATTTACCATTTCATTTCTGATGAATGGTCAAAGAAAAGAGTTCTAGCTAAAAAAAAGTTCCGTTTCTTCGAGTATGTTTAAGATTGACTACAATCATTACAAAGCCATCAGGTTTTCAAATCAGTCAAGTAACTTAACCTGATTCAAGTAAACCACAAAACCAAAAATCCCACTCCTGTCCTCCCTTCCCTCCAGCCCATTTGTGACCTGGATGCAGGTGTCTGAATTACACTTGCTTGTGCGCATGCAAGAGAGCATGGCTGCACTGTGGCTCAGTTACATTGTAGCATGCATACTGCTCAGGATTAAATGAACACTTCCATTAGTGGTTTCCTATTCACCAGAGAAACAGGAGAATTTAGCCAACATGAACGTTTTAAGCAAGTGTTTTTGATGTAATTATATTTACTATTCCTATTAAAAAAAACCCAACAACTTTACAACCTGGAATAATCCCACAAATGCCGTATTTTATATTAAGTGCAAACATTACTTTGTTCAGCTTGAGTAATCAATAATTGGTTGGCATCCACATTTTGAAAAATAAAGAACTGTAGCAGATTAGGTTCTAAGAAGGTTAAAATGAGGGCTATATTTGGCTTGTAAAGTTAAGCGTATTGTCCTCTTTTTATGAGATTATCACAATATCTCTCGCAGTCTCCACTAGGCAATATTATCATACATTTCATTGAAAATTCAACACAGCCAGAATACAATCCACCCAGAGCCTCCTGAGGCAGTTTCAAAGCAATCTACTCCAAAAGATGCCAGCAGCTGAACCTAACATCATTAACTGTGTTCTCCTATCTGCATCTGACAGATCAACCTCACCACACGCAAGAGACACTGTGATGATCTAACCCAACTCCTCCACTCCCTGAACTTCACTGCTTACAGGTAGGCAGGTTCTTTGGAACAGAGTGCCACAAAGGCACTTCATTCTTGTGAGGGCATCATGTATGATGTTCAACTACTGTTTTGAAAATTGATTGCATTGTCTTCAGCAGAAACAGATAGAATCAGCAAAAATGTGCCTGAATGGTAAATAAGAGTACTGAATCTCATTCTGCACTTCGATAAGTACTCACAGATTGCAGTTTGTTTCTCCTATGCCACTAGCAACAAATTCACATATTTGTTTTTCGCTTATGCAAGTTAAAAATTAAAACAGAGTCTTCACAGTGGACCCTGAGTGTAGGGATTCACGAGTTCTGTGTTTCAGCTAGGACACATTTTTGTTTGCTACAAAAAGCTGGAAATAATAGTTTACACTGAAAAGGTTAAAAGAAATTTATCGAAGAGTCTGTGATCTAAGAAACAGTTTTATGTATCAATCACAAAGCACTGGAGACAAAACACAGTTCTGATCCTATTTAAGAAATCATGTTCAATATCACTTTCTAGAAAACCAGTAATATTAATCTCTCTGAAAAAAAAAGTTACAAATACTACTGAAGAATGTCTGTTATGTTCCTGTAACAGAGACAGAACTCAATTCACAAAAAAATCAACAAAAAAACCCAAAACACAGAAGACAAACATCTTTAAAACTAGGGTGTGTCCTACCAGGGTATTCCAGAGTTCTCATCTTGGATCACTCTAGCTGCTCCAGAGAAGACAGCTCTTTACTCATATTTTGCAATTCAAACTTTGATCTTCACTTTTTTTTTAATCATCTAGAGATGAGACTGGATTCTACCTTAAAGAAAAGCTGCAGACAAATGCAGTTTTTTGGTGGGGTTTTTTTTTTCCCCAAAACCAGGACCACACTGGTGGTAGTTTAATGCAAAAAAAGAAGTAGAGCTTTACTTCATAGCAAATATTCATTATAAATGAGAGATGTTTACGTTCTGTTTCAATCCTATCCATTCACAGAACTATTAATAAACAGAACACGCAAAGCTCTCATAGGAGCAACTCTTACAGAGCACATGAACTGTAAAGAAAATGCAGTGTAGCAGAGGTCCTAGACAAGAATAATGCTGAAGAGTCTTTCGTCAGTAACCCTGCCACTATAACCTACTGGACTTTGAAGAAGAGTGGACTTGGCAAATAAGAAATCCTTTTCATCAAGACAGTTTCCTCTTGTACGTTTTAGGCTATCACTTTCCATGCTTCCTAGCAATACTGCTTGATCATCATAATGGTATCTTGCTTCAAGGAGGAAACTTTCTATTGTGAATCTTCATTTACATGGAAGAAAAAGATTCTCCACCTTTTTAAAATACAAAGCATCAAAATTTAAGAGAAGTATCATTGCAAAAACATTAATTCATTGCTTGCGGATTAAAATAGCCAAGAAACAGACGACACCTTATTATCACATCTGAATGATCTTCCAATATTTTTTAAACCCAAAATGTCAGACGTTATGCTTGTAATAGGTAATGACTGAGAACCAGGGTGGAGAATAAAGCATATGAAGGATCAATTCCAAATTTATTAACCTTAGCTTCCAAAATTAATTTTCTTTTGTCACTGTAATTCGCCTCATAGCAAAACACAAAGGCAAACTTACATGTTTCCAAACTTGCCCAAGCCTTGCCTGCATAGAAAGCCCATTTTAAAAAACAGGTTTCAACTCACAAAAAGGAACGACATAGCTTAGACTAACTGTTAGGTTGTCAGCTCTCAGAGTCCCGAAGCAGCTACTGAGCTCCTACAACATACAGCATGTCATAATAAGGTAAACTATCATCAGCTTCTGTTTGTCTATGAGACATATCATCTCTATGTACTGGTATTCAGCAGCTGAATAGTAAATGGCTTAACTGCCTGTGAATCAAGGACAAGACAGACACCAAAGACAGAAGCAGTGCTGCCATTCCAAGGGACATAGTTGCTCTCCAGCCATGCACTAAGGCCACTGCAATCAAATTAATTTGAACAGCTATACAGAATTGCTGTCAATGTACAACTAAACTCCATTTTATCTTTCTGAACCTATTGAGCTTTACTAACAATAGTATTACACCACTGATTATATAAATAAGCTTGAAGAAAGCTGCCAGCTTTGAGTACAACATAACCAAGTCCAGTTCAAAATGTGCTTGTGCAACACAGCACTTAACAAACAGCTTGCTGACAGTGCTTTACTTGAAAACTTCCTAAAGTTTACTTCCAAAATAAGTTCTTCTACCATGAGCTAATCTAATGCTAACAGCAAAAGTTTCAGGTTTTCCACTGTTATTAAAAAGTGAAAAAAATATTTTAAACAAGTATGGGACTCCATGAATTGGTAAGACAGACAATTATAAGGAACTTCAAGAGGCAAGTATGTCTCCTATTATTTAGGATTCATCTTGGAAAGCACTTCTACGATCTTGTAACCAGACAAAGGTTGGGGAAAGTTCAACACTTTCATTGGTTTTTTTGTAGTAAAATTGTAGTTGCATTTTTGTCAATTTCAAACACTATTTTCCTATCAGGAAGTACTGTACCTAGCACGAATATGCTCTCTAAGCTATATATGCTCACAGCTGTTTAAATAACAGATGACAAACTCAGAAGGTATTTCAATTAATCACTTGGTCCAGAGTAATTGCATAATAAATAGGAACATTTGGACCTTAAATGTATGGTGCACTTCTGCACCAGCTATACAGGTTAGCTGCATTGCAATAATACATGCAATTAAGCATTTGGATCACACTGGTTATTCAGCTCACCATGTTATGCACTTCAGCAGTCTGCAAGGAAGTCCACTGATCTAGTCTATCTGCCAGTGAAGTAAGATCAAAAGTTAACCAGAGCTGCTGGAGAGCAGCAAAAGGATTGGAACAGTGTATTGATGTCATATAAACAGGAGTCAAATAGGAGCAGGTTTTAGTCTACTGATCTTTCCCCAATTTTAGACTGAATGTAGCCTTCACAGCAGAAGTCCATTGAGAAACATGCACCTTACATCAGAAAAAGGAGAAAATAAGGCTATGCTAGCATTCTGGCCTTCAGTTCTGATAAGAACTTTTCCTCATGCATTGTGTAATTTAAACCTGTCAATCTCAGGTTCATAGTTATGCATGCACATCACAACCACACATAAATGTTTACATACACTTCCACACATAGCAACAGTATCCCAACACCACTGAAGTAACTCTCACACAGAAGACAGCATCAAGTTACTTATGAAAGCTTTCCAGATACACACTTTTAAAATGCCAATGCACTGCTGAAACCCTGGGCAAACAAGAGAGCTGCAACAGAGCTGCCACAAGTTGGAAACAGCTTGAGATCTACTTCTGAGGCCCCTAGTCATAATTTCTGAAAGTCATAAGCAATAGATTGTGCTCAAAAGATTGCTCTTATGTAACCAGGACTGTTCAACTCCGATTCATATTTTGTTAATATTTGTGTCATAATAAAAACAGTGAGAATTTAGTCACGACAAAAGCAGCAACCAGTAAACTATCTCCCCATGACAGGTTCTGAGTTCTCAGTCTCTTTAATGGCCTGCCCTCACAAATGAATTACCAGAGTTGGACAGAAAGAATCAAGCATTTCTGCATTAAACTTCGTTTTGTCTGAAACCTAACGAAGTACAGTAAGTCCCTTAATATGGAAAGGAAGAACTTGTAAGTTTTCATGCAATGTTCTGTATCAAACCAGAGATCTGAAAGAACAGCAAGTGCTAGTAACTTTTTTATAATACACCAGTATCTAAAGGGAAGATTTCCCTCAAACCAGCAGGTCAAGTGATCCTAAGAGACTTCCTTTCGTCTTACAAAACACCAAATACTTTATTTTGAAATTATATGAACAAGTTGTGAAGACACAGGTTCAAAAGGGTAGTGAGAAAAATCAAAACAGCCAAGTATTCAGACAGGACAGCTCAATGCAGTTGGGTCAACTCAGCATTCCAAGTTCAGAGGTATGACCATGAGTGGAAGGCAGAAATAGTTAAGGTTAAAATGTGAGCTTATTAAGACTTGAGATTCCTAGAACGGTAATTCACGTTACCATTTTTTCCATGACTATTCTGTGTGCCTCTGAACTGTTCTTAGCTATGTCAATGCGAGGAAGGTCAAAGACGGAGGACCTGAAATAGGTGTTAGTACCCTCTTTGAAAGCATTTTTGAGGCAGCTTCAAAGGACCCCAATGCCAAGATCCACACAAACACTATAAAAAAAAGACTAGCTGTAACTTGAGATGCTTAGATCAGAGAACAACCCGCTACATGCTCTTTTCTTCTTTGTCTGGTTAAAGAAAAGCTTTCTTTGTGATGAACACAGTAAGCCAAAGATTCTCTCATTATTGTTACAAGAAATAATGCCAGCTCTCATTCCTCTCCACATCCTCAAGTAAACTCAACACAGGGGGCCCAAACCCTGTAGTTCCTTTATAGAAAGCTTCACAGAAGAGGTTAGGGCTAAACAAATGCCCTTCATGAAGGGAAGGAAAGGTAAAGATGACTGCATTACAGTCAGACCAACAAAAGGCACCCTTTGAATGAATTAATTGTCTAACACTTATTTTACCTGTGCCAGTTGCCAGTAAACCCCTTGAGTGGAGGTTCTGTGTACGAAGTGGACTACTTATGAGCGGAGTGAAAGCATAAGCAAGAAAAAAGGACTTCAAGTACCCTTGCATGCACAGAGGGCATCAGTCCTGACTACCAGTTGAATGAATGAATTTGTCAGTAGGTTAAGTAGTTTAGAAAATCATTAACAAGGCTCAATTGTTCTCGATTTTATAAGCAATATTTGAAGTTATTACCTAAAATTACATTTTTTAATTATTAAATGACACTGAACAGTAAACTGTTTATACAACTATAGCTGTTGAATGAATTTAAGAACTGCCATTACCTTCTCATGTTTTGTGTTGACAGCACATGAATACTGTTGTTAAAAATATATCAAATGTGCTCACTGGAAAGCACTCCCTGTCTGTCTTCTTACCAGCTTTACGTACTCCTACAAGACCCAACTGACAAGACAGGAAGATGGACCGAGGAGGGTACGCCTAATATAAAAAATAAACTGAACAGGCCCAGAACCTTTAAATGGCGCCAAGGCCAACAAGCACAGACAAATGGCATCCATACTTTAAGCTCCAACTCTCAGCTAGAGTGTTAACCTGGTTGTTAACGTAACTCTCCCAGAGTCATGGCTCAGGAAAATTCACACTTGGAAACTGATAGATGCCCTGGACCAAAACTGTATCAACGAGGGATTTGACAATTTTGGAGTAGATAACCAAGTTCCAGAACCCAAGAGCTTTTTCTATCATTGTTTTATTCATACCTACAAAACACAGCCTAGTAGTACCAAAGAATGCAAACAAAAGCAAAATGGGAAGTCACTATTAAGAAGTCAAAAGGCACATCTAGGAAATCTCTGCAAATATTGTATTTGCTCAGGTAAGTGGTCATGACACAGTCTGTAAGACAGTAGAAGATGCAAACTGCATTTCTTACATGAGCAGCAAAACATCACTGCTGTTCATTTGCTGTACTAAAGCATGCTGTTCAATTAACCAAGACCTAGAAGAAGGAACCAACAGATGAAGGCAGTTATTAGGGAATCTTACAGTGGTACCTGGTTAGCCAGCAGACAGAGAAACTGCAAGACAAAGAAAGTGCACATTATCTGCCAACACCGAACACAAAAACCCATCTATCACACATACTTACAAAAAGCTAAGCCGAAGACATGGCAACCTGCTAAATATCTAGTGTTAACCAAAACAGCAGTAAACAAGCACAAAACCAACAGACCTTTTTTTTTTTTTTACAAGAAGGTGCATGACAGAAGTGACAGCACTGGAAAAAACATACATCCACTAAGAAATCCACAAGGTTACCTCATTGAGGAGAAATGTCTCACTGTGTCTCAACAGGGTGACAGGCTACAAAATACCCACGCTGCCCACTGACTTGCTGCAACGGAACTACACTCTGCAGTCAAAAGTAGTAATTTCTGATCATTAAAGATGCACTACTTAATTAAAATCTGTTTTCAGCCATCAGTTTTCAGCAGATGGCTTCTCCTGTTCGCTAATGCCCTATAAAGACAGCTCTGTCCAACAAACACTTGCTTTCATTGTTACCATGTTTGGCCTTGCCTTTTAGCTGTTTTCAATGCTATCTGAAATAAAGATGCTCTTCAGTTAAAAGTCTTAGCTTCTGTATCTGAAGTGACATGCTCGCTTTCTTTGCGGTTCTGATAAATGCACAGTGTCTTCAAGCTATATAAAAGTGATGCCAAGAAATCCCAAGAGGCTGATTTTCTTGGAATAATCTTGAGTCAACTAAGCTTGATTCAAAATCCATCTTTATTCTCCCCTCATCTAAATCTCAGCTTGACAGAATGCTCCTTATTAGTTATTTAGGAAAGGCCAAACTCATGCCTTCAGGTCAGCAACATAATCAATCATCAAGAAAAGAACGTAAAATAAGCAGCAGCATTCAGGCTCCCTCAGAAATTCACAGCTCTCACAGACAGACACTTTCAACTCCCTCTTAAAGAAAAAAGAAAAGAAAGAAGGCAGGTAATTCAACCTTTCATTTGGACACAATACATCTGTAAACACACCAGCAAAAAAGACCAGAAGATCGACCTAGTCAGTAAAAGAAAAAAACCAAAATCAACCAACCCACAATGATTCAAACAGGGGCCACCAAAGGTAATAAATGACACAAACCTCTTTTATACTGATCCTTAAATTCATGGTGTTGACTTCATAAGTGTAGCTTGAGAATTACATTTTTCCAATATACCCTATTCAAAAATATGCTGTTCCTCTCCACCCTCAGCCTCTTATTCTCACTCTGTTGTTTGCCACACACACACCCTAACCCTCAGCAATAACAAAATGGTTCCTTCAGGTTTGTAATGTGGGAAAGAGAATGCTGAAATGCTCTTGGTTAAAATAAATCTTTATAAAAATAAAAAAAAAAAAAATAATAATGGTGTCCCACTTCATCCCCATTTCAATTCTGTTTACAGACCATAGCAAAGTATAACTGTAAAGAACTTTTTTTTGGAAGTGTGTTTATGCCTAGATTATATTTCTGCTATATTTCAGTATTTGTCCCAGCAAACTGTAAAACACCGTAACACCACAATTTGGAAAAGAACAGTGTGAGGGCTATTTACAGAAAGAGTTCATCATTCTACAGACATCATAATTTTTCAAATATTATTTCTACTTCACATCCATATTTGATTAAAGTACTTATACATTGAAAGAAAATCCTTCCGATGTTCTCAATTCCCCCCCCCCCCAAAATATTACTTTCTGGCCATTTCATTATTTTTCATGACCAGATCAAGGTATTTAGACTATCAATTCTACATAAACACATAGCAAAGAAGTAGATCCAACCACTTGCAGCCCAGTGCAGCTTGGGCCTAGCTCTGAACAGCAGGCAGGTCAGAAGTAGTTCCCAGCAGTTCTACAAGCATACCAAAACTTACATGCCATACATGTAAACACCTCTGATCCTTTTCCTCCATCATTACAGCATCCACCTCCCCAGTTCCCAGTCTACTTTTATTTTCCAGGAGTTGATTTATGAATTAGCATAAAGAACACAAGTTCTTCTCAAGGCAAGGTCTGTGTCTTGCTTCCAGCTGAATGCAGTTTCAAATCAGCTACCCTCTCTTCTCCTCCCTTCCCCACCACCTTTTACTACAAGGCAAATCTACACAGCTACTTAACGCAAGCCAAGGCTGCACAGCAAAAAAATTGTGTGAATTCATCATAACGAAGAAGGGAACTACATGTCTTTTCATTAACTTCTGTCCTCTTTAGCCCTCTTAGTGTTTCTGTTGTCACTGTTTTTATGTTCAAGTATTCTTTAAAGAAGAAGCAATACCATTTCTATACTGTAATGCCTTGCTCATTTGTCTCATTCTAGCTTCCTACCAAAAATGAATGCCTTTCAGGAAAGAAAATTTAGTCACCTTTTCCAAAGCTCTTCCTTCACTGATACAACACTTGCTCAGAGGGCCACTGTAAAAACCTCAAGCAGCATTTCTACTCTATTCCACCACTTAATTTCAACACGTTTATTGTATTTTAAAAAAGTTACTCATCTTCAAAACAGGGATGACATTTTCTCAAATGCTGGTATCATCTATCAGCCATATGTTGCCCTAAATGAAGGCCCACATGTTAGTCCATTACTGGTGTTAAGTTTTGTTCAACTTGATTTTTTTTGGATGACTGCAAAAACATGGTGCTTCACAAAAAGTCATTGCTTTCAGGTTTTCAGAGAGAAGTAATCGATTTGCTGTTAAAGCAGAAAGCCTAGAAACACCACTGCAGGAACCAGACAAGAGGTATGAAATCGATCTTTTGGCACGGCAACATTTCCAAATCACCTTAATATACGAAAGCAGCACAAAGTCAGAGTTTAAGATCGAACTAGAAGAGCAGCTTGCTGTCCAAAGTGGAACTAGCTATGGAAAGCTCAACCCTGACTCCTTCTGAAGACACTACAAAAACCCAAGACAGAATCAATTAGGTTGGAAAAGACCTTTAAGATCATCAAGTCCAACAATTATCCCAGGACTGCCAAGGCCACCACTAAACCATGTCACTAAGGGCCTCTTCTACACAGTTTGTGAACACTTCCAGGGTCAGCGATTCCACCACTGCCCTGGGCAGCCTGTTCCAATGCCTGACCACCCTTTTGGTGAAGAAATTTTTCCTAATATGTCCAGTCTAAACATCCTCTGGTGCAGCTTGAGGCTGTCTCCTCTTGTCTTACAGTCCATAGTAATGGACATGAGCGAGAAAACATGGCCCAAAACTGTCTAAAAGAAATTCTTATTTTCAATCAAAAATACCCTTTTGTCTGCATCAAAAGGCAGAGCTTTTGAAGTATTGGAACCATTAGGAAGTTTGAAATAATTAGTTGAGCCTATAAGAGAAAATGCTGTTTGAATTAAGCATATACAGAAATGAGCAGTTTTATTTTTGAACAGTATTCATGTCTTTTCTTCAAGCTTAGCAGAACCCAAAAGCACAGAAAAACTGATTTTACAGGCTAGACCAGCTCTTTACCAAACTTGTAGTGAGAACAAAATTGCACTAAAGACCAGAAGAAAATCTTATACTCTTCGCAGTCTCCTTAAACTGTGCCTGAACACTATCCTATGTTTCATGCAATGCAGTTCTTTATCTTGGTTCAAAACTGTCTCAAAACTGCTGGCAATAAGAAAAAAAAACAAACACTGAACCCATTCTCATAAATACAGGTTTATGTTACACATGCCTGTGGGCCAGCTTTTGTGCCTAAAGTAATTCTCTGGACTCAATCCACAATGCTTACCACTTCTGCATAACTAAGCCCTAAGCAATTAAGATCTTCCACATTTCCACAGAGAGATGCAGATGTTCTGAAACAAGTGCAAACTGGAAAGAATTCAAGAATGCACTTTATAAAAGTATCCACCCTTTGTTTGCCAATTCACTGCCCCATCACTGTCCCTTACTTCTCAATGAAAGCGCATACAGGATTACATCTGTCCTTACTTTCCACCCATTTTTAGCACAGAATTTCACCAGTTCAGCTTTTGTGCACAAAAGCCCCCATAAATCATTGTGTGTGGACAAGTGATTGTAGGAATTTGCAGTGCAGAATATAGGACTAGAACCGAGATAAAAGAAACAGGCTTCAATTCCAGATCTTCAATCAAGCTCTTCAAAGCTGTAAATGGCAAATGAACAGTCCACCCCACCAAACCTTGTTCACAGGCCTTTGCTAAGTCATTTCCTATTGAGGAGCCATGTAGGCTAATGAATGTTGCCATGAAACTAACTGAGCAAGAAAGTGTATCTCAGTTACCAATTTGTAAATATTGGTAATGATACTGCCTCCCTTTATCAATTGCTCTGGTGCTTACTCATGAAAAGCATTTAGGAGGAAAGACGAAACTTTTCATTAACAGTTTACTTGTAGAGACAATTTTTATTTCTCTCATCCCTTGGAAACTTGCCTTCCCTGGTGGTATACATCAGCTGCTGCGCAAGTGCTGTTACTGCTGGTACTCTACTGCTTCTGCAAATCAGAACTTGGAAGATTTACTCACCTGTTTGAATGGAAAAAAGACTTGACCAAGAAACAGACACCAGATTTGGTGAAAGGAGCAAATAAGTTCATTTAACAGAGCCTCTTTTCCTACACCAGAGTACAACTTTGATTCGTCCACTGCCAGTCCTGAATTTTCTTTCCCTATCATGGTCTCCTCACAAAAGAACTACATATCCCAGAAGGGGATCAAGCTAATGGAAGGGGATGGGAGGGAAAGCCATTAAAAGTTGCACACATTAATGATACAAAAGGTCAGAAAGTCAGCACCCACTTTCCCAAACACACAGCCAACGAAACAAAAGAACCCCACACATCCAAACCAAAGAACATGTTTAGCCCAAATAGAATCCCAGCATCCTTATAAGCAGGTTTCCTCTTTTGAGCAAGAATAATCATTTCACAATGAAGAAATAAACCAAATTAAAAGACAGTATTCTGAAGGGCAGGAAGAAACTGCTACAATCAATTGGACCGAAAACACCTCCAAGATAAATAACAAAAGGCTATCAATGACTTTGCTCCTCAGGATTGAATCCAGTTGTCAGTGTGATGCAAATAAACCATCAACCCACATACAAGCTAGCACAGTTAGAAAGGTTTATCCTAATATTGCCACATGCATTTTTTTCTGCCAACTGCAGCTAGGTCTCCAGCATAGAATTTGCAATCCAGTAAGCAGGAATATGGGACTGTGATGAGGTGAGCTTTGTGAGGAAATGTGAATCAAAAGATTACTTTAAACTTACAGGAAAATAAAAAGTATGCAGTATTCCATTTTAGTAACATCAAACTCTGTGTAAAACATGCCAAGTAAAAAAATACTATTTTTTGGCACTGCAGCCTAATGAATAGAAATAGAAAGCGTATGAAGATTGTAGGCTTTGCAGGGGCTCAAATCAAGAAAAGCCAAGAAAAACTTCTTGAATAGAGAAGCTGCTAAAGTTTATAAAAGAATTGGGACTGCACAGAGAGAATAAGCTACAACACTCAAGTGTCTGCACTGTTAAAACCACAACAGCAATGCAAGCTGCACTGACAGAGGACATACAAAGACTCACCCAAATGTGAGTACATATAATCCTCCTGACAGAAAGGATAGCCGCGTATCACCACAAATGGACATGAGTGAAACAAACCTGAATGGGATCTTACACAATAAAAGCCTGCTCTCTGGTTTATTTCTGTATCAACTTAAGCTGGAGTCTACTTGCCCAACATTCAATTTACAGCAAACACAAAAGATTAATGCAGAAGTCAACTATTCTCCCTCAGGTACAACCCTGCAATCACAATCCAGTCAATTTCACAGAATACAAGAACAACAAGAAGGAAATGAAAACAAACCAAACAGCCCAAACCTAAGAATTTTGGCAAGAATTATCAGTCCTGTAAAAAGCAGAAAGGTATAAATGTAACAAGTAAATTAAGACCCTTATTCATTCACAGGAAATGCTTCTGTACATATGTAAATATTCAGAACTTTTTTCCATTTTTAACAGCCCAACATTCTTCTATCACAGTCAAAACCTGTGACTTATCTAACAAAAAAACCCAACCCAACCCAAACTTCGAACCAACGAGCCAACAAAAAAAACCAAAAGAACAAACCATCAAAACCCCTCCACAATCTTACCAGACTTTAAAAAAAAGAACAGATACAGGCACAGGCACATATATTGTGTTTTAAAAATAACATTTCTGTTTAAATGACTAATGACATATGGAAAACTACATGGCAAATTTTTGCTGAAGACTATCAGACTAGAGAACTCCAGCATTTTACAGCTTGCTTTCTTCTCACAAAAGTTAAAGTACTCTTCCTAAGAATCATTTTTCCACATGAGGTTATAGATTCCTGAAGAGATGGACAGACAGAATTTACACAAAGCTTTATGCTGGTGTCTACAGAGTAAGATATAGCAGTAGTATAATTTTTTGTTTGAAATATAGATAGATTTAAATGTAGTGAGTAAAAAGCAAAAAAAAAAAAATTTAAAAAAGTCAATGGTCAGAAAACAAATAGCTATTTTTCTTTTAGCAAAATAATGTAATTTATTTTCCCTTGCAAGTTATAAGATGACCACACAGACTCATCTGTAAAGTTAAATTAGTTCAAGACAAAAGAATGCATCACAATCTGAACAAACAAATGCATTTCACTTACCAAAAAAGCAGCAAATTCTGTACCACAAACTACATTCGCACGAGACTGCTGACAAAGCAGAAGCTGTTTAGTGGCTTAAGGCTGCGTTCTCTCCAGCCTTTCTAACTGTCAAGTATCTAGATACACTCAAAGTAATGTAAGCAGTCAACTGCTTGCACACAGTTCTTGAGACCTTCCCTTTTGTGGTTTATAACTATAATTTTTTGAAAATTATGTGTTCGGTTACATTTTTTTTTATTTTAGTCTAAAAACTGTTCTGCTTACTGTTATAAAACATACACGTGCCAGTGACTGCTTAACAGAATTCAAAACAGAACACTTTAGATGCACTACCCACATAACAAATGAAGACTTCACATTCACAGCATAAAATTCATCTCTTGATAACTTTATGAGAACATGTCAATCTAGATAATGTTACTGGCAAAAAATGTTTTGAACTACGATAAACTTTGTTCTGTTCAAGTTTAGAATAGTAACTGGGGTTTTGTTATATCCTGTCTTCTCAGGCCTCTTAGAGCAGCTTATTCTCAGGAGACCACAACTGAATAGAAAGGGTGAAGTACAAGGATGGCAGTCAGGCAGTTACAACATGGGAGTTAGAAACACAAATAAAATTCCAACAAAATAGTAAATAATTAATTTTGAAGGATTTTTTTGTCTGAAGACAGATTTTGGGCTCATGAATCCAGATGAGGCTATGGCTGCCCCATTTAGAGGCATTCAGCTTCCATCCTGCAAAAAGATATAAATACAATCTAGGAAAACAAGCCTTGAAGTTTTACCTTCGTTTCTATACCTAGGGAAAAACAGCCACACGCACTCCTCTTACTACTTTTCATTTAGTTTGCACCTCCCTCTCACTATAAAGCTAGACTTTGTCAGTCACCTTTTGGTTCTTCATTCTGTTGGAAACTGAAACAGTCTGACTCCCAGTTAGTTCAGGGAACATCTGTCCAGAAAATAAAGGGAAAATATTGTAGAAAGGAACCAAAGGACTGTGTGCTCATGAAGTGGGCAGTCTGTTAGCTACAGCAGAAGCTAAAGCTGGTCTCTGGACTATGCCCAGCATGTATACAGCTGCAGCCTATACCTGTGATACAAACATCTGCTAGGAGAAAAGGAGTAAAATAGCACCAGATAAGCTTCAAGCTAAGGATACTAATTAGGTCATGTTGCAAGTTATCGCAGAAATCCTAATGATTCAATTTGATGTGCTTCCGGATTTTTCAAGAAGGATAATAGGGACAGAACATGCTACTGAGTTTTCCATCTTAAGAAGCACATGGCACAGCAACAGAGCACAGATGCAGAGAGACATGCAATACCCATATCCAGACCTCCTGTGGATTCCACAGGTGTCACAGCTGTGCCATCAGCTTTGCAGACATAGATGTAGCTATGAGAAACTCAACCAGAACATCATTTGTTGAGTATGCTTTTTTTGAAAGACACCACAGAGTAACAATGAAAAAGCCTGGAAGTACTTACCAGTTGTGCCCAGTAAGTTGCCCATCTCGTTTTGCAAAAAGAGATGCTAATCCTAAAACAGGGCCAATTTCTACCTAAGTAAGCTTAAAGTTCACTCTGCAGTTCCAGAAATACGCAGTGGTACTTACTGCCTTTCCTAAAAGCCTGCAGAAGGCGCACAATGGAACAGCTGTTGTGTTCCGCTCCAGTGATGGCTACATTTCAATGGTGGGTTTTAAGTGGCATCCTTACCTAACTCACATGGGTACAGTGAAGACTGTTTATGAAGCCATACAGTGATGAGACATCCTAAGTATCCTTGTACAAATTCTAGTGCAATCATGCTGGGTAGAACACTACAAGACACACAACTCCTAAAACTCTACAGATACAAATTATTGTGTTTGTCCTGCTGTTATACAATGATGTATTATTATTTGCATTTTAACTTTCTTGCATGTACTTCAGGGCAGCAATCCTATTATCTTAACTATTTCTATAGTCATGTAATTCTACAGTGCTTTAAAAAACCCAAAAGCAGTAAAACTGACCACATACAATATACACTAATTCCTTATCATCCTCCCTCTAAATTACAGTATAAAGTTGGATTTAGTAGTACTGTGAAGTTCCTTTAGACAGTTTGTCTGGATCTTCATTGCAGCTTAAAGATTTGGGGAATAACAAATCTATATTTAAACAAGTGTGCCTGGAGCTTTCTAGCAGGTCAGACAACTCAGCAAAATGAAGCAGCAAGTGTATATACAGCTATGAGCACCTACACTTTCTTTGGTAACAATTTCCACTAAGGAAGTGATGAACTTCAAGACAAAAACCAAAACACATTCCTTCTATGTAGCAATTTTTCAGCTAAAACAGGGGTTTTTTAGCTAAAAAAAGATATGTTAGAAATATTAGGATGTAGAGAATGCCTTGGATTAACACCTTCTTAGCTATAATCACAAATAATTGCCACCTCTTATACTAATGAGCAAGGCAAAATGGAAAGTAATTTAGACAATCCATTCAGGGTAATAGCTTTGTAAGGTAATATTACTGCCGAGAGATCCATTCTCAATTTCCTTGAGTACAATAACAGAGCAGCAGCAAGTTTTTCACTTCAGGGAGCTTTTCTATCCTACATAAGTATAAACAGAAATCCCATTATCTACTGATAAAAACGAAGCAAGTTAAATAAAGTTTCATATGTTTCAATTTCTTAGAACAGCCATCAGCTCCTTGGATCACAAGCATAAATAAAACACTTCACTTACTGAAATCAATGAGAAACCTTCCAAATCCTTGCCTTTGGTATTGGGGCATGATCATTATGCAGGAGACATTGTACTTCTGCTGGCAAAGCTTTTCCTGTGGGAAGGAGAAGCAGATCAAGTACGTCAAAGCACTGCTGAAGTGGGCAATTGCCTGCACCTGCCACTGTCCTTGTAAAATATCCCAATAAGGTGAACAGATGCAGGGGGTCAGTACCAAAGTCAAGTAATGCCATGTTAATGTTTAATTATAAAAAGGAAGGATCAAACGTATCTTTCAAAATATTTTTAATTAGTTAACTACTCAGCATCTTAAAAATTAAATACGTTGTCTAAACAGCATAATGAAATTTATGTGCTGTAAAGGAGGAGGATAGGAAGAAAAGGGAAATATTTTTATGCTTCGCTGACGATCCTGTCAAGGATATAGAAGTGGAAAATAGTATCCATACACACGGTGAAGTTGTATTTTCACAGCAACTGCTACACTAAGTGCCTACTGGTTTCCGTCTTCGTTTTGCCTGCTCTCTCTGAATGAATATGGGGGCAGGGAGAAGGAGAAGAACCCTATGCTCACAGAACTAAGGAGTTACTCTTAATGCATACTAACTCTTTCAGAGCTGAAGGCTTCTCACATGGATCCAGATCAAGGAAGAATGATGAGAAGCCAGAGCTCTTTCAGACAGAACAAAGTCATGTAACATACAGGCAATGGAGGCAAATACTACATTGATTGTTTAAGACAGCAGAAGGGAGAATGTAAACTAGGAAGCTGTTTTAACAACAGTAAGGTTAGAGGGTCTTTCAGATCTGCTGATAAAAAGGAAGAGCCTCAAAGTCTTGTTACCTTTGAAAGATTACACACACACACATAAAAAAAAAAAAAAAGAAGTCAGCACTAGGTAGTTTTAAGGGAGACCAAATAAACCAACAAAAAACATCCAGGACAGCATAACTCACAACTAGCAGGAAGTTGTGGCAAGCACGTGTACAGTTTAAGACACCACCAATCACTTCAGCCTCTGCACGTAAGATGACACCAGACCAGTGACGGCATGCCAGAATCACATGCCAGTATGTTCATTTCCAAACATTTCTTCAGCTGCAATAGCAGATACCCAAGGCATATTTTCACAAAGTTTCTTAGTTTTTACAGTGTGGTGAAGTGTTTTTTCTGTAGAGGCTTTCCCAAACTCTCAAGACTGCTGCTAGTACGAAGTCTAAAAATACACTGCCAGGATGCAATAATGGAAGAAAAGCCAGAGCATTCAGTGAATAATTGGAGATGCAGTGGGTTTGGTGTCATCGTCGCGCCCCCCCCCCCCCAAAGTTTTGGTAGCTAAAACATTCATGATCATCAAATGTGATAAACAGACTAGTCAAAAGCAACAGGGGTGAAGTGGGTGAAGAAAACGCATCTGTGCTGAAAGGCGGCAAAAACATCAAAAAAGACTCACCTTAACACCTGGAGTATCTTAAATAAATCTAGAAAATACTTGCCTGTATCAGAGTTGACATGTTTGTATTCCACAAGAACTTGTGACTGACACAAAAGACAATGCAAATTGTGCCTACACATCCCACTGTTACTTTAATCCCAGCAAGGTCTGTATGTCAGAAGGAACCGGACAGACCAATTGTCTGAGGTCACTGTATAATAATCAGGTACTCTGACGAGATATTTAGAATTCTTCAAAATAGTATCTTCATACAAACCACTTCTTTAAGAAAGAAAATTATAGAGCTGCTAGAAGCTGGTGATACTAGGGGCAAGAAGTACTGAATTCCTGAGTAACACAACACATTTCTTATGGACAAATTATGGGTAGTAATTAAAGCTTTTCCTGTTGCAGGTTCATCTACTTATACTTTAGCATTATTTTTGATCATCTTTGTCAAGACAGTCCACATAAGCATTGGTTTTGTCCATAACTGCCATCTATTGCTTTAAAATTCAACCAACAGACACAACAATTCTAAAGAAGGCATCTAACAAGAAGTTAGGCAATGCATTCTTACATTCAGTGAAGTGAGTAACTGCATTAGACCAGACTGTACACAGTATGAACACAGCTGGCCATTTATGTCTAAATAGCCAGCTTGAACAGCTAGCAGTAAAACCATGAAAACACATCACCATTTCAAATACCTAGCCCTTTTAGAATTTAGACTTGGAATACTACTGCAAAAATGGTAGAGGAAGGAAAAAGACTGCATTTTAAACTGAAACCACAAAACATTCTCGAAATGAACAAAGTCAAACAAAAAACGCCCAAACCACAAACCTCCCCCCAGTGCATGTGGCTGACTGCACATACAATTTCTCAATTTGCATCAGTCTTTGACAGAAAAAAGTATGATTGTAGTTGACACAATGCACATTATCTTTGAGATTTACAGAGATTTCAGGCTTCTGAATTTTTTTCTTTGCTACTGGCACAAGTATTAAGAAGAGTGGAAATTACAAACGTTTAAAAAAAAAAAGTGGGTTAGTTTTTTTTTTTACCTTGGAGAAATATCCAACTAAATGGCAGCCTTTCTCATCGTTTTTTGTAAGGACATAGAAGAGGAATGGTTCAACATCATAATACAAGGTTTTGTGGTCCAGAAAGAGCTTAGCTAACAAACAAAGATTCTGACAATAAATTTTGCTCACATTTCCATCAACCTGAAAAGCAAGACAGATGCAGTTATTTCCAGTGCCACCAAACATCAGGATGAAACAACTTATTAGTCAATCGTAATACGGCAGGAAATGTTAACAATATGGTCTTATTGGAAAAGAAAAAAAAACAACCAAACAAAAAACCACATTAAGGTTCAGAAGAGAAAAGACCCAGCTTCTTGTTAAATAAAATTCTCCCGTTAGTACTAATTGCTTGGCATTTTTAAGTAACCTCTGAGTATCCATATTTATTAAACAAAGTAACATCACCTTTTTAATTGTTCAAGTTAGACTCACCTCTTTCCCTTTATTCCTGGAATGAAAATGAATATGACTGGCAGACAACAAAAAAGTACTACTTCAAACTACATTAAAACTGCAGTTTGCTAGAAGGCAGTGGCATGCAACAATTAAAAAACCCTACAAAACAATGAAGTGTATTATGTTGAATCCTTAAGGTGTAAGGCCAATAAATGAGTTGCCAATTATGTATCAATCACAGCAAGGTTTAGATAAATTAGACAGCACAAAATTTCTATGCCAGACTAAAATGCTAACGAGTGAGAGAAGTAAATTTTCAGGCCAAGTGCTACAATTAGTCTAGGTATGCTACGAGTATAAAGAGTCAAGCTGTGACTCAGACAGCTATAGAAAAACCAGACACAGATGCAGATTTCCTAGATCAGTTAGTTATTCCCTGAAAGGGAAGGCTCAAAGGCAAAAGCATTTTTAAAATAATCTTCTTAATGGAAAGCTTTGCTTGGACTCAAGTTCTTTGATAAAGTCACTAGCTGTACTTCATTCACAGAGACAGGCAATCTGCATGCTGAAAAAGAAGCCGTATTCTATTCTAATTTGGTTTTAGTAAGAATCCTAGAGTTACAAATCTGAGTAAACCCCAATCTTCTGGATATATTTAGGGATTTCAAGGTGACTTCAGTAGTACAGTTGCACTATCTGGATTAAAGAAGAAATATTTAATGGACAGCTGCTACTCCTAAAGGCATCAGAACAAACTTGCATACCGGACTCAAGAACCTATCACATACATTAAGCTCTCACACAACTCACTCTGTTGTCAAAATGCTTTTTATTCCTTTTCACACTTATTAGTAAGTGTGCAAATTAAATGCAAATGTGAAGCACGTAGAAGTCATCACTCGGTAAGCCAGAAGCCTGAACCTCCAAATTTTGTAAGCTCTCTTTTTTAGTAAGAACATTTGTACAGAAATACTGATTAAAAAATAAATCTTAAATTCCAGGCAAACAAAGCTTGTTCATCAGTTTTAAATGCAAGAGGAAAAAAAAAAACAAAAAACAAAAACAAAACCACACACAAAACCAAAAAGGGACTGCAAGTTTAAAAGCAAGCCTCTGTCACAAGTTTCTTTGCTAGAGCATAGTAGTAAACTATGTTAAAGTCTTTCCTCAAATATGTTAAGTCATGCACTGAGCAGAGGTACACGTCTTAAATGCCAAACTCATTTCTACTTCTCTCAAAAATCACAAAGCCTTCATTCTGCCTAACACAAAATGGGTACACAGAATTCCTGAAAGTATCTGTGAGAAAGAACATCAACTGATGAGTAAGTTTTTACAGTTATCAGAGCAACAACTGATACTAACCTTTGAAATAAAAAAAGACCCCACTTTATTTCAGAAGTCTTAACATATACAGTTATTGAAGCACAGGAAATAGAGAAAAGGAATAAAAGCAATGGAGAAAGAATCGAGACACTGCTTTCACATGCACCTTGTTTTCTATGTGCTTTTTGTGTCAATCCCCCACCTCCCCACCTCCTTTCTCAGAGCTGTATTTTTTTAGGAAGTTTTTATTTACATCTTAGCAGTAACTAATGAAAATAAACTGGAAAGCAGGATTTGCCTACTGTATGCTGCACAGTTCTTAACACCTGCTAATAGAGAAAATGCAAGTTATTTTGGACTGACTAGGAAAATTTTGTTTCTTGATAGGAAAAGAATTAAGTCTGTTTACAACTTCAGTCTTTCACTGGCAGATCTACAACCTTTATAAAAACTTCCAAAGTCAGGAAGGAAGCAATCCTGATGCAGACAGCTATTTTGCTAACAGCACAAAAACAAACAAGTGAACAGATATATTAAGATCTTGTTCTAAGTTAAGTGAGGGCTTCAAGACTGCATCTACCACTATTTGAATGGGCAATGACCAAGCACAACAGACATGTATACACTATGAAAACACAAGTTTCAAGTAGAATCTATGATACCTGCAATTAAGAAGTTATCAATACACACATCTGAATATTGATGTTGGAAACACAGTCTCAAAAGAAGCCCTACTAACCCCAGCAGTCTCTTCTGTTTATACAGATAAGTAACAACTCTTGAGAAACAGTAACGTGGAGGTTGATGCACAGCTTTAATAACTGCAGGTATGCTACTTGAAACAGAATTCTGTTGTCCATGAATCCTTAAGAACTTAAAGAGAAGTCATGTCCCAAGAGAATAATGTGGATTATAAAAGAACACGTTCACAAGCTCAACACTGGACTTCTTAAATTAAAGGCAACGTGCTCTGACCAAAGTCAAACTGAATCTCTGCCAACCAACAAGGATGTTTCTGCGCAAGTTTCTCAAGCATCCAAAAGGAATGCAAATGCAGTAGCTACACTTGTCTTTTTAGAACAATACACAAGAAACTAGTTTGCCTGCCTTTATACACTGGAAGCAAGATTAATACTCTCCCTACACCCAAGACACTTAAATAGCCAGAAATGAATGGATGCAAGAGGTACTTCTGCTGAGAAGGCAAAGGCAATCAAGTTAAAGGACTTCCACTGCAGTTCCCATCTAAGATGCATGCTGGACAAGTGTCCTCAGAGGTTGGCTAACACATGAAATACTACCAAAGAAACTAAGAATCGTGAGAGAACACGGCAGGGAGGAACAGGGAAGATGGACTTGGTTTTGAGTCTCAAGATGAATCTTCCATGGAGTATTTCAGTATGTTACAGGTTTCACTAGTTCTACTGATCTGTAATGTCTTGAAACTACAAACCTTCAGAAATGTAGGATTTGTGATATACATACCTCAAATACTGAAAGGTCATTTCTTCTGTAGATTTCATTGGCTGGTGGATGGAACCAGCCACATTTCTCTGAATGCCTTAGCAAAATGTTTTTACTTTTCATGTATTTAAGACAGAATTCACACAGGTAAAGCTTTGGTAATCTGTACGAAAATTAGAAAGAGATTTTATATTTAAAAAAAAAAAAAAAAATACTAAATTCTGTAAATAAAAAGGTTACCACAAAGTGAAAGGCCCTCCCCTGTTTAAATACAAGGTACCATAACCAAATACTGCTTCCGTTTAAATAAATAAGTATCCCAGTAAGGTGAATGACTGAACATACACTTATCAGCCTAAGAAAAGGAAGACAAGATTCAATCACAGTGAACCTAATTTAATAGGTTCAGTCAGTGGTTTTGTGATCCAGCATCTGGTAGATCCCAGGTACCTTCCCTTCCCACATTCCATCTAGGCTTTTGCTGTGGTTTCCATCAAAGTAGGCACACTGGAGTCATACCTCAAATTTCACCCTCCTTCCAGTGAAGACAAAGGAGGCACAGAACAGAATACGGGCAATCTCCTTCCCTTTAATTTTTCTTATTTTGTACGTGTGGAAGGCTAGATGATTTTTCTTTCCACTGTCTTCCAAACACTTGGGTAGGACAGCAAACTGTACTAGGATTGTACCTCCCCACCTCCACCTAAACCATCACTTCACTTGAACACAGAAGCCCATCCAAAAAGTTGCAAGGGAGGCATTTTGCCTGTATTCAACATATCTCCACAACATAGACAACATAGATAATTGTACTCCTCCAGGAAGGATTTAGTTCAGACTACGTAGAACGTAGAACCCTGTAGAAGACAACGCTGGCAAGTGTTCTACATACTAGAAACCGTTCCTTTCAGTGAATTTTATGGCTTTTTACCTTCGTTTTTAAATTACTGAAGCAGCGGAAGACTGCTGCAGAAATTAATTATTCTACAAAGTTTTAGAGCAGAGGACAATCTTCATCTGCTCTGAACCTACTGGCACATCCTGGGATCACGTTAGGATCATAGCCATTGTTACACTGCTCCCATATTCTAAGAAAGTTTATCAGCAATATAAAAAGTAGCTTGAACTGTTTGTTCCATGATGTAATCCACTGCACTCAGAGCCAAGAACCACAGTACCTCCACCATCACCCCCTACTAATAATAACCATCATTATGCCTCTCTCAGATTAATTTACCTGATGGAGCAGCTAACTCTCTTTTTCACAATATGATATAAAGTGAATGAAAGAAAACATGAACACTATAAAAGCAGTGGTAATAAGAGGAAATAGAAATGCTCTATACACTTTCTTTGGCCCTTGATTTTTATATTACCACTTCATAACATATCTCTGATTCCCACCACACAAAGATGGCAGTACCTAGGAACGAGAGGAGTGAAAAGGCAGTTTACAATAACAGCATGTAAAAGGCATTCTGGAACAGACCACATAGTTTGGTTGCTTGCTAGTGGTAAAGCTTGATAATCATACAATTCTGAAAAACTCCCATGTGTGCCACAGATCCAATGGATTCATAAAACATTTATTTTCAGCACATGCAAAACATCAGCAAAAAATCTGCTGAGCACACACACTAGTCCATGCTCTCTGCCTGACTCCAAGGTGTGCCCTGGCAAAGAAGGCCAGAAACAAAACGCTCTTGCCACAACTTGCTCACTTGAGCTTTATTTATCTTACATGTTCATACTTCTCCCTAATCCCTAGAAAAAGAAGGTTAACGAATTCCGGATGACAAACAATTAATTTCTCTAAATGGCCAGAAATTAGACTTATTTGGTTGCAATGGTTTAAAAACACCAAAAATGCAGAAAGACCCCAACCAACAAAACCTACAAAAGCCGAATATAAACCACCACCCCCACCCCAAAAAAAATAAAAACCCAAACAAAACCAACAAAACACCCCAAGCAAAACTAACAAATAAACAATCCCCCCAAAAAAACCAAACAAGACCATGCCAATACATACTGCAAGGCTGTACTTATGCAGGACTAGGAAAATCAGTCTCTTAATGCATCTTTAGAACTAGTTAAAAAAGACAAATCCTTGTTCTCCCTTCTAATTACAAAAGCATATTTACTTTTAAAAGTTGCAAATTATAAACAGTTACAAAAGAGTAAGAAAATAAACTGCAATTATCACATTAGTAAAAACTCCAACAATATATGGCAATGTTAACAACTCGGTACCTTGCATATTCCTGTGGGTAAGGTGAAGAGTACCAGGTCTGGATTTCATATTTTCCAAACTCAATCACTGAAGGGTATCGCCCACCTGTTTCACCAGTGTTTTTACACCCAATTTTCTGCCAGGTGCAATAAAAGAAAAACATTAGTTATAGAAAAAGGAAAGTTAGCTTTATATCAATTTCACCCATCGAAGGTGTGAGAAATCTGAAGTATTCACATCAGTTGCTTAAGTTCTTCCACCCTGGACAGAGGACAGAGTTTGCAAACAGCCAAATGTCTTCCATGGTGCAAAAAAACTAAACATGCAGTTAAGAGAGCAGTGCTTTCAAGTTAAGTACATACAAATAGATGGACCTAGCCAAAAAGGAAGCACAACTGCTTCGGTTTTCCTCTCCTGCACCATCTAGTGCTAGGACTTCCCTACAGTTCTGGTTCAAACTCAAAGCTGTCCTTTTGTCAAAACAATGAATCACAGAATCCACAAGGTTGGAAAAGACCTTTAAGATCAATAAGTCCAACCTTCACCCCAGGACTGCCAGATGAGGGAGAAGGCATCTGCAGAACCCTTCTAGAGTTCTTGGAATTTACCTCTAGCAGCCAGCAGTATACTAACATACACTAATCTCGGCTATCATACTGAAGTTGAGCTGATCAGAAGATGACTTCTAGACTCTAAAGGGCTACAGAAACATAAAATAAGGAAGAAGGGGGGAAGGAGAAGCAATTTCACCATTTCACCATTTCTATAAGTCTTACCACCTAACATTTTGGTTTGAGTTTGCTGGTTAACACACTCTGAATTAAGACTATGAACAGGTCGCTGCATTGACTCATAGCAGATAAGGTCAGTTCATGTACACTAACCCTGAAAAAACATTAAATGACTTCCATTACTGAAAACAGTGCAAGACACACTCATTTATGATGTAATTTTGAAGAAAAAAGCAGCCACTGCAACATTACATGCACCTCCCTTTTAACCTACGTTCTCAAACACAGTTTGCTCATTTCATAGACAGGGAAAAGTTGAAGTCTGTTTTGTGATAAGACGATTCAGATGCCATGTCCAGCTTTCTTGGCAAAAAAACAAAAAAACCCCACAAGAACAAAAACACACACAGAAACAAACTAACAAAAAAAACCACTACCAAAAAAACCCCCCCAAAACCAAAAAACAACAAAAAACCCCGAACAACAACAAAAATCCACAAAACCAAAACCAAAAAAGCTAAACCAAAACTCAGTCTCCACAAGCTGGTATGAACAGTTTCAGTCAGATTCAGTTCAAGTATTTACACTGGAAAAAAAGTCTATAGTATTTAAATTCAAAGTGTCTTAAATCATTGGTTAAAATGAAGTTATGAAGTCACTAAACCCAGTTTCCTACCTAACGGTATTTGCTGGGACAGATGTAACTTCTCACCATGACTGCTTTATCTGCAGAGGAAAATCATCAGGAACACTCTTACCAACCAACATCCTCTCAGCACTGACCAGAATGTCAGCTACGCTTAATGTCTATGCTTAATCAGTGGTAGTCCTGTGTCCAAAATGCTCAAGTTTATCTTTTGAAATCTATCCTAAATGTCACTTATCATCTGACCCATTCCAGTGTGATGCTTTGTCTCATATCCAAGAGAATGTAACTGTATATACAGTGTCTCCCAAATTAAATTCACAGCAAGCATGACACATTAGATCAGAAGGAATATATTAAAAACGAAGATAAATAGACATACAAAGGTGAACTAAGTTTTTATTTACAGAAACAACTGCATTTTACGCTACAGGATTCTTACCTCCAGGGAAAGTTCTCGAGCCTGCTTAAATACTTCCAAATCCTCCTGTGTAACAGTGTCCTTGCTTCCCACCAGAAATACATCCGTATTTTCTTGTTTGATGCTTAGTTTGATTTCAGTATCTGTTATTTAAACCAGCAAAAAGTTTATTCACAGACATGAAGGTTACACATGCCTTATCAAAGTGATACTCCTAAACAGAATTGTAGCAACTATGGCTGTTACGACTCCCCACTTTAAATTTGGGATCGCCAAGTTACAGAAACGAAACCTTCCCCCCTTCTTGTTTTGTCATATGCTGTTGCATGAGCTATTTTTGGCACTTGGGTGTCTGTCTGTAAAAGCCTTTACAGTCCAGTTCTACTATATTAGTTTTGAACCTCATGAAATGGAGTATATTCTATCACTAGAACTATGCCACCTGATAGACTCCAGTATACTCTATGAGGTAAAAACAAAAAATAAGAGAAAAAAAAAGTTGTCCTTAAAAGTTGGAGACCAATGCTAGGCTAAGTCTACATTCAAACATTTTTTCTTAAATAAAAGTAATTATAAAAAAAAAAGTAGTTCACAGCAGTACAGATCAAGTGTTGTGGAGACTGTAGTAGGATGGAATTTTCATGAAAAAGCAATGGAGCAGAGGGAAATGAATTGAAATGCCCACCAATATAAGCACTGACAGCACACAATCATGATGACAGCACTACTGCCAAAGAAAAGGCAGGGGAAGGACAAGGAAGTAGCATGAAAAGTGGCCACTCATGCGGTACTACACAGCCATAAGCAACATTATGAAGGCACTTGGGGCTCCTAGTGTCACTACAGATGCAAAAAATAATAAAAAGGTGGTGTGGTATTAGTCAGAAAAAAAAAAAAAATGTTCTGGAGATTTAGTCAGCATTAGATAAAGGTCAAAGTTTTGTTGCTTTTGTATGAAAGTGAAATAAGAACAAGAGAAATAGCTAAGACCTATGTGACAATATAAGAATTTTGGTTTTGGACGGGATGCAGGTTTGGTTGGCGCTTTGACCTTTGCTTACCATCATCCTGATCACGTTTAATCCTTCCGTCTGCCAAGCTCCCCTTCCCTGGTGAGGGGGTCCCCATCTGAGGGGTCACTTTATACTTTAATCTGCCTAGAATCCTGTGTTTTTTAAAAAAAGTTGTTCTCTTGAGGTGAGCAACTGCTTTAAAAGCATGTCCTCTAGACACAGCCCATCTAGAGGTACAGGCACGAGAAATAAACCTACTCCTAACCTCTTTCTTTCCATAGAAATGGCTATTAGATTTTGGTGTGGAAGATAACTCTGGTTTATGACGCAAATGCTTGGGTGGTGCATAGCTTGGGTGTCCCTTTTTTCGAGACTGTGCCTGAGTGGTATAGATATGAGAGAGTCCATCAAAGAGTCCCTTTAGCTGACTGTTACTAGGAAGGCTACTAAAGGAAGGTACGCTTGACTGACTGGAAGAACTGTGGGGAGAGTTAGAAGAAGTGGAAGTGCTGGATTTTTGCGAACTGGGGCTCTGACCAGAGGTGGGGGTTGGGGGTAGAAGTGAAGAAGGTGGAGGTTTTAGCTTTTGTGTGGTACCTGTCGCCAACACAAGAGAAGTGCATGACTGTTTCTGAGAGACCTTTTTCCTTGGACGATAGTGCTTTGAAAAGTCTATTATTTCACCTCGTGATCTGCGACCATCAGGTGATGGTGTAAAGAACTTAGTAAGGCCATCAATGAGCCCTTTGGTTTTCTTGTTAACTTTAAGTGTAGAGGCAGATATGTAGGTGGAGGTGGTGGTGATTTTGGTGGTGGCACCAGGCCGAGTGGGGTCTGTAACAGGCAATCTGCTGCTTGAATCCTTCACAGATGCAGCATGACCAGATGAAGGTGTGGTACAGACTTTAGTCTTTTGACCCCTACCAGGTGACCCCCTTCCTGTGAATGCATTCACGGATCCTTCATCACTGGTTACAGACCTATGCGAAAAAATTTGGAAAATAAAAATCAGCATTAAAAATCTGTAACTACTGCCAAATAGTACTACAGTTTATACAAGTTACTTATGCCACTGTACTTAAAAATCTTTAAAGAAATTTAAAGACACATTCACTTTGGAAATACATTTCACACTGTGACGGAACACCCAAATGTTTTTTTCCCCTTTTTCTTTTTGTCATCGCCCCTCCCCCCTTTATTTTAAAAGGTAGTTCCCAGTACTTCTAAGCAGAAGCAGCTGGGATTAGCAGGCTCTCCCAAGTATGCAGTCTCACCACCTGACAATGGCAAAAGACATGGCAAAAGTGTGCTTATTTGGAGAAAAACTTCAGTGCACTGTGTCTGAGCACAAGAACTGTTCCATCACTGTAGAATTTATTGTACACACAAAGGAGATGCACATGTTCAGTGCTAATAAATTACTGATATCAAAACACTTCAGACTGTATTTGCTCAAACTGTAGGGGAAGTCTATTAATCTTATAATGCAATACAGTCATTTTTCAAGAAACTATCTTTTTTCCCCACATTCTCAATGGATTATGTATGTCAAAACTAGTAGTAAAAATTACCACCAAAGACCTAAAAGCAAAATGAGATTATTTATGAAAAGCATTACAACAAAACCAAAGAAACAGACTCAGTTTTCTTTAAAAATTGTAACGATAGCAAAACCAAAACCAGCAAAGGAAAGGAAAGAGCAGAACTGTAAGACCAAGTGGTATTTGTAGAAAAGCTGTAAACCAATCCGGCCTAACATGGAAGGTGTTAAGAAGGAAGAGCAGTGAATGTTATTTAAATGCTAGGAAGAAAATGGCATGCTGAAAACCAACATGTCTGACAGAAGCAGTACAGGTTTAGCTAATTGCTAATGACTGAAGAGAGGAACACCACTGAAAAATATGCTTAAGAGTAGTATATTGTAAGTATATAGAAACAGAACATTTAAAAATATTTGCAGTAAAAGAAACAGCTATCAGGAGGCATGATCAAACTGCAAATCCAAACAAAGCTATATAGTTGCATCAAATGCTTCCATTCTCTTTTCCATCCTGCTCTTTGAAGTTAGCTTATTTACTTTGCAGCGGGAAGTTTTCTTCCACAGATTTTGCCTTCTTAATTGAGATGCTGAAGTAATTAATTCCAACAGGTTACTTCTAATTAGAGACTGAACAGCCTGAGGCTACCATCTGGTTGACTGAACTCCAAGGGCCCACCAGTTTAAGAACTAGCCCCTTTTCCACTCACATATCCTTAAATTTGGTTAGCTCCTAAGAGGCAACAAAACCAAAACCCAAGAACTAAGACAGAAGTATTCTGAATCCTTTGGTGCCATAAGCTTATGCCCATCACAAGACCTATTCTCACTACTAAACATAGCAATCACCATCAGTGCCAGAGTTCAACACGCACCTGGTTTTCATTAATCCTACACAGTAATTTGCCTGTGAAGGGCTTTCTACAGATGGTCAATAGGCAAGAAAAATTATTCCAGTACTACTGGACAGATTTTCTTTGTAGTACACAAAAAGAATTAAGTGGCGTTAGCTAACCTTCCTGTATTTCATGTGACCACACACTTTTATGTTTGACATTGTCACCTTCTGGATCCCACTATCTCTTTTAAACAGGATTCCATAAGGAAGTGTCTCTCCTCTTATCCCATCTCCTAACTACTATTTTTCCGAAACAAGATTACTTGTCATATATATTAAGACATTGAAGTAATAGAAATGTGCCCTCAGTATTGTAAATATTTATTCTACAAAGAACCCCCCCCAAGTACTACTCTAACATGCTCACTTGATTCATGCGCTACGAAGAAAATAAAACCTTTCTGAAGATATTTATAATCATTATCCAATGCTAAGGGAACTTCTGCATCCTTTAGCGTATTTATTTAAAAAGCTGTAGCTCAGAATGTCATTAGCAAAATGTAACAGTAAAACCCTCACCACCTTTCCAACTTTTCTTTTACATGTATGAGGCCAGAGGAGAAGCAGAATTACGGTGTCAGACAGATATTCCTGCTAAATCCACCATAGGAACCCAAATCAGGGACATATTTTTAGAGAAGATGGCAGTACTGTATCACAACCATAACCTGCAGTTGAAAGCTTAGGACCTTTCAAAGGGGTAAAACAAACCAGAGGGGTAGCTAGAGATAAATGGAATATTTTTATTACACACATACAATGATACACAGGAATTTCAGTTAAAACACTGGAAGTTGTATGGGTATTTCAATGACCTTCAGATTCTCAAGTTATTTAGTCTGGAGGATAATGGAGAAGTAAAAGAATATTTCATAGAATCATAGAATCGTAAGGGTTGGAAAGGACCTTAGGATCATCTAGTTCCAACCCCCCTGCCATGGGCAGGGACACCTTGCCCTAAACCATGTGGCTCAAGGCTCTGTCCAACCTGGCCTTGAACACCGCCAGGGATGGAGCATCCACAACCTCCCTGGGCAACCCATTCCAGTGCTTCACCACCCTCACTGTAAAGAACTTCTTCCTTATATCTAATCTAAACTTCCTCTGTTTAAGTTTGAACCCATTACCCCTTGTCCTACCACTACAGTCCCTAAGGAAGAGTCCCTCCCCAGCATCCTTGTATTTCACCCACTCTTCCTTTAACAGCATGCTCTCAAAAGCCACAACAACTACATCTTTTACTTTCATGTAGTGCCACTCTTCATCCTTGTCCTATACTACTTTCCTAGAGCAACATACACTGAACTTTAGGAAAAGGACCAAACAGGCAAGACAAGAGATCCTGTTGGAGAGAGAGGGGAAAGAGAACATAGAAAGCTGCCCAGCACCAAGTACATCAACTTAACTAGTGCACTGTACTTGCAGTACTGCAAGTATTTTGGGTTTTTTTTTCCCTTCTATTTTTACACATTGGCTCCACTGGCTCCAGAATCTTTATGTCGCAAAATGCGGTTTTACAGCAGCTACCATGCAACTCTGAAGAATACCAGACAGGTGTTTAGACTATAGAGAAAAAAGGTTGGGTAACAGCCACATGACAAAACGAGTAGCAGATAAAGCCAGAAAGCTTTTCAGCTGCTGAGTTGACATGGCCAAAAAGATAGTTAAACAGGAGGAAAAGAAAGGCATATGTGCATAGGAACACAGGATAGAGGGCAACATGCTACTGGAGTTAACACAGAATCAGTTCCTGTTTAATACTCAGTGTAATGTCAACTCAGCATTTGAACGTTACTTAAACAATTCTCCAACCAAGCCTTAAGATGTCCAACTACAGTGTTCCCTGGGAAGATAGATGCCAAAAGAATTACAGCACTCTCGTCTTAGATAAACACATTCCTATGAAGCAAAAGGAATTGCAGCCTTCTTCCCTGTAACCAGTGGCAGCTTAACAGCAGAATTCAAGTAATTTTCTTCCAGAATACCACTGAAACCATAACTTATGTAGTACTTGCACAGTTTGCTTTGTGGAATGGGCTTTGCAGCTGATACTAACTAATAAAGCCATTTGTACACAACTTTTGAACAGGTCTTTGAGCAGAACAGTCTCCTCAAGTTGGATATAAGTAACCCATTTATCTATATAATATAGATCCTGTATGTACTTCAATTATTTGAAGTTACAGTTAAAAGACAGCTTTGGCATATGTTATCATACAGAATTTTATTTGCATCTGCAATAGGTATGAACATTCTTAAATTATTAGAAAAGTAAGTTACAGGAAGTTTATTATTCTCCTTCTGACATGACACAAAAAGCATCCACTATAATTAAGAAATTATTGGCCACTGGGCTGAAAGGCATATATCAGAATACTTGTCACCTACTTCCCCCAACTTGAAATACAGTTAAAAACTGTAGCTGAACCTGAGTCAACTCTTACCTCTTACCTGACTGCATTCTCAGAAATGGGGGAGGGGGGGGAGGGGAGGGGGAATAAATAAATAAACAAATAAATAAATCAAGAGAAACCTACAACATTCGTTGCTTTAGTTTATTTTTCGGTCGTCCAATAGGTTTTGCATATCGTCGCCTTATTTGGGCAGCTTTCTCATGAAGTAGCTTTCTCCCTTTCTTCTTTGGCCTACAGACCTGGCAAATCCACATCCCTATATAAAGGAAAAAAAAGTTTCATTGTACACAGTTTATTTAATCTGTTCTGCAGGTGCATATCAAGATACATGCCAAGTATACAAGGTCAAGAAATTATCTTATGAACAGGACACAGAGATGGGAAAGTGGACAGAGAAAAGTGATCCACTTCTACCCATACTTTGAAATATTTTGAAAACAAATTGCTCATGGGAAGGGGAAAAGAGGTGGCAACAAGGATCACAGAAAATACTGCGAGCAAATGGGTTCTCAGAATAATTTCTGTTCTAGCTTGTCCCTCCTTATACTAGCTGGAGCTTTCTTCAGACACAATTAACACAGGGTAAAAATGAGTGTTACAAAGCAATCTAGGCTAAAGTGTGCTAAAGAAAAGACCAGATGACACCTAGGTATGTTTGTTTTAAAATACAACTTGAATTTGGCATTCTTTTTATGTTAGATGACCACTCTGAACACTTACTTATTACGGATAAGGCTGGGGACTTGGAGGGAGGGGGCAGAGAAACTGGAAAACGTCTTTAGTGTAACTTTAAGATTAAATATGGAAAGTCATAAAGATGTGAGAGCAAAAGTGAGGTGCTAGGTATCAGAAAATTAGAGATTAGAGAACCTGAAGACACAGGTGTTTTGTTTAGTTGGTTTGTTTTAAAATTACTCTTACAAAAGGCATGAAGAAGCAGGCTCTTTCACCTGCTCTAAGGATTTCTTTGTCAGTGTATATACTTCAAACATTTTAACTTTGTAAAACTTCACCTTTAATAGACTGGCAAACCACTCAATACACAGTGAATTCATTTGGTCAACTGACCACAGACCTTTATTATTTTCCTAAGGAAAAAAAAAAAGTATCAAGAAAAATAAAATTGGTTTTGACATGATTGAAATCATACTGATTATCGATGGGGGAGGGGGGAAGCAGCATGCTCAAGAGCTTTTAGTCACTTAATATGAGAAAAGACTGTGAATGGAAATATTTTCATTGAAAGGATTTTTATTATCACCTTTTGGCATTCGGGAAAGTGGTGGGTCACAGCACTCCATGTGGAACCCTCTATCACAGGAGTCGCAAAAAAGCATGTTATCCTGAAGGGAGGTGGGGGGGGAGGGAGGGGAAGGAAGAGGAAGAGGAAAACAAGACTTAATACAGCATTGCTTGAAGTTGTACATCAGTGATTTGTATTTGCACATGCTAAGTACAGAGCACAAAGGAAGGTCGAACAACACTCAACAGTCTAACTTACTGCATTTTTGCCTTGGATCCTACATGCACTGCATGTCTTGCATTCAATACACTGCCATCTTAAGGCCTTCACATTTGATGTTAACTCAGGACAGAATTTCAAACATGATGGATGTCCTAAAAAAACCAAAAATATTTAAAGCTTGAGAAGATTAATTTTTAAATTCAACAGAATATAGCCAGGACCACCAGCATCAGCTGTTTTCAGAACTTTGCAACACATTATTTAACTCATCTGCTTCATACAGATATACAGAATAACTGCCATAAAACTCATTTATGAAGAGAAGTAGGAAGTTGATTTCTGGTTTAACTGGCACCTGTGAATGGTCTACACAAGCACCTGAAATGGAATTTTTATTTTCACTAGGTTATTTCTATAGCATATTAAATTGCCATGGGTTCTGAAAGAGTACTTTTACAAACCTGACCCCAGTCTCTCTTCACAGCAGTGCAACATAAACAGAGGAAATCTTAAGATAAAACCATATTATTTATCTAAATATACCGTGTACCTACCAGAGAAACTTAACAGTCTGTGTATTTTTCATTCCAACTTATTACTTAATTATTTCCAAAACAATTTCAGAGCAGTAGGAAAAAAATGAAGCAGGCAATTAGCACAAAGCTTACTGCAAAGGAAGACTGAAAACCAGGAAGGGTGGGGGAAATGAGAGAAGCTGAACTGCCACCTCCCATGAAACTATCACTCCTTGGTGGGACCATCCTCTTTCACGGTAGGCTGGAAGGCCTACGTGGCTTTTCCAATTAATACAAGACACAAGACAGCTGAACACATAAAGCACTTTAGGCAACACTGGCAGTGATGTGCTAACTTCAGGGCGTGCCCTTAGTCCAGAAAACGTAAACGCACTGCTAAATAGGAAGGAACAAGCCTTCCCAGCACTTTTTGCTGGTATTATATTCAAGAACATCAACCCACAAGTTGTGAGAGAGAAGAATCCATGTTGCCATGCTGCATTTAGATGGCTGCAGTGATGTGATCTGGATTGCTTACTTTTCACTGTCAGAGTCAGGATATGTGCTTTCTTCCAGGTAATGGTTTCGTCACAGTCATTCAGACTTTCTCCATCTGCTGTTCCTCAGTCCAAGACTGAGCTAAATCACCACAAGAAGAATGCAGGCTAATCCATGAGCATTTGCTATTTTTGTCTTCTAACAGACTGAGTCATGAATGGCAAAGATGACTGATGGAATGCAAAAGCCACTTCAGAAAGAGCAAATTTCAGATTTTATTTCCTTTACTGTAGGTAGCCAAGGCTTAATGCCCTTTATGTTAAACTTCAAAAAACAATTTCAATTGTTTAAATATAGCATATTCTCAAAATAAAAGGCAGGAATAGAACTTGTTCATAAAGAATCATCAATAATAAATTCAAAGAGTAGCTTCAAACTCAACAGTATTAAAAAATCACTGCCATTTGATTCTTAGCATACCGTTTAAGATTACTGAATTTCTGTGGTTAAACTTGAGTATGCACTTAAAGAGACTATTTTTCTTGAAAGTGACAATATACTCTAACAGCACAGTTGAGTTCAATGCTACACAGTTCCCTTCAATAAAGCTTAACAAGTGATTCATTTAAAAATTTTGCTAAGAAGAAAAAAGGTCCCTAGAGCGGCTGATATTAATAATCAATATCACAGAAAGACTTATTTCATCGACCATGACTTAAAAACTGTATTAACACATTAAAGTGTAATCATAAACCAATTACCTCCATGTAAGTACATTTAATTCCAGTTATCTACCCTGCAAAAGTGATTTACTTCAAGGAGCGATTAAACTGTGGTTTAAATTGCTGATTTTAACTTTGCCTTAAGTAAATAACCTGAGAAGTATAAACATAAGAAACATCCATTCTCACAGCCTGGTAACTATGCACAGATTAGGTGTAACAAGGTTACTTCATTTCTCTGTTATCTACCAATGTAACATTTCTAGTTCAAGCAATTCCACAGCTTAACACATTTGTCAATATCCTTAAGTGTCAGATTTCAGTATTTGACAAAAATTCAAGGAAAAAAAAAACAAAACAAAAAACCAAAAAAACGCACACTGGCATTAAATATGAGGATTATGCCTGCAACTACAAGTCCTTGAACCACAAATAACCAGAGGCTGGAAGAGTGCAAATGGAAATCATCACTATGCATATACCATGTTCGTTTACTGTCTTCCCTAGGTATGCACTAGCAGAGACAGCACAGAAATTTTCAGACTTCAAAATACCCTGTAACAGCTGATAGCACTGACACTCTTCATGCTGGAAAATGATTGACATAGTGCAAATTGAACAGTAACAGGTAGAAGGTAATGCCTACCAGAAATTAAGTGGTAATCAACACAGATTTCACTTTTAAAAGGGCCCCTTTTCACTAGTTTTGTAGTTTAACAGATTTCTATTAAAATGACAGGTTTTTTTCTTTCAGTCAGTTAAATGAAGTCCATGTGATTTTCACTGATTGTACAGCTAGTTTGTTTGAGAGTTGAAGAGGCAAAGCATGTTTCTGGCTTCAAAATTTGCAGTATTTCAGCTCTAACTGATCTAAACTGAAAATCGAGATCATACCATCTTCTCCATATCCAGAAGCTGATTCATCTGCCCAGAGGTTTTCAACACTTGATCAATCTCTAGTTTGAAGTGTTTCAGATGGTAATTTCTCCTGGTTCAATCATTTGACTTTCTTTTAAACCTCAGCATCATCAATATTTTAATGTAGCACACATTTAACAGATTACTGTAAATTTAGACCTTTGAAAGCTGGCAATTTCCACTAGGAATACATTTAGGCTTACTTTCAGCTAAATCTATTAAAATTTAAACACTTTAAAATTCATTATTAACCATTCCAGTTAGAAAAGGTTAACATTTGTGATATGTTGATGTGGCAAAAACAGTTGAGATTAGGAAATTAAGACAGAACATCTCACTCCTTGTGACTTGAAAACATCTCCTTCAACCTGCCTACTTTTGTTTCCTCATTGCAAATTTGGGCCTTGTTTATTCCTCAAAGGATTTGACAAAACAACTAGTCTTTTAAAAGAATAAGCATTGTATCAGTGGCAACAGTTATGTCAATGCTAAATTAGATATGCTAGTATCTCCAGTCATTTTTAACTTTGATACACATGTTGGGAACTAATGTACAAGATTTTTCACTAAAAAACACTTTGTGTTTGATAACCTTTTAGATAGAAAGAATTATTACTTAGGCTGACTTTAGCTATAAGAAGAGAGAATCAGTGCACCTATCTCAGGCATTTAGTAGATCTTTTCCACCTAAAGGTTTCTTAGTTCATTTTTATCCAACTAGCCAACCTCTTCCCACTGACAGCAATAATTAAGACTATTGCCATATCCCCTTATTCCTAAAGCACACCCTTTGCAAAGCGATCTCTGCAGACTTTTCTAGGTATTTTCTGCCCTTTTTCTCTTTATGTGACTCTGATGCTTATGTTGTTCTGCTCCCCAGCCGCCCGTACCCATCTTTGACTGGTAATCCTCTTGCCTTCTCAGCCTAACATACAAATTGAGAGGACAGTACTCACAGGTATTCTACTAGCTATTCTCCTTCCCCCCGCCTCTAAAAAAATATTTATTATAGTTCCCCAATAACCTTTTTCCCCCCTCCTCTTTCTAAAATTTCAACTTCTTACTCCTTTAAAAAATGCCCTGTGCAAAGTGACAGAGGAGTGCATTTCATTTCCACTGCCCAAATACATTATCCTTCCAAATACCATACAATAAGAGTAATATCATTGCAATGTGCAGACAACCAGACACTCTCTGTTTTCAGAATGCAGCAGCATTACCTGAAAAGACACCAGCAACTGACACACAAACAAGGAAAGCAGACATGCCAGTAGTGGGCACTGCAATTTAATCTCTGATCAGCTGTACAATTTGCTTGCTGTGCACAACATGCAATTTCCTTTATGTTTGTTAGACAGCAAGACCAGCTTTGACATACACTACAATGTGCAAAATTACAAATCCAATTACAATAAATCTCCACTTGAAGCAAAGTTTTGGTATTTATAAATTGCACTGAGATTGGTTTTTATTTTAGTTAGGCATCAGTAGCTAAAGTTTAACCATACAGCAACCTGACTGGCAGTCTCAACATTTCATTCTTTGTATCTAATACGTCTGAGGAACTAATTAAAGATAATTTAGTCTTAATGAGGCAGAGAGAATGTATCAGTGTTAATTCAAATGGAAGCTGATCCATGAAAGTCAAGACTTCCAGTCTAAAGCATCTTAGACCTACCAGGGGATTATTACACAACAGAATAGTAGCTGATATTGAAGCTCACCTGATTAATGTAAACTCTGCATACCAGAATCTAACCAAGCACAAATCCTATTAAATTTCCAAATATTAACATACAGATTTGAATATACAGGAAAGCTGTAAACCATCAGAGAGTTTAAAATCTAAGGGGTTTGGTTTTGTGTACTGGGGTGGAAAAGCCACTTCCATACTTCACTGTTTAATAATTTGCTTAAATGTACTAAAAAAAAATACACTCGCTAAAATACAAAGGATCTATCTGGGGTGACAGATTCAGAAGCACATAATCAAAAGCATATGCTGATTAACTGAAAACACATTTTTGATCCACATTGTTTTGTTTTTACTCAAGCACTGATGTAGTTATCACAGTACCCAAGACAAACTATCTTCAGCTACACGGAAAGACACTAAAACAATACTTTCATTTCCAGCCTTCTGAAAAGCAGTGCTGGCTTATGCAGCTTCTCTACTCATTTCCCTCCTGAGCACTTTGCTCTTTCTGGCACAGAAGTTGGCATGACTCTGCCATGAACTGCACTGGGGACCTGATCAAACTTCTTGTCTTTCAACTACTTTTCTTTCTCAATCTAGTTTATAATATGCTACCAGGTGCCAACACAAAGAGGTAGCACCAAACAGTTGGATGTTCCAGCCTGTGACTTTAAACAGCACTGCTATTTTGTCTTTAAGATAGAATGGACTACATTGCAAAGCTTTAGTGAAAGTACTTTCCCAAATAAGCTGTAAGCTTATGGGAGCAAAAGTTTTTTTACTGGCACAGCTAAACAAAAGCAGTCCACTCAACTGACAAACTGTTCTGGCCAAGTAACTCTTCTTCCAGCATAAAGCTATTTTCCACAGGGGATTTTTTCAGAATAGTTAAACTGATCAGAGGATTTTCACATCCAGAACTCTATAGCTGCGCCAGGAAAAGCTTTATGGCATAGAGCTACTGAAGAGATTTGCCTAAGTTGCTTAGCCAAATCCCTCTGCGAATCAGGAATAACTTCAGCCAAGAAAGCATTTGGTATCATCCAAGCGCAAGCACTGCACAAAGCAACAGTGTGCTACAGTATTTGATTTTCAACATTAACCTAGTTGCTCTCTTTAAGGGAAGCACCTTCATTCCCAACAGTCACATGGAGTCTGCAAAAGCTGCTGCAACACACAGGAGAGCGCTACACAGGACCAGCAGAGACTCTCTATATTGTGCCTGACTAGTAACAGGTGCCTAACAGCTTCAGTATGACACTTGAAAAATTATTCAAATTCCCACTTGAGAAACAGAAGAACTTTAGGTTAAAAAAAAGAATTAAAAAAAAAATTCGGATACACAAGATACAGAACAGCAAAGACTGCTACATATGTCTTTATTATTAGGATTATTCCTCAGCTTCCAAAATGTGGCAAATCCATGCAAGCCAAATTCTTGATCATCTTTTGATGTCACAATGCAAAACTGAGTTTTCAGAACAAATACAGATCCCAAACAATAACACAATTCCCAAATTCTACAAGTGTGGTTCCCTTATTAGTTTACTCAGATCTATACTTTTGGCCTAAAGATGAATTCACACCTCTCACTTGTAGTTTTCCAGCTATATCCAAAGAGAGGATGACATTCAGAAGTTCAAAATACTTTTTATACCTGAAAAACAGACTTAAACATTTCTAGTATCGTAAATTCAGCCAACTTACCACTGCTGCCACAGTCTGCACAAGACAACAGCTCTTCTGGTTTTTTTTCACGATTTGATTCTTTCGTTCCCAAACAAAAGCTACATATCGGGATGGGATCAGCTCGTGGCTAGATTTAAAAATAAGACAGAGTTAGCTAGCAAAAAAACCATCACCAATAACAAAGCCCAAAACACAAAAAAACCCCCCCAAACAAAAGAACACTACCCCCCAAAAAAACCCAAACAAACAACACACACACCCCACCTCCCTAAAAAAATTCTTAAATGTAAGACTTTATTACTTTTCCATGCAATTCAACTCACACCTCCAGCTGAAACTACCATTTTAGGGTAAAAGCACTGGATTCAACATTTACCCATTCCTGTGATGAGTGCCATCAGCTGTGATATACAATTGGAATAAAAAAAACTCCACACGAATCTTTCCATGTCTGTCAGCAATACACAGAACTGAAAGACAAGAATACAAACCTACTTCCTGATCTTCCTAATCTGCTATGTGACAAACTATCAGAGATCAAATAATCCAAAGCAGCTTCTGCACTGATTTTAGCGTTTTAATGAAACTACTTACCTGCATTATCCAAAATATTCATGTATTAATGCCTACACAGAAGTATCTGTAAACAGATCTGTAACAAAGCTATACGCAACTCTTTCTTCAAGTGGGATACTGAAATAATAGAGTACATTTGCAGACTGGCTTCTAGCAGCTAGCATCACAACAATTCAAAAATTAAAATAGTTTCTTTTGCAAATTCATAGTTTCCAGATTTAGCTAAGCAATGCTGTTAGTCCTATATATCAAAGCAACTGTTGCTTTCACCTTCAATTTTTACATTTCCACTCTATGCCACAATACTTCGAAAGCTAACAATCTTCACTTGACCTACAGATCTGTATTCCATTACAGTTCTGGGAAGTGGAGAACGCTTAAGGGTATTCTTGAGAAGGCACCAGCTCCATGTAGATACGCTCTTATACTTCAACACAACATAATACAGAAATACCAAAACTAGGTTTGTATCACTGAGCTTTAGGATCATGTTAAATCAAGCAAGAGATCCCCAAAAAATACTGACACAAGCAAGATAAACCTGACCTACCCAGCAAGGAGGAGCACACATTGAATCACAGAATCCAACCAGGTTGGAAAAGACCTTTAAGATCATCAAGCCAAATCATTACCCCAGGACTACCAAGACCACCACTAAACCATGTCACTAAGGGCCTCATCTACACAGTTTGTGAACACTTCCAAGGACGGCGATTCCACCACCTTCCTGTGAAGGTCCTTTTCCATCAAGCAGCTTTTCAGCCAATCTTCCCCAAGCTTGAAGTGTTGCATGGGGTGGTTGTGGCCCAAGTTTGCTTTGCCTTGTTAAACCTCATACAATTGGCTGCAGCACATCTATCCAGCCTGCCCAGATCCTTCTGCAGAGCCTTCCTACCCTCCACCAGATCAACACTCCCACCCAACTTGGTGTCACATTTGCAAGTTTACTGAGGGTGCACTGAATACACAACATACCCTTACCCTAGCCTACCCACTGGTTCCATATAAACATACTCTGAGACACAGTGCTGCTTCTGAAAGCTTAGTCCTCAGAAGGTCTGTTCATTGTTCACCTCTACCTCTCCACAATCCAATTATCAGAATATTGACATACTTACATACCCCAAAGAATATACATAAAAGATGACCAGAGCCAAAGACTTTTCATAAGTATTGAGATGTCTGTTCTCTTCCATGAACTACAAAAGGGAACTGCAATATTACCTTCTTAGATCTCATAAGAACAAACATCACCTGCAGTCCTTAGTCTTACTAAGATCTCCATCATGGATTATATAGATAGCTGAAATATTAAATTGCTGCCTGGATAAAAATAACTGAAGTTACAAAACTGGCAGACTTCCAATTTAGTCATGATAAAAAAAAAAATTAAATAATTGATATTCCTTGTCAGTTTTGGCAGGACAGCATTAAATGAGATCAGTAATTCTACAGGTGGAAATGATATACCAATTACCTGCAGAATTTTTCACTTGCAAGTTAAAACCAACACATATACAAGAAAATGAGTTAGCTACTAGTCCTGCAAGTAAGATATAATTCAACAGATCTGTCACATCACTATAAACAGACCTGTATTTGGAGCAAAATGGTATTAACAAAAAAAAAAAATAAACTACACCAATAATCAGCAGCAGAAAAATGGTCCAGAACTATCCAAACACAACTGTTCACTTGCAGCATCTTGTGGACATTTCTTAACTGCTACTTAAAGCTTAATACAGATAATCTTAAAAGAAAGATTATTCTTTTAGTGGAATGCAGTAAAAATCTCCTCTTGGCAACCATGCTATTCTCCTTCCCTTTGATATAACAGTGCTTTAGCCATTTCAGAAAGGCTTGCTCTGATAAATAATTTAGAAGACATCACATATCATTCAAATCCAGGTCCACAATCTCATTTATCTTTCCAAGATTTTTTTTCTTGCTCTAGAAAAAGACGTAGCCATGAGCCAGCACTCATTTACTTTCCTATTTCACACATACACACCTTTTTTTTTTTGCGTTTTTAACTGAAGGTAAAATAAAGGACAAAGGTTGTTGGCAGTTCAGGGCTACAGAGACCGATGTTCCCATACCAAATCTAATAATGGAGAGCTTGCAAATCCTATCACTTCACACACAGGTTTCTAAGAAACTTACAGGCTCCAGCATATATTTTGAAGCCATTTACATTAATAACTGTATTACCAGGTCTGATCTTTGATCTACTGAAACACATTCTTGTCAGCACGGTAAACAAAACATTTTTTTCGCATTGCTTTAGCTTGCACAGTCAAAGCAAAACTATGTTCATATATTGGACAAAGCCTTGGGCAACGTGGTCTGGTGTAAAGCATCCCTGCCTATGGAGGGGGGTTGGAACCAGATGATCTTAAGGTCCTTTCCAACCCTTCTATGATTCTATGATATTGATAGTATTATTTCTGGCTCACAACTGTCTCAATTAGGATAAACTTTGTGGACTTTGGGTTGGGGTTTTTGGGTTGGTTTAGTTTTTTTGACTTGGTCTGAACATAAACCAAGCAGAATTGCATCTCCTACCTTTATCTCTTTTCCTAATCACTAGTCTCTCTTCTAAAAATATAGTAATTAAGTAACATTATCGTCTGAAAAACAATGATTAGTCACCAGGAAGGTTAATTCCATTTAATCTCTTAGAGGAACTAGTATGACCAGTTATTCAACACTGCAATATTTTACACGAGATGAACCAGTAGTATTTTTCTTCTTATTCAACCTCAGTTTAAAAGGAAAATAACTTTTATTTAATACTTTAGAACCACATTAGTAATTGTGTTACAAAAACTTTATGGAGTCTGCTCTGCCAGTGAGGATAGGTCTGAGTAACACTTATCCAGTAACATACTATTATTTCTTCAACAGAGCTAATAAGCTGAGAAAAATTTTTCATTCCTTTAATTTGGTCAACAAGGTAAATTACAAATTTGATAAGTGTTTAGTTTTGTAGGTCACTAGAAATTGTACACCCAAACTGAAAAGGCTGCCTTGTTCAAATAACTCTATTTCCAACTGCACTAAGAGCAAATTTGTGAGAATTCTTACCTTATGCCAACGTGCTATTGCGTTCAGAAACTGAAGCTTCACAAAAAGCAGTCATTCAATAGGATTTTTTTTTCTTTTTTATTTTAGAAAACATATATACTACAGAGCAAAGACCGTCAATTCAGCACCTGTAAACAGGTTGGTTTTTTGTTTTACTCTCCTATTAGAAATTGAACAATACTTATTTAGGCATCAGACATCCAACTGTCAGTCGAATTCTTTAAAGCATCATACATCCAACCATCATACATCCATCTGCCCTCTGAATAGCATTAAAAACAAGTATTGTATCATGATATTTTACTGTCAACAGTAATTTTGGCTCAGAAACCCTTGTGATGGACACACTGTGATCACCTGTTAAAGTTTACATTCTTAGTTTCCTACAATAAGTAGGAAAAAAAGGATTATATTGTAAAATATGGTATATACATTTCTCAAGTATATAGAAGTTTTAAACAGATTGTATTACTTTACACTGACAAATTCATTATTAGAGTTTGGAAGAGATACCTATTTAATCCTTTTACTCCTATAGTACAAATGTTAAACCAGGCATTATTTTTAACACTCATAATAGGAATGTCTCAAATGCATCCCCCTCTCCCTTTGCAGTGACAAACTATTCCTATAAACAACCACTGACTGCAGCTGATCAGAACACTGTCATAAAAACTGTATGAACCAGAAAAGCTATGCAGGTACATTTTCAAGAGACTGGCTTACTAAAAAAAGAGTATCACAGTCTATTTAGCAGGCCCCAGTCAGTGTCTCTGCTTTAGACATTATATAAACCCTTGCTCTGAACTCATAAATGTACCACCATCCTAAAAAGGTCATTAAAACGATGAAGTAAGTAGTAAGGTCTGCAGCTCAGTTACTGCCAACAAAAGTCTGGTATACCATATATACTGTGGAGTGATGGTTTTTTATGCTGCACAAATACTTCACAAACAAACCAGAACTATCAGAACAAGTACCATATTCAAGTACCAGCCATGAAGTATCTAGAGAGAAAGATTGAAGACTATCAGATGGGTCAAGTTTCAAAGTGACTGCCTTTCGTCATGACGACAATACAAACCCATTAATGAATTCACCTCAGTATACCTAAATGTCCTCAAGCTGAGTAGTGGGAGATTGAAGATTTCGGAACTCTTACTCCACCATGTAAAGCAGGAATGCATTAACAGCAGCAAGTCAGGTGGAGAAGGGCAGCATCACAACTCATCCTCCTGTATGCACCCGATACAGGGTAGAAGGAAGAGCAACCACCCACATAACAAAGGAAAAGAGAAAATGCATGAGTGACATAATTCACCATAAAGAATCTAAAATATCATCTAACTTTAACATCTGTCAGAGCAGAAAGACGAGGGAATTCAAGAGCAGAGATTAGTGTTTCCAGATTTGGGTTACTGCAGTAATTAGAAGAAAAACATGGGCAACCTAAGGAATACTGGGAGGTTTTCAGGCCTAAGAAGGATGCTAGCCCCATATCCACAAACCAGAAAGGACTCAATTATGCACGGAAGATGTCACTGGAGCACTGGATGGTACAGCAATACTCCCTGAAAAAGTCTGGGCTCCTCCCCCCCCCCCCAATCTTCATTTCAGAATAAGCACACCCTCAAAATGTCATTTCATGGCATTCATAGTTTTACACAATAATTGTTTGTGTATCCTAACAGTTAAGACAGTTTTCAATAAAAATTATACAGACGTGTGTACACTAAATTTTGATTATAATCATTTCAGTCACTTCAGAAAACAAGAAAAAACATGCTTTGTAAATTTGGGCTACAGATACAGAATAAAGAAAAATACTGGTTTTGGTGCACGCAGGAAGCATTTTGTACTTGATGTCAAAAAAAACAAAAACAAAAACAAAAAACCCCACAACAAAAAACACCCCCCCAAACAAACCCCCAAAAAACCCCAACAACCAACAAAACCAAAAAACCCACACCCCAAAACCTATCATTTTCAACTATTTAGCATAGTTTACAAGTTCTGACACATTAAGGACCCTCTATTCTTACTGCTTTCTCACAGTCCTCACATATACTGGCAAGCCCTGAGATTGGTCCACAAAAAATCATTCTGATTTAGAAATACCACCACGGTATCAGCATTTAAACTAGTGCAGTTTCCATATTTAAGCAAAGACTTAAGTCATTTACGCATCCAACAAATGATTTTTTTATTTTTTTAATGAATCGCAGTTACCTATTCTGAGAAACCAACAGGTTTTGCTACTGCATAAAATATGTCCCTGGTAAAAACTGACCTGGACTTCTGTTCCTGTATTTCTCTCAAAACTCTGGCCCAAAATAACCTCTCCTCCCTCCCCCGTAGTTCCTGTGCTTGTGGAATTTCTATGCTCATCTGACTACATTTATAAATTCCCCTGAAATTGCTAAAGCATTTAGCATGTTCTAACATCCCACCCCCAAAAACGTCACTGAAAAGTCTTATTTTTGAATATGCGAAGTTACCCATGACTATAAAGCCCACTGAAAGCGAGGTTACTATTTGCATTGCTATAGCACTCTGAGGCTTTAAACAGATCATCTGAAAATGGTTAGGCACTAGCTGTGTACACACAATTACAGTTTTAAGTGCTAGTCTCATTACATATTACACACACACTAAGAGAAATGAAAAGTTTCTCACACATTCTGAAGAAATTTAAGTTTGAGCAGTAAACCCCAAACCTCAACTGTTCACACTGGCAACTGCCTCTCACTGCCTTTTCAGAAACACCTCAACATCATCTGACAACCTGCTGGAAGACACATCTTTATGCATGATACACAAATACTAGATTTCTATTATCCTAGAATAGAAACAGCATGCAATTAACTTCAGGGTTAACAGGAAAGAGAAGCAAATTTTACTGAAAATAGAAACTGCCATGACCTTTCACTACAGATCCATGGTTCTGGTCCCAGTCTCTACCCTACCTCAATTACTTAAGTATTTACAGGCTTAGGAAGCACAGAAGCAGCAAGCTTGCTTTCTCAAAATACCTATATTCTCACAAAGCACCTTGATGTGCTTATGAGGACTTTCAGCTGCAATCCCCTTACTGCACCCATTCTGTGAGTAAAGAAGTCTTGATTCAGGAACTAATTCAAAGGTAAGCTGAACTTCGATTTTTTTAAAACAACTTCCTAATGGCAACTGCCCAGTAGATCCCATTAGCTCTACAGCACCACACAGCTATCACATGGTAGAAAGTACACTAACTCCAATGATGGTAAACACGTGCTGACAGGCTATGACTGCAGAAGTGTAAAAACACTAGACCCCCTACAAACCTTAATGTAGCACCTATACATTCAGAGAGCACAAAGCAGAAGACAGCACTAGGGCAGTTCCAAGAAGAGAGGACAGTTTCCTAAAAATAGTTTCCATTTTTAAGTTACTGAAAGAAACATTCCTGCTCCGTCTTCCAAACTGGGAAACAATACAACCTAGAACAGGGGAGCTAGCAACAATTACTGCTTGGAAAACAGAATGCATCTTTAGGCCTCAAAAGTCTCTTTTCCTTTCAATATTCAAAAGATAGAGTCAAAATTCTCTTTCAAATTAGACTTCTGTTGTTTCATGTAATGGTACAAAATATTAGAAACAAAATCAAAACTAATTTCAATTTCTTGAAGTTGCTTCAACTGTATTCTAGAAACCAATTAAGATTAGTGCTCTGCAGAGTGAATACTGCTCAACATGCAGTGAAAAAGGAACCCTGACCAAAAATGCCACAAAACCTCCACAGAAACACACACATGTACCTTTCTAGAGTTTTATTCATTTGCCCCAATCCTCTTAATTAGCTTCACATAAGCCAAGCGCCACTCATGTTTTGTCTGCCATTTATATCCACTGAAAATTGTGAAAAACCATGACCCAGAGCACAAGATACATCTCCTGGAGATGGATAAATGTCCCAGTCCTCTGGAGGCTCAGCTTTCATTTTTAACAGGATCAATCTAAAGCCTCTACACTTACAGAGGGGAGGCTTTCAAACCATAATCCAAGTTTAATAGACACACAAGATTATGGTAGACAGCCTAAAGCCAACATTTCGGATATATGTAGGCCCCACTATCATTTCAAAAGTTACTGAACTCAGATACTTTACTTACTGTATCTTTCTGTGATCTTCTGTCAATTCCTGTGGCAGTACTTATAACAGAAAGAAGGCTCTTCTCTCCTGAATGTGAGAGATTTTTTTATTTCATGTGTGGGTTTCCCACTTTGGTTCTGCACCGGGGACTAAACAATTATAAAATGTATTCATCTTTCCACTGTAGTAGTAAAAGTGTTTTTAAAACAATAAAAGAAGACCTGTAACCAAGGCTATTAACATAACTGGGCTATGAAGAAGGCTATCTACAGTCCCCTTTTCTGCATTTTCTACTGTGAGGTGAGAGCCCAACTACAGATCCTGCCACTAAAGTGTACCTATGCTTACCAGCCAGGTTATAAATAGCTCAAGCTGTAAATACATCCTATATATACTACCATTTTTTAGTTGCATCTTCCTGTAATTCTATATCCATGACCTACATTGCGCAACTCTAACTGTGGGCAAGCAGTCTTCAGACTTCTCAAAATCGTCTCTTCTGTGGTTTTGAAATGCGAAGACCAAGGAGGGGGTAAGTGAAGTCAGTTTCGTACTTTTCAGCTATGTTATTGATGTCTGTAGCAGTATATTCTCTTCAGGAATACACATTTATAAGTTGTCTCTATCAAACAGATGAGACTGAAAAGACCATGCACCATCAGAACTGCATGCAGACAATGCTCCCCAATTCCACATTCAGCTACTACTGGGTTTGTTCCCTTCTTTCACCTTCTGCAAAGTACCTGTGCAAAATTAATTCAAAATGTATTTTTTAGTTAGCTTTTATATAAAGATAACCCAGATCCATTTTCTTTACACACAAGATGTAAAAAAACATGATGTCTTCACACTTATGCAAAGAATTTTCTTTTTTTTTTTGGTAATTAAACTCTTCAATCTGGCACACAGAACCACCTCAAGTGTACCAACAACAGGCTTGCTTTTCTCTCTTCAAAGTAGTCCAGTGACTCCCACAGATCAAAGTGAAATCACTGCTGCAGATCCAACCAAGCGATTCTACCTCCTCACATCGCAATCACTAGTGAAAGTATGAGGTCATCTACCAAATGACACCTTTACTTTTTATGTAGCTCAAATTCTTCTTTTTCCAAAGTAAAAAGTTTTCACTCTTCATACCTCCCTCAAAACTCAACCCTTTAGATCCATCTAGATGTCCTAACATGATCATACATTTCTGTTATTTGCCATGCACTCGACCTTGCACATAAACAATGCACTAAAGCCTTAAAACAATTGCTTATCATTATCATCCTCATCATGATCTCATCTTCTGTACCATCAACCACAATGCCATCCACTGTGTTTGACAACATGTAAATAAAAACCACACTGATCCACACTATTACTATGTAACCCTTTCAAGAAACTCACCTTTAAGTACAATTCTGGGTATTCGTTCAGAGGTGAACTCAATTACCTATCTAGCTTTCTATAATCCTGCTCATCACTTGCTTCTTATTTTCGTATTTTTTTCAAAGATCTCAACTTCTTCATATGCCTAGGAGATTTCCCAACTTTTTGGCATAGAATCCATTGGTTTTTGTTGCACATACAGTTGTTTGAATGGGACTGCATTTCCTAACTCCAAATTCTACCTGTTACTGCAACGCAACTAGGATGAAGCAGGTGACACACGTAATCACAAGTAGGTAAGCAGAAGTGCAGTTCACATCTCACAGGCATGTCAACTGTTAGATTCTTTGGGGAAAAGTACTGATTTTAAGCAGATTAAATAAACTCCAGTATGGAAAAGCACACACTTCATTGCCACAATATTATGTTTACTTAAATGTTTGTATATATGCATATTTTTATTCATAACTTATTACCAAAGTCATCCTACACAAATGTGCGTAATAAGTTTGCAGTGTGGCACAGGATAATTATTAGCTGTCTCGATGCTAATTGCTCAGGGAAAATGTTTAACTGCATATTAAATTGGTCATATGCATATTTTATTTAGTTTACTTGTTGGGGCAAGTTTACTGTCAGCACTCTCTAGATCCGAGTAGTGCTATACTAAATACAGAAGTAGGGCTTCATGAGACTGGGCTAGTGTTTGAAATGCAATTTTAAATAAAACAAGCACAGCCCTGTTCTACTTCAACATGAAGCAGCCCAATTTCCACATGAAGTCAAGAAATATGCTGCCTACTTGCCTCACATACCTGAAGGGAAAAATATTAGAACCACAGCAAACTTAAGGCTGCAAATTCCACAACCTGATGTGGGATTAAATAGAACTGTTTCTTTAGAGTTCTTCCACTGATGTGATTACGAAATGGACACTTTGAACAGAGAGAGCTATATTTTGGGGGGGGGGGGGGGGGGGGGGGGGGGGGGGAGGGGGGATTTTAAGGATTTAGTTTTAACAGTTGCATATAACTTCACACCCTTTCTGCCTGAACAATTATTATAAGAGCAGATGTAATACAAATAATGTCACTGTAAATAACACAGCCACTTTTCCTACTGAGGCCCAAGTAGTAGAGAACTAACATAGCTAAGCACCTGTATTCCTATGGGCAACACGTAACTGCAGTTAGGCCACTGGCCTTTCTGTCGCTGAGTCACTGGTTTTCATTTGGTAAACACAAAAAAACCTCAACACTGGCACTAAGATACTACTGTACAAGGTGAGCTCCAGAGCAATGAAACTAAGAAAGTACTTTAAAATAAATAAATAGATTTTTATTAAAGTCATTCCTGGTCTCCTTCTGAAGAGGAAGAAACTGAACAAATGGCCGACGAAATTCTAACAGCTTAATTTTTTTTTGTTCCTGTTCTCTAACAAGAACTGAACTTTGTTCTCAAGAGAAGAAAAGCAGTTTATTCAACACCGAAGACATTGAAATCACTTGCAGGCATTTACCTTTACAAGCCATCACCTACAACACAATGCCATTGAAAATCTGCCAGGTCTGTTAAGTATACGCAGTGTATTTTATACAAGACCTAAGAGAACAGCAGTTTTTCACTTGATCAAGTGCTGAAATCCATGACAGAGGAATAATAAAGGTGAACAGGCAAAGTAGCCCCATACCCAAAGGAGTTACCCAAGAGGCTGGCATTTCAAACAAATGAAACAGATTGCTCTATTAGTCCCTGCTCCTTTATATGTACAGGTAATGTTCAATATTGACATTCTGTGAAGAAATTACAACCTCCCCATCAAAATGCAATTTTTAATTAAAAACCCAGGTCACTGTAGCTTGTATGAGAAATACAGTAAAATTATCTCCACTAGAATGTAAGAAAGCACTGTTAACTAGCCATGCTATGTAAGCCAGAGCTCAAACAGCTCAGAACCAAACCGGTAAATATTTCACAGAGGATCAGCTTTTCTTACAGAGGCTTCCAAGTAGGCCTATTAAATAAAGTTAAACGAAAATCTCTTGAAGGAAACAGGATTGAGATTTGCCTTCACCTATTACAGCTGGAGGACTCGGGATTTGTATTGAATGGTTCTGGAACCAAGTCTAGTCAGGCTCCCAAACCCCAGGCTTAATCTGTCTTCTACATTATTTCAAAGTCTGTAGTATCGAACTAAATGCATGAAGTCCAAGAGGCCATTCTCTGTTCTACCAGTACTATTAAATTGCATAACTACTCAGGGAAAGTGCACTACTCCGAGCATCAGAACTCACACAACAGAAAAAAAAGGATAGGAGAAGGGTCATAGCAAAGTTTATTCATACAGTAGCTTGCTTACTCTAATTTTGTGAGGGATTTTTAAACAGTGCTTCAAGGTGGTTATCCTCTGATCAAGGAAGGCAACTGCATTGTTGATAGCCTACAGAAGGTGGTAAGCAAATTCTACTCCGACAAAAAGGCATAACCAGAGGAAAAAGTGTATTAAAAATCATCACTCAGCAAATCCATCTAAGAATACTACTAGACCATGCTCAAGTTTGAAACTGAAGTCTTCTAGCATGAACCTCTCTCCAACACTGACAGGACTATTTAATGTAACAGGAAGCTACTCCTGTTCACTTCCATTCAGTAACAGAACTAAGTAATGAAATAACCTGTACCTACATCATCATCCACAGTTAAGAGCCACTGCCCATTAGAACACAAATCTTACCTGTAATAAACTACTTCCACTGCGAATTTTCTTGTGCAGTGCAACCACAAAAACACTTCCTTTGATCTAATTCCAAATGAATGCAGAGGACGTCTAGGACAAGACACACTGATAAACTCAGGTTAAGATGTACTGCAGGAATCTACTTAAGAATATTCTCTGTGCAGAGACTCTTCCCTTGCCTCTTCCTTCACATACAGGAGAAAATGTGAAATCCCAATGAAAACAGAGACACAGCATGGCAAGAGCTACCCTATATAACTCACTGAACAGTCTTTAGGACTGGATTAACCTGCAAGGCAAAGGAACAAGTAAACAAGTAGTTCAATTTTTCACTTCATGTACTCACCGTTCAGCTGTTTTAGCACTAGCAGATAAACACAACAAAACTCTGACCTTGATCTCTTGAAGGAAGCCTGCAATTCTGATCCCTACAGACTCTAGATATTTTAGGCTCCCTTGTAGGCTAGTGTGAGAAAATCATCTCCTGTAACCAATCAGAATTAGGAAGCAGACAGCAGATCTCAAGACAATAACAAAAAGATTGGTTATACTGCTATTTCTTAACAGTCTAAATCCAAGAACTATTTACAGTTCTTGTTATTGGTGGCTTAACTCTCCAGTATTTATTTAAAGCTCTTACAACTAAGCATCTATGCTTATAGCATAAGAAAGAATGCCATCAATGCAGTGAAAACAAAAAAAACCAAACCTGTGTTTCACTGCAAAGCTAAGTAAATGAGTAATTACGTTTAGGACAAGCACAGTATCTCCCTCAGTCTTGGAAAAAGCATTTGTGAAGTATAAATGAAGTGATGCAAATCAGGATTTTTAACGAGGGCAGAAAAGGTTTTGAAAACTAACCCAATGCACAGAAGAAATAACCTAAAAGCCTTCATTACTGACAAGAAGTCTTGCTAACCAAGTCAACATCTGAAAGAATAAACATCTACACCTTGGAATTTTTGGAACATAATTTAACTGTACTGGATAGATTTCTCGAAAACAAACAAAACAAACAAAAAAACCCCAAACAAAAAAAGGCAAACAACAAACACACAAAACCAAACAACAACAAAACAACCCCAGAGAGAACTCAGTCCTCTCCAGACTTAAAATTCTGGATGAGATCTTGACTCCACTGCCACCTAAGAGCTGTGCCACTGGCATCAATGCAGTTCGGATATAACGTATCATTCCCCCATTTTTTAAACTTCTGGCAAAATTTTCTTTGAATATGCCATTTAAAGGAGGCTCAGCTTTAAGCAAACAACTATAAATTTTAGTGTTCGGGAAATAAGGCATACTTGCAGCCCAAGTTAGTTTCCTTTAAATTTATTTGAACCCAAAACACAAGGTTCGCATTAACTGACCAATAAAAAGACAAACATTTCATATTCCAAATGGAATCAAGTAATGTATATAATAGTTAATACAAAGCACCCTGAAGTTACTTGATCTGGCCAGAGTGCTTCTACCATAGCCAAATAAATAAAAAGTATGACCTAGATATTCCACACACACCAAAATCATTTCAGGATAGGCTAATTAATCATGAACATAACTTTTCAGACATTACATAATTTTACACAGACTTGCTTGTAGCTCCTGCCAAAGAAAACAACAATTTGTATGAGAAATAAATCTACACTTAAAGAGAGATGACAGTGACAAAACACGACGAGAGGAAGAAGGCGGGGGGGGGGGGGGGAAGGGGAAAGTATTAATATAGCACAAACCCCCCTGTATAAATTTATTACTCAAAACATAGCAAAGCTTAGAAACCAAAAGTACATGAATTAAGTGAACCCACCAACCAAAAATGCCTTTTCACTCTAATCTTTCTTATTTTTTTAAATGACAGACTATTTCTTGAAATGATACTTGACAGAACTTCAGAAACACAAACTCAAATCATCCAAATTATTCTACGGCACTTATTAGGAGGAGATTCTTGATCTCAACTAACAGTGTGTTTACTTCTCATTTGGGGTAGATCTAGTAGTATTCAGATCTATTACAGACCACTTGTATATTTCAGCAAAAGAACCTCAGATTCCAACCTGCCAATAGATTAATGTGATTAAGTCAGATTATATATGTTAAAAACATACACAAAGAAAACCAGATAAAAAGAAATCAATTTTTCCTGGCAACATTTTTAATCCCCCTTGTAGGCCCCTCTGATAACGCATTCAAACCCCAAATGGCCAAAATTCTAACTGATAAAATAATGACCACAAAGCTAGACAGAAGAGTTGATTGGGGGGGGACGACGGGGGGACGGGACAGGGTGTCAAACTGATATTCTAGAAGCATTAACTTCAACTCCTCTAAGGGTTTACAGCAGATACCTTATTACATGTGTCACTACACAGACAGGCAAATGTGAGACTTTTCTCTACAATTCACAAAACCCCCACAAAGTAAAATCTATCAAACAGCTAAATGTATTAATACATACATTTATACAGTGACCAGTTTGCTTTTTTCCATTGGAAAGGGTAGAAGGGGGTGGTGGAAGAGGGCACTTTTCCAGTTATTTAGGACATCTGTAAAGGTGTTACATTTCATATTCAGTATCTTTGATTACACAAACAGAACAGCACTATTCCTTGGTGCTGGTTGGGAGGCTTCAAGGCTGCACACAACAACTGCCAGGTTCTGATGGACTGTACCAGGAATTCCACAATTTACCAAAGGAGTTTAGAGCAGGCGGAAAGGACAAGTACTTCTGCATCACAACAAATATTATTTTCTTTACAGACAGAACACTTACAACGTTACCGGCCACTCAGTACAGGTTTCGGTTAGACTGAGTTTGTTTAGCAAGAGCACAAAATGCATAATAATGAATAAAATAATGAATAGTGAGGAGGATTTTCCTCAAAAGAAGAGTCATGAGTAGTTTATGACATGGGCTTACACAGTCTATTCCTATTAAATGCTTTTTAAGTTTCAATATACCTGAGAAAACAAATTTGCACTTGTAAGGTATCTGTAAGATAATAGTTATCACTCCTGCTGTCTGGCAAAGGTAATGAGGTTGTGGTAACAGAGGTTTCTTAGCAATTTCTGTGCTACACATTAAATTCTTAGGGACAGCAACTCCTTTCCTTCTGCTGGGAAATTAATGGATTGTAGTTCTGCTGCTACTAACTACTAAACACAACTCCCCTCTTCTCTCTTCCCTCCTCCACCTGCCCATCAGTGAATTGATACAAATACAGCTAAAATGCACTCAGAAAGACCACCACTACTGCAGTGTCTCTAGGTTCCGCTTTTGCAGTGGGGTAACAGTCCCACCTCTCCTGGTGACAATAGAGTAAGAAAACTTATTCCCAAGCACACAAAACTCACCTCACCCTGTAAAAGTCAGGTATTTCTACTGTTAGAAAAAAGGTTCTCAAAAGGTCTTTCTTCAAATCCTCTATCAGCAACAGCGCACACAACCTGCAGATTTACACACCTTTTAATTCTATCGTTGCAATGTAGTGATTCTGCATTCATATAAGCACAACTGTAAGTTTGACAATTATTCACCGAAATAAAAGTTTATTGTTCAAAGTGTGCTAAGAACTAATAACTTTGTTACATATTATATGCCATGCCCCTTGCCACAACAAGAATACAGCAAAGAACATCTCCATAGCAGAAGCCACCAGTACACACAACAGCAGCTAGAAGCCAAATGTGCTGTTAATACCATGATTCTGTGTTTCCTAACATCTCTGTCCCAGAAGCTCAGGGGAAACAAGTTACACTGTAACATCCCCAAAAATCAACATCGATGATGACATCTTTCATGCATTCATAAGATTGAATGTTGTCTTATGGATAAGGAAAAGGCAAAATAGATACAACTACGTATGGTTTCATAAATACTGAATTTTAAACACAAAAACATTTTGTGTCTGGAAAATTTAAACTAAAAGTGCACAAATTTCTGCTTTAAGATCTGCATCTCTTCAAAATTAAAAAACAGATTAAAAACCACACACCCCCCACATAAAAAAACCACCATCTACTTCTTCATAACAAGTACAGATAATTCCCACAGGACAGAAGGGAGTAGAAAATTTAGGGCATCTGGCAAATATTTGTTACTTTTTTTGCATTTTGTCATCTTCTCCATTACAACTGCAGGAAAAAAGATACTGCAAGAGTCATCTTCTACATTCTGAGACTTCTATTTCCTTGGAGAAAATGCTGTTCTGCCCATAATCATAGCTAATCATGCAGTATTACTCCCACACTGCTTTCCAGGAAGAAAATCAAGACCTTAAGATGTCTGCCCTCCTCATGAGAAATTTGCAGAATCTGCTGACACAGCATCCTCTAGAGCATTTGCACTGCTTGGACGGGAAAGGTGAAGTGGAAGTCGAACGGAATACTGAAGCCATCAGCTTAGGCAAAAGGTATTCCCCATACAAATCTTTACAGCCTCCTGAAACCATTACCTACTATGTTCACTGTCTTTTCCCCAGGACGCCTCTGTTGAATCACCTCTGTGAGGAAGTACAAAGAACTTCTATGGCGTGTCCAGAGAAGGAGACCAATTTACACTAAAGAAATAAACTGATTGCAAGTCAGACAATAGGGAAACATAGCAATGGATATCATGGTCCCATTTATTTGAAAGCATCTGAATTAAGGTAGAAACAGCTGCTAGAATACTAATTCAATTAAGAGATTCAGCTTCTGGTTTGGACCTGTGATTTGACTCCCTTTACACTGTCTTTGGATAGCTGACTATAGTATCATTGCTTAAGAATGAAGACTAGAAAAGAGTGCTGCTTATAGAACTTAAGGACTGTTTTTTCCCCTTCCAGCAATACTGAAATACCAGCAAAGAGAATCCAGCCCCTAAGAGCTCTAACCCTACCCCTTAAACTGAGGCTGAATATGTAGCTGGAGCGTAGTTCTGCACACACAGAGTGTCAACGTGTCATGGTCAGCAGAGACAGGTATGCCCTAGATGATGGGGGGCGGGGAGCGGAGAAGAGAAATAAGCCTACAGAACAGTTCTAGTCAAGAGGTGTCCGCTCTGAGAAAGTAACATAATAAATTAATGCTAATTAAGAGCATTAATTAGAAGAGAACAAACTACAAAGAACTTCTCAGCTTCAAGATTACAAGTTTAGAGAGACAGAGGGAACCTGCCCAATCCAAACCCTTGAGTACACAGGAGACAGAAGTGAGGAGACTATGCAGTAACTGTTGGAGTGAAGAGTTTTTGAGACACCTACAATATAAAGCAGATTAGAAGTGATTGTTAGACTTCATTCCATGCTGTAATTTACAGTTAGAGAACACACATTCATCTGTACTCGATCTACTCAGAGCCCAAAGCAAACATAATTTCTCTGAAGAAACTTCACCACTTCCCTAGTTTAGTATTTTATTAAAGCAATTCTGTTCTTAAGACAACATAACCACAAAGTAATATGCTATTCACAGTTTTAGATTATCCCACCTTGGTTTACAGCAAATTATATTAACACCTTTCTTGAACTGACCCTTCCACTCATTCAGGTATGTCAGGAAGAATTAAGGGAGATCATAGAATCATAGAATCATAGAATCGTAAGGGTTGGAAAGGACCTTAAGATCATCTAGTTCCAACCCCCCTGCCACGTGCAGGGACACCTTGCCCTAAACCATGTGGCTCAAGGCTCTGTCCAACCTGGCCTTGAACACCGCCAGGGATGGAGCATCCACAACCTCCCTGGGCAACCCATTCCAGTGCTTCACCACCCTCACTGTAAAGAACTTCTTCCTTATATCTAATCTAAACTTCCTCTGTTTAAGTTTGAACCCATTACCCCTTGTCCTACCACTACAGTCCCTAAGGAAGAGTCCCTCCCCAGCATCCTTGCCCTATTTCAGTTTGAAAATTGATCATCGACAACCAAACCCTTCCACTTATTTGTAAGAACAGCTGCCTACTAGGTAAGCATAAAAATTGTATGGGCTGTGTAGTCCGTAAAGAAAAATACATTAAAATATTCCATCCTGCTTTTTTTGGAGGGGGGGAGGGACACCAGAAATCCCAAGTTTCAGTTTTGACCATGTCAAGGGGAAAGGGAATTTCCCAGTCTTCCCAAAAGAGATTCCTGGGCTCAAAAGTCATCCAGCATTTGTCACCTACAGTGACACATCATTTCAGCATAAATCGTTTATGTGGACAGAAGTACTCAAGTGTGGCTTATGCGACTTCAGCAAGTAATTAACGCTAGGAAGAGCATTTCTGTGTAGCAAAAAAACATGTACAGTAGTCTTCAGTCCATCAGACATGTTTTTGAAAATACACTTGCCATTGAAACCGTTTAAAAACAGCACGCAGCTCTAGCATACTTCCCCATTCCACAAAAGGACCTGCTCCAAAATTCAGATTATAAAAAGGGTTTTTTCTATACATTTACATTATGAAGTATGCATAATAAATGTTGAGATTAAGCGCATTAGTACTTCCTTCTAAATATTCTACCGAACTCTTCTCTTAAGAAGGAAAACTATAAAAAGTTCAAAGAAAGTCTTGTGTGTATTGCCTCCCTTTTTCCCAATAAATTCCTCATTTGTAGCTCTGCAGAAGGAACAGCGTGCCAAAGCTGCAAACTCTTACCACTACAATCTAATCACAAGTTACAATACTTAATGATGCTAGAAATAAATAAGCTGAACAAATTCTGTGAATGTGCAGGCTTAACTTAGTCCAAATTGATCTAATGTAACATTACTCTAAATCCCACAACTACATACAACAAAACGTTTTGGAACAAGAAAATACACAACATGGACAACAGAACTGATTTATACCCAAATTAGCACTGAGGCAGGGAAGGAGAGGGCAAAGGTGTACACAGGTATGTACACTTAAATTCTGCATGTAAAACAGATGATGCAACTGATGCAACCAGGTTCTGTTGCAATATCATCACAATTTTGATATCAAGGACAACTACAGCCAAACACTTAAACTGATTTGCCACTTCTAGCTTCTCAGTTAAGTACATAATCATCTGATCCCAAGAATCGTACAAAGCATGACTGTAGGGTAAGCATAACACAAGATCAACGAATGATCATACTTTAGTAGTAAATTGGGGGGGGTGGCCACCAAAAAAAGCAATAGTGATAGTATGAGCCATGTTCAATGCTTCGGCTTATAAAGAACATCCCCATTTGGAAAAGGTCATACCCATAGTTACTACAACACCTTCTGGAAGAGGTAAACATATCTGAAGTAGTAAAATGGGTGTAACTACTAATTAGCTATCATTGCCTTTTGTTTCTTTATTACTTATTATACTTAAAAAACATTGGTCAGGAAGTAATGCAAGACCATATTAAAAATATACTCCTACTATTAAAATTTTATGATTAGTGGGAGGGGATTGTAAACAGACAAGTAACAGACAGATAATCTTGGCAGGACACAAAGCAGCAGATGATGTCAAATGTGAAAATACAGGACTGAGTTAATACATACCCTGGTTCTGGATACAATCACTGCAGTAAAACCTAAGACTTTTCATATTTATAATCAAGTGTCTAAAAATTGAATGCAAGAGTAACTGCGAAGCTACTTTTTATGAAAAAATGCTCCAAGAACCCCAGTAAATGTACAGTATATTAGACTATATTGCTTTCAACCAGCTCTTCTCTAGACCTACTTCTCTCCCCGATTTCATTTCACTGTCAAAACCAAGTTCATCTTCTGAAAATGAAAAGTTTCAATTAAAGCATTGAGATTATAATCCTATTAAGGAAATGCAATAGATAGTTGAGCAGTTTCTTTGTTCTGGTCATCCCTACTGGTAGCTACTTTCGGTAAGGTAAAAGGAGCAATGATGTGCTGATACAGAACACAATTATCTTATGCAACTAAACCAGGTGAGTTCTCACATCCAACTGCTAAATTCTGGCAAGCAATCCAGTTGATGTAGCAAGTCCCTGGCACGGTCCAGGGATTTAAACGTAATCAGCTTTCTCCAGCTGCCAACAGAATCAGGTATGACCAAGATCTGTTTCAGTAGCCTTTTGTACTACAACATTGCAAGCTGCAGTTTGCAGTCTCTCCTCCTTCTTCCATCCCCTTTCTATCCAGAAGAGAAGCCTGGTAGGTTTTGGTTTCCACTCAGTTTTACCATACTAACATCTGGAGTGACTCCAGGTTTTCCATAGTTTTGCTGGATTTATCAGAGGAATAGTAACTGGTTTATGACAATACATGCAGGAACACATACAAAAGTCATCTGCTTTCCAAATAAGCCACTGAAATAAAACGCAGACCAGAATCAAATCGCTTTTAACTGCTTAGATCAAAACTTCTTCCCCAACTTTTAGCTTGAGCATTGTGATAGCTTCTCTCAGTTGCATTGTAATACCTATCAGATATCCTGCACTAAGAACCACTTGAATTTTTGAAGAAACCAAATACAAGTTGGGACAAAGGGTTCTTCACTAGCTGTGCAAATATATCTCTAACATAACCTGCCCAAATTAAGTTACAATGCTGAAAAACCCAAGATTGCAACATTCCTGTAGGACAGAGTTTGGATTTGTTATGTCTTGAAGCAAGCCCTACCCCCAAATCAACAACAAAAAATATCCCACCACTAGCTGACCATTTTGTTTGAGGAATATATTGTGAGGCGGGGTTTTTTGTTTGATTGACGTGAAAATACTGGCAGAGTAACACCCCCCATCCCCCAACACCAGTCAAGATAGCAGCATTACTTCCAGTGCCCCAGACTAGACATGCACACAGAGAACAACTATTTGGCGAATTAGAGAGACAAGACATATGTCCTTTTACCACTATTTACATCTGTTCTACAGAAAGATCTGTTTCATATTTATTAGTTGTATTTAATTTTGTGCAGATCTGTATCATAAACCATCTATTTTTAAAGCATCATTAGCCTATTATTAGTTACACAAAAAAACAGTATTGGATTCCTCCCATGCCACCTCCCCCCAGCAATACCTCACTTGATACTCGTTCATCTCCAGGATTATCATATAACTACCAGTTTAAAGCTGGATCAATGTTTTTTCACTTCACTGAACAACCCAATCAATAGCAACAAGGACATTCTGCTGTCAAAAGCAAACTGCTGCTCATGCTGCTAGTCCCCCCTGGGCTTGCTGTTACAGAACCGCGTTAGATAGATCCTACCATGCAGCACTCAATGTGACACTGATCACTCTGTAAGGACAGTGCAGGGTATTGATACCAAGTATACAGCTAAATCAACACAGCTAATTGCCTGCACCTTCTGAAAATAAAGCTGTAGTCAGGACAAACAACTTGTCAAATTATCTGCACCTCCTACTAAGGAAACTCACCTACTCTGATTCCTGGTTTAATTACATATGCATGTATCTATTTCTTCTGGAAGGAAAAGCAAACGGAGAAGCTTAAAAGAAAATAATGTAAGCGCATTTCTCTGATCAGAACTATGCAAGTAAGTTTTCGGATTTTTCATCCCAACCACTGAAAATCATACTGCTCTCTTCAGAATTCTCAAACTTCTGAAGAGCTCTGCAAATCAGACATATCACTGGATACTTTTTGAGACAAGAATCATGTTTTGTACTTATATTACACAAGTTCTAAGAGGATGGAAGAGTTGTATATACAAGAGATTCCAGAGATAATCTCTTATGAACCCATGCCAAAGAGTCTAACCAAAGCAAAATCCACTCACTGGGCTGTCAATTTTGTATTCAGTCTGTCTGTAGCCGGGGGGGGGAGGGGGGGGGGAGACGACAAAAAATCCCACCAAAAACCCATACACCACTACACACCCTCCAAAACAACAACAAAAAACCACCACAAGAGTTTACTTTTGACTCCTAGATCATCTTGTTAAATAAGATTAAGTGATTCCTAGCTTTGTTGATCTTCCATTAAGGTACGCAAATGGGAAAATGTGTTTCTTGAAACCAATTTTGTGTAATGGGAACAGGAGGGGAGAGAAGATGACAGAAAGGCCAGAAATATCACACCAAAGAAACCCACGTATTTTTCCTTACTTTGGCTATCATAGCAGGCTAATTCCACAGCCTATGCTAAGGGACTGAATATGCATATCCTTTGTTTAAACAAGATGATGAAATCTGCATCTGTTGCTATAAAAGAGAAAAGAAACCAACACTCACAGATTTTCCCATTTTATTTTAGGCTATGAAATCCCTTAAGCCCTTGAGATTTAAAAGTATAGTTTCATAACAACAGAGTTAGCTTAACCTAGAGTCTTGGACCTTTATGAGCAGTCAATTTCCCAGAACAACACATCTAGTGAAATCTGGCTTCTGACTAGATTACCTATCTTGTATTTCCTTCACCAGCTGCTCATCTTCATGTTCTTAAACTATATCCCTCATGCTCACACTCACATCCTCAATATTCCTCTTCCTCCTCTCCATTTACTCCAAGTCTCCATCTTACCAAGAAGAAATATATGCCGCATCTAATCTGGTATCATATATGATCTGTTTAGCTGATTACCACCTCTACCATTATCTGAAATACCATCAACAAAGGTTAGATAGAGCTCTCCCTCTTTTTCCTTCAACAATAATGCTTCCAAAAGGAGTTAACCGTTTGAAACTGGCCATTAGGTTACTTTACTGAGGGAGGAGAGGCAAAGTACATGACTGACAGTGACTGCAGTTGCAAGGTAACTGCCACAAGATGGGGAGTAGGGGGCGGAAGGGAGAAGAGGTTGTGGTGTGTGGTTTTTGTTTGGGGTTTTTTTGTCTGGTTGGTTTGGGGTTTTTTGTGTGTTTTTTTGTTGTTGTTGTTGGGGAGGCTTTAATGTAGGAAAGCAGAAAGTAAACTAGCAAGAAGGTAACCTTGTCAAAAGTAACATTTTTCCTCTCACAGAAGTTTTGGCTCTAATACTTTTCCTTCTGAATATTAAGGCCAGTCCCACCTTAAGCATCCCTACTTATTCCAGCATTGCACATTCAAGATGATATGTTTCAGAAGAAACTAGCGCTGTTTAAAGATGCGTAAAAACGAGGACTTCCCATCTGAACAAAACCTGTTAATCTGCTAAAATGCTGGAACTGAACTGGATTTTCGCCCCCCTGCCTAGTTTTACTGGGCTGCATTGTAAAACAACCTTCCACAAATCAAAACTTGGACACCACCTCCTCAGGCCCAGCTACACCCAGAATTAGCAAGCTGTCAATTTTTAAATGTAGCTAATATAGCTTCTAATAACTATAGGATAAAAGAAAGTACATAATGAACATTCTTGCTAATGGCAGCATTCATATACTACAAAGAGGCATATAAAGATGCGGCCTGGAAGGTTCTTGGAGTGTCACAGGAACCCACAATTAACTTCCAAGCAAACATTTAATACCTTAAACAGTGTCTCATCTTCCTGAACTATGAGCCTGGCTTGAAAAAATGAAGCCTGTGATCCCCCTCCTGTTATATTAAAAAAATTACTAGTAACAAGTAGTCTGAAAATGCATAGGACATTCATTTAAAAAAACGTAATTAGATCTTAAGACTAGTCTATTGGTTTGGGATTGGGCAAAGTGGGGTGGTGGTTCAACCACATCCAAACAAAGTAAGCCTAATTTCAAGCCTCTCTCCTATTAGCAAAATGAACTGCTACAGAAAATGCCTGCCAAAAGCACATCCTACCTCTACGTGTTGGGTCTAAGAAGCAGCCACACCTGTCCCCATGAGTCAAGCAGCAACTAACAGGGCAGCCGCCTGCAAGGCCCCAGATCCTACCAGGAAAATGAGACAACAGAAGAAACCTGCCAGCTTGCTATGGTATCACATTGGAACAGCCCTGGGAAAAGGACTGTGTAACTTTTAGCAGGTAAAACAAGCATAGCACATGAAGCTTCCTCAAGTATGTTTATCAGCTGGCTTCAGACACACTCTAATAAAACAAAACAGGGATGACTGTGTTAAAAGGCAATATCTTCATGTATTTCCAATGCTACAGGAAATCAATAGCCCAGACACTCTGGTGAAACTTGGAAGACCATGAAATTACCTTGATTAAGTCTAAAATGAGCATATGTTCATGGAGAACTGGACTGAGACTCCCTGTAATTTACATACGCCTGCAAGTAGCCAAGATAACCTCCCATAGTAAAGAGCCTGAACTATATTTCAAATGGTCACCTGGAGGTGAAAAGCATCAAGTCATCAGCCTTCGAGGGTTAAACCAAACAACAATCAACTGCTGAAATGCTGTCAACTATCATTTCAACAGCCAAAGCAGAATCTGAAGAAGATCCACAAAAACAAAGACTCAAACTGAAGCCGAAGTCTTGCCAAAGGTTCCCAATACTAACACAAAGTTGACAGCCACTTCCTATGGCTGGTGTCCTTATGCTCATGCTAGGGATTTAGTAGAAACTCAAGCTTTAGAAGCAGCAAGCTACTGCGCAAAACAACAGTGATGACAGATCAGAGAAACAAACTCAAGATTGACAAATCACCATCAAACCACAGCAACAGTCAAAAATCCCTGAACACAAGCTGTCAATAAAGAAACTATTAGATGAAAGAACACTTATTTTAGAATTTGTTTTCCTTTCTTCACCTACATAAGTCAAAGACCACCACAACTAGCTATGCTTCAGTGAGCTGCAGTAGAACTCTGAACAGTTACTTCCTTTTAATGCCTTTGAAAAAATGATGATTGAAGAAATCACAATGTGCTGGATCCACTCTGGGGCATCAGTCAGTAACAGTGTAATTCTTTCTAATGCATGGTCAAGCTTACCCTGAGCCATTGCTTGACGCTAGAATATAAATGCTTAATGCATTCATCCATAGATACCATGTCTATCAACTGCATCCTAGAATACAAAGAAAGCTGTAATGTTCTACATCAATACAAATTCCATTACACTGAAGCTGGAATTATCTCACTGAACTTAAAAACAAAAGTCATGTTTTGCTAGAAAAAGTGTTTTTAATGAATGATTATTTCGTTTGGCATTGTGAGGCACATTCGTTACAACATGTAGTAGCTTTCTGCGAGTATATACAGTCCTTGCCAGTATGTACTTTCAAACTATACTAATATTCTTTAGCAACAACCATATGATGTCTTATAATAACACCGTAGCACAATTAAGTACTGCTGTATTTCAGAATGAAAATGAGTTCAAATTAATTCTGATTTTACTATTGTTACTTAAACTACGTAGCCTCTCGAATTACTAAAACAAATGCTTAATCTAGGGAAGCAAGACAACCAAACTGTCGAACAGCTGATCTGGTGGCAAATTTTAACAGCAGCACAGTTCTACCCAGCTACTCTTTAAGAAGTCAGATGATTTTATTAAGCTTTTGAATATACATACAGTTTTAGAGAGATATGGATCCTGATGATGTAACCATCTACATTTCTGTACTTCAACTTTATCCACTTTTCTGGTTAACTAACAGTTCCTTGTCATTTGTCTCCTTTTCTATCCAAACCTTAAGTCTTCTCTACATAATGCTCAACGTATACCCATAAACTATCTCAAATTTTACTGAGACTGCCCATAGACAGATTTAAGTCATTTGAGAACATTGTTAGGTATACCTTAAACAAGCAAAACTCTGGGAAAGTGTAAGCAAACCAGAAAGTAAGGGTAGGGAAAAACCAATGTGCATGCACACTACAGAGTAATTCTCCATGTTTGACCTAAATCTTGCTGTAGATTTGTACTGACACATAGGTCCAAATCCTCTGGAAAATGAGACCAGAAAAAGACCAAGTTTTTAGTACATGCAAATTATATTCATATGGACAAGTTTTTATCTCTCACTTCAGTCCCAGCTTGGTGATAAAATTTACTGAGCAAGAACAAGTCCTCTGTCTCAGGACCTCTCTCACACTATTACATAGCCTGCTCCATTTAGACCCCAGATCCCATGCTGAAACCTACTTCAATGCTCACTGGTTATCTTTCCTGCATTCTATTGCCACCTCTTTTCACAAAAGCTTAGCTAATACAGTGACACTTGCTCACACACATTCAAGCACTCGTTTCCTGGGCCCCACTGTTCTGAAAAAGCTGCCAAAGTTTAGAAACATTTTTACAGGCATAAGCAGAAAAACAATAAAGTGTTCCATTTGCCTTCGACTGATGCAAGCTCTACTGACTCTACTGAGCCCAAACATATACAACTTGAGAAATAGCTTCCTAACCCTAAGAAAAGTTCTGGCAAGAGATGAGCTACAGTATAGTGATTGCCAGGGACCTGTCATGACAGAATGCTGGAAGACATTTGAAGAAAGTCAGTATCTTCTGGAATCCTTTAACTATAATCTAGGACTAGCAACTCTCATACAAAACTTTTTGCTATTTATTTCATTTTTATTACTTCATGTGATTAAAATCTTTTTAAGAGCAGATAGGAAGTTTTTCCACTGCAATAAAAAGTAATCCTGGCCAAGAAAGGATTTGCCCATTAGCCGCACTATCTCCATAAAGACAGCAGCCTTATTAAATTACAACTGTTTGAACAAGGTCAAGCACTCGGGGTTTAATTCAAAGTGTTTCCAGGTATAATGCTGTCAGGTCAACTTAAACAAGCCAACAGAGGCTTTGAGCTTGATTAAATATTAAAATGGAATCTTTCACATCTGTTTTTACCGAAGGATGAAATTACTGTACATCACTTCAACCAGCTCATTAATACACTAAACACATATCTTGCCTCAAAAGGTTACAGGAATATCAATGCTTTCAGAGCGCCTGCAGTGAAACCTAGACAACTCAGCTAGAAGTGAGGTCATTGCATACTTTAGCAGGATGTCAATATTTCTTTATAAATGTGAGAGGTAATCAGTTAGACGTAGATACATTTTAAATTAAAAGATGGGAGCCTCCAGTGAAGCTAAATCAGTTGCCTTTGATCTGAACCTTTTAATCACTCATCTCATTTTCTTTGATAGATAACTTGATAACAGGCATGCAACAGAAAGTTTGATCCAACCGTAATTATTTTTCAAACTGGAGGGCTGTCATGCCCAACTAAAAATCTGCTTTTCCAAAAGGAAAAAAAAAAATATAAAATTTGCACATCACAATTTTTAATTGAAACATGAAAAGGTCTATTAGGATCATCTATTTCAACACCTGAAATTTCTGATTTCTAATTTCTTTGATGCCACGTTAAGGTACAGGAGAAGAGAATGTGTTTGAGGATACAGCTTCTATGACAATGATAAATACACTGTATTAACTATTCCACATGGCATCTGCTGCCCTTTAAAACACAACCAAAAAAAATAGATACTCCTCTAGCATTATCTTTGCATGAGACAGGAGACATTAGTCAAATCATGTTTCCTGACTGCAATCCATAAAACGCAGAGACAAATGAAAGTCATCTATTTAGAGCAACAGATGTACAAGATGGGACTTGGAAGGGAAGCAATGGGAAGTGTTCTGTGTCTAAACTATGCTTATCCCACATGAGAAAATGGTCTGTAAATTTGTATACACTGAAATTAAATCTAGGAATCTTCTTATTTGTAAAATAAATTAAAAAAAAAAAATAAATCAACTAGTGAATTTGCCACGGAACATTCAAACTTACTATGCAGCCTTAACAGCACTCTCTCAGGGCAGGGTAGGGGAAAAACACTGCTTGAATACAGATGTTCCTACATAATGAATAGGAGAAATCCACTAAAACACTTCTGAATGCCCCAGCATCTATTTCAGGAGACTGAACTATACATTTTAAGCACTGGTAGTTAATAAGGCATGAGACAATTTGCTTAAGACAAAATAAGATTCCAATACAACACAGTCCGCTACTACCCACTAATTTACACTTGAACAACATAATCAACTAGACCAAACTATGCTTAATGTAAAGTCAGTAAATTCCTTTTTGGCTGTTGACACAAAAACCTACTGGGAATCAAACACTTGAGGAAATTAATCATTATAACACTCTGGCTCAATGCACATCTATACTGAAATAATTTGGTCTTTAATTCACTTTATTTGTAGCTGGGCTTAAAGCAGTAAATTTGATAGAAGTAGGCCTCATTAAACCAATCCAGTCTGAACTGCCTTTCATTAAGCTTGGTGTATTTGAACAAAGTAAAAAAGATTCATTTCCTTTAAAACAATTGTGCATTATAAAGTAACCCAAACAAACCATTTCATACATAATACAATAAAGGCATTTACATTTGATGTGAGCAAAAGCCAAAATTAATGACCTATCTGCTTTCAATATATTTTCTTGAGGCACAGAGATACTCTTACTGACCACAGAAACTCAAATTGACAAATAGCAAGAAGACCACCAAAATAAAGTGCTAAGAAGCCCAGGCTATTATGACAACCTCCCAGCTTCCTGTTCTAAGAGTTGTGTTTAATTCTTCTAACACAGATGTGGTTGAGCATTGCAGCTCCCAGACTTAGTTGGCTTGGAAATCAACAGCAGCAACAGGTGGCTTGTGTAAAGCTGGTTTGGGAGACATCACATTCACCGGCTGGGGAAACTTGTGCACAGTCACCTGACTGCACGTAAATGACAGATCCAGCTAAGAGAACTATACCAACACTCCTCTCTACATGAATTCAAAGGCAGAAGCAACTCTGCAAAAGGTGTCAGCTCTCGCAGATCCATATATAGCTGTCAGAACATACTAAACAGCTCAGCAGCCTGGGCATGTCTCCAGCTTGAAGTCTTTACCCCAATTTCTTCCAGGACAGGGCATGATGGTCACTGCATAATGTAGTATGAAAACCTCTGGCAATAAAGATAGTTATACTAAAAATGTGCTTAATAGGTGTGCAGTAGTTCAAGTGCATGCTGTTAATCACTTTCACACACACCTTTCCACTCTGTTCTAGTTTAAGGGACAAAACAGGCAGTACACTTTATGCAAAGGGACTGCTTGCTCTCAAGTAGGCACTCAAGCAAAATCGTAGATGATACGAGTAAACTGATGTATCCGGTGAAGATTTGTGTTTTCTCAAATTGCACACACATCAAGAGGTGAAGAATTAAGTTTTTATCTTCCCAAGATAATGCTGAGTCCCGTCCCATCCCATCCCCTCTGCTTTCACTACACATAGTTTATGCCTTCACATCCTCTCTTCTGTTAAGAGAAGCATGCACCCACCTTACTATGAAATATCGTAAAATACCGATGCCACAAATGAATTGTAAATAGCAGTCACATGTTAGACTGGAGTGGGAAGGAAGAGAGGGATAACCCAGTATGAAATACAATAGTATTCTTAGCAATTAAAAAAAAGTAAAAATCACCACTCACCTTTATGAAAAGGTTTTCCTATTCTTCAAAATTAACTACTACTACCACCCAAAGCTATGGAGGTTACCACTACTTACAAACCCGGTTACTCCTACATGCAGCAATGAAATTACTCCACATGAGAAAATATATGACAAGATACAAGATACCACAAATAACAGAGAGGTGCTAGGAAACATGCCAGTGAGCAGAACGCCCCTCAAAAGTACATCCTGATCCTTGCAGCTTTATAGCACGGTTTTCACCAGGAATAGTCTCAAAAGCAGTCAACAGCAAACTGCTTCTTTACAGCCTTAAGGCAGAGAATCCATCTTCCAGCCTTACTCCCCTCCTCTTGCAGTAATAACTGTAACAGAGAGGTCATTTGCTCCTCCATGGCATTTGCATGTCAGCAGCAACAGCACTAGTATGGGGAATGTAAAGTTCCAATTGCTATGAACATGATACACACAAGACAGGTGATGAAGGCTGGCTGTCAACAAGCCAGTCTTCTGTCAGCAGACTAAGTTTGGAATTTCAGGTCCTTAACATAGACCTGAAAACCAAGAACCAGCTAGGCAAGGAATATAAAAATCTCTCAAGGCTTAGTTTTCCAATAGGGAAAATTTACTAAATGCAAAGCTTTACTGCAAAAACTAAATCTGAGAGTGAAAAAAAAGAAAAAGCAGCAGCTGGTAAGCTGATAATCAGAGCTGGTGACTTACGATCTTTACATGTTATCGAAAGGTTATCTAAGACGCATCACAGGTAGGCACCAAGACAATGGCAACTCTGAAAGTTCTCAGAGAATGTGCACAGAGCATCAGCTAATTCTTTATCATGTTAACAAGCAGAATACTTAAGTTGTTCCAGGTAAAGATTAAGCTCACAAATTACAATAGCAGACCAAAAGAAAGAGGGAAGGACATAATTAGTTTGTTTTCCTCATAACCTTTAACCCTCCATAAGGCTTATTCTGATTTACTTTTATGGCACCAATTTGTGAACTGGGATTTAAGAACCTAGAAATCCTTGCCCACCTTCAAAAACATGTATCATAATAAGGTTAAGTGATGTTCACGTGACTACCACTTATTCCATAAACAAGCATTAAGGAAGCGTGATAGTGCGAAAACCATTCCTTAAGTTCTTACAAGAGTAAGAAGAATCCACACTCACTAAAACAGCTGCCCTACTGAATTTCTACTCCCTCACATGACTTTCTCATAAAATAATCTCACAGGTGAAGAACACACTGACACCAGAGGTTCCAGGACAATTTTGCTAGTGATTTCAGAAGGCCATCAAACAACATGTTGGTAATAAAAGCCTAGTTTATTACAGGGGGACACGGTGCCATGCTATTTCTTACTGCAACCCAGCATCTTTTGGCCCAAGCATTTGCAGCTGGCCTCTGCTATCACCAAGTTACTCAACCAACTTGAAAAGACAAATGAAAAAGTTCAACACAGCTGAATAGCTGCCAGTACCTGCAGAAAGAAAGGTGCTCTCAACCATAAATAACGCCATTACGAAGTTAACAGTACACAGAGTATTATCTTCTTTCACCTTTCATTCCCTGTAGTTTTCAGTTTTTCCCTTCCATCCCCACTGAATCTTGCACTCTCTTTTTCTATTTTTAGAATCTATATCTGTCAGTCTCCCCAAGACAAGGTTGGTAGATCACTGTGTAAATGAGGCTTATGCAAATAAAACATTTATACATATACACACATATTCATATACAAGCATATGTAAGTTATGTATTAAAAAAAGAGAGTACCCCAAGGCACAAGAAATCACTCTCAGAAGAAAAAAAAACTTCTTCCCTGGAAGCCATTTAAAACAGTTCCTTGCATCAATCCCTGAATCTCTACTGCTAAGTAGCATTACAATGTAAAAATCACACTCATACAGTTCTCTCCTCTTGAGATCTAAGTTAAATTATAAGAAAAATACTTCCTGGTTAAATTGGACAGATAATGCAATACAGCTTTTATCAAACCAATAAATATGTTATAATATACAAGCCTCTGGCCCTAAGAGACTTCCTTCTTCAGGTGCTGGCAGTTTATAAATTAGCTCATTTGTAGCATAGAAAAAGCTTCATAATTAGTACCTAGTTTATCATTAAAACCTTGCATTCACTGTATGATGTCACAGACTAATGAGTCTGGCTTTCATTTACACACTCAATTATTTTCTGGCATCTCAGTACAGTCAATCCCATTATTTCCTATATAATTGACCAACTTCAACAGCTGCAATTCTTCTCTTGTAAATACAGAACATATTGCACAAAACAGGATCATAGTTATCACTCTTAAAATAATTCCACATAATGTACAGTTTAAGTTTGACAAGGCTTAAGATGCTTTGCCCTGCAGCCGGCATAAGTTTGATTTAAAAAGCACTGTACAGTAATTAGATTTAAACCACAGAATTACTTAAAGTACCACATTCATTGACTGGTAGACCTTTTACTGCAATAGATTAGACTGATTACTTAGAAACTGAAAAGCAGCTCAAGATTCATTTACCTCTGGTACTAGAAATTAATACATTTACTTCTGATTACAGCAGTGAATGAGACATGCAAATAGAAGTTCTGCAGGTCCAGCCACGTCAGATACCCTCTTGGACTAACAGGGAGCAGGAAGTGTGCTAGCTGACTCAAATACCAATTAGCAACCAACATGCTAAATCCTCCTATAAATCCTTCTGGGAGAACCTGGAATGGATGTTCTTATAATGTCTTCTACCCAAACAGCTTGAAATGGCAACTCCCTGTAGCATAGGCATGGAAGACAATAGACAATTCAAGTAAGTATTTAATTTCAAATAGCCATCCTAAACCCTAAGATGTTTTCACCTACTGCTGCAAAATCCTTATCTCCACAGAGATCTGAGAGAATACCTGTACCTTGATCAGTACAGAAGGTCTGAAAGTCTGAAAGCCCAGAAACCCTTTTTTATTAGCCTGGTCCTCAATGAATCAAAGGAGAAATCAGCAGAAAAGAAAAACAGGATTCAACAGCCTGCAATTGTACTGCACATAGTATCCTTTATCCCTACAAAGCAAAAAGCAATGAGGAAAACATACTTTTTGAAATCTAACAGTTTGTATACTGCCATGCATACACACAGAAGACAACTTTCATAGGAAGGCAGCATTTTTCTTCTCCCCTCACTTCTACCCTTTATTTTATAGCATCAAAGTAAACAACATTCCTTTAAAGGTGTCTTTGCATCTTGCTTGGAATTTAAAGGACAATACCTGTTAACTGCATAATACAGCTTTTTGTTATGTACTTTTAGGGGTTTGTTCATACTGTTTTCACATCAGGTATATTCATGATGGCCTGGAATTTCAGACTAGTATTGTATTCTGTATTATCCTACATATTGTATTGTATATCCTATATATTGTATTGTATATTGTATTATCCTATTTGTATTATTAGGAACAACCACCACAAAAAAAAAAAAAAAAAAACAACACACACACACAAAAAGAAAAAAACAAAAAACAACACAAAACACGCCCCCCCCCCCCCCCAAAAAAACCCACACCAAAAAAAAAAAAACCCAAAAAACTGAAAAACACAACAAAGAGCAACAAAGCTGCTTCCTGTTGGGAGGAAAAAACTATGCCTTTTTGTTGTTGCACTTTAAACATGTGTCACTTGTCAACCCTGACAGCCAGGACAGAAAAACCTGATAGCACTCAGGACATTTTCCTCCAGAGAGAACCTATTTTATCGAGGATAATACACAAGCCAAATGTCTCCAGAAGTTTCACAAGTAGGTGCCTATCAGTACTGATGACAGTTGAAAAGGTGTCTCAAGCATCTGCTGGTGTGGTTGCATTGTCTGAAGCATCATTCAAATGAAGCTGCATAATCCATGGGGAAAGGGAGGAGAGAGAACGAGGGAAGATTCTGCCTCAAAACCTGTCCACTGCACTTAAGTTTTGATTTGGCATTCTCGTTTTACAAAATTAAAGATACTCCAGGTTTTCACCCCATAAAAGAACGGCAATACTTCAGGTCACTAAGGATCTTGCACATAAAAATCTGTACTGACCAAATTCAGGAAGTCTTCAAAAATCAAGGTGAAACACCTCACCCGCTCCTACAGGATCGCCACATGATATAACAGCACAGCAGTATAACTGAGGTTCTGTAGCACAGAATCCTTTCCTTACGGCCCCATGTTTTATTGTTTAACGTACATTGATGAATGATAAAGTCATTTATCAACTGTGACACATTTACGTTAATCTGCTACAAATACAAAAGCAAACCTGCAACAAAGCTTTACAGCAGGAAAATAGTATTTTAATTATATGATATTACAATTTCAGTATGCTCTAATTTGTGAGGAAGAAACTGACCTTTATGGTAGAATGTTAGGCACAAACCAGGAAGTTTTTAAGCAATCCATTAGAAAGATTTGAATATTTGTGTTCAATACACAAATTCAAACAAAACAACCTTTAAGAGAAATATATTCTTTAGACATGGAAAAGGTGGCTAGTGAGGCTAGTCTTCAGATTCCTGTTATCAGTGACCAAAAACCAATTTCCAAGTTAGCTACCGGCATACATTAGTTAACTTATATGCTAGAGAAGAGTTAAGATCTTCTTAAATCAGGTGAATTATTTCAGCTGTTAAACAGAAAAAACCTACTGTACTACAGAACTGCTTCTGCAGGATAAATCAGGCTACTCAATTCTGAATAATGTTCAAATAACAAAATTCCATCTTTTTTTGTTTGTTTGCAGAACAGCTCTCTCCTATAATCTAGGTAAAAGCCTTTCCATCGTCAAATAAAACACCTGCATGACACCTCTCAAGACAGAATCTTCTCCTGAGTCAGAGTAATTAAGCATTAGGCTCTAAAAAAAAAAAAAAAAAACCCTATTTTCACTGCATTCATTTGGTCTTTTGATTCTACTCTAATGGATTGTCAATTTAACTTAGTCACAATTTAATCCAGTGTTATGATCAGAGAAAGGTTATTTTAATCCAGCTATAAAAGCTTGAGCTAAGATGTAAGATAGCCCTATTCTAAAGCTTCGCCTGTGCTACTACCACAAACCATAGCACAACATACCATAGCTGGGACTCGTCAGTCTCTCCCAAGGTTTTAGAAATTTCAGCACTGCCTTAAGCCTGCATTTTCTAGTCAGTTCTACTCAAGAAATACATACATTGTAGTCAGGGCCTCAAACCAGCCAATTTTTTTTTTTAAGCTGTGTGAACTGATGGTGGAAGGCAGATAGGTGTGTGGGAGAAGACAGTGCTGGTGAGAAAGAATTCTCTTCCTCCTTCACCAGATGAACAGCACAACACTTCAGCATGTATGTTTTCCATTTCCCCAAATTACTTTAAGCGAAATATTAAAATATTTGACTCTGCAAGGGAACCTAATAAAGATTATGACATGACAGGAAACAGCATGAACTATGCTGTGTCCTATACCACAATGGTAAACTCACATCATAGCTGGCTTTTTCCTTCCCCTAATTATAAGCAGCGAAACCACAAAACCCATGTTAAGATCTTATCAGTTAAGGTCCCCTCACAGGAAAAGTTCAAGAAGAGCCGTACAAGGAAACCGACACTGCTGAGCTTGAAGTTTCTGAAGTAGCCACAAATTCAGAAGAATGAAATCTGTCTATCTTGGCACAATATTGGGGCCTCATCTATCACTTCTGGTATTTGTATTAGTAGCTTCCTAATCAGCATTTTGGAGAAGCATTTAAAGAGACTACAAAAGTAACAAAACCCCCTATATTATACTGTTTTCACTGATGCTCATAGCACCTCAGAAGTAGAGTCTGAATACAAACCAGTAATTTGGACAAAACAATCCTGAGAATTACTGAGGACACAGTATATAGAGTACTTAGAGTGAACAGGTTTTATACAGGTTATACATTACTGCCCCCCACTTTCATTACAGGTCACTTCTTAGTACCTCCATGAAAGCTGCTAATCAAGTATTTAATAAAGCTTTTCCCTCAAGCTTTACACTGAGGCTAAACAACAAACGCCAATCTCAAAAAAAGTCTTTGATGCACTAAGTCTGCATAAAAAGCATTTTTTAGAAACAAACAAGCAAGCAAGCCAGATATGCTTTGCTACTATTTTCACTAAGTGGGTTATCTGTTCTAGATCATGTTGCTCTTGGAAAAGCCTGAAAATTACTTGGAACTCCACGCCTAGGAAACAAAGCCAGGCATAAATACCAAACCTGTCTTCTGTGGTAATAACCATGGAGGGAACAGGTGCTGACACCAAGTATAAGCTGCATCATACAGACCTGTGATGCAACTTAACAGATCTACTGTTATTAAAATATTTTCATAAAATAAGTATTTACTGTTTTGTGCACACAAATGAGTTGAAACGTGAATAAAATAAGTATATTGCATTCTTGTAGTACTAATTTAAAAACTTAGCAAAACTGGTGGTTTTACTTCTATGTAAGTCAACATATCAATAGACTACAGGAAGCTCTTTACAAGCAATAACTGTTGTCTTAGTTTGAAATGCAGCTCTAAGTCATGCTTCCCTGTTGCTGTTTTGCTTGTATCAAAACATTTGTCATTGTACCTCTGCTAATATCAGCCCCAATTAACAATTTAATTACCCTCTCTTACTGACTTCATAGTCTAACAGCCTGTTTTCAATAAAGAGTGATATAATAAAGTAATGTACAGTATTGCCTGTAGCACCTCCTCCTGGTGAAACTCCTTCCAAGAAAATTGATTGAATTCAATATTACTAAGCTGGGGGTGGGGAGGTGGCGGGCTGTCTCCAACTGTAGCATTTTGCAAAATTTTGTTAAAAAGCTATCCAAAAGCAAGCACGCTTTACTAGATGACTTAAAAAGACCTGAGGTGAATGGACTGCTAGATCACAAAAACCAAGTAAAACTTCATGTTGTTATATGTATGCACAATGCTTATCAATGCTATTTTTGGCCACATAACACTACTTCCAAGAAACAACAGTGCTGTAACCAAGGCTGTGCCATAAACTGTCGTTTTGAGCTCTGATACTAGAAGTTGGTAGTTCTGAAGTTACCACACAGCCTCGTGATAACTCATCTCCAATGAGGCCGCAATCCCTAACAACTGAAAGGTACCACTGCATGAGCTATTATATTTTGGTGTGGTTTGCCTGAAGAAAGCATTAACGGTCCATTTACCTTAATCAATATGCTAGGAAAGGCTGCAGGGAAATCAAAGACTTAATTCTCACATACACTATTATCCAATGGTCAGCTTTAACACTGGGGCAATCACACAGATGCTAAGCAGACCATTTTTTAAAGCTATTTCTCTGACAGTATGTCAAGATTTTTATACCCTATGAACACGATTGACTTTCAAAGCATGAACCAGGTCACAAAAGAAACCTGTCAGATACTTAACAGAAGTGGAGAAGAATTCTTGGAAATGTAGAGGAGTTAGATGTCAGTGTTTCAGTAAACTAGAAGGGGAAGGGGGGAATCTATTTAAAAAAAAAAAAAAAATTCCTCTAGGTACAGAGAAGAGCAATTTCTTCAGTCCAAGAAGCTACTTCAAATCTTTATGATGGAACGTATTCCACCCAAGCATTAACACTGTATTCAGAAATGGAAACTAATTTGATTACTAGGGCAAAAATATATTGGGAGGTAATGAAACAAATACAAAGGTGCTTCTCTTTTTCCATAATTTCAAAAGATGTATTATTTTACTGTGGTGTTTTTACAGCGGGGAAAATATTTCGGCTCCCAGGCTTCCTGCAAAGATTTTCTTCAGAATATCATATGTCTATATCACTATAGCTTTAGGTAACAAAATTCATTAATCTTCAAAATACATTATTTTCTAAACTCTATACTTCAAATACTAATCAGCTTTTTCATTATAATCCTGATATCAAAATAGACTAGTTTATGAATGATGTAGTTTCAACTGAAACAGCTCAACAATACTTCTTGAAACTGCACAGAAGATGGGTGACTATCTACTGGCAGAAATCTAATCAGTACATATGATTTGGGTTAGGACCAAGCATAAGAAGCCATTAAAACATTAAGATACTTGATTTAAAAAAAAAAAAAAAAAAAATACCCCCCCCCTCTCCCCCCCCCCCACTTTCATGAATAAAGTCAAAGTTATGCTTAAGCAGGGCTGGAAAGATGAACTTAAACTGGACCTCAGAAATACCTTCTCTTATAAGGTACCTTAGACAGCAACCCTTAAACAAAGACCCTTAAAACTCTTAGCCCTCTTTTCTTTACTTTTTACCCTAGAAAAATAGGTACTGTAATACCAAACACAGTCACTTCTAATCTATTTCTAAATCTCTTAGAGAAGACTATAACAGCTTGAGAAAGCAGCTCTCTAAAAGATCCCTTAAGCCTTCAATCCACTATGTTACAGAAGAGACCGTATTACCCCTTCTATACAGCACAATATACAAGTATAATCCTTTATATATAGTTATCATGATACCTTATCCTAATTTTATCCATTGTATTTCCAAAGCAATAAATTATTTTCATGAAAAAAAAAAAACAAAACACAAAAACCCCCACTTTTCAGATCCTTACAAAATAGAATTTTCTCAGACAAACCTATACTGAGCTGAATACCTTAACTGTTTTTGAAAATCTGCAAACACTAGCAATCCAGAAGTGTTTTCACCTTCTGCAATCCAAATAGTTTGAGCTTTACCTGGGAATGCTCCAATTCCTTCCCCAATCTCATTTCAAAATCATTCTAGAAACTAATTATTTTATTTAAATCTTGAAAACACTCTTTAATAAAAAACCACCAAATCAAAAACCTAATTCTGCCTACTAATTTATTTTCAAAAGGGTGGGGTTTTACACGCGAGTTGTCACATGACAGTGAACTATGACCTTTATATACCCCCCAGTAGATGAGGTGCACACTCACAAGTATAAACCAAAATAAACGGATTTATGAACTTTGTAATGATCAGACTGCTTCCACTGTTTTTAAGGCAAGTCTCATCGATAAATGTACACCACACCAGAATAAAACGCAACCCCAAACTAGTAACACTAAAAGCAGGCAAAAACAAGAGTTACTTTCCTTTGCACCACTTTTAAGAAAGACGAAGGAAAAGAAGCAGGAGGGAGGAAAAAGCAAGGGCTCTTTGCAATCTCTCTCTCTGACCTACTTCCGAAGTTTTAATGAGCGTATGGTCACAACAAAGTTGAAAAATACAGTTTAGTCAAAATGAAGATACCGTCTTATTGGATTGCCCTGACTACAAACACACTGAAGGTAGTATTAAATAAAAATATTCTTATAGTGGTCCAATGTTCAGTACCTGGAACAGGACTAAAAACCCTTTAGCATAATCTTTCTGTTGACTAAATCCAGAATTCAACAGCAGAGCAGCTGCTCAGTGCCTGGTCTGCAGAATTCAATGAACAACAAAAGGTTACCTTAATTCAATGAGATCATCAGCACACATTTACCCACTACCAAGAGTTTTCCAACCATCTGCAAGGCGGTAGAGCTAACTGCCTACAAAACAACTGGTAGCATGCTGACATGTCCTCACATCCCTCATGTCAATGAAAATTTATCTCTTAGCAACAGCTAAAAAGAAGCTGTACTTCCAGAAATATTTTAGACGCATCATGAGCCAACAATTTCTTCCTAAGTGATTTTGATTGCCACTGATCTCCAAACAGATGTCTACTCTAATTGGCAAAATCTATTAAATACATACTTAAAAAAACAAAAAAAAAGAAGTCGTCATGGCTTAAGAAAGCAATAACAATGGGAGTCATTATAGCTGCGCACATAAAAGACAAAAGCTAGCCTTATTTAAAGCTGCTGGCCTTGCAATGATATCAGTAACAATGAAATAACATGTGTTGTGAGGAGATGAAAAAAATTGTTCTTAGGGCTGTTGTCAGAAATTGGAAGGTGAGACACAAGTCTGCTAAAAACTAAGACAAATATATTTGAGAAGAAAAGCAAAGTAAGAGATTCAAGGTCAAAGCCTTTTTAGTTACACAAGGAGAAAGTTACTTTTATTCTCTTTTCCAATTAAGAACACTACAGTATTTGTATCTTAACTATAAGTTAAAATATAAAATTCTATAGGCATCAAGCTTTACAAGTTAACCCCACATAAAACTTCCAAGACAATTAGAAATTCACTGCTTTAGCAAAACAGCAAGCAAATCAGAATTTTACCACCAGAGTGAGATCAGGAAAGGGAAAAAGCCTGTCCTCAGCTGTATTAGGAGCTTTTCTCTAGAAATCAAATCTGTCAGGAGATCTCTTCAAAATACACCCAAACAGTATTGAGAAAGAAACAATATAAATCATTAAGCTTCATTTTTATGTTAGCAAATTATGAACGGTTCTGTTTAGAACTACATACAGAAAATTAAACATGGCATGTTCACACAATGAAGCCTGAACATCCAGCTTTTTTTTTTTTTTGTTTGTTTTCTCAGGCAGAATAGAGCTGCCAGCTGTCAAAGTCATTTTATCAAATAAAGTCAACTCCAGCAGGTTTATTAGCATAAAAACAGATAAATCAGTTTTATTTCTAGTCTAACTCTGAAAATTATCAATACAAGCTGAAGGTGCTTAATAAACATGTTGAAAATGTTACTTAAGGAGGCAGAAATATCAATGTCGAAGAGAGGTACCAAACAAGATTCCAGCACATCCCTCTCCCACCACTAACATCTTCCCGGAGACATAAAACAAAATCTGTCAATCCTGGGTTGAATAGCAGCTACAATTATTTCCTTAAATTCACAAGCAGAATTGAGGTACTATCTTGAATTCAGAGCAATACAGGAAGTTGGAAACACAGGGGAAGATTTCTCCAGTGGTTTACTATTCCAAACAGAAGACCCCTGCCATCCATTTCATTTTAAGATCTCAAAAGACTTCTGCAACTCTCTACTGGAAAATCTAAAAATATGCCTGCAAGATGAGCAGCTACTCACTGTTTTTTTAAACACTGTTCACAAATGCATAAAGCAAAAACAACTGCCTATCGCCACATAAATTCCAGTGGCAAAGCCCAGAAGAGAACTCACGTTTTCACATTCCTAGTTCTTAAGTATTTGTCAATGAAATGTAAAGCAGGAGGACCAGCTAATGCCAGGTTCTTTAAACAGCTACTGCATTCCATGTTTTGTCCAGGGTAAAATACCTTTGGCTTTTAATCATAAGCGAATAAAGTTAAATCCATAGCCATAAAGACTGCAACGGAAGTTGTCACCTGTACAAATACAGTAATTTCAAATTTGTTTTAAGAACAGTTAGAACCATTAAATGGCATAAGAACCAATAATTTCCTTCCTCAAGATCATGGCAAACAAGCAAGTCAAGTGACCCAACGAGACGAATTCTTTGAAATGGCCACAGCAGAGCAAGTCACTGATTTCTAAGACAGTGTGAGCTCCAATACTTTTTCATTTAGTTTTGATATGCATCTACAAGCACACTAAAGGATCATTCTGTATGCACATAGCACATGCTGCTATCTAACTTGAGAATCTCCCCTTTGAGTGGTTTTCTCTAGTCATTTCTTGACTGATTAATCTATAACTTTTAGACTTTCAGAAAATCTGTAACATCTGAAACACCTGAATGAAAGCTCACTTTGCTGAATCATCAGGATGTGTGCCAAATATCAAAATAAACTGGGTTTACTATACAATTTTCTGATATTAAAGCAGCATTAATATTTGTAAAAATACCATTCACAAGTTTTCAGTGATATTCAGTTTTCACAATTGGGTAAACAGAGAAGAGAGCTGGACAGTTCAAGGCAGAGCAAGAATACTCAGATCAGAAAAAACCTTGCTCATACAGAACCTCATTCTTTATTACAGAAACCTTCATGTGCCTATTTATAAACTGACTGAGGGCCAAATAATCATGTGCAGGAGTCAATACACCATCCTTTTCCTCTGCCACTAACATACCCTTGTTAACCTGACACCTACAGCAGGTATACTTCAGTGTTGAAAGGACAAAATAAAAAAACAAAATAGGAAATGAAAGCTGCTGATCTTTTAAGTTTGGAACAGAAAGAAGTGATATAGCAGCCTGTAGAATCATGGAACTTGTTAACTAACTACCATTAAGCTCAGTGTATATAATGGAGATTACTTAGGTCTTGAGAATTCTTTTAGGCTCAAATACTGCTTTTTTCATCACCCTTAAACTGTATTTTTGTATAACCCCTCTGCTAACTACTGCTCATTATCCACTAATCCTAAACACTTTAGAGATTTCCACAGTACTGCAAGTGAGGTGTTACTCATGTTTTTACAGGTCAATATAAAGGACAACAGCACCAGAGAAGTTACCCACACAACATAATGGTGGACCTTAAATGAAACCTAGCAGGCTTCAGACCCAGCCTTCTGGGTCTGGTACATAAAGCTAAAAACTTCAGTGACTTTAAGTTCCTTTTTTTCTATATTTTGGGGAGTCCCGAGAAATCAGAAATGAGAGTGTTCATTATTCTTAAAGCAACAAACACAAAATGCACTTACGAAAGAAACTTTAACAATAAACATAAACACACTGAATTCTTCAGCAATGGTTTTCCCAGGTGAAGCTTCCATTCCTCTTCAACTTCCTTAGCTCAGACTTTGGCTATCTGATGCAGTGATCTGCAAATCACCATCATAGTCTTTCATAAAGAAACTATGCTTTCTGTTTTATTAGCCAACAGTTAGAAGCAGCAAACTTCCAATTCAAAGTTGAAATAGAATAATCTAGGCTGGGACAGACCTTAGAGCATGCAACCCAACCTACCACTCAAAACCAGACTCAAATGTTCCTGCAGGTTGCTTAGGACCTTACCACGTCAAGCTCTGCCCAACTCCAAGGACGGACATCCCACAACCACTCCGAGCCCTTATTCCATGTTTCTTCATCCTCACTACAAAGGATTTTCTCCTTCATCTATCTTGACTTTCTGCATCTATCTGCAACTTGTGTCAGCTACCTCTCATCATTCTGCCACACGAAAAATAGCATTCTCCATCTTCACTATAATCACCCACTAGATAGTGCTGAAAAAGGTGCTTTAACACAACAGTGCCACACAGGACAAAAGAATCCTACACACCTATGATAAAATTATCTCAACTATACTCCTTTCAACTGTTACTTGTAATTACTTAGTCATTAGTCAAGAACTATGTGTACTCAATGTCTGAAACAAGGGTGCCACTGACATTTGTCTCTTACTGAGCCAAATGCAAACACTGCTAGTTAATGTTGCCACGGATACATGGACACTACATAAAAACTAAAACAACAGTCAGTCATTTTCACCATTATGGAAAAAAACAGAGCTGTGAAATTGAAGCCAACTTCAAAACACCACTGGTGATGAAATTAAATGCTGGAGAGCATATGGAAACTGTACGGTAAACTTATCACAGCTTATGCTAGCCCCCACCTCTATTAAGGATTCTTCCTAGATGAGGAAACACAAGCCATGCCTCCCAGACAATTTTGCTGAGATCATACACAGCTTTTCTCCTGTGCCAGAATCCTGCTTGTAATTAAAAACAGAAGTCTCAAGCCTACTCCACCTAGTACTGCATTACTAGTATTCATTACATTGGTAAATGATGGGCTGTACCACCACAAGGGGAGATAAATGGGACTCTGTGCCCCTATAGAGCCAAAAAACTTGCCAAAGCATAAATTCCTGCACATGCATGTCTATTACTGCAGACAACACACAAGAGTTGACAATTTACAACTGTCTGCAGTATTCCCTCCCCCTAAGGACTTTATGGTACATTTTATCTACAGGACAACCTGAAGTTACAACAACCTGCGCAAACCTAGAACTAAATGCAGCAGCCCCGGAGTTGCCTACACAGACAGCCCTGTAACAGTTTACACCATTCATACTGTAAGAATGGTGCCTGCGCCTGCAAATTCAAAACTTTAGGCCTTTCTTTAAGAACCTGGAGAAAAAAAGGGAGGGGGGCTGGGGGGGAGGGAGAAAAGTAAATGAAACCAGCTATAATTGCCCTCAATGAGGAGGAATATAAGCAGACAGGGAAGAACACCACAAGTGATTCTGCAACCAAAGGAAATCATGCAAGTTTAAAAGTTGGCCTTTCTCTTATCAGGTAACCAAAGGACAGCAGCTAAGTGGTGCCTGATTTGATGTGCATCACCCTCAGAATTCTACAGCCACAACCTGAGCCCTAATAGTGTCATTCCAGTACACAGCAACTCCTTCTGGTTCTGGAAAGTCCTCATGTCCTGACTTGAAGCAGGCCCTCGCAATCATAGGAACTACGGGTCTGTCCTTACACCTAGGCAAACATAGTCCTGAATACAGAGAAAAGTTGCCCTTTGAATGAAGATGCTCAAAGGAACATGAATGGAATCAAAGCTGTAAAGACTTTTACACTAATTCTTTTCTCAACACGAGCTTGAAATTTTTACAAAAGTGACAAAGTCTTCTGCCATTTCCAACCACCTAAAACTATGGCTGATGAGCAGCTGATCTATACTTGAAGATGTTTCTTTTAGAAAAAGAAAAAAAGCAAGCTGTCAAAAAATAGCATATAACCTCAACTGCAAGTTACCAAGGTTCTTCATCACCTGTTTTATAATGAAGTCCCTGCAACAACAAGAAACATCATGGAATGGTTACCACATTTCAATTGCTACAGAAAACACACCCAAGAGTCAAGATTAGCCATATTTTTGAACATAGAAGAGGACAGACACTTAAGACAGCTAAGGATACAGCACAGAGGAAAATAGCAAGGCAGTTCTCCTTATATTTAAGGCACGCTTCTGGTACTTCCATATTCTAGAAGGAATCTTCACAAAGTAGATATCCATGTACTGAGCAGTTAAAAAAAAAAATTAATCTTGGAGGAAAAATCCAAAGAGTAAAACTTCTAACTGTGGTTTAGGAATCAACTGTCACTCTCAGTTAAGATAGAAAAGTTCACAGAAAATAGCATAGATGAACACACACAGAACTGCTGGAACTACACACAATTTCTCTTGCTGTCCGTTTCAATACAGGACTCACTGCTGTACATCACACCAATTAATTCTGAAGAGAAACTACCAAGAGAATTAAATTTTAGCAAGTCTCAGGATTAAACAGCTTGCAATGTAAGGTTTGTAATCACGCCTTGCAGTAAACAAGAATTTTGAGTGCACCATGCAGAACTATGTTCCAAAATACCCAGCCTGGGGAAGAAAGTAAGAGGAGGGTCTTCCCTGGTAGTTCTAGAGGAAACTGCAAACAAATGACCTGTTTGCAGAAAATAAATTAACTGAAACCCAGCCTACCCCCCTTGCCTGGCCTTATGAAGGAGTAGACCAATCTACCTTAAGAAATAGCAGTTTTAAATTTCTCTCCCACCATACAATTCAAGACTTCTACAAGCCTGCTTCTTGGTTTGATCCAAATGGGCTGAACTGTAAATACACAAAAAAGCCCCCAAAGCCTAACAGATCAATCTACAGTGGAGCTGCTTCTCCATGATATGGGATGACAAGACATTTCCACTTCAGTTTTAAATGCTCAAAAGATGGGGTAAGTAATTCTTCAATTTCTGGTAAGCTCCAGTATCTCGAGTGTGAACAGAGTCCATTTGTTACTGTTCACTCAGCTTATGTACGGAGTTGGTACTTACTGCATTTTGGAAGCTACACAGACAGCAGAGAAATGAGAGAAAGCAGCAGCACCTAGCAATCATACCAGAACTCCAAGGACAAAAGCTACATGCATTGAGGTGAAGGCCACCCTTCCAAGAAATAAAGCTATCTTGTGAACTGAGATAACGAGAAGCACGAACATGAGAGTTAGTGTTTGTCAAGTAAAACTAACACTCCATAGTCTTTTATCACCATGAAAAGTTACAAGGAGAGAAACACTGGTTGTCTTTAAAGACAGTAGTATTTTATGGATTGACAAATTTCCAGCCTAGATTTCTTTTTTTTTTCCATACCCCTGTCTACAGTCTTTTCAACTGTAGCACTGCAGACACTCTCCTACAGACACTTACCTATCACTGCCTTTTGGTGCTCAAACCCACGCTCAGGAGCCCAGACCTCACGAAGAGCCAGCTCCACAGCTAGGCAATTATGAATATCCCCTTATGTGTAAATTGGTAAGATAGATTGTGTAGCACGTGCTTTCTGCCTAACTTCTCTGTTTCCACTCAGTGGAAAGTCTAGAGGCCAGAGGAAACAAGATAGAGCAAGCAAAGAAATCTCAGCCAATAGTCTCTTGTTGCCTACCCACAGGAAGCCAGGAAGCTGAAAAACTCAACAGGGAGGAGCCTGGATGCCAAAAAACCAATTCTCTGTAGCTTGGCCCTTTGCCTGAAAGACAGAAGGAGGAACACCCAGTGTCTGCACTGGCACAAGCTACATACCAGAAAACTGAAATTCAACCCATGCCAAGTTACATTTTGAAAAGCTAAATGTACGTAGGCCAGTGAAAACAAAACTGGATAGGAGTTCAGAGTATGGAAAATTAATAAAACAAGTTTGATTTTGCATGAAAGTCAGCTTAGAAAGACAAACTGAAAGTGAATGGGGAATTAGATGGAAACAACTATTCATACAGTTGATGATCTGTTCAAGACAGTCTTCAGGAGAACCAAGAAAATGCTGAATGGATCAAGTCATCTCCATTTGCGCTATATCTTTCAAAGTATACCTCAGGTAGTAATCATTCTGAGATATACTATACATTGCAATAACCCTCTGATAAAGTTATGATGGCCACTGCCTCTTCATCTTTTGAAGCTGGAATTATCATCTTAAATTATGCTGAAAAACAAGTAAATAAAGAGCAGCCTACAGCCTACAAAGATCTGTTTCTTTCTGTTTACAGTCACACCACATTTGTGCTTAGGAGACATCTAACTTATAAGACCTAGGTACGTTTCATGCAGCTCCCAAACTGCAGAAGGTTCCTAGTGCTTGTCCAAGTGACCAGGAAAACAAGGAACACCACAGTGCATGCATGCACACAGAAAACATCACCAATATTGTCACTTTACAATTGACACAATTAAAAGAAAAATTAAACACCCATTTAAAGACATTAACGATACCTTTTAAATACCACTTTACTGCTGCGTTTCTGGAAGTGTATTTTAATGCATCAAAGGCTTATCAAAAAGCTAAGTATCAGTCAATATGTTCAGGTTGATTTTCCTCTCTGTTCACACCCTTTCCTACTATGTTATTAGTTTTTACACTGCATTTTCTGATTAACATACTCATACAGACCTTTTCAGAAGATGCTGCATGAGAGAAGCACAAGACAAGATATCTCTGCAAGATACTCTGAACATAAGGAAGAACACATGAGAGCAGTTAAATTGTTAAAAAACTATGTAGTGCAATACAGTGAAGTGCACAAGATCAAACTACCAAGCAACGAAGTTCCTTCTTAACTGCTTTCTTACGTGTGTGTGTTTTTGCCCCTTTTTTTTTTATTTGCAGGAAAGCAAAAAAAACCTTACAAGTCTGCGTCTTAAAGGACACTACTGGTTTCAGTTTCCCTTCACTGTAAGGGCAGCTCCATCTCTAGCTGGAGGCTGGTCCTTGTAACACACCAATTGAACACTTTAGAACAGGCCTGTTCTAAAGTGCTTTGATTCAAGGTACCTGTCCACATCAAGTAAGCATCTACCTTGATGTAACCACCAGAATACTTAGGATAACCAAGATGTCATTTTGAAACGTAATTCATACTACTCATTACATGGTAAAGGATGTACAGCCTAGATACCGTATAGCTGAAGACAGCTACTGACCTTCCATCTGTCCTTCCCATGAGCCTTGTGCTTATATTTCTTCATACAGAAGTGAAAAAACAACCCTCCACACACACACTAGGGAATGGAAAGGGGTGGAGGAAGAGGTTTAAACAGCTGCACTGCCTATTTCCTCTTCCTGTAACTCTGGAGTTGACACACCTTTGCCCAAATCCAGAACAATCAGGTTCACACCTGAAGGAAACATACCTGTTTGGGGTTTTTTTGTTGTGGGGTTGTTTTTGGGGTTTTGGTTGGTTTGCTGGTTGGTGGGGGAGGCTTTCTTGGTTTGCTTGGGTTTTTTTGTTTTGGGGGTTTGTTTGCTTTTCTTGTGGTTTGGGTTTTTTTTTTTTGTGGTTTTTGGTTGGTTGGGTTGGGTTTTTTTGGTTTTTTTTTGGTTTTTGGTGGGTTGCGGTTTCTGGGGGGTTTTTTTGTTTGTTTTTTTGGGGGGTTTTTGGTTTTGTTTTTTTTTTTTAAACACAAATGCTTCCTTCCAGGCCTACGGATAACAGGAGGAAACACAGCAATACAAGCTATTTGCAGCTATTGCAGCTATTTCTGCATCTAATGAAACAAGAGGATCACTGGATCACCCAGTTAATACTAAGACACGAAAAGCACCTCCATATCACCACCACCAAGAAGAAAATTTAGCGCTTCCAGTTCCATGTAAGTATTTCATCAAATGCAAAACACTCAACACCCCTGTAACTTTGTCAAGGCTCCAGGTCTGCAAAGCTAACTTTTTTGAACAGTCTCATCCTGATGACATGTCAATCATGCATTAAAAAGGTCAAAATTACTCGAACTTCCACAGTCATCTAAACAGATTTCTGCATATACTCCTGTTCTTTCTCCTCCCCAAGGAAAGTCAATAGAAGAAATACTTGAACTTCACCTCTAGAACTTAAAAATAAGCAAACACACAACCAAACAAAATGAGCCACCCAAACAAAAAAGCAGCTCTTACTTGTGCTAGCTATATAAACAGTCAAAGAAATTTTCAAGTACACCAATTTCTTCAAAGACTACCCACTCCTGAGAGATGCCAGTTGGCTACATTTTATTGTATGAAATTCAATATATAATCTCGACATGCCCCACATTGCCACTTAAATATCTCCAATAAAAACAGCATAACAGTTTGCCTGCAGTATTATTCTGCTTATTCATGAATTACCAATTTCAAATGAACATGCAGTCACATCCCAGTAACAGACACACTTATCTATAGTTACTTTCAGAACTGTCCTGTAGGTGTATTTAAAGCCACACAGCCGAAAGACCAGCAAAAATCCTGTACTTAAACAAAGTCTATACTTGCCCAGTATATATAAACAAAGTCTATATTTGCCCAGTAACCTGTGCCACTACTAGTACAACTAAGAAGTGTACTACTCTGATATGCAACTACTAATTCACCAACCTCACATCAAAACTATTTTTGTCAGGAAAATTGCATACTGAACAGTTTTTAAACACAGAAGTCACACTGCTAATTTTGAGGCACCCAAATGAAAGCTTATTTCTTGCCAAAACACTTGCTACAGAACAGATTTGTTTGGCTAACTTCTAAAAGACAGATTTATCCTTATACCAGTATTTTAGTGCGGCAGTAATGACTTTTTCAGCAGCGTGACCCAACTAACATTCCTTGCAATGGATGCCAGTCCCAGTACATAGACTAACGACGGAGATTTTTGTTTCCACAGAATTCACATGAAGCATCATAGTATTTTAGTTACTCAGTACTCCAGTCTTCAAATTTTTCATGTCAGTAGAGTATCAGAATTGCAGAAGAATCTCTGGAAGTACTTAAGAAAGACAGCTTTATCACTACAAGTAATTAAATCTTTATAGTGTATGGCTACAGCAGTAATCACACGGTAAGCAACACTTCTGATCTTCCTTTCTGAGTATTGAGTGTGAAGCTCCATGCACCCTTCAAATACCTAAGACCAATTTGAAAGAAACAGCTAGGTATCCATGTATACAAACAATCATATTTAACATATAGAGCAGCTCACAAAAATCAACTTTAAGCTACCAGCACTCATAGTGTCACCTCTGACAGTTCCACAAGCAACTATTCCTGCAGACTTGACTGAATATTTCTAGCACAAGCACTTTCTACTCTGCATCCTCCAGAGCCTCACAAACAGCTGAAGGAAAAGGGAGAGTGAAAACTGTAATGCAGTTTCTAGAAGACACTAATGGTACCTCTACAATGGCAAAGTTATTCCAAGCCAAAAAGAACTGCCACCGAACTTTACCACTAAGGGTAAAACAAACACCAACTTACAGATACTCTAAATAATCCAATTCAAGTAGAACAGGCAGCTTTTTTCCCCAAGTACACTGAAAATTCAAAACACACTTCACCATGCTAAGTGGGGAATGATCAAAGAATGCCTACAGACCTGTCTTTGACACTATCCTTTCATAAACAAAACACTAATTGACAACCCCTTCTCCCTTAAGGCTTAAACCCTGTGAATAATTAACCTGAAAACAAGGCCCAAGTAATAGCAAAAATAAATCCATGTAGGAACAAAATTGAAACAGGAGGATTCTGCAGTTTAGCTCGATTTGTTACTTTGACACCTTCACTTACATTCCTAGACTATTTACATTAACTCCAGTTCCTATCAACTGCATACTAAAAGCTAAATATCTACATACAAATACCTTCCAAAATAATAATTCATACAGGGTTAAATAACGAGAGTCCTATTGGTATTTCAGATTATGTTCAAACTACAAGAAAATCAGTATATCCAGGCATAAAGTGAACGTAAAAGGCCACAATCAAATCACATTGCAGATTTCAGCAATGCCAGTCTGCCAGGCAAGACAGAACAATCTCACACCTAGAAGAGAACATGCAGCTGTACTCTTCCCTGCTGCTCTGTTTATCTACTGAAAATCCAAAGAGCAAACTATCCAACACAGAATGACAGGACACAGGGAGCTAAGCAAACTTCCTTTATCAGAACCGATTCTGCGTGGATCTTCGATATGCATCCTTTATATACATTTAAATGGGTAAACAAAAAACAAGAAGAATCAATATTTTTGCTTTAGGTAAATAAAGAACAAGAAGAATAATTTCTGCATTACTACATTTACTCTGTTTCAGACTTACCTGGTCTTTCTCATGGGGGAGAAGGCTGACAGGTGGAAGAGAAGCTGGGAAAGTGCTGGAGTATTTTGGAGCTCCTTTGCTTTCCAAACTGCCATAATTCACTCTATACTGAGGTCCATCCTTCAGTAATCTCCCATTGTTTACAGCACGTTTGGCCCCTAGACGCAACCTCTGCTGAAAGGCAGGATTGTTGAAAATATTTGCTAGGTCATTTTGACTTCTCAAATACCTCTCTATGTTTTTCAGCGAGGAACCATTTGGTTCTTGAAGCCCTTCAATTGCTCTTCTCAAGAGTTTATTCCAATCCACATTACGAAGCTCATTACAAGCTCCTCTAGATCCCTTAACAGATTTAGGAACAGTGCCAGGTTTAACAGATGAAAACCGTCCAGGATTATCTGGGTCCTTGTATGATGCAAGGCCTTTGTTGGTAACTTTAAGAATAGAACCATCTTGAACACTAAGTTCCAACTGTTCTGAAACAGTCTTCTTATCTAATCCATGGGAAGCACAAACAGCATGACATATTCTCTCTTCAGAAGGCCTTTGCTTTTGCTTTTTAACTTTTTGTATAGCTTCAAGAATCCACTCCGTATAAAGAGGGTTGGCAAGTTTTACCATGGTTGACCAGTAATTGCTTCCAGCCAAGGGTTACCCATAGAGGTTCCTCCTTATCCTTTTGGCAGATCTGTCAGAGGCTGTTCACACTTCAAACACAAACCAAAGGATTCCACACACTGCTTGGATGCATCTCAAAAATATCCATCCTGAGGAGTGGAAAAAGCAGGGAAATACCTCCTGACTGAAACTTCCAATTACTTTACTGTTATGGAAAGGTAGACAGGATTCATTCGTGATGATATTGGTACATCCTTACAAGAATGTTCATTGCAACCTTTAAAAAGAAAAAACAACAGGCAGGGAGAGAATAGTTAATGCTGAACTAGACAAAAGAAACAGAATGTATTCACTCATTCATACGGTAGATGCTACAGTATGCAAAAATCTTTGTGAGAGCATATAAAATGCGTGCCAATTCCCACCGCACACCAAACGAGCCATCATGAAATCCTTCCACTTCTGCTAACAGTCAGTGGACTTAGTTTCCCTAAATTCCATCACCCCAACACTTAATCTGCTACTGACTTGTTGGACAATTTCCATTCAGCCAGATACCTGAAAATGCTCTCTAAAACAAACTGCCTACCACCCATTTCTACACCCAGTGGTATAAGGAAAATGACTACCTGCATGGATTATACATGCACTAACAACAAAAAAACAAAAACCACACACCTATAACCAAAAAAACCCAAACCAATCCCCAACCAGTGAAAGTGAAATTATTAACCACTACTATTTCTTACAGTACATTGCCCCTGTCATACCATATGCTGATTATAGAACTAAAAAAAAAAAAAAAAAAAAACCTAAACAAAACCACACCACCAAAGTATCAGAACTGAGTTACTAGTATTACATCCTTATTAATACCTAGGTATCCTACAATATAGAAATGAATCACAAAGGCAGTTCTCAATCTAAGGTGTGCAGTGGAGAGGCACACATTTTTGATACAAACTCTTAGGAACAGAAATTAAAATGAAGTAACAGCAGGCATTTTCCCATAAATACCCTGTCAGCATGAAGACATATAAAAACATATAAAGAGCTCATATTGACAAAAATCACTCTAACGGAAAATTTAGTGGCTGCAAAAACTTAAATAAGAAACCTGAAAGAACATGTTGATCAGGAGTTCATTCATTCTGCAGAACAACATATGATAAAATAACAAAAAAAAAAATGAAAAAGCCAAACAAATGAAACTAAGACAGTAGTCATCTAACTAATAAGTAAAATACATTTACGGTATTAAGTTTTTCTGCCATGAAATGTGATGGAGAACTTCTGAAGACGTTAACAGAATTGTATAATCACTTCAAATCAAAGCAAAACAGATAAATGGAAGAGGAAAACCTTCATTCTCAATAAATGGCTTGTCTTGTAAAGCAGAAGATTCACCAGTTTCCCTGCAAAATCTAAAACGATGGCAAGCAGCCTATAACTAGCAGTAATATTTCTGATTACATGAGTCTTGGACCTCATTTTTATTCATTTAGTCATCTTGCATTTCAATCATGTTTAAAACTTGAGTAAATTATAAATAGGGAAAAAAAAAAAAAAGAATTGATGCCGCAATCTAAATTATTTTCAACTTGTTAAAATGATTCTTCCGCAACTGTGAAGAGAACAAGTACAAAAACCAATTTTGGTCCCATGTCTTCTCCTCCCTGTAATCTCCTCAAAAAAATCTCTTAAATATAAGATCCATATTATGTTTCACACATTATTACACCTACATTACTAACAAAAGAGCAGCTGGTTATTGGTGAATATCAAATTCTTCTATACTCAAATAGTAGAAATACTAACAAATTCCTTTTACGAATTTGTCATTCCTTAGGTTTGATTTAAGCTTAAGCATTTTTTGATTTATAAATATGAAAGTTCAACTGACTACCAGCATGAAAAGACATTCCCAATACAAATGCAGTGCCTCAATATTTAACTGGCTGTCATACTGAACCCTACTGATCTACATAGATTGGATCCTGTTTCTTGCTTCCTGACTGTACTCATACAAGTTATATTTGATAACACTTCTGTGTATTTGTAATACAACAATAACTTGTTCTGTAAACAGACATTTTAATTTAATCCAGCTAGCAAAAGCCATTCTTCCCCTAACAGCATTGTTTATATTCACTGTTTTCAGATAATTCCAAAATTAACACTGTAGCTGCAAAACACAGACAAATATAGGGAAGAAAAAAGTTTCCATGGTATTATGAATCCTACTAATTCTCTCGTGACTCTGACATTTAAAATACAATAATACATCAAAGCAGAACTCTCTATATAGTGGAGGCTCCGTCACACTGAGACTATTTTATACATTCTGCCTATAGACCTGGAAGTTCTCTATAGCTACATATAAAGCCCCAGATTCCTAGAAAGCTACCTTTAAGCTTAAATATTATTTAGTTAGGCTGTTCTACTCTAAGCCTTCATGAAGATAGTCAGTACTTCATTAAATGCCGAACACTGCATTTGCTGACTCAGACATACTTGCCTCATTTCTAAACCTACTGCAGTAATGTTGTATTAAATTTCATACAGGCAACCACATCACTTCCATTAAATTCCAGAACACACAGTGCAGGGTTTGTTCCAAGCACCTGGACACTGATGAACATTTCAGTATAAATGCTGTAACTTGTGGGTTGCAGGAATTTTCATTGGCCAGTGACTGTGGCAAAACGTGACCATAAACCCAGATCTTCATGTAAAGTCTGCTGCTTGGTACAGGAATTTCACAGCAATATACATTCAGAACCACATTTTTATTTATTTACTTTAAACTCCCTATGTGTAATACAACCTCCTGCATACTAGTCCCTTCTAAAGACACCACTAGTTGAGTATATCAGCAGGAGCCCAGTTTCCAACACACAGGACAGGATATTTCAGAGGAAAATCGAGACATCTTAAATTCACACCTTCCAACATAAGCTAACTTTATTCTGCTTTGGGAAACCATGCAAAGCTCATCCAATCAAATTCTGGAATTGTTCTGCCACAACCCAGAGTCTCTCTTATTCTGCCACTTTGACTGCAATATGTACTTGCAGTGTAGCACCCTGACCTGCACTTCTGATATGACAAGGTATATCACATGCAAGATTCAGAATAACCTCTTAACAACAAACATCTTTGCCAGCAATATAATTCAGCTCAGTGATCCTGCAGCTGTAAGTTAAATAGGCCTTTCATAAACCAAGACAGATTGATCCAAGATTGGCAATTCAGAGAGATATACATGCTGAGTGACTGGATAAAGACAAAACAAACTGCTTTAGAAACAAACCTTCCAGATTCAACATAAGAGGATGCAGAGAAGTTCAAAATGACATTCAGGTTTCTAAGTTTATAACTTAATTTCACCAAAACCACAAAAGGGTGGTCATGCATCTTTAATTCAAAAAGTGTGATGCTTACCCAGATTTTGAGGAAATATAAATTTTTAAGAGTGATTATTAATTAGCAGCAGGCAATCATGTCTGTATATTAATTTTCCTCCCATTATAATTAAATACCTTTTAATCAAACCCCCAACAGTACCCTTCCAATCACAGATTAGATTTTCCAGACCGCTAAGTGTGTAGGACCACTTCCAAGTTTTACGGCAACAGTCCTCAAACTCCTCCTATGTCCTATTTCAGCTTCTACACTCTACAGTATCTTATTTTGAAAATAAGAACATTTGAGGAAGTTTGATGACCCTATTATTACTGACCACATCTATTAACAAGTCTGCCACTGAAGAGCTGCAGAACATAAGCATTAGGAAGCTTAAATACAATACGTTACCTTTAAAACATAAAAAGCCATCTCTAGTCAAGGCTTGTCCTTAAGTCATAAATTATCAGACAAACACAAAGAAATTGCAAAATTGCAGCCTGGGATTGAGAATGAATGGAAGAATGTCCTTTATACAGCACACACCTATTCTACAGCTGATTCTAATTAAAGAATGCACTGACTGAACATGTCAATCTTAGGTATCATCAGTAATCCTGTAATGAGGTCTTTTTTAGATTGAAGTAGTATCTGGAACTGTTTCCAAGTGATTCAGATTGTGAAAATAAGCTGTGTAGTCAGAAAGACAAAAAAAAAAAAAAAAAAAATAAAAAAAAAAAAAAAAAATGGAAAAAGCCCTATGCTTTCCCCCACTCCCAAGGAACAAAACTTACAGTTATTGCACAAGTATCATGAAGCAGTTCACAGAACACAACCTAAGTTCTTTTTTTTTGAAGAAATTAGTGAAAAATTCAGTTTGGCTGTCTTAACAGTAAATGCAATTAAACTTTTAAAAACTGACGTTAACACGTTACCAAAGAAAATAACGGGGGGTGGGGAGGTGGGGTGGTGAGGTGGGGGAAGAGATACGACAGCAACTTGTGCAACCTCCCGGTGACCTGTGAAGCACAATTTCATTCTGCTCCCTCCTACCTGCTCTGCACATAAGCAGGAGAAGCAGCAGCAGGCCAGCTCTCTGCTGCAGCATCAGGGTCAGGTAAGGATTGCAGCAGAGGAGAAGGAAGAGAAGACTGCCATTGCATTCAGTAAGCTTGACTGCCATTGCATTCGGTAAGCTTTTTGCCATTTTTCTTTCCTCCAAGCCATTACTTAGAATTCTGCAGCTAATCAACTCTGCATTCCACCCCCATCTCACTTAATGGTGCAAAAAGAAGCAAGATTCCTGCTTCCCCCTTGCAAAAATACATGCACCTACAAAGAGAGAGAGAGAAAGCAGATCCTGGCAAGGAATCCCAGCACACACGACACTCTTAGAATTATTCAGATCATGAAGCCAGCTATTGCATTATTTTTTAAACAACATGCAGTTTTGCATTTTAACGAGGAAGGGCAATGACACTTACACATGGTTTAAAAAGACAGAAGGGGAGACATTATAGTAACTTCAAAACTACACCAAAAGACTTGGGGGTGTGGGAAGTAAAAGTAGTACATGTGAATCAAACTGATGAAGTGCTTGCACTCTGCAATACCCCACAAGCTAGTTTAGGATCATATGCCAAAAAAGCAGTTCACAACATGACAGCAGCAAGCACCACCAGAGCAAACAGCATTAGCACAACACGACACCAGCAAAATCACCCAAATTCACCCTCCCTATCCTCTTCCATGGAAGTTCCAAGCACTTGAAAATATGGTACTAGAGAATATCAGGGAGCACAGGGAAGGTAGTATCCACTGCCAGCAGTTAATCTGGGAAGAGGGCTTCACTGAAGACATTTCTTGTTGGGATAGTGATTTTCAACAGAAAGAGTATCCGACTGCTTTCTACAGAGCAGAGTATTTTCAATGCCCAGTGACAGAATGCTGAAGGTGAGATCTGACCGAAGAAAACACGGTGAGAACATCACTTCCTAAACGTGGCTTTAGAAGCTTGAACACTCCCCTCCTCAACTTGCCTAACATTTCTGCAGTATACCCAAACCACGGAGATTTGCAACGCCTCGTGCCTCGCGCCAAGGCATTGTTGTGTTTGACAGGGGCCGAGCCGGGGCTGGCTTTTGAAACCTCCGAGCCTCACTCCGCGATTTCCCATTTCACAGGCACAACCCCCGAGCCCGCAGGCTCTGCTCCCCGGGGCACGGCGACCCCGCACGACGGGGCAGCCGGGAGAGGACGGCGACGGCGTGCACCTGCACCCACCCCACGCGGCCGGGCGGTGCCAGGGACAGCGCCCGCGCCGCCCTCCCCCCCTCCCCGCCGCGCCGGCGGGAGGCAGGCCGAGAGGGGCCCCCCTCCGCGGTACCACTCACCTCCGCGGGACCGGGGCCGCGGGGGGAGGAGCCTCCTCCAGGCGCCGCAGCGGCTCCCCCTGCTGCCGGCTCTTCCCCTGCTCCCGCTGGCAGGCTGCGCCGAGGCGGCTGCCCCCGTTGCTGCGCTGCCTCCCTGCCGGCGGCAGCCGCGACTCCCCCTACCGCCGCGCCTCGGCTCGGCTCGCCTCACCTCACCTACGCCGCCATTTTGTTTCGCCCTGTTGTACTTAACGTGAATCCGACATGACACTGATTACAGCCCAATGGAGTCTCATTAAAACCTTACCTACGCTCGCGGCCCGCCCACCGGCGCCCGCCATTGGGCCGTCCTGCGCACGCCGCTCCACGATCACAGGCCGCGGGCCCGCGTCCATCAACCGCCCACACCGGCCCCGTTCCGCCCAGCAACCGGCCGGCCTCTCCCACTGGAAGACAGGAGGTGCCAATCACGATGCACACCCCTTCCCTCCACGCTCAACTCCGCCTACCCGGGAGAAAGGGCGGGGCTGGAGGCTGCCGTTGGCTGCCACCGCCGCCACACATCCGCATGGCCCGCCCGCCCGCCTCATTGCTGGGCCTCGACCGCTAGCGATTGGTCCCCCGCCGCAAGCGGAGGCGCGGGCTCTCGCCAGCCCACCCTCCCGTTGGCTACCGCTGCCGTCCGTCTGGGCTCCTTTCCCCCCCCCCCCCCCCGGCCTCACCACCCTCCCCCACCCCCCCGCTCGCCGCCGCCCCACCCGCTCCTGAAGTTTGTTCGAGGGTGATCGCTAGCAAGAGACACCGGCGGCGGCCGCCTGAACCAGCCCGGCAGGGCGGGCGGGCGCGCCACACACATTAATAAGCAGCCTTAAATACTGAGCGGCACGCGCGTGCCTCCGATCCTGCCACTGGCCAGGGCGGGCGAGATGGAGCAGCGTGCTCCCAGCACTACCCTCCCGAGGTGCCCGGCACCGGCAGCCGCTGATCGCGCACACGCACGCTCCGCACCGCGGAGAGAGGGGAGGGAAGGGGAGGAAGGGGTGGGCGCGGAGACGGCGACAATGACTCCCAGCTCTACAGCCACATGCAGGTCCCTGCAAGTTTCGCCATGCGAAGCGCAGGGACTTCTCTGTCACCCCATCTGCGAAGGAACAATTGCCGCCTCAGAAAGACAGGGTGGGAGCATGCAACACAAAACCCTCAGCCATCCCCTGCCTCCCTCCCTCCGCCGCTCCATTCCCCCCCTCCCCACCCCGTCCAACCCAGCCATCACCTCCTGCTGCTGCTCCCCCTCCCCTGCAAAACGCAGAGCATTGCAATGCATTTACCAAGCACAAGTGTCTGCAAACACGTGCATCAGCCTCCAATGCAAAAAGAAAAAAAAAAAAAAGTACCCAGCCTAGTGACAAGCCTCCTGCACTGAGAGAGGGGAGGGAAAGGGGGTTATTATGGCAAATTGCAGCCTGTCACCCAGCGCAAAACAAAACCCATCGCATGCTCCCTGCTACCCCCCACATAAACTCCTGGGAATCTAACCTCCGATGCAGGTTTCCCCCCTCTGCTTGCAATGACCTCCTTTCTCTGCCTGTGTGTGTTTCTGCAGCAGCGGTTCCTGCGGAATGTGCTGCCCCTGAAACGCGATCGCGGCTCCTCTCTCTCTCTCGCTCGCTCTCCCCTTCTCTGTCTCTCGCTCGCTCGCTCTCTCTCCTGGCTGCAACCAGAGCCAGGAACACAACAACAACACAGCCTCCCCCCACCCCCTTCCCCAAACACATACACACTGGAGAGACCCAGCCAGGAGAGCCAGACGAGCCGGGGAGGGGGTGGAGGGAATCCCCAGCCAGCGGATTGATTGCACCAGTTACCTTCTCTAAGCCCCTTCGCAAGAGGGGGGGGGAAAAGAAGATGAATACAGAGAGAATACCTTGTCTCCCCTCCTCCTCCTCCTCCGCGGGGCTCCTCTTCTCACTCCAAAATACTAAAAGGTGGACGGGCAGATCAGACACAAGCGTTCAGCTCACGGCGGGGGAGGGGAGCCACACGAACAATTATTATTGATTTAGAAATTAAAACAGAAACCCACCCCAGACCTCCAGCCTTCCCGATGCTGAGCGGACGCAGATTGCGAGGACTGGTGCTAAGACACAGGACCTGATAACAGCTAATTGAAAGGTTAATCTACATAGGCTGTGACAGAAGAGGTCCCTCCCCACTTTTTTATCTGCTGTTGGCAAGTGGGAAATTGAGCTCCCCCCACCTTTTCTCCCTAAAAAAAAAGGGGGGGGGGGGGGAGAGGAAGGGGAGAAAAGGCAATAAAGTTTGGGGGGAGGCGCGTCCCCGCCGGCGCTGTGGGGCTGAGGGACGGGGCGCGCGGGTGGCCGTGGCAGGGCGCGTTGGGCGGGAAGGCGGCCTGAGGGGAAGTGGTCACCGCCGCCTCCCGGGGCGCCCTCACGCCACCCTCGGGGCTTTGGGCTGGGCTTCTCGCCCGGTGTGGGGCGACTTAACATGTCTCGGTGGGAGCACCACCACAGGCAGGCTCTGGTGAATCCTTCCCAAAGGGCTTGAACAGTCCCTCGGGCCGGAGGAAGAGGGCTGTGTTTGAGGCAACCATAATTAGTCTGAGGGATGAAAGGAGGGTGAACAAATTACAGATGTTGTCTGCCCATTGAGTTTGTTATAAATGTAACAAGATGTTATGAGGAATATATTTTAAAGGGCAAGGTGATAACACATACAGACTTAAAACTCATTTAAAGGTTTTCTCCATGCTATCTTGAATCATGCTGCCAAAGGCCACTTACCATGTCAGAGTTTTAATACTCCTCATGATGGTTTCCTCAGCTATGGCTAGCAAACACTACTTTTCACCAAAGTATGGCATGACAAAATACCATAGGGTATATACCATAGGGTGCCACACAAAGGAAGAAAAGGTAATCTACCCACCTGAGCATCTATTCAAGCAAACACCAATTAGACACCCTCCAGCTTCCCAAACTTAAAGTGACCCATCTCAGGGATCTCCTAGGCACCCTCTTTCCCATGTCTTGTGGGTGACATGTTGAGTTTGGTGCCTGTCTGCAAAGATTTCTAAAAATAACTGGTCACAAAGAAGAAAAGATAAACATAAAAGAAAAAAAAATAATCTAATTTTAGAGTGGATGGAAAATTAAGAGGGTCATGTACTGCATGTAGACCAGCAAGCAAACAAAGTTTCTGTAATGAAATACTAAGCATTAAGCTTAGTGCAAATTTTTCAGAGTCAGTTGCTGGAGATACTGTATAAGGAAGCTCTTTGGCGATGTTTTAGAGAGCTGTAAAATTGAATGACCTACTTACAGAAAGCTACTGGGTGAAAATAATATTCCAGTATGTATCTATCATACCATACCTGTTGACTGAGGTTTTAGTCTTTTAACTGCCAGATGCAGCCTTTTTAGCACAGAATGGGGACTTGAAATGTGTAGTGACCTACTATTTATTGGAGAATCCTTCATGGTTCATGTATTATGCAGGACTTGGCTGTGATTGAAAATAGTTTTTAAATTATTGGAAACAATATAAATCATTACAGCACAATTTGTAGCAGAGCGTCACATTAGCAACACTATTCCGAATGTTGTGTCAACATTTCCATTATAAACTTCTTTATTTTCTTTCCGGGAAATTTACAACTTGGTTAGTGGTAAAACAGAAAACTAATCTCTTGAAACTGAAACTTGGCATGGCCATGTCCCAGTTCAGGAAACAAAACACTGGAGAAAACTCAACAATCTGTTTGGCCATTTTGAAATTAGGAGTGTGCTGAAGGCATAAGTGATAGCACAGAGAAAAATCATAAAAAAAGTTTCTGGTTTAAATAATTTCATTCTTCATTTAATTCTTTTCCTAAAAATAGACTATATATAACATAATATGTCATTGGGTGTTGTGTTCCAGTTTTTAACATATTCATGAACCTTTTGTTTGAAGAGAGACTCCTATGTATCTTGACATTTACAGGTGTACCTAACACTATGTAAATTGTGAAGTCAAGCACATGAACCTCTTTATACATGAGTCATCCTCCAGTGAACTTAGATCCCCTACCACTGTCAATTATACTATTTCCTGAAATAATGACTCAAATGAATTGCATCAGGTAAATTTAGGACAGTTCAATTTGGAGACAGTGCATGTAACACAGACAAGCCTTAAGTACCTGGAAACACTTTGGATCTAATCAAGATTATCTAATTCATTGTGTGCATTTTGGTTTGTGATCTAGATAAGAAATGCGTTGGGTTTTTTAATTGTATGGAAAAAACCCCAACACCTACATTAAAAATAGCCATGGAAAAGTTATAAGCCCATCAAGGAAGTTAGTGTAAGCAATAAAATTCACACTTTAGCATGTCTTCTACTGCCAGACTTTGGGGGATTTATCATCCCATAACCACTGTGAAACTGGTGAGGTACCACAGTTAATGCCCCTGCACAGTAACAGGTGCCTAGACACCTACGCATTGAATACACCCGTTCCATCTGCTAAAAAGATGTCCTTGATATTAAATAAAAAGTATCTAAATCAAAACCACGCTGTCTTTCATCTGCTTTTAGAAAGAAGTACTGTGGCCCAGATCACCCTGTTCCATTAATTTCCTTGCTTTAATCTTAGCTTAAATACGCTTATTTAAAGGACAACACCCTCCCCCCCAAAAAAATATATTTGATTGCACATCTATATTGTAGTGAATGTAGTAAGTATATCCTTCTCTCCAACAGTCCTTAGGATTATTCTAAAAATGCATGTACAGTTGCTATTTTTGGATCACAAGTGAGAGAAAGCAAAGATCACAAGTGAGAGAAAGCAAAAAGTTAAGGGCTGAGCATGGTCTGTGTTAAATTCAGTTCTCAAGAATCAAAATCTTAAAACTGCTGTATGTATAGCAGTGGTGTAAGACAAGCTGGAGACTACTGCTTAAATGAAGCCCAGCCATGTGCAGACCAAATTCGTCAGTATACAAAAAAGAGCAGTAAATTAGGGTTTGAACACATATTTTAAACCAGTGAGAAAATCCTTGTGCACGAAAGTACTGCCGTATATAAGAATAAGGATTTCCCTGTGAGGGTTTTAATTGCTGGTGCAGTTTCATTAGAACTAGTGAGGCTGTTACATATTTAGAAACAAGTATATAGTTGTCCATGTTGGTATCGTGGCAGATCCCTATTTATCTTTGAAGCTGCTAGAGGGTGAAGTCTTGACTCCCATCAAAGTCTGGCAAAACTTCCTATGACTTCAACAAAGCCAGGATGTTCCTTCTATTATTACCATACATAACCACATAAATGACTACAGTCACCTGGAAATTGCCTTCCCTGGTGTACGCTGTTGGAAGAAGTTACCTTGGGGATAAAAGTCAATCTAAGAGTGCAGCGAGTTTCTTCCCATCCTCTACAGTCATCCTGAGCATATCTCTGCCGATGAGCTGAACACATACATTCTTTACCTACACCACCTCCTCTGCTTAGCTCCCCTGCCATGGGTTCAGCAGCTTCCCTGAAACCCTAACCCTCAATCTCATGTCCCTTCTGGATTAAAACAGCCTTTTCTTTTTCCACTTATGAGATTTTTTTTTTTTTTACAGCCTTTTATATTGCAATTTAATCTGAAAGATTAATCCATGAAACTAATTCTCAGAACACAAACAGGAAGTTTCTTGATTTATGTATGAGGCTATGCATTGATGCACATAACAGAGCATCACTGCCCAATTTAACTATTAATAAATACTAATGTAGATTATATTAATATATACATGCATTTATTTATACACACCACAGACACCCAAAAGTGAATAACCTGTGGGCATATTTTCTGATAATTTTCTGTCTTATCTATTACATTTAATAAAATTGAATAATAGTATAAAATAGTCTCGTGCTGCCATCTTATTGATTTGGTCACTTTTTAATTCCTGAAACTAACAGATTATAAGGTAAATGCTATAACAGTCTCAACTCAGGAGTTGTAATTGGCATAATACTGTAATTTGGAAAGAAGTGTTTCATAGAATCATAGAACGGTAAGGGTTGGAAAGGACCTCAAAGATCATCTAGTTCCAACCCCCTTGTCATGGACAGGGACACTTTCCACTCGACCAGGTTGCTCAAAGCCCCGTCCAACCTGGCCTGAACACTGCCAGGGATGGGGCAGCCACAGCTTCTCTGGGCAACCTGTGCCAGTGCCTCACCACCCTCACAGGGAAGAACTTCTTCCTTATATCTGATCGATCGAAATCCACCCTCTTTCAGTTTAAAGCTGTTCCCCTTTGTCCTATCCCTTACATGGTGATAGGTAGAGCAGCTGTCATCCCACAGAGATGGAGACAATGACTTTTTATAGTAAATCCCGTATGTTCCATTCTGCTCTGGCAAATATACTACACTACTTTGTCAAAGTACTTTACAATCCTTAATTAATTAGTTCCTATAAGAGCTCTTTTAGGTGAACATACATTATTTTTCCTGTTCTTCAACCAGAGATACAAAGGATAGAGCAAAATGGTAGAAGAGGATGCCAGCTCAAGGAAAAATCTGTCCACCTGAGTTCCAAGGGCCTTGCTCTAGCCATAAGAGATCCAGTTACAGAGTAGCTATCCTAGTCATGGAGAAGAAACTAGCAGCGTGTTAACATGCATTTAAACCTCAGCAGGAGCATGTCTTTTTGCTGCATTAACTATTATACGTGTTAAAGAGGCAACAGGATGGATGGAATTTGGGAGTGCAAAGGAAAACGCTAAAAGCAAAGCAGAAAAAACAGGTGGCTTTTATACATGATAGTGTCCGATAAGATGGTGTCTTTCATATACACGGTATCTCACAGTACTGCATATGGAAGTTCTATTTATACACACGTGATAAAGGATTAGTGATTAATAGATGTTTTAATAAATGGTAATCAATTGTTATGAGTCCAATGGGTCAATAGGGGTTTTTGTAACAATAGCTCATCATCATCTGAAACATAAACACCCTACCGATGTATTTAAACTCTATACGCTTTACATAGAAACACCTGCTAATCTTGTGTTAAACCTCACAAATGGAATCTTAATATGAAGTGTGACTCCAAACAAATTTGCTGGAGAAAAAAGGATTAGCACCTAGGCTCTGCCGTAAATTGTCGGTTATAGCTATACTGGATTTAAGTTTCTCCTTTTGCCATGTAAAATGCACTGATACAACAGGAAGTATTTTGCTTGCTGTCTACAAGAGTAGTGTTTTCTAAGCTAATCCCAAGAGGAAGGCCTGGGATATTGCAGGTCTCTATATCAGCCAGCATCACTGAACTTGATGCAGCTTTGTGTTTTTATACACATTTATGGCAATACTTTGTGAGGGCAGCTGATGAGGTAAAGGATGGGATTAAAAATGAATAAAGATCAGTTTGCTCTGAGGTAGTGAAAGCTGCCATAATCAGGGGCTGCTCAGGTCCTTCTTGCTACCATCCTGCTGCGATTAGTTAGTCTAGGTGAAAGGGGAGGATGCTGGTGTTTGCAGGAGCCATTTTTACACCTCAGCTTGTCTTTGTGAGCTTTAAAGTAATTAACTCTCCAATCATTATCGGTTGACTTTGTCGACAGGTTTAGGTTTCCCTCCTGCTGTTCCCTTTGGGGATATTGGGTTGTCAACTTTGGGGAGGGGGGTGTGATTCTTTTTAGAGTTCACACAAAATCCCTTTCACAGCTTCTCAACAGTTTTTTGTGCTCTCCAAACCGCTGGAATACTCTCTTACTCTCTGTTTTAATGAACATTACTTTTATAACTTTCTCCAGATCCAACTGGACTAGAAGAGAGAGAGTAAAAAAAAAAAAAAAGTAGCCTCTCCAAAAAGCCTTACACTTGCAGAGCCCTTCAGATGAAAAGGCCATCCTCAGTACTTAGAAGCCAATAAAAGAGTCTGCAAAGGCAGTTTTGCTAAATAAGGTTACTTTGAGCCTCTGAAGGGTCCTGACAGCCCTTAATGTAACTGAATGACTCCTCAGAACTTCCAACTGTGATGTGGGTGTACTACATTCTAGTTCAGTTTCAGCCAGGGGAAAATTTCCAGACTTGAAGTTGTTGGCAGTCTTTTATTGGTCAAACATTGCCAAGAAACATGGAGAAAAAGGGGAGAGGAGAGAGTTTGACCATATTTTTGTTAATCCCATTCTCATCCAGTTTCCATTATAGAGAGAGAGAGATATATATTTAATCCTATTAATAAGCTGAGAAACTGGAATGACCAGAGAGGCTGTTACCAGCCACATGATTTGGAGACCATTCTGATGCTGCCCAACCCTTGGTGTACAACAGCACTAGACAAGAAGGCAGAGCTTTAAGAAGTATGACTGAAAGGCACACCCACCACTTTTCAGGCTCAATGGACAGTGAAAACCCTTGCCCGTTGCAGAGCTGGTTGGAGCACTTCCCCTTTCAGCTTCTGCTCACCATCTCCTGGCACACCCACCTTCTCATAAAAGAATGAGAGTTTGGAAAATAACCCATGTGACAAACCAGCTCTGAATTTGCTGAGCCCAGGCTTAGAAGAACCTTAGGTCTGCTCTGTATTGTTTGAAAATTGAGCAACCTCCACTCTAGTTTTTTCCTTTTGCAACTTGAATCAAAAAGAGATTGGCTGATCTCAAGGACCTAACTGCTCTCGCCAGGTGGAGTTTTAGCTAGGTCTGTATGGTGTTTTCTTTACTTTCTTTGTTGGCAACGCTGGTTGTGAGGTTCCCTTGCTAAATAAAGCTCTGACTGCACAAACAATTTATTCCAGTCACTTCCCATAGCTGCCGATACTATAGAGCAACTCCACCTCTGTTAGCTAGACTAGGAGGCCTGTCAGAGTCAGCTGGCAATATACCACATCATTTCAAATACCCTTTCAGAAACCTTTAGATTTGCTCAATGCTGCTTTAAAAATAGCCAGTGGCTTGCTTGTATTAGGGCTCCCAACCTGACTAACTCTGGTTGTTAAATTATTGTCACGCACAGTAGGATTTTGTATTAAATATACTTTGGGAAGGAAAATCTGAGTGAAAAGGGATTTGGGGGGCAGGAGAGACTTGTTTTTCAGTGTCAGGTAATATAAGAATGTGAAGTAGAAGCTAGAAAGAGCTAAGGTAATAATTTATCAGTGCTGGCAACACAAAGTATCTTCTTCGCACACGTTGAACTACAGAAACTGTCTCCTCAGTGGTACGTAGGATAGGTAGCTGGTGATTTATCAAGATGCCAGGGAAGGAGTTGCGTTATCCAGCATAATGAAGCCCTTTGTTTATTTCATTAAAAGAAAAAAAAAAAAAGATAAAGCGGGAAGTTCTACCTCCTAGCTGATGGCAGGACCTGGGCAAGCAGTGAGATTGTCAGAATTGTTTCCTTAGCACTGGCCAGAACCCCCCTGTTATCCTGATATTATTGCCCTTTGTTATTCGATATCCCACAGTGCCAGCTAAGTCAGGAGTTGTCACACTCCTCACTGGTGCAGCAGGATACAAAATAGCTGGGGGTGGGGAGGAACACTGTAATGGTTAGGAGGTGGAAGGGAAAAGGCCTTTTTTTGTGTGAAAACAGTAGCACCAGCTGCATCCTGCAAGTCGCTAAATTAGTCAGTCAGTTGTTTTTCTTTTAATTTTTGTGTGAATTCAAGAATAGGTTGTGGATGTCTTGGCAACTCATGAATGAGGCTCTTCATGAAAGAATTCACCTTGCAGAGGGGCTGCTGTCAGATGCACAAGCCTCTTTCCATTAATTAAGCTGGAGAACATCCCCTCTTTTTTCCCCCCCCATCCCTCTCAACGCCTGGATAATCAGACCCTGTGTCTTTCCATAACATCCACCGCTGTCTTTCTTGCTCTTCACAGCATTTCACCCACTCTATTAATTCTGGGCTGCCAGATTTTTTTATTCCCCCCCCCCCCAACACAGCTTATTGCTGCTAAGTGAGATATCATGCTGCCTGACCTAAGAACTAAGATGAATATTCTGCTCCACTGCAACCAGTAGCATCCTCTGTGCATTATTTTCAGCTGAAAGGTGGCCTAAGAGCAAAGTTGAGTTTTTTCAAAAGCTCAGCTGGGAGTTAATCAACTCTTATTGTCTTTCAACAGGAATTGGCTTCTTAACTTGCATCCAGTGAGTCATCCCCTGGATTGTCACTCGTTTACATGCAAGCAGCCCTACGGAAGGTGCAGACAACTTTCAAACACCCTAGAAATGACCTGCCATTAAAAGCGTATAAGCTAAACTGTATCGGGTTAGGGACTGATTGCAGATGTAATTGTGCCTGAACAGACAGTCTGGGGAGAGAAGGTGGGTAGTACCAAGAACCTCAATCAATCCTCACTCAGCTTTGCTGGGGTCTGGACAAGATCTGTGATTGCAACTGAATAGTCTTGAAGTTTTTAGTGAGGATACTCATGTGTGTATTTATGAAATTATACACCTGCTTCAGGGAATAATCCCAAATCTTTTAAAACCAGTGAAAGGTTTCCATTGATTGATGAGCTCACTATCATACCTTAAGTGTTTGCATGTTTGGGTTTAATTTTGTATGGCTGATTTAAAATCCCAGTCATTAGGAATAGAAGAATATGTATATGGTATTAATGACAGACTTTTAAAAATGATCTGTTCATTTTCCTTCACTTCCAAGTAATGCTGAACATTAATTTTCTGCAAATGAAGCAATCTGAAGTAGAGTGCACAAAATAATTAATCTTTGGAAACTCTGGACTGAATTAAAATAATTTAAAGTTAAATAAAAAGCTCATCTGTGGCCTCAGTGCTCTTTCTGGGAAGCTAGGGATACATAAAAGAATCAAAAAGAAAGCAAATACCGAATTATCTAACAGGAAAGGAATCTCCAAATATATGTAATAAATTCCCACATTACATCATAAAAATAACTTTCTCACAAATGCTGTCATTGCAAATGCCAAGACACATAGGAGACCATTCAATTAGTAGTAAAACTGAATAAGCAAATAAATTATTTACATTGGAAATATGCATTTTCTAATTGTCATCTTGCTGGCATATTTTTATAGATATCATCAAATTATCTATTATGCTATAAGTTTTCCTTATACTAAGAATTGGATGTGGTAGGATTTGAAATACCATTTAAATTGTAAACCTGTTGAGGTAGAAATTCTCTTTATGAATGCAGGCAGCATCTCAAAGAATAAGCATTCACAATAAACTCAATGTTTTTATTAGCAAATGTTGGCTTTTTAATCCACCAGCATAATTTGGTTGAAATTAAAACATAAACATAGTTGAATAGTTATCTGTAAATGGAGAACATTCAGGAATAAGAAAAATAATTCCATCTTCATTAGATCCAGGAAAAGTAAGCCTTTTTTTTTTTGTTTCTCATCTCCTCTGAAAATCAGGCCCTGAATTTCTGTGCCTACATGTAGCCGTTTCAGGAAAGACAGTAAATAAGCTATTTTTATTTACCTTCTGCAGAGGAAATCTGTAAAAATAAATCATTAATACTTGTAAAATAGCAGTGACATTCTCACAGAGAAATTATGCACACTAATAACATATTCCTAAACCCCAGAAACTTCTGTTAGAGCATTCTTGTTTGCATCCTTTTGCCCACTCAGCCTGTATGTCCTTTGTTTCTTTCAGCGTTTCACTTTTCCCATTTTTTTTTTTTTTTATTTTAAATCTTTCCGTGGCTCTAAATCCACAGCTATCCAGAGCTATCAGAGGCAAATAGTCTAATGGAAAATAATACAGCTGCAGAGATTAAATACAACAGTGGGCAGCAGGATCTTTTGAGTTTTCAACACACGGTACTGTCTGTAGTCTTGCTGAAAGCTCCTTGCTACAGTTTTCTTGTTTGTTTACTAGGAAAAATATTAACCTGTCTCTTGGTGAAGCAGACTTGGAGCTTAGAAATGCTCCTGTCCGTATAGATGCTAGGGATTTTTAGAGAGAACATGTTCAGCTTGGGAGGGGTGGTTCTGAATATGGTGATGAACCCACTCAATTTCAATTGCTGCATATGAGATTTTTTTTTCTATTACAACAATTAACCTCTTAGAAAAGAATTAGCACTGAGTTTACATGTTGACTCTATAGACACTGGATAATTGCTTTTAAAAAATCATCTATAGTCCAGGAAATTACATTTCTCCTTTTGCTTCTAAAATTACAAACTTCTGACTTCCCAGCTGGTAAAGCAAGCAATCAAAATCAGGTCTCTTGAGTGCAGTTGCATGACACACATGAACAACAATCTTATTTCATAAAGAATTAACCCACAGCCAGCCACATTAACTGGCTCCAATTCTTGCCACAAAGCTCATCTGATCCAAGCACTGCAGCTCCCATTTTGCATAGGGAGCAATGCACTGGTCAAATCACATCAAACCTTGTTAGAGCCCTACCCTAACAAAGCTTCCTGACAGAGGGAAAGAGTTTGGAATAAAGCACTGAACTAAAACTCAGAAGCTCTGGCTTAATTTCCATCTTTGTTACAGACTTCCTAACAGTAAGTCACTTAACCTCCCAGAATTTCATCTATCATATAGAGACAGTAATACCTCCTTTGACTACCTTTTTAATCTAGAGTGTAAAGAAAATGACACTATGCTCCCCATTCTCAACTAAGACATGTAGGCACTACTGTAATTCTAAGTAGTAACAGCATAAACCACTCTCTAAACAGAAGGGCCTACTTCAATTTGAAATTTCCTTGATTTATCTAGTTAAAATTATCTTTGTAATTTCTCTTACATATCTTTTTTTCTTTTGGGGAAAAGGTAGGAAGAAAGAACTTACTAGTTTTGGGTTGATGATTTAGTTCTTTAAATGCTCCAACTATAGGATGATGGAAAGGAAGCAGAAAACATAGATCCAAATGAGGAAATGCTAACAAATTTACGTTTTTTTTTTTTTCAGCAGGATTGCTCCCTAAAATGTATTCTTTAGAGTTTAGATTTAAAGATGACCTGCAAATGGAAGTCCAGAATAAATGCATAACTCAGTTGTGCACTTTTGTCAGTGAACTACTTTAAAGTGACCTGAGTGGCGGTTCTCTCAATATCTTCCCAACATTTTATAGAATAAACACCTTGCTGCTTCCAGGTGTTTTTTTCTTGATGTTCTAAATCTTTCTCTACTAGGTTTTAAGCCATTGCAACCCTAATTATAGTCCTAAATCAGTTCTTCTCCTTTATTAGTGTTTACTGTAAATGGTTATCTTGGGTAAGCAATTACCATCTTCCTCACCAGTAACCAATTAATCAACCTGTAGCCACTTATCTTTCTGTTTTGAAATACTTTTCAGCTGAAAGATTAAAAAAACCCACCATATCCAGTTGTGCCAAAGACTGCCATTCAGAGGGCTTTGTGCTATACTATCCAGTCTAGAGAAAGGTTATTCACAAGGCTGACTTTTCTGGCACATGTACATGTTTGTATTAGAAATTTCTAGATTGACAACCCTTCACAACCAATTGCCTTCTCTTGGGACAGGAACATGAACCTTTATTTTCTTTGATTTGAGAACTGACTCCACTGTGATCTCCATAATAAGTCTAGCAATATTAAGTGTGTTGTTCTTTACAAGCAGGACCGACTACTTGAGTTGAATGACTACATGTTGACTTTGGGGAAGCTGCGGGGGGATGTGTGTTTGGTTGGTTTTTAAATTAATCTCCTCCATGTTGTGGGGAAAGAAGATTTTAGACATTACATGATCCATGGATTTAAACAACGGTTGATTTCAGCAGCATCTTACATTTTTCAACACAGCTTTATGAACTGTTGAGGATTTTTTTTTTTTGAATCAAAAGATGTGACAGGCCACAAAATGTGGGGTGAAGAAATAAAGCTGTCCCCCATACACCGAGAAACACCACTACATACCAGATTCCCTTGTCAAAGGTGTCATTAGCATAGGTCTAGAAAACTGATGCTCTAAACTGCGCATATACTTCAAGACATACAGGCTTCTGCCAGGGACAAAATTCTTCTTTCATGATGAATTACAATGGAGAATAGCAGTCATTACAAGTTCAGTGACAAGGGAGGCTTCGTGTGATGTGCTGCTCAGCTAAGGGACATCAGAAGAACTGAGAAAGAGCTGGAGCTGCTAGGTTCCTCAGGGCTTGTGCTTCCCCCCATGGTTTTGCTTCTGCTCTACCTAGTCACCTGCTGCAATGCTGGGCAGCAGTAGCATGTCAACTGTTGTAGGTACAAGTCTTCTTTGGTACACGGGGAGCCTAATGGCTATGTTTAAGAAGGCAAGATTATTATCTCCTATTGCTAGACAGATTTAAAACCCAAAAAAAGACTGAGGTTCTCAGGACCACATGTATAGCTTTAAAATCCCTAATGAGAGAGAATCTGAAACAGGAGGCTCTGAATCCAATTCAGAGACAAATTCGAGCACTTGTGATAGAGACAGATGAGTTACATCCATTCACAGAAAGAAAAACAATTTTATGATCATGCAACTGAATTGTTTCTAATTAATTCATGATCTATATTTTATACTGCTGAAACAGGGTCTGAGACACACAAGAAAAAATCCTTCACCTGACAGATCCTAATGGTGGCAAGGGTGCCGAGTCACTGATTCCATTATGAATGAGTTTTCTTGAGCTAGTAACTCATCTCTTCATTTCACTCTTTTGTTCCTGGACACACATAATGATTTGTGAGGGAGCAGCAAGGGCCAGTTGCCCCCTGTGGCCCAGGAGCTAAGGGGTATCCCAGGGGTGTCCAGAGAGGGAACAGGGTAGGGCAGACCCTGAGATCACGGCCAGGTTTAACCAAAAATCAAGCTCACCAGACAAGTTAGTAGTGATAAAGCAGGTCTGAGGTCAAGCTGGGCAGTCAGTCCACAACTCAGGATCTATACTGGGTACACTGATGAGCAGGCAAGTTCACGGTGATGAGGCAAGGCCAAAGTCAAGGTCAAGCTGGAAAGTTAGCCTGTGAAGTGTGGTATGAGCATAGCTGCAGCTGAGCTAGAAACCAGCACACCTACTGCATCACCTAGGGTTGAGCTGAAATGGGGCTCCTGAGAAGGGGTGAGGTGGCAGGGCGGCCCCAGGTGAAGCTGGTCAGGGCCATTAGTACTTATATGTCCTGACGTGTATATGCTCTATATACCAGATGTTTTAAAGTGTTCCTTATAAAGGAACACCATGAAAAGTACCATATATTTGCCTGACACACAGAGCAGGACTTTAATGTTACACAAATAATAACCTGATCCTACAAACTCTTGTATATGTCACTGAGATCTTATTACAGCCTGGGTAAGAGGATGCTGGGTGTTTGCACTGATGAGGCTATTTCAGTAAGCTGCACTAAGTGGGCTCAGTTTTGCATCAGTGGAGTGTATTTGCATATTGCACTGCCAGGGAAAAGAAAATCTTCCATATTGCAAGTATGCCATGCATAAAAATGCCACTGCAAACATCTGAGTATGTGAGCAGTTCCAAGGAGGTACTACTCAGTGAAAGTGCTGTGTTGGTGCTAGCAAGGCTAAATTACAGGGTCTGTGACATTTCCAGTTTCTTGAATGCTCACTGGAAAACTCATCCATATACTTTCAGAACTTTTTGCAATATCCATTTACTTTTGATTTATAAAATTGCACATGGAAAAAGAGTTTTAAATATTTTTGGCTATGAGAATTAAAATAGTCTTTTGGAAGAATCATTATTAGAACCAACTTTAAGTCCAGCCAAATATTCCCATTCTTTTTTGCTTCAATCCTTGATATATGCTTTCCTGTTGAAAGGCAGCCAGGAAGAATTGTCCGTATTTCCATTCTATACAACATATACAACAACACTTTTTTTCTATCAGCTGCCAATTTATGATTTTTTTTTTATTTCAGATTTTTCCCATTTTGTATGTTTTTTAAAACAGAAGAAGCCAAAATGTATCTTATATTTTCCATTCTACGTTGCATTTTGCAGTTGTGTCTTAAAATTCTTCTATAAGTCCAACACAATCTTATTCCTAGATTAATACAATTATTTTAAGCCAGGACTTTGAAAAGCTGGCACTGCATTTGAAAATCTAAGAAGACAACTTTTATATTAAAACCCAAATTACTTCATATCTATATAAAACTGTAGATGCATAATCATGTACATTGCATATACACACATACTTTTAGAGTAGTGATATAATAGGTTTATATATAGGCTATTAAAATAATGTGAATTAACAAAACAAAGCAGATTACCAGCAAAAAGTGCAGTAACAAGATTAAGACCAAAATTATAATCTTGAGAAGAGAGTCATAAAATGAACAATTTCATTCTGCTCCTACAACATTTGTATTCACTTATTTATCTACAAAAGAGATCTGGGGGAAGGGGGGAGACATCCTAAGGCTCCAAGGTTGTTCCTCCAACCAGATTCAGGCTGGGTCTTGTTTGATTGAAGTGGAAATGCACCTTTTGCAACAAGTGCTGAGTCCGAACAAGAGACTCACCCCATCCGTTTAACTGCAGCTCTGACAGAGATACCAATGTGGGGAAGTCCTTCAGGCATATGTCGTGCCTTGGAATTTAAGCAGAACCTCCAACAGAAACTGTTAGCCCAGTACAACTGCTCTTCTCTCCCTAGGCCATCCTGCAAATGGAGCTAACAGTATCGACTTTCTTCAGAGAAGCACAATGCACTTTAGCAGGGCAGTGCTGGTGCAGAACAAAGCATTACCTTCAGGCAAGTCAGTGGGAAGGAATTAATAAACAAAGTTACCCATAAAGTGAGAATGCAACAGTAACAAAAATGAAAGTGGTTGTAAACTCTGTTAATGCATGGATAATTCATGTACTAAATAGAACAGAAGGCACACAAAACATTACTTTGGTGAATGGTGTAGAAAAACCTGTCAGCAATAGATGTCAAATATACCCTTTGTAGCTTCACTGAGGTATTTTGCAGTGAAACAATCAAAACAAATATGCAGCTCCCAATTATAGGACAAGAATCTTCTTGTACTTTCGTGTTAGGAGTTCCCTGGCAGTTTGCTTTGCAATACTCAGTTTCCATGTTGTGCTGTGACTGGCTGAGAGCTCAGATCCTCAGTAAGACCCTAGACCAGCAGCTAGGTGAGTTTACGTAGCTTGGGGCATGCAGGAGCAGCTCTGTACCCTTGCTACATGGATGCAGTGAAATCACTTTCCCACTTAAACTGTGTACATACAGAAAGGGTTTACTGTTTTCTTGGTTTGATGTTTATTTTATTTTATTTTATTTTATTTTATTTTATTTTATTTTATTTTATTTTATTTCTTCGTCACCTGTAACAATGTGCTTCATTTCTGGCTGTTCAGCTTCTGTGGTTTAATATTTATGACTCTGCACCTTGGACTTTGCAGATGGTCATCTGTCTCACATTGTGCTTAGGCCCAGGGTCCTCCCCATCCCGTATCCATCAGAATGTTCACCAGCAGGTGCTGAGTAGCCTCATGATTTCCTCAGACTTTATAGGGTTGGAAAAACCATTTGCTGGACCACCAGGCAACAAGCAGCAGTTATATCTGGCAAGCCCAAATCCAAGAGGGAAGATTATGGGTTTTAAAGCCATCAGGGACCATTCCACGTCACATAGCAACTTTCTGACTTATTCTTCCATGCTTCAGCAAGAGCGAACACAGAGAGACAGAGGGCTGTCTAAGGGCTCTGAGAGCATCCCCCCTCCTGGCTGTTCGGCTGCCTGGGCTCAGGGCCAACCTGGAGCTTGCACAGCTGAGAGCTGCCCCACCTCCTTTGCTGGCCTTGGACACAGCGCTGCAGGGAGGCCTCAGCCAGGGCTGATACCACTTCCTGCGGGACCCGCTTTTAGGCTAAGCCCATTCCATTTGGCCCCCATCTGAGCTAAAGCTCCTGCTGTGTTGCAGTCATGCCTGTCCCTGGCTCTGGGCCCATTGCTCTGAACCTAGACCCAGACCTGCAGCTGATTTCCAGCCTGATACCAGACCTGGCATATCACCATGAACCTACCTGGTGCTCACTGGGCTGTGCCTGATTCGTGCTACCCTCACTGGGCTTGCCTCACTTGCCTCACTCAGGGGCTGTGGGACTGGTGAGACTCCTGTGCTGCCAGCTGTGTTACTGTGCTGAGCTCCCAGCTCACCTTCCCTTGCAGAGTCAGCTCTTGCTGCTCCCTGACAGGCTGTTCCTCTCAAAATCTCCATAGCTTTTAAAGACCGATGATCTCAGCAAAAATGTCAATCTATTTTCCTTTACAGAAGAACAGAAATGGTGGATTCAGCCAGGAATCAAACCTACCACTTATACTACTGAATCATGGAAGGAGCAAAATTAATAGTCTTACATTGTTTACCTCTCTCAGCAACAAGAAGACAGGGACAGAAATGTTGGGAACTCTTTTTCTTAGTCCTCTGGCTTTTCTATACCCAAAGTATAGAGACATCCTGGAAATAAATGCTGTTAATTCACAAGTAGAAGAAAACTCATGTGAGCAGTGGCACTTACAGCTCCTGGAGTCCAGTAGACCTTTCAGTTACCTGCCCTTCCAACTTCAGCTGCAATGCATATTACACTGACACTGCAAGGAGTATCACAGCACCAGCCAACTGTCACGAGACTAAAAAACATATTAAAAATCCCTTTCTGAACAGTAAGTGAGAGAGTGCAGGAACATTGTGGTCAACATGTCAGGATGCTCTTTTCTTCTGCACCTGCTTCCCTCTCATGCCTTTCTCCCCTTGCCCCAGCTGATTTTGCTGGAGGCTTGGGTCCTGCTCCTGGAAGTCTTTTTATGCCTATTGCTAAACTCCTGCTGCAGCTGCAGCTGCTCAGACCTTTTCCTACACTGTGTTGTGAAAAGTCATGATTTTACCACAAAAGTGACGTTCGCCTGCCATGAACCCCAGAGAGTTCAGTACTGATTAGGAAGGAAAGCTGGCTGGTTGGCAGGCAGCGTGACTGACTAAGCCTGGTTTCCTTAGGAACCCATCCTAAAAGAGCAAGAAAGTAAGAGTATGTGTGTTCTGGTAGGCAGTGAATAATCCATTAAAACTCTTAATTAAAAATTTAAACATGTGTCTGCTAATTACATCACCCTTATCCTGCCCTCAAAAAGCAGCAAATGAGCATGGCTGCACACCTGCCTGTGTGTTTATTTCCTTAGGATGCTGCTCACTTACTCAGCAACCCAAATACCAGCTCAGGTAGCAGCTGCCACTGTAAAAACAGTCTGAGGAAGAGCAATGACAAATATTTTCTTTTTGATAATGAATGGCAAAACTGTTCACAGAAGTCCTGCTCACTGTTGCTGCATGCCCTGAGTTTGTTGACGTTATTCATATATCAATCCTGATATTATTAGTTCTCATCTCTCAGACAGGGCTGTTTAATGACAGCAGTACACACTCTGCTAACCAGCCGCCTGAAGACCTGTGAAGAAAGAGACAGGGTAAATGGTTTAAAAAGTAGGCTGTAAGGATATGAAAATGAATACAGACACTGCCTGTAAACTAAAAATGGCAGAGAAAGGTCTGCCAATGCTATAGACCCTCTGGAAATTATCAGTCTTGCAGGGATAGTGTGGTGTTCCACCTTTCAAGCACACATAGTGTGAGAGGCCTCAGCATGGTGAAGAAGCAGCTCAGATTAACCATTGTCCTTGTAAATAAGCACTCGTAGCAAACGAAACTTGCTTCTCCTTCTGTAAGTTACCCTGCAGTGAATCTCCTCCGGTATATGTAGCCTCCTCAGCTGCTCTGAGTTGGCTGGGTTGCAGCCACTTGACATCAGGCCACAACCTCTGAGTTGGGAAAGCTGTTTTCATTCACTGCCTAGAGGAGTAGGATCATGTTCAACATCACTGTTGTTATTTATTACAGTCATGAATTTGGCAGGAATTAACCAAATTCTGGCAGGTGGCGTATGTCTCTGTACATTAGCATGACTGTGCTGAGCTATAGTGGGTACACTGGGTGAAAAATCAATTCCCTGTTTTTTGGCTGCTGTCAAAACAGGCAGAGGCCAGAGCAGCAGGGCATGTGTGTGTCCACTGGCACATATATGGTCACTATCACCAGATGTTCAGCCAATATGCTCTCCTCGAGACCTGCCATTACACTGTCGGCCTACCACAACCAGCTGAATCTCTTGGGAAAGGGTCCAGCTGGGATGCAGATTTGTTGGGGGCCACGCTTAGAGCCATACTAAGCTCAAGGCCTCCTCCAGCTTGACCGAGAAAAGACTCAATAGACAGTAAGAAACTCTGAACCCCTAAACCCTGACACTGTGCGTCACTAAGGAAGCACTGCCTCAAGACTGTGAATGATCCTGTGACGTTATCCGTAAAGTGGTATTTTAATGCATTCACTGACTGTTTTAAAGCTTTACAGGTGATATCTTGAGATGACGTACTGGAGAAGGCTTCACTATCCTCAGCAGTACAGACAAGGAGACAGTTGCCCTACTACTCAGTTTCCCCATGTTGAGGTCACATCCATCTTAAGATGGCTGGAGTTGGGTCACTCAGCACAGGGGCTGCCAGAGTCACTGAATAATTTTTCAATGTGAGGTGAAGCATCTGTTATTACAGCGTAAAGAAACTAATTGGTCCTTCCTTTAAAAAAATCGGTTATTTGTAAAAACCTGAGGTATATATAGAGTTTAGGATGACATATGGCTCATCTAGGTTCGTACGAAATCCCAAGCAAGGCCATGAGGTTAATTGGCTCTAGTCAGAAGTATTGTGCCTGGCAGGCTTGGGCTCTCATCATGGAGGAGGGAGCCCAGATGTGCAGTTCAAAAATTGGCCTGTCTTCATAGGGTGTCAGCTCCCAGTCCCAAGGCTTGGTCATTCCATGAAATCCTGAGCTTATCTCTGCTCTTTTTGCTTTTTCCTAAGTTGCCAGGAAGGTGACGCAATCATCTGGGTGGTTTTTTTGCAGGACCTTGCTGTATGGTGCTGCCCTGGTACATGGGGGTTGTGGTAAGAGTGCTGGAAGGTGAGAGGTGGTTCACGCTGAGGTTACTCTTTGATGTGGACTCATCTGCTCCAGTAAATGACTGCTGGTCACTCTCACGGGTAACATTCACTCTAATGACCAAGTGCCCCAAGTGCCCTGGTAAGCTTTCTGTATTGTTTTTGCCCACCAGGAAAACTGTAGTGTCAGAGCTGTTGAGGACAGGCCAATGCACTTCCCTTGTACGTATTCTCCAGCCCACACTGGATGTCACAGAGCGAAACAGTGTGGAGGGGTGAGCCAGGGCACACAGTCAACAGGGTCTGAGTTTCTGTGGGTCAGTGTCACTACCCTTTGTGCTGCAGTGGTGGAGGAGAAACACCACAGGCTTGCACCAAAACATGTTCAAGCTGGGAGTGGGAGGATGTGTCCACAGCTGGGCTCCCCAAAGCTCAATTATTTTCCATTTGTGTAAAGAATGGGTGCATTTAATCCAGAAACGGTAGCAACCAAAAAGTCATTTCACTAAGTAGCAAGATCATCCACTACTTAGGAGTAGCTAGAACTATTTACAAAATGTTTTCGTACTTTAACAAGGAAGAGGCTGCATATTTCTGACTGTGGAGCAGAAGGCAAACCTATAATAATGCCTCATCTTTACCAATCATTCCAAATTATTCACATGAAAGATCCTGCTTTCTCTCTTGGACTTTAATGAAGCTCCTGTTGAACCAATTATTCACTAGCTATTCATGTACTGTCAGAGAGGAAGTCACAGAAGCTTTGTCATTAGGAATAATATTTGATTGGCAAGGCACATGGCTTTGGGATGGGTTTTCTTCTTCCCCTTTTTTGCTCCAAAGCCATAGCTTTTAGCTGGCAATTTCTACTGCTATAATCTGATGGAAAGTGATAAAACGCATCAGACTGCAGTACTCAAATGAGAAAACACTCCAGATTAGTAGGAATATAATTATGTTTTTCATGACATTGATTTTTTATTTTCTAACTGATAAAAGTAAACAACTGGGGGGGGGGGAGGAGTGCTGAAAAACAACATTTAGACTTCAGTGAGATAATTAACTCAGCAATTAAACATATTTTGTATTCAGCATTTGTCCTCCATAGCACACAGTATATGTGACGTTTGTCCTTTATTCAGATTCTTGCTTCTTGCAATCTTTTTATTCAGCAGGAGTGGCAGCCAGTGAGAGTCCTGTATGAAGGCCCACTTCTGTGGTGCTTTATTTTTGAAGATGAATATTCACAGCTATGGTTTGGAAGGGAAGAGGCAGCCAAAAAAATCACTAAGCTGAGCTGAATGAGCAGAATTGAGAGGCAGGAGACCTTTGCAACAGGCATTTGGGTCCATTTTCTTTTTGCCAGTGGTGTTTCGGAGGGGAAGTAAGAACCTCGTGATCCTTGATGCTCTGTACTACTCAGCTTTACCCAGCTGCAATATGGGGCTGCCATGTTCTCTGATCCCATTTGGTATCGCATCATCAGGATGGGTCAGTACATTTTTGGGCAGGATATATCCAAGAAAAATTAAAGAACAAGACTTAAAGCCAGTTAAAGAAAAGAGGCTAGTCCTTTGGCAGGGCTGCCTGCTGGTTCAACAGAGATGATTTCCATCTACAGTGTGAAGCATGGGAAGAGGAGTAAGCAACAATGGATTGTTTGAAATCTCACTGGCCTTTTTAGCACAGAGTAGCTCTTCCATCATCAGTTCAGCAAAGAATGAGTGAGTCTTCAGGGAAGCTGGCTGTCTTGGAAGATATGAACTACGATACAGGAGAGATATCCTCCACATCACTGCCCCATCTTCATCTCTTTTAGAAAAATGAGGTCATTAGGAAAAAGTTACAAGTCTAGGATAAATAAAACGTGCTACTTGTAACTTTATAGGCAGGATCAAGAGGGACAAGCAAACACTGTCAGGCAGAGGTGTGCAGATATGTCATGCAAAGGATGACGCAGTACTTCTGCATGTCAATCCAAACTGCAAAGCTGTAGCTGATACTGTGCAAGTTAATACCCAGGCACACTACAATGTATCTTTTTCCTTTGAGACAACAATATGTGAGGCTTCTTTTAAGGGCAGAATTCTGAGCCTCAGGGAAACTCAAATATCTTCCTCTTCTGCGAGACTCCCATGGCCCAATTTAAGCTGCTGCTGCTGCTGCTGCTGGAGGATAGAAGGGCTAACTTCTGAGCTGGCATAAATTTCTATAGTAAACATACTATGACAAGTCATTCCAAATTAATTTCTTCCTTTCCCAAGCTGAATTTGCCAGGTTACGTGCTAAAATCTTCCTTCCTGCTTTGTTTTGAAACACTGTGGTGCCTAATAAACATCAAGCCTCAAGAGGCTGTTTTACTGCTAATTTTAGCAATGAAATGTATCATGTATGTATTCATGACACATACAAATCACCATGCATCTGGAGCACAACCTTCCCTAAATCCAGGGTGTTCATCTTGTGAAATCTGTGGCTGTTTATGGAATGCAAAAGTTGCACTGACAAATGCTTTTCACTAGAGACATAAAATGTGTTTCTTATTGTACTGACCTTGGGAGATGAATAGGAAAGCGCTTTGTCCTTACCCGGCAAGACAGCCACAGCAGCTGGCTATGCTTTAGGACAGGCCAGACTAAAATAGGTCTGTCCATGTGATAGGTTGATAGAAGAACCCTGGAAATTCTGCAAGTTATTTGAGTGCCATTAATAGTCCCATCAATAGGTGATATTCCTGAAAGTGAATCTCAAAGTTGTGTCAATCATTGAATTTATAGTTCACTGATCCACAGATATCTCAACAATCTAATTTCTAGAAAAACCTATTGTGGTTGGTAACTGTCTCACCCCTTGAAAAAAAACCCCAAACCCACTTTTTTTATGAAGC